>NC_090941.1:312886213-313492066 GCF_040938575.1 Ambystoma mexicanum
GGGCTTTCTTGGGCCTGGGTCCAAAATACCTTCAACTTTCCCTCCGTAAATATCTTCACACTCAAGCTCTTCGCTCCTCCACCTACAACTCCCTCAGGGTCTGTTGCTTTTCCAGAAGGACCTCAAGACCTTCCTCTTTGCTTCTACCTTTTCGGCCCCTCTCCCCTGCTGATCTGTCTGCTTTGGCACAATGCACCTGGTTTTTCCACTGCTTTCGGGCCCACCCAGCCACTCACCTGCACGGCCCCTGGCAACACCTGCACTTGGGTCTGTATCTGTTACCCTACAGTCCCCCTACCTGCACTTACCAGACGCCCCTTGTCTGCGCTCAAAACCTGCACTTGCCACCTTGCTGGCTGCTCTACCTTTTGTGTTGTTGTACCCCTTTCTCAGCACGTTCCACTTTTCCCCTCTCCCTTGCACTTTCCCCATTCCTTCCCCCCTGCACTTGCGCATTCTCAATGTCACTGGGCCTAGTAAGATTGTTGTTTTGTCTTCCCTTGTTCCCCTCCCTTGCCTCGTCGCTCTCTGAAACACTTGTGTATGAGCACGATACAAATAAAATATCATATCATATCGAAGCCAAAGAATCCTCTAAATCCTCACTCACAAGTTTTTAATTGCTAACATGTCTATCGAATATGGTGCACTCAGCAGGGTTTGAATTACGTAGGAATAGAATACTAGATGTATCTTGCCATTGGACTGCAATTACGATGGGAATGCACCCAGTGGTAAATGTTACACATTGGTCTCCATAAAAGAATCTTAGGGAAGATGAGGGTCTACCAAAAGGCTTATTTACAGTTTCTGAAATGCAGCTCTTCTGCAATGCCCAATTTAGTTTTCAGAATGTTACTTGTAAGTTTGAGCAACACATCTTTCCTTTACTATTTTCTGTTTCACTGTTTCACTGAGAACACAACCCAGGTAAAGTCACCACCTGCCAGTGTGCATAAAAAAACCCAGGCAGTTCAAATGTTCGACCTTCTTAGGAATACTCTTACTCTTCAGGTATGGTGGGATTGGCCATATGAATTAGTATCGCCATGGGCAGTCAGTGGGATGGTAAATAAAATGCCCTCAAGTGTCCCTCCTCACAAGTCCTGTCCTTCCTAATTGTACTCCAGTTCAATAGTTTCAGCTTACAGCAAAAATTCAAAATAGAATGAAGTAAAACTAAGGTAAAAGTGAACCTCACTGGTCAGTTGTCCCTGTGGTCCTTGGCTGCTCTAGTGAACTCTCCTCTGGCCCTTGGCTCCCTTGCAGGTGAACCTTTGGTCCATCCTCCTTTGGTCTTTGGCTCTCTGCTGAGTTGGTGGCAAAAGCATGAAGTAAAACGCTTACATTTTCTGTCAATCATACAAACAAGTACCTTAGCTACCTGAAAGGCACATAACCAGTGCTCAACAAAGCTGACAAAATATCTAAAATGTTCCCTGCACAGAGCCATATCTTTTAAGATCTGCAAACATCAATGTTGTAACAAAGCAATCTTGGCCTGATCCCTCTGCTACTGCATTAGCCGCCTACCCTATTACTTACAGATTCTGAAGCTCCTAGAAAGTGTGAAAATGGCAGAAGGTGTGCAATGAAAGACTCAATATCATAGAATAACAGGACATTGTAGAGTGTGGGGCAGTACTCTGGACAGCACAAGCAACTTCCGTGGCTGGGAACAACAGGGGAGAAAATGTATTGTTGGTTCAACCACAGTTAGTCCGCTATACTAGATACTCTGGCACTCTGACTGGCTTGTGCGACTGTATGCCTGTCAAATCAAGTGATTGGAGACTGGGGGAGGGCCAGTGCAGCAATCATGCAATGATATGTTACAGTATTGAGCCACTAGCAGAGGAGCACCAGGGTACACCAATTTGTCCCAAAACTTAAACTAAAACTGCCCTATTGTAAGGGCGAAACATAATCATTGATAAGCACTCCAATTTTTGCAGGTGAAGTCATTGCATTATTTGCCCAGGATCACACGCTTATGCTAAACAGTGAAGCAGGGATTTTAACCCACTCTCCAATTTAGGCACCACCACCTTCTTCCACACTTTACTTGGAAGAAATCATAAAGTATTGGGAGTCGAGGCCTACAATAATACTGTTTTATAGAGTTTACTTGCAAAATACACAAATTGCCTAACAAAGCATCATGATAACATGTAAATCCTTATAGCAGCATGTTGAGTTAAAATAATATCAGAGTACCTTTATTTTCCACATCCTGAATGGAAAACTATAAGATGCAAAAGGCAAAGTAGCTATTTACCCACTTTATTTTCAGCGCTTTAAGACGTAAAATAAAAGAAGTTGTGTAGTAAACTCATTTAGGTTTGGAGATTCGTCACAAACCTCCAGCGTGTTATGTATGGTTTTAAGAACATTCAACTAAGGACATCAATGCAAACTTTATTTTTTAGCAAATCAAGCTATTAGACATTATGGTTATGAACAAATATTTCAAAGGGTGCTTTATTGTGTTGCTTGCTTTAACTGTCACAGATTTGCAAGGTGACTGCTGGTCTTTCAGTTGGAAATTCATCATCCTGCATAAGAAAGGCTATGCTGCTGATGACAAAAGAAACATGTTGTGACGCGGGAAACGGCAGTGCTTGATCGGCTGAGCAGATTGTAGATTTACATCGGAAAAACAAAACGCACCCAGGTCTACGTTCCTGATCCTTTGGACTGTTCCCCGCCCTTCTGCTCACATTTCGGAGGGGGTCTGGTGGGTGGTGCCCTATTAGCTCAATGACGTTGCGCTCGTGGAGCATTGTATAGTATCACTTCAGACTGTATGTATCTCCAGACACACTCTGCTTACCTCTCAGCTTTGAAGTGCTTGCTTGCCTGCCTGGTGGAAACCCTCAGCACCGCAGCCCAGGTCTCCTTTGCATGCAGTGCCAATGCCAATCCAAAAATATTGGCAGCGTGTCTACACGCAGATGTGCTGCAGTGCGCACGGGCCCGCACAACCTACATGCAGCCTGAGGAGGAAACCCGGAAATAAATACAGCCAAAGCAGAAATGCACGCGTCCAGGCTCAGGCTGTGTTTATTTCCGGGTCTGTCTGGCCCTGACTCCAGACCATCGCGGGCGGCGCGCGGCCCCCCATTACAAAGTCCATGAGAAACTTTGTCAGGCCAGTTGCGCACTCATTTTAGATAATGGGACTTAAAGAAGAGCAGACCAGTGAAGGTGCTCCAGTAATGCAAGGCTGTTTATCTCCATGACACCCATATGGAGAATAAACCTGGGGTTAAAGTGGACCTCAGTTCTATATTTTACCACTCAGATAACCGTGGTGTTGAAATAGTGCCTCTGTGCCATTCCAACGCAAAATGGAGTTACTTACCTTTGGCTTTCGAATGACGTACTTTCCCACATAAACTACCGTCATAACAAGCTGAAATTCATGAATCATTTACAATCTGTGCAATAACCGGCAGCAATACTGATGTTGGGCTTCAAACGGTCGCACCATTCAACAACCTGGCTGAATGCTTTCTATTGCCTTAACATGTATGAAGCCGCAGGCATCATTTCAGATATTTTCTCTGGCCCACCAGCCATGCTGGAGCAGTAAATCCAAGTACATGAGCAAACAGCTGCTGCACCAACATAGAGGCATAATCTGCGGTCAACATCAGACTGAATAGACAAACCTGGTGAATTTCCGTCAGTATAATTTCCGGGGCAGAGCACTCTGTGTTCTTGGTGATGAAGCTTATCATTCAGAACCTACTACTGCAATAACAAGACCTCCTTAGATTCAAGAAGGATCTGATAACAATCTTACTCCTGCGAGCCACGGCAACAAAAAAGGACTTTGTTTGTGCACTGAACTGGGCATGTTATTGTCCATGCACAGTTCAGTGCGAAAAAAAATATATTTTCTTTTTGCTTTTTCGTGGGGTGGCCAATGGGGGGGCCAGCATTTTTATAAAGGTGGCTGAGGCCCCCCCTTGGGCACCCCTTGGTGGCACCCCTGCGGGAGGTAGAAGAGTTTTAGTAGTCCAGAATCATGCCTGTGAACTGACAGCACCCGGGAGGGTCAAGGTGCGGTATTGGCCTCATGTAGCGAACTGTAACGCTCACCTGATTCCCGTAGAGGCGCCGGTCTTGACTGGGCGTATACCGTATCTTCAAAGGTGATGTGTAACACACGGCTGGCTCTTTGGGCTGGACCTCTGTGCACTGTATGTCTGACTCGAAGGGTAAGATGTCTGCAGATAGAAAATATGGGATTAATGAACTGGGTTATTGAATGTCTCTCTCTTCTTCCCTTTCTCTTCTCCTGTAGAACCCCAAAGGTTAACGCTCTCACCTTAGGTAAGTGAACGCCGTGCTCTCCATCTGCCTCGGGGCAGGGTGCTGTAACCAGTTTCTTCACTGGATAAGGGGAGCAGGCCTCTTGACTTCAGAGGACTGCTGTCCGTCGTTTACTGCACGAACGGTAAGTTTCGAGTAATTCTAATGTCTTTAAAAGTCTTTAGTAATGATGTCTCTTGTTTTGCAGGGTTCCGGCGATGGCGGATGACGGGCTGAAGTGAGTTGAAGATGGAGCCCGTGTGATGAATAGAAGCGCCTGGAAGCACGTAAGTAAGCGCTTGTTGCCTGCTTCACGATGCGCTCTAACTGTCTTTTTATTTTGCAGGCACAAGTTCGGAGCGGCTGCAGGGTGCCGGAATACCCACTGGGTTAGATGTGGGAGGAGTAATGGCACGTGAGTATTAAAGTTCCCCAATGTCTTTAAACGCACCTTGTTTTGTCTTTCAGCTGCGGGATGCAGCGCCGAAGGCCTCCGGAGCGTGCGAAGAGTTGGTAAGCTTTTGTCTTTCAGATGCCGGAATGCAGTGCGAAGACCTCCGGAGCGCACGAAGAGTAGGTAAGCCTTTGTCTTTCAGATGCCGGAATGCAGCGCGAGGCGTTGGTGACAGCCGATGGACCAGGTAAGTGAAGCGCTGTCACTGAAGACCGTAATGCTAACCTGTTCTTTCTTGTCTTTATAGGTGTTGCTGAAGACTGGATTCAGGATGGTAAGCCTTTTTCCTTAGGCCCAGGATCAGATGCAGAAGACACGATGAGCGTTCTGCTGCAGAGGATGCAGAATAACGCAAAGCAAGATTCATCCATCGGGTGTGGTTTAAATAGCCTCCTGTAGTGCTTAGGTGTCTCCTTCCACAGCCACGCCTAGGTAAGAAAAGAGTTCCTGCTTTCCAGAAGAGTTCCAGTGTTCTGAACCTAGGGAGTGGCTCCTGCCCCACCCAACAGGAAAAGTAGTTCCAAACAGAAGAGGATCAGAGGCTCAACTGGCAGGCAAGTAAGCAGCATGGTCTGCTGCAGGTAAATCCACCCAAGCATTATGAGCCCAGCACTTCCAGCGCTGGGACTGGGCATATTTATGAGCCTGGTGCCACTGGCGCCAGGACTGGGTCCAAAAGGTCCCAATTGGGACTGGTTGGCACTCGGAACCTGGGTTATGGATCTGCTTCCAAGGGAGTTGGGAAAACCCTGACCTTTTGGAAGCAGAGATCATGACACGAACTGGCAGCGGACAGGGAAGCTGACAGGGGCCTTAGAAGTGGGCCTTGGAAGAAGGAGGGCCGGCTGAAGCCTGCCGGTCCCTAAATGGTCAATTTGTCTGACCAGGTGGCCAATCGGTGCTCAGATGCAGGTGTTAAGGCCCAGTGCCACAGCCTCAGGACATCAAAACAATGCAGCGGCCATTTTGAAAAACACAGCGAAAAAACGGCAAAACAAAGGCTGAGACTGCTCCACAGAAGTCCAAAGTGCAGTCAAAACACCTTTGCCAGGCAAGGCACACCAATTCCTTTGATGCAGGAAGCAGGCACCACCACATCTAATTCCATATTTCAAATTTCGGATCAAATATTAAATTTGAGAAACACGTGTTATATTTCAGGACCGCACTTCATAGTTAGCCAGCATACCTCTGTGAAGATGTAGGAGCTCCAGCAGAGCATAGAAATGCAGCCAGGCTCCAGTGATCGGGAGCAGCTGCGGAGGCAAGCACAGCACATTGGAAGCAGGTTGAGAGACTGTTCCTGAGATACTGCTTGTTAATCTTATGACTTTTTTCAAATCCTTACCAAATAAACAAGTGCTATAAAATGTACTTGGCCAGAGCATGGGTTGGGCTGGTCGTTTGCTTATATTCAGGGTGGAGGTGGGGGTTATTCTGCCCTGTAGTGAAAACCAAAAGTTGGCATCTATGAACCCACAGTTTCATTTTCTAATATAACTGCTGTCAGCACAAAAGAAGCATTTCTTTGTGAATAATCGGATGACATGAAAGTGTAAAGATCAACATTTGGAAAACAATAACATGCCCAGCATGTCAAAAGCCTGCATTACCCAGACTGTTCACTGCAAAATGACTTTTTCACAACTGGTCAGACCAGGTACATTGGTTGTTGACAATTCCACAGGTAGTCAAGAGCTTTCACAATACTTGTTGTGCCTGCCAGCTCGCGATAAATCCTGTTTCCTGTATAAATGATGATCCATTACCTGGGTTTTCTTTGAATTGAAGGTAAAAACCTTTTGATCACACAGCATAGCCACTGAATTTCTAGCTTTTTCAATGCACAGGGTTTTTTGGATATTAAGACGTAGCGTAGTTGTCTTCAAACAGCAATAGATTTAATTTTCATCCATCTAATTTGGGATTTAAGTTTAGAATTTCTAAGGCAAAGTCATAAAGAAATAAAGAAAAAAGCTTCCTTGCGTTTTTGCTTTAAGTGTGAATGGTCTATACTAGGGCGTGCAAACGTGCAAGTGACTGCTGGGGAAAGGAGGACAGTGCAGATTAGATCCCCGAGCCCCCAGCTTCCCTCTGCGAAGCTGGGGGCTCTGTAAAGCCTTGTCAGGGCTGAGGCAGGCTGGTCCGAGGCCAAATGGTTTACACTTGTACTAGACTACTAGAGTAGGGCATCTTGAGAGTTAAGGCAGTTACAAACACAGCTATGTTCGAAGAGTCAAAGAATTCTGGGCTGCCTGTCCGAGATGAGGGGCAATCAATTCAGTGGTAGGATGCAAGAGGCATATGGCTGGGTATCAAAACTGGTCATGCAGAGTTTTAGGGCAGTAAGGAGCCAGAACAATATTAAAGTCTATGGGGGAGCAACAGCCATGGGAAAACAGAGCATAGCAGAGAGTGAATCCGGTTAGTAGTGCTAGCTAGTCATAAACCTCAGTAAATTATTGAAAGTTCTGTTGGAATAGGGGGTGTTTACAAAGTGTTTGCCACAGAGTTGGATTTTGACCGGGCATTGTCACCCTTTAGGACTTGATATTGATAAATAAGCACCAGAAAGGGGTTAATATCCTTGCCTTTAATTTGCAGCACTGCAAAGCAGGATGACTCTGGCCACAAGGACAACATAAAAAATAAACATGATGTTATTCTCCTCAACAGTCATAATTGACTGTGTAAGCAAGGCCACCACCAACTCGATCAGCTCACCTCAGCAAAACCTTTTCTTGTTTACCTGACACTATCACTGACCTCCCTCTCTGCCCACCACCAGGTAACAGCACTATCCTCTAGGTTTATCTGCGTTAGCACCTAGCTGACAGAACAATTACTAATTTTTCAGTGGACGCTTAGTGTTTCAGCTCCCCTCTGGTTGCCTGCCATGTGAGATTAAAGAGCATTCCTTTGTATTCATTCTTATTTAAGTAGCAACCCAAAGGTGCCACAGACTATGTCTACCCCCACCCCAATTGACTTGTATATCACATGCCAAACACTGAATCGCTATGGTTGCTGTTATATATTTATGGAACAATACTTTGAATTAGGCTTTTTTTAATAGTGCCATACAGTGTGATCTAGTGGTTGTGGCTATATTGAAACCACAACATTCTTACTTAATTTTACAACTAAGTTTTAATTGTTTTTAATGTTATGCAACTGTGCCAAAGTACTTTTCATATGACTCAAGTGAATCTTGGCTCTATTGGCTACAGGCCCAACCCAAGGCTCAAAAGATGAATTGATGCTGAATGTCACGTTTTCAATGACCGTTGGACGAAGGATTTCTTTGTGTTTGAACAAAAAGGGAACATCCTGCGTCTGATTTGCCAGGAAAAAGTGGCTGTCTGTAAGGAATACAACGTTAATCAGCATTATAATACAAAACATGCAATTGAATTTGACAACCTGATTGGCCATATTAGAATTGATTGGGTCATCTCACTAAAGCAGAGTATTACTGGGCAACAATCTTTCTTCAAAGCTGCCAGGCTGAACTCTGAGGCAGCAACCAAGGTAAGTTACTTGATATCCGAGGCCATAGCTTGGAGAGGGAAACAATTGCCCGACGGAGAATTTGTCAACAATTGCTTGTGAATTTCTACATCTGTGGCATTCCCTGATAAACAAGCAATGGTGGAGAAAACCAGTCTCTCACATCAGACAATTGCTAGAAGAGTAGATGACCTGCCAAACATTGCAGACACACTGACAAAAAGACTAAGTGCCTGTGAGTTTTACAGCTTGGCGGTAGATGAAAGCATGGATGTGAGTGATACCGCTCAACTGGTGATCTTTGCACGAGGAGTGACCAAACAATTCCAAATTGTTTTAGTAACTACTTGACCTATGTCCAATGAAAGGCAAAACACTGGGAGAAGACATTTTCAATGAAGTGAAACGTGTCTTGTTGAAATTCAATCTGCCAGAGGACAAACTCTGTGGTCTGACAACTGATGGGGCCCCTGCTATAATCGGCAAACACAATGCAGTTGTCAGTTTACTGGCAAAGACAGTTCCCCAGAATGTCATCACGCATCACTGCATCATTCACCAGGAACAATTGTGTGCAAAGGCCCTGGAGATGAAGCTTGTGATGCAAAAGGTTGTTTCTACAGTCAATTTCATAAGGTCACAAGGGCTTTAAATATGACTAAACTAACACCTGTCTAAGGGCATTTTCCAGTGTCCTCCTTCCATCCTATGAATTTTAAGTCAAATATTTGAATTTTTAGCATGTAGTTCTGATTTGTAATGACCTTTTAAAGTCTTACTTTACACTCCCATCTATAGAATTGGCTTGCTCTTGTGTTGCACTTGTAGTTACTTTCTTATCAAGCTTTCTGCAGTAGTGGAATGAGACCCTATGGGCCTGCTGCTATTAGCTTAACTATGCGCTGAATTCTGGTGGATGTCTGGGATAGCTGTCTAATACATTAACCCCCTTTTCTCCCTTTAGGTGCAATATTACATTTTTATTGTGTGGAATGCATTTGTATCAATCACGTTACTATGCGCTAGAGAGTTTATTGTGACTATGCTTTGAGGTGGCATTTTTGTTCCTGAATATGACTTTGTGAATGTCATTCTTCTGTATCTAAGATTTCCTTTTCTTCCCACCCATTTGCAGGTATTGTGCCTACTTCCAGGTAATGGAGAATACATGGTTTAGGAGTTGGTTGTATCTTACTTGACCATTCATTTGATGCTATGGTCTTCATAAATGTTAATCAATAAACTGATGGAATATGAATTAAGTTGTTGTTGTGGGACACAAACTTGGAGAAATTGAAGGTTACAGGAATTGATTTGACGATTTCAGAAATTGGAAGTTATACGAATCAAATTATTGATTGAAAAAGTTATGTTGATGCAATTGTTTTTACAAATGTGAAAGAATTACTACAAGCTCAATTTCAATAAAAATCATATAAGGATAAAGAAACAAACGAGAGAAAATGATTGTTGTACAGGTTGAAGTAAGTCATAATTTAATAAAACTCAGCGCAAATGGGTAATTCTTGAAATGTTGTGATTTATATTTAGAGAGAACATACAGGTGTAGTGTTCGTGAAATTGCCTAATTGCAGCTGAGGGATTAAAAGACATCAGTAATCAAATAATTCTTTATTTAAAATATTGGTGCATCTAAGATCAGAAAAGGCACCTTTGTTATGCGAAATGAGAACTGGAACAACCTGCATTGGGGATAGGACAGAAAGACACATGGTGAGCTTCAAACACAGAATCATAACTTGTGGGAGATGGTTGGGATCTGGCAGAAGGGTAGGCCTCCCACACATGACTGCCAGTAGTTAAGGGTACCCCTTTGCGAATGTGTGGTTTCAGTTGCTTAGAACCCATTAGTGTGAGGGATTGATACACCTTCTGTTGATCATTTGTCAGCATATTGCTTATGATGCATGAATAGTAAGCATCCTGCCTCTGAGATTGTAGCTGGGCAGGCAAGTGCTTGTACGGGAAGAAATGTGCAGGATGCGGGTCATGGAATGGCATGAGTACTTGTAGGTGTAATTGTTTGTAGATAACTCCCAATTACTCAAGTCAGAATTAGTGTCTTTGTTACACCAATGTAATTGATGGTCTGGGAATTTCAGGGAATGGTGATCCTCCTTCTGCACATCTGCATACCACACATGGTACATTGCATCTGTCTTTGCTTAAGTGCATTATTTGCATAAAGTGAATTTTTTGTTGAGCGATTAGGCGTAAGCACTTTATAAATCAATAAATACTAATACATATGAACACATATAGCATCACACGTAACATGTTTGGCATGTGCTGTGTAACTGTGGTGTGTCCTATCATGTGGATCTGCACTGGTCCTTATATGGTAGTCACAATGAACTACCATACTATCAACTATGGTACTTCCCAAACAGGGCCTTGTAAGTATGTAATATAATGGCTTGGGGCTTGTATGTTAGGGATATGGCATTCTTGCATACCCATGGATTGCAGGTGACAAGACGATAGGACAGACCGATGTGATCGAGGGACATTCAGTTAGGAGACCAGTATGTATTTTGATAAGTCACACTGTAGCAGCGAGACCAGGCAAAGAGAAAGCAGAGGCACTGGAGAGTGCACCATTCCATCCTTTCCCTGCCCTTTAGTTCAGGGTGAGGCAGGCAAACCATGTCAGGGAGAAGTGCCAGCTGACAATTGCAACAACGTAGTGTTAAGTTTGTTCAAGGCAGTACCAAAGCTTCACCATCCTCCCCAGACAACACCTCACCCCTCAGCAGATTGCTATGGGGTGGCTACTTTGGAGAGGCTTTGGGACTTCAATGCTGTACATATGCTGGGTTTTCAGAGCCAGGTCAAACTCCACAAAGAGGTAGACAGAACTTTGCATGATGGGTTTGATGCATTTGCGTATTTGAGGATGTCGTATTCCCCTGAGATGAAGGGGAATTCTGAGAAAAAGATAGAGAGGAAGAATTACCTCTACTTGTATTCATGTACCTGTGGACATTATGATAGTGTCGGAGAACATAGGGACAGGTATTGTTCCAGGGATGGTTGCATCGCGCGCACGTGTGTGTGTGTGTGTGTGTGTGTGTGTGTTTGTTTGGCTGTAGAGAAGTCAGGGAGAATGTCCATGATATGTTCTTGGTAATGCAGAATGTAAATACAGTAACAAATCTGACCTGACAAATGTTATCAAGGAATATGATAGACCCTGCAGTTCATAGAGGTTGCCTATCCCTCATAGACATGCACAGGGGTAGTATGTGCGCTGATACATTCTTGGGGAAAAAGAACACTTGGGAGTATAGTGTCATCCCTGGGGTTGAAGTTTCGAATCTATGTGAGCACTGCACATTTTTTACTGTGCATCCCAAAATGTCAACTTTTGGTTTTTATTTGACCCCATTTCATGCATATATATGCAGGGGGAGAGCTACCCCATTTATTGACTTAATCCATCACCCCACATATATATGCACTGAAATGTGGTTTTGGAAATTTGACATTTTGGGATGCGCAGTGATGGGATGAGTAATACCGACATTTCCATGTTCTGGCCAGACTCTAGTGTTATCACAATACTGGAGGGATGTACATTAGGAGAATAGCTGGGCAGTTAACGTGTAATGGTTGGAGATGCTGATTAGTATGCACTTGGAATTGGGGTGTGGCATGTCTTAGGTTGCTAAGTGACACAAAAGGAAATGGTGTCCATGGTCTGTGGAACACTCACGCCCCATGCTCACTCTAGATATTGTCAACAGACAAACAACATTCATAAGAATATATTGATCATATGGTAAAGCAAATTTAAGATACAGTGGGATGCCCACATAAGTATTACATATACAAAGTACTCTTTCAATTTTGTTTTTTCTAATTTTTGACTAAAGTACTTGTGGACCTGTAGTGTTAATCCCAGTTAACAATATTATATTCATATTGTACAATACAGTATTTCAGATATGAAAACTCATCAAACACCAACATTGATAGCAGTAATAATAATAATAGTATCAAAAGGCAAAGGTCTTGTAAAGGAACAAAAGTTTGTACAAAAGCCAATGCATTTCGTGATCTGATATCCCTTCTTCAGGAACAGGGTTTCATATTAGTCCAATTGACTTTTTCTTAAATCAAACGCTCTGTTGGATATAACAGAAAAAATGTCAGTTAGCTACACTCTACTGTTCAGATCCCTTTATGAATGATATTCCCTGAACTAGCATATGCATACCTGTCCTGGATGCCGACTGTGGATCACTAAGGATCGCAAGGGTAGAGGTCTTAAAAGAGAATTTCTCTGGGTGTACCGGGCGTCGCCTACATCTGGGTAACCTAGAAAGATTAACATAGGGTCACTTTTAGTCCATGTGTTATATTTGTTCCATAAAGCAGTCAAATAGGCAAATATCCTGTAATGGAGTAATACTTAAAGAAGGTGCAAATCCTATCTGTCTGTAGATGGTCGGGCTAAGTAATTGTCTAACTGGTTCGCTTGCTTGCACTGCATGTCCTGTAGCTGGGCCCATGAAAATGGTAGTCACCGGGGTCTTTAGTATTCTGTGAAGGTGATATTAAATGTGCTCAGGATGGAAATCATCAACAGTGGAGGAATGCTATATCATAGCACTATATAATATATCAATTTTCGGTTGTATACGAATTGTTCGTTTTACAACTGTTCGAATGACAATTGACCTTTTCACAATTGACCGAGTTGTGAAGGTCAATTGTACCATGTATGTGGGGAGGAACCCCCCACAACCCCCACCCAACGCCAAACCCCCCAACACCCATATATATATATATATATATATATATATATATATATATATATATATATATTACCAAACCATATATATATATATATATTCGGTAAATTGTGAAAAGGTCAATTGTGACCCTTTAAATTCGGTCAATTGTTCATTCGAACAATTGTAAACGAACAATTTGGGTAATACCCAATTTTCAGATAAACAGTACATTTTTCATACCTGTACACAGGTGGAGTTTTAAATGTCATGAGGCCGTGGAGGGTAACCATATTCTTTCAGGCTCTGGATAACGGCGAGGAGTTCTGATCAACAAGGCCGCTTGGCAAACTTCATGCTACTACATTAGCACAATACTACCATGCCCAAAGAATCCCTAGAGGGCTTAGAGTGTACCTAAGACCTACCCTTTGTAAGGACATAACAGACTTTGAAAAACGATGTGAGCAGATATTGAACAAATGTTCACTCGATTTAATTCTGTTAACCATTGAAGAATTATCCAAATACGTTTCCAAATTAGATCAGGAGATAGAAGAATTGAGTGCACAGTTGGGGCCACTAAAAAGTAGCGATGAATTGAAGAAGATCTTGGAAGATATTAACAACTCATTGGATCATTACATGAAAGACATCGAACAACGCAAAGTGCGTAAATTCAGAAGGTATACCCCAGACTATTCCCAAGACATAGTTTACTCTTGGCAAGAATTTTATAAAAACACTAGACCAACACGCCCCAATAGAACTCAACCGAAAGCGCCAAGACAAGACGATAGCGAGATCAGTAGCAATACCCCTCCACAGAGGTGAAGACAACACTAGCACAGAGAAAAGCAACACCGAACATACAATGACTACCTTTCATAACTCTCAACCAGCCTCGACTTCAACTACACTTCCATCGGCTTCTTTTTTAGACAAAAGAAGACAAGAAGAGGTATCAAGAAACCTGCTGTCCAAGAACAAGCAAGGAAACACTTAGTAGTAAATCTGTCCTCTAAACAATTATCTAAAAGTCAATTGGATGTCCTGAACCTGGGTTTATCCTTTACTCCCTCTCACAATACCGCACATCTGGAAGAGAGAACAAACTTATTTAGACTTATCAGGAAAATGAGACTGAAAATCTTTTTTGACATCCAACCACCTTCCACCTTAACACAGGTGAGCGAGTTTCTGGAGATAAAACCAAAGAGTTCATGTCATCCCCAAGTGAATAATACAGCCATAAAACGTTTTGAGTCACAAATGCTTGGAAAACTGAAAAATATCAACTGCAGCAAAACTAACAGGCATAACATATGAAAACATCAGAGTCAATTCATAAAAGACTTAGCTGATGACGCCTCCATCACCATAAAACCAGCGGACAAAAGGGGAGCCATGGTGCTAATGGATACCACCTTCTACAAAACCCAATGTCTCACATTCCTTAATGACACAGATACCTATATCCCTATTGAAGAAGACCCTACACAGAGGATCATGGAGATTACACAAACAACATTGCAAAGAGCACTTGAAAAAGGTTGTATTAGTGAAAAAACAAGGTGCTTTCTACACAAAATCAATCCAATTAATCCGGTATTTTACGGACTCCCAAAAATTCACAAACAGCTACCCAATCCACCCTTAAGACCAATCTTAGCCAGTACGGACATTATCGTCGTCCCCCTGGCCATCTATGTTGACCAAGTGCTGCAACCAATTGTACAGAAAACCGCGACTTATCTAAGGGACACTAAACACTTCCTCAATATAATTCACCATCTGGACAATCTCCAAGAGAATGATCTTCTGGTAACTTTTGATGTACAGAGTTTGAATACGCCCATCCCGCACATAGGAGGACTAGAAGCACTAGAGTGGGCATTACTTAAGGAAGAACACTGCATAGAATCTTAGCAGTTTATACTGGAACTAAACAAGATTATCTTCATGAATAACATTTTAGATTTGGGTGACAATTTTACCTACTGGCCTCAGGCACCTCCATGGGCCCGGCCATGGCCCCAGCTCAAGCTAACTTGTTCATGTATTATCTCAAAACTAAATTCATAACTAACCATCACCACTGGGGTTCAAGATTAATAGTCTGGATGAGATACATCGATGACTTTTTTGCCATCTGGAGAGGACAAAGGGAAGAACTAGATTCCTTTCTTACCTACATAAATTCATTGAATGATTGCATCAAATTCACCATGGAGGTGGGTACCCCCAAAATACATTTTCTGGATGTTGAAATGAAACTGCAAGATGGCTCAGTAATCACCAACGTGTTCCACAAACCAACTGATGTGAATAACAGCTTACACTATATGAGTCATCACCCAAAACACCTAAGGGATCATTTCCCTTATAGCCAGTTTTTTCGTGCGAAACGCATAACCTCTGAAGAATCCTTGTTGACCATTGAAATGGAGAAGATGTCCTCCAAATACAGAGAAAGAGGATACCCTGAAAAAGTGATTCAAGCAGCTATGGTTAGATCCACTCTTACTTCCCGCGAGGATCTCCTAAAAAATAAAACGCATACCAAAGATATTCCTTTATTGTACACACTAAAATACTTGAGTCAAAGTCATCAGATTACTCGCCTAATTAAGAAGAATTGGAGAATAATACAGATGGACTCCCAATTACAAAAATTGTTCCCAGAACCTCCAATAATAGCGTACAAAAGAGGTAGTAATATAAGAGACAACTTAGTGAAAGCGGAAAGAAAAAGCAAACAGAAACAAACAACTCTGCACACCAAAAAACTGGGTACATCCCCATGTCTACATTGTAACACTTGTAACAATTTGATAAAGGGAAACTGTGTAAGACTCCCAAGGACAGGAGCTAAAATCAAATTGAGAGACTTTGCGACGTGTGATACCAAGTCCGTAATCTATGCCCTAAATTGTCCCTGCGGGATTTACTATGTGGGCCAGACAGCAAGAAAGATGAAAGAGCGGTGCAACAAGCACAAAAGCAATATTCGGACAAACAACACTCATTCACCAGTAGTGAGACACTACGCTGAAAAAAGACACACAGTTGCTCAATTCTGATTTTTGATACTTGAAGTAGTACAAAGATCCCCAAGAGGAGGAAACCATGCCAAGAAACATGACCAAAGGGAACTGTTTTGGATAGACGAATTGGATAGTCTCACACCACATGGTATGAATGAAGAGTTCTATTTGGGAGCGTTCTTATGATGCCCATTATCCACGACTATTGGTCTGCTATCACATTGATATACATATACATGGAGGTAGATAGGGGTTTCCGCCCCCTGATGTTGATATTTGTGATGTAAATATTTGTCATGTGAAAACTGTTACCTGCAGGTCTCATACATGAGACAGATCTTAATGACTCAAGGATGCGATCCAACAAATGCCATGAAAACATACCTGTGACAAATTGAATAACACAGTGAAGTAAACCCATAACCTTGGACATATATTCTATAGGATGTCTTATGTTATGCAGATAGGCACTATGTTATAAGCAATCTAATACCACAGATTGGAAAGATTAATGAGCTGAGGACTTGAATGCAAGGTAATGACCTGCTGTAGGGCATACTTGGGTATATGTATGTACATCCATATGAGCTTAAAACTTTGAGACCTGAATTTGGTCACAAATGGTGTTTGGCAATAGAAAATATCAATGCTAAAGTAAGTGTTTTTGTACCATTTCCAATTTTTTAGAGCACCTCGAGGTATGCATCGAGGCGGCATGATTCTATTTATATTCCACCAAATGCCAACTTAAATGAGTTGCAGTTACGCACACTTAGAATGTGAGCATGGGTGCCGCTTGACTTCATTGATTGAGCTGCATATTTAACTTGTGTTTGACTACATGCCTAACTAGATTCCACCATATAGGTATACTTATTTTGGAACAACGACCAGTCCTCCCATGCAGATACAGCAAGTTGTTATATGAATCTGTTTATTAGGAGATCTGGAGACATTCAAGAGGCAATACATCACTTTAACGTGATGATGTTGCCTGTTCTGATGCGTCTTCCGTCCACACAGAGACGCTTCCATGGTTACTGTTACTATGGAAGCAGTTTCAGAACATTAACAATTTCTTTCATCGGGATATTTTCATCTCTTCGCATATAGAAATACTTTGCTGACAGATCAAACTGCCTACATACATAATCAAATTAACCACATGGTGTATGGCAATATTGGCGCGTGATGACGCAGCGTGTATCCAACACGTCACCTACATGCCTCCAGACGCTTCCTACAGACCAGTTGCTAAGGAAGCTATATAGCCACGAACAAGCCTTATGACTTTTCTTGCTTGGGAACATTACCGAAGCACGCTGATAGGGAACGCCACATACGAACATTCTGATTCTGCCAGCAACAGCGGTAAGTGAGTTACAAATGGGACATACCCTGTTAGACTTGGGGTCCGATCACACTCAAATAATTATGCTTTTGGTTCTCACTTGCTATTTAGAGACTGAACACATTGCCAAACGGCCTTTTTGATCAGAACTCCTTGCCATTATCTAGAATTTGGTTACCCTCCATGCCCTTGTGACATTTAAAATTCTGCCTGTGTACAGGTAGGATACATTTACCGTTTATCTGAAAATTGATATATTATATAGCACTTTGATATAGCATTCCTCCATTATTGATGTTTTCCATCTGAGCACATTTAATATCACCTTCACAGAATACTAAGGACCCGATGACTTCCATTCAGGTGGGCCCAGCTACAGCACATGAAGTGTGAGCAAGCAAACAAATTAGACAACTACATAGCCCGACCACCTACAGGCAATAAGGATTTGCACCTTCTTTAAGTATGACTCCATTACAGGATATTTGCCTATTTGTCTGCTTAATAGAACAAATATAACACATGGACTAAAAGGGACCCTATATTAATCTGTCTAGGTTACCTAGACATAGAGTGACACCCGACACACCCAGATAAATTCTCTTTTAAGACCTCTACTGTTGCAATACCCTTAGTGTTCCACAGTCGGCATCCACGACAGGTATGAATATGCTAGTTCAGGGAATATGATTCATGAAGGGATCCGAACAGTAGAGTGTCTAACTGACATGTTTTCTGTTATATCCAGCAGAGTGTTTGATTTAAGAAAAAGTCAATTGGACTAATATGAAACCCTGCTCCTGAAGAAGAGATACCAGAACTCGAAACGTGTTGCGCTTTTGTACAAACGTTTTTTCCTTTGAAAGATCCTTTGCTTTTTGATACACTATCAATGTTGGTGTTTGATGAGTTTTCATATCTGAAATACTATATTGTACAATATGAATATAATATTGTTAACTGGTATTAACACTACAGGTCCACAGGTTCTTTAGTAATAAATTAGAAAAACAAAATTGAAAGAGTACTTTGTATATGTAGTACTAATGTGGGCATCCCACTGTATTTTAAATATGCTTTGTCATATGATCCATATATTTTTATGAATGTTGTTTGTCTGTTAACAATACCTAGAGTGTGCATGGGACGCAAGTGTTCCACAGACCGTGGACACTGTTTCCTTTTGTCTTGTACTGCTACGACCTAGTGTCAGGTTCGATATACACGCCTGTGCATCTCATTACTTCCATTAAGTTAAATATACAATTTCGGAATAGATAGGTGTGCTTCTGTATATACCTTTGTTTTTAGGTTTGTTAGTGCTCATCCCATGCATCTGTGAGACTCCAAGTGTCGGAGAAAGCAGTGTCTATGCAGGCGAAGGTGGGTCCTCATACCTCAGCATACCATATAATGTCCATCTTTATAGTCCTAAAAATGCCTTCCGTGTTCCTTTCACAGAGTCGGGGGTGGCAAGTCAGGCTAGTGGCTAATGGATAATCCGAGGCAAGCAGAGAGTGATGACCCTCAGATCACCCGACCAGGTGGGCCTTGAACTAGGCACCCCTACTTCAAGGTTGAGCAAAAGCTGAATGAGCATGGACAGAGGCTGGAAGAAGTACATACAGACCGGGCATTTAAGCATGCATCACTTGCATAGCTGCCTACAGTGCATGTCATGCATGCAACTGTGTCATTTACACATCATTCCATGACTCTTCTCCTATGCATGATTTAGTAAGGAAGTGACCTTCATTACTTTGGTACGCTCCAGTCATTAGTCCCTAATAGTCACTCATCCTCTATCCTTTCTGTCTTTGTCATCTCTTTCAATTCTTGTTCTTCACACCCAGTCACACACTAACCCATTCCATGGCAAAGTTCTTTTATTCCACAACATTCATAAGTGGCCCTCTGTGGAAATGCAGTTTCTCCTAAGCCTATTTCCTGACAGACCACAGTCAGAGAAGTGCATAAGGTTATCGTGCATTAATGGGGAGAGGCCTGAGGAGGTGATGCCAGCCCTACAAGAGGTGAGGAGGGGGATGGGAGGGGAGAGATAGAGTTTTGTTAGGGGGAGGGGAAAGGGTAATCAGGAAAGGGGACCAGTGAGAGAACTTGGGCTGTAGGGGTGTCCCGTGTGCAACAGAAGAAGGCTAGGAATGTGTTGAGTGGGAAGGTGTGCTGCAAACAGGCTGAGGATTACGGGGTGTCCTCCTACATACAAGAAATATCGGGGGCGGGGGGCAGTGAACGAAATGAGGTTTTCAGATGTGCAAAGCCCCGGCTTGGGAAACCGGGCTCGGCAAAAATGGCCCGAAGGAAATGTACATGGAGCCGCTTTGTCAGTTATCATTCATGGGCAAAGCACCATTGTGTACTCCATTTTTTCTTCATTCAAATCACATTGAGTTATTACGTCCCATCCTTCTACATGTGCAAAATTATTTTTGTTATTTGGCAATATCATGCACAAATGTTGGCCACATACCTAATTCCACTTACTTTAAGTGCTTGGTTCATATGCTGACTGCTGTGCGGGTTCATTACACATGCAGCAGAATGTAACCCGGCCATGGTCTAGTCAGCCCCAATACAGTCTGGTGTGTGTGTGTACTGGGGATGCGTGTAGCCAAATCCCTTATGTTTTTGCCCACCAATCATGTAGTAGAATGACATTTTCATTTTACTTTCACTGTGAGATGACTTCTGAAATTCATATGTGCGTGTTGCATTCTTCAGAGCTGGCATTCTTGGTCGGGAAAAGCAATGTATAAAATAACCCTTGCAAGCTGCAAAAATCCAAGCATTTCTTTTAATTATGCCCAGTGGGGGATTCAGAGATCATGAGGGCATGCGACTGCAAAGCCTTATTTGCTAACACCATCATTCATTGAGCCCATGGTGTCAGATCTGATGTCTTGCCTTCAAACTTGCCTTGTGGCATTGATTTCAGCTCAGTCATCAGAGCAGGGGTCAAGTACTCAAAAAAAGTGGGGGGACTCATTAACAACATACCATTTGAATATGGTGTTACCAATAATGAGCATATCAGAATGCCCTCTGAAAAAAGTGTGGGTACTCCAGAAACAAGTGTGGGACTCTGTCCACCCGCGTGTACCCTCAAATTGAGCCCTGCCTCGGAGTGGCATTGCAAAGCCTGGGGCAGAGCAGGGTATCAGTCCCACAGGGAAGCTTCAGAGCTCTGAAAAGGGGTGGGGGTGGCAGGGAATGGCAGGCTGATAATTACAGAGCCTTTTCTTTCTGCACTAATTAGCAAAGGGGCAGACGGCTATGATTGTGGAATGTTTTGCTAACTCCCCACTGAGCCTCCACTTTATCTATCAATCTGCTAGCACTTAAACAAGTGGTAGAAGTGTACAGAGAAAAATAGTGGAACACCGCCCCCGACCGTTACCGCTCACTTCGATCACTGCTTAGAACAAAAGAACAATTACGCTGAATAACTACGATAAGTAAACCCTTTGAACTAAAATGTCCATGATATTCTGTTTTAATGGGGTTGAACCTTTCAATTGCATTTTAAACAAGCGGGATGATGGTGTCAGTGAATATAAAAAGAATAAACCTTTATCATAAGGGATCATTTGCCTTTAAATCTCCATGACTCCATCACTTTCCGTTCTGGCACTTGTAGCGGTGTGGTTATTGTGGAAAATGAAACTGCAAGTACTGCACAGGGATGCCAAATGGTATGACTTGGGACATCAGGGCTTGGACTTGACGGCATTTCAGAGTTGGCAGGGGGCAACTTGAAATCTGTTACTTGTCTGCATAATGTTTTGGAGAAAGGTGAGCAGTCGCTAGTCAGTGGTGCAAGCATTACTGGGTGTGCATGTTTCCCTACTTAGCAGTTGCTTCACATGCCAGGTAACCACAGGTATAGTGGCATTGTTTTTAGAACTTTGAGGGTGTGGGGTGATTCAACAACCCCCAAATTATTTCTGCTGTAATTAATTGGTTTTCAGTTAGACTGATTAGGTTTGGGTCTATTTGACCTATTCACATTTGATCGAATTATTTTGACCTTTTGTTTGGTCTAAAATGTGGGGGGAAACCCCGTAACCCTACCCCACTTCACCCCAACCTAATCTATACCCTTACCCACCCCCATATATATATTTAATTAAATTTGACTGAAAACAAAGGTCAAAGAAATTCGATCAAATGTTTTAGGTGAAATGTTTTTAGGTCAATTATGCTAATATCGACTGATTATATATGTTGTCGGACAGTAAATTGTACTATTTCTCCATGCTGTCAAAGCATCCTGGTAGGCAGTCCTCTAATGCTCCTGCCGTGGCTCCGCTCTACTGTGAGGAGGGTACCTGGAGGATAGGTGATAATAGTGGATTACCAGTGCTTAATTTAAGGGGGGCGGGGGGCTTGCCAGGGCTCAGACCCGGCATTTATTTCTGAGCCCCGGCAGTTAGTTCTAATTCTACCTTGATTAGGTTGTAGTATTTTGGCTATTTTATTATTTTAACTGTCAGTCATAGTGATATAAAAACAACAGCGTGCTCTGGCCTGGGTCTCTTCATCCTGGGCTTGCTCATTGTTATTCATGAGCTTGATAACCCAGGTTGGCCGGGTATGCTATTTATCAATTTTCATGAATAACAATGAGTTAGAAGTTAACAATGTTGGCCATTGATGCTGGCCATGCCCGCACACTGCTCCAATCAACCTGCTTGACATTGTTGCAAATACTCTACTGTAATAAACAGCAAGGTGGGTCGACGACAGGACAGCCAACAGCCAGCAGCCTCAACACAGGGGCAGTGAAAAGGCCAATATCAAAGAGGAATGCCTAGCATGAATGCCAAACCAAGGTAGATGATCTTGCTGCAGCAACTGGCAGGCATGTTCATCAGCTCAGCAAGCATTTTGCCTGCATTTGTCCAATAATTTACCTTTACGAGGAACGCATGTTGGCTCTTAGTTTCTATTGATAGGTTGTTATAATTATAATTGTTAAAATGCTCCACTTGCCACTGATAAGATCAGAGCAAAATATTAACAATAATGTGTTTTAAAGAAACACTGAAATGTTTATATTAGTGTAAGACAGAATATGCTATGTTGATTGGTATCTGTAAATCAAACCATGCATCCATACCCTCAATGAACCAGTGGTATTTGCAGCTTTAACACCAATGATGTTGGTACTGTATGGGACATGCATGGGTGGTGTCAGTGGGATGCGAGCTGCCCACCCTGATGTGTCAGTGACGTGCAAGAAAATATTTGGTCCCTGGCACTTATTTTCCTACAAATTAAGCACTGTGGATTAGAGTCAAGTGAACCAGCAGATGATCAAATGACTCTGTCTGATCCTGAAATAGAGATTGGGAAGCCAGGGAATTAATTAACTGCGAGTGCCAAGGCAGAGCCTTTTCTTTTTCTTTATTGTGCTTCTGGTTTGTTTTTGCAAACCTTAAGCACGAAAGTAATTACACAACATTTAAAGAGTAAAAAATGTAAAACACTATCATTCATTCAGTTGCCTCTTTTCCAGTAATTGCAATGCACCTTCCAATCATGGTATGCTGCAGCAGTTATGACAACATAGTTTGCTCCTAATATGGTTGCCCAGAATTGTTCCTATTCAATGCTCTAAGGCCTGTTTACCAGTGAGCCATAGCCTCTTTAGTATTGTGATTTTAAGGCCGGGCACCCAGTCAGCACATGCCAGCAAGTCTCAATTTCTGTTTGGCACCATCTCCATAGTCGATCTGCCAGTGGAATAACTTGCCAGGAACCATGATATTCTCTGGTTGGCACGATATTTAGCCTGAGATGCAATAGAAAGCGTTTTAAGATACATACTTGCCCAGTTCGAATTGAAAGCTTGGTGCGAATATTCATTGTATCTTCACTTCCTGGCAAGATCGTCAATACCTTGGATCCTTTCCCGTGTCCCATGTCTTGATCTTTTTCTTAAGTATATTCTCTATATCGAGAGTGTCAGTGAAATAAGACAGTGGTATATTCAGATCGTTAGCGCTGACTACCAAGAGTTGTCTTCATTAATCTGCGAACTTACTTTTTTTCATTTATCACCACAGATATTTTCCTAACAGTTGCATTACAGGGTTGGAGTTTACATAAGATGATGTTCATTTGCAATGGAATAGCAACCCTTAAAACAGCCATGTAGCGTGTAAGGAGGTAAACCTGTATTCCAATCTCAGTGCTGTGACTGGGTCAGATGATGGTACATTAATGATACTACGCAGTATTCCACCCTCAACCTTGTTGAGCCATAAGACAGATTTCGAGGGGAGAACTGCCAGACCATATAATAGAGAAGGGACCATGCTTCCCCGATAGATCTCTAGTAAGCTTCAATGTTCAAGCCCCCTTGCCTGGCTATGTAATGTTTGACTGCCATCTATTTTTATTTGATTTTTAGGATGGAAATGGTACCATAAAAGTCTGTTTTCAATGGGAAAGACCAAGAAGCTATGCTGATCTACTATCTCCAATGGCTCTGCATTTAGCTGCCACTGAAGGGAAAAGTTTCCGGGGAAGTTTTCCTGCTAGACACGTAATATTTGTCTTGCGATGTTTATCTCCATGCCATTAGCCTTTGCATATGCAGCCAGTGCATCGATTGATCTCTGCAGGCCCACTGGGGTCCTGTCAAAGATTACAGTGTCGTTGGCATAGGTCATGCATAGCAGAGGCTCACTGTTCATATTTTGGAGAACATTTCTTACACAGCTAAGAGCTTCTGCCATGTCGACTACAAACAGGTAATAGAGTGTGGGCGCAAGAACGCACCCCAGCTTTAATCCTTCATTGATATTGAAAGGTTTACTTAAAATGCCTGAGCAGCTTAGGCGTATTGAGACTGTTGTGTTGGAATGGAGCAGCTCAATGTAGTACAGACGGTCAGGCTCTATACCCCAACGCCTTAGCTTTTCCCGAAGCCAGAGTCGATTCAGAGACTCTGTGGTCTCTCTGAAAAATGCAAACACAAGTCAATCTGGCAAAACAGTGGTTGTGTCAATACCTGGTGTCCTATCTCCCCACATCTTATAAGATAAGTCCCATACGTACCATCCTGCCTACCGCCCGCCATAACATCAACCTATCCTGATTTCCCATATGTCTTGTCCACCTATCGTTTTTATCAGAGAGGGTGAATACCAGGGCCGTTCTTAGGTTTTGCAAGGCCAGATACAGCAAAAGATGTGCACGCCACCTACCTTGCATATGCATTGTAATTATCCGACATATCGTCGCAGTAAATTGCATCAGAGGGAGTGGCATAAGGCTGCGATACTCAAGAGCAGCATGAGATTTTACGTTCTAAGAGGTTTTCATGTATGTGCCGAGGGACAAATACGTGGTGTGCAATATATGAATCGTCAGTATTATTTTTATGCATAGAACAAATAAAGACTTACATGGGGTTTGCTGTATAAATGTGTGCATTTATCTTATTTGATTGTCACATTTTTGGAGAAAATGTTAATTTCAATGTATTCATTTGGAATTGGGCATGCTTTTTTGTGCATGTATTTCGACTTTGAAAGCCACGGAATGTTCCCCCAACCCATGTATTAAAAAACGAGCTTAGGTCTCAAGAAACCATATCCCTCAACTGCTATAAATCCCTGCATGCAGCATCCGGGACATTTCTTAATTCTGCAGAACTATTCAGGGATGGCCCCAGAAAGCAGCGGGCAACTGCTGCACCTCCACATGTTAGAGGGGCAAACACTGCTGTGTCGATGTACTCAGTGGGGAAATAAGTGCTTTGGTCCAACTTTCTACTAACGCCAGTGGAGTGGCAGTACCTTCTGCCATCTTGCTTATTGGCATCTACTGCCTTGGAGGAACCAATTCCTATGCGGCTGCAGCAAGGCATTCTTTTCTTAGGAAACAGTCAAGGCAATGTAAACAATTATACTAAGTTTACAGGCATGAAACAGCCTCAGACCCTCAGGTAGGGCACCTTTTTTGTTTTGTTTATCCCATGGTGTGAGCACTCAAGAAAGGCTTTTGAGGTGTTCTATTTGTCCATCTGGGAGTCCATCCGCTCAAATCAAAGTCCTCTGTCTAGATGTAACAGTCCTTATCAGTAGCACCATTCACTTATTCTAAAAATCTATTCATATTTGGTCATCTGTAAAAGCCTCAAAACAAACACCTCTAGGTTAACTTGATGGATGACCTTTTTTCTCACAGAAACAGAACACAAATTAAACAGAATTCCTTGCAGAAAAAACTACAACAACACAAATCCAGGAACATTTTGATGTTGTCAAACATCGTGGATGAAGCCAGACATAGCCCCTCTGGCAATGTCATGCCTTTTACCCGAGACTCTTGTCTGAGTTTGCACACGCATATCAGCAGAATCTTAAAGAGTTCCCTGACCAACTACATCACCGGAGGAAAATAAAGTATGTAATCCCTCCAGAGGACTAATGTCAGGTTGTCTAAGGTTTGGACCGTTCGCTCACTGTAGAAGTCGTTCTAGATAAAGCACCACAGCTGACACGTAGAGCCAACACAAATTATCATATCCCGCTGCATGGAATCACCCAAGGAAGGCTCCCTCTTGGGTAACAAATAATTGGAAAATATGCTTGGTTTCAAACAAATCAATTTGTATGTGATAACCAACATACCTATATGAGCACATACGACCATCTACACACAGATGATGTTATGCGATCCAACTGGTAAATGCCACCTTTAAGAGACAACATTACCACACTCCCAATTTAGATTAAAAAAAGCACTCTACGTATGAAATGTGTTTGGTTCATCTCTCTCTAGTATCCCTATCCATGCTGTTCTACGCCTGCTATTAAATGTGCACTGCTCACTACTCCCACATTCACGATTCCTATTTAATGACATTGAAACTATGCCCCTTTTCATTCATATGCAGCCACTCAGGGAAAACTGCCTATAATTCCTCCCCATGAACATGATACACCAATCCAGCTGTATATCTTCTCGCAAACATACCAGTAGCGAACCTCCCTAAACATTTGCACCTAGACAGTAAAATCACTGTATTTGCTGGTCTCCCAAATTCAGAGAGTCCAAAAGATTGAAAGAGGTCAGCAGTTCCAGTGATCTTTGGCCTAAAAAATGTCAATTTTGGATTAACTTGAAGCCTTAACTGACTCCCATTTTGGACTGGTATCACCTTTCAAGTTGTGTCTGGTGTACAAATGCCTTAATGGCACCACCCTTGAATACCTATAGAACAACATCGGCAGATACTACTCAACTCATTATTTGAGATCCGGTTACTTCAAACTCCTCTTTGTGACACCCTTAAAGTGCACAAGTCATGTTCATGTTATTAGATGCTTCTTGGCGATCGGGCACAGGCAATGGAGCACTCTGCTGCAGAACCTAAGTAGATCTCAGTCATGGGTGCAAAGTAGAGAGGCCCAAAAATTGCACCTCTTTTGACACTGTACTGGTACACCATGCAGCCACTTTTGACATTTAATTATGAGAACGTTGTCTTTCTTTCCCTTCGTATAGTCAAGCTTTTTCTGTGCTGTGGCTGTGTCTTCGTATGGTCCACCCCTAAGGAGCTATCTAATTATCAGGATAGATAGATCACTGGCCAGGAGAATTAATCAAATTCAATTTCATCTAATTGTTTTCAATGAATGTTGGGGTCTTATGGGGGGTCACGGGGGTACCCCCCCACATATATTTGCAGCAATATCTACCCAAATACAATTTTATTAAATGAATTTGACCAGCTCACATAGAACCTAACTATCTGCCACCTAGTCTGTGTGACAAATGTGAAAGGGTGAATACTGCTATGACATTATAAAACCCATTAAAGGCAGAATTGGGCGAGGCAGAAGATAGGTCTTGCGTTACAACTCCCATCAAAATCAGGTGTGATACTCATGTGCAAAGAGGGACATGTGGCTTATTAGTGTAAAAATAAATACTAGTTTAGCAAGAATTAAACAATCCCTTGCTCTCTTTTCGTCAGTGATCATCAAAAATGTTCCCTTCAGGACGCGTAGTGTGGAAAACAAGGCTATTAAAATGGTTAAGAAATAACAGTATCATCAATCAGACTGATGCAATCGATAAGGACAAGCATTTGAAAAGGCTAAAACGAACATAACCATCGTTAATATTAAAGGAAGTGCAGCTTTCATGAGAAGTTGGGAAAAGATGTTCAAAATCATTGTGGGAAGAATACAGATCACTGGGCAACAGTGGCGTGATGCCCCTTAACCTGTTTACCAGGATGAACTATTGAGTGTCACAGCAGTGTCTTGCTCAGCTAGCCATGATGCATTATCATGCATTATAGCCAATGGTCGGCAGAAGATGATGCGCTATCGCAGCAACGCAGCTCCAGCGAAGCGTTTATCTGTGAAGAAGTTGAACAAAAAGAGCAAACAGGAAAGACTCTAGATGAAGACTGATGATGCTGTGTGTGTTTCCCTGGTGAGGTACCCTGTGTTAGCATTTAATAATATGTGCTGGAAGTTAAAAGGTCCCTCATGCTATGCTGTGTGACAGAATGGCCTGCCACAAAGATCATGCTGACTCTTAGAGTAAGTCCAAGTGTATTTATTGAAATTACAGATGATCATAATGGCTTTTGATTTCAAGGTGTTTTTGGATTCTACTAGAGTGCAAGGGGAATTGGCGTTAGGGCTGTCCCTCTCTGTCTCGACGTTCCCAGTCTTATTCCCGCCTCCCTAACCAAGGTATCCCTAATGGGGGTGTTAGTAGTTATCAGATCAGTAACCCCTAACTGTTGTGTTCTGGCTGGGACTAAGGATGTTTTCCCTAAAACGAAGGCTACCTATCTCCCCATGGGTCTTCTAGGCGTTCCCTAACTTAGCCTAGTAGTCTTAGGGAGTTGGGGATGGTGCCTTCTTCCATCCAGTATCCCGTTCACTTCTCTCACACGTGCTCGTATCAGACCCTTCACTATAATGGTCTCTTTAAGATGTTCTCCTCCCAATCTGTCACTCCATCTTTCCACCTCCACCCTTCGATCGTACTTCTTCTCTTACTCCTGTTCTTGCTATTGCTTGTGCCTCTACCTACCCCTCTGCCTCTGTTACCTCCTTTCTCTCCCTCCTCTCTCTCTACTTCCCCACCTCTTACTGTTCCTCTAGTTATAATATGTTCACTCTATGCAAATAACTATCCCTATTCTACCACTCACTGTTGTTCTTCCCACTCTCCATCTATTATTGTTTCTATTTTATTTCTAACAATATCCCTGTAGTACCTTGACTCCTAATACTACTATTTATCAGACTCTTCTATTCACTAGCACTCGCTATCGCCTTCTTCTACCATTTACCACTCTACAGCTTATTTCTCTCACTCGCTGCCCCGCTAGTCCTGCTTCCTACTGTCTTTACTCCCTACTACTACCATTTCTTCTCGAACCTCAGGGATATGGTCCCCTGCTCACCCCTTTCGCTTTGACAGAACCCAGATATACAGTGCCCTGCTCACCCATTTCGCTATCACAGAAACCAGGGATATAGTGCCGTGCTCACCCCTTTTCCCTTCTGCCACTCCTACCACTACCCCTCTGCTGATCCTACTCCTACCGCTACTACTCACACTCTCTAGGTACACACTCAAACAATCCCCAGATCCCCTTCTAATAATATACTCTGCACTCAATTGGTGAAGGCTGCAGTAAAGACTCACCTCTGAATAGCTCTCAAGGTAAATACTTGCCTTTCATGTGGGGCAGCATTGCACTTCTCAAGTTTAAATCCCACAGCAGGGCCGCCTCATCTCTGCGTCCTTCTGAGGGTGAAAGATTGATAGACATTACACTGGGTATTGGTAACACTTCTTATTAATGCGCTTAGAAATAGAAAAACAATTACATTAAATGCTATATAAACACTAATTATTATCATGGATACGCCAGATGTGAGCTCTTAACGCACCAGAAAACACATGTTCAAAGAAGACAGGGATAGATGGAATAGGTTCTAGGATACACTTCTAGGTTCACCATTTGAGAGCTCTGGACTTACCCCGGAAAAAAGAAGTAAGGGTGCAAGAAGCAACATTGACTTTCACAACAGATAAAGAGATAAGTACACATGGTGGTGCACTCAGGTGTTCATGGGTGATACCACAGGTAAACGCAAGGCCCTCTAGGAGGGAACCACTAGTGCGACCGCATACATCCTTGGTATTTGGGCATCCATTTGTAAATCAAATGTGCAGCGTCCACCAGATTGCAGGCTGTGGGGAGTAACCTTTATTCGGCCATGTTCATTATGCCATTCTGCAGAATACCACAATGGAACCCTCTGAATACATGAATGGTTGAAAAAAATAACTGATTTGTGATTAGTGTCACATAACCTAGAATGTTGCCTATGCGTATATTACCACCCAAATCACATAGCCGGTGTCTCTGTTGAGCATGTATTCACACCTCATGGAGGGCATCACGGTGCTATAGACCGAAAATAGGAGTTAGGTGTTTATTACAGGAGTGCCTCATTCTGCCGACGTCAATTTCCCGCCAGGCCGCTTCGTTCACACCACAGCCTGTCGGGAATGTTCGGGAATGTTCGTAAGTGCTTTCCGCACATGTCTGGTCAGGGACAGGAAGGGTGCTGGAGAAGTGAGGTGGCGGTGGGGGTGGACGGAGGTAGGGTTTTTATGGGAAGGACACGGGCACAGGGAGTCGGGGGGACAGGTCAGAGAGTGGGCGTGGGGAAGCAGCGGCCTACCGCGTGATCAAGGGCTGTGGAGGCGTCCTCCGCATAACAGAACAGAGCTGCTGAGGGAGGAGGAAGGAGCCGATGAGCGGGTGCTGTGGTGGTGCCCCCTACAAAAAACACAAGGGTCATGGGGGAAGTGGGGGACGAACAAAAATTGCCTGCAGTGCCAAAAGCGGATGCAGGAAACCGTGTTGCGGAAAAAGTTGTCTGCGGGCAATCTACATGGATACAGGGCTGTTCTGGCCTACAGGGAACTTTGGAGGTTTCCCGGTAGGCCTCTGCACCCTGAGCCTCTTTTGTGTGGTAACCTATTTTGTTTCCTCATTTTCTCATAGGAAAAGGACTGTGCTTTCTGAAAATGTGTAATATGGGGCCACTTTGAACATTTTTTCCAAGTCCTCGTTTGGTTGTCAGACCACCCCTGAATAGATCCTTTGGGCCTAATTCACAAAAGCGTTTTATAATGGTATAATCCCATAGAAAAACTCTCTGTACATTAGCGCCTTTATTTCTACCCAGCTCAATGGTACTCGTTTCATCAAGATGGCAGGGTGTGCTGGCAAGGACTTGAACCTGCAGCCAGAAGGCCAAGCAGATTCAGTGCAGGATGCATGTGTCCGTTGGGCCACAGACCTGCCTTAAAGCCAAGCTTACATAACAGAATTGCAGCACACAGTCACTTGCTGTTTTATGACGCAGACGTTAAACTCATGGGGGCAGCGTGGTCTTTCCAGCAGGCAGCTTGTGAAGCTAAGCGCGGTGCATAGTGGGATTGGTGACGATATTTCTAGGGGGTAATTGCTAACATTTCCGACTGCACTTGATTCCTCGCATAGCCGGGAAGTCACACTGGGGGCCAATCCTACTCTCAGGAGGGGGCAGACTAATTTGTTAGATGTGTGTCTTTCTCCCCTCGCCTGTATGCTCAATTTTCAAATTGAGCTCTTAAAGTCACTCTCGCAAACGCCGAGCATGGGAAGCGGTGGCTCGCCTTTAATGATCATAAAAGCAGACATGTCACGCACACTGGCCCACTGGCTCCCAAGTACACTGGTAAAGCAACCATTTTCCGGTTTAGAATTGCAAAAAACGAAAAAAATCCATACCAGCGCAGTCAAAGCGAAGGTAAACGAGGCAAAACATTGGACAATATCGCCTTGTGACAGAAATCTAGGACTACAATATGAAACAGCATTCTGGGAATGTACATCGAAATGTTTAACCTTCCATTCAGCTAGGGTAGAAATGTCAAAGGTATCCTGCCGCAGAACAGGAAAGTAAAGAACTCTGCCATGGGTTACTCTCACACAACCCCGCAGTCTTCTTTTAAATGCAGGTTCATTATGTGACATTATGCATGACACTCGAAGACGGACGGACGCCTGTGCACTAACGGGCAAGATAACCTAAGTACAGCTGAAGACTAAAGGCAAAGTGATCGGCACGCGCACATGTAGTGTGTGGCAGTGTAGTGTTTGCAACAAAATCACCATTTAATGACATGCATTCAGAAAGCAGAGTGGACTCTTAAAGTCTATGATGAAATCCTTTGGAAAGTGTGGGAATAGCCAATCAAATCACTTGACCAGTTGCAATTATTTTCTATTGAATCCAGTTGCTGGTGCATGGGTGTTTAGGTAATTGCTGGAGATCTGTCGAGAACATTCCAGTAAATTGCATTTCCACTGAGAGCTATTAACCACTGGTAGTATGTATTGACTTCATATTTTCCTTTTACGCGAGAGACTTACCTTTCTACTTTTTACTGTGTAGTCCAACTCCTGAAAAATCAATAACCTTGAGCTGTTTCTGGTCAATAGCATTTGTCAATGCTAATGTGTAAATACCAAGGGGCGTTACAGAATCTATGAATAAAGATGATGTTTAAATGATAATAACACGTCCTCAGGGGTGTTGCAAGGTCTGGATAAAATCAGGGGTTAAGCTAATGTCTGGACTGGTGGGACTTAGCGCTAGCTATAGCCTTTTGGTTGTAGCCCCTGAGCTTCTATCCGGGGCATAGATTCTGTAACGCCCCTTGGTATTTACACATTAGCATTGACAAATGCTATTGACCAGAAACAGCTCAAGGTTCTATCCGGGGCTACAACCAAAAGACCCGGGTTATAGCCCCCTGAGCACCCCCTAGTAACGCCTCTGCACGTCCCACATCATTCATTCGAACAATGCTCTTGGGCGCAGGCACCTTACCCTAGAGATGGCTCTGCTTTCTGTTGTGGCCTACTGAAGAAGGGATTGCTCTTTGATCTGACCCCCTGCTCTTCAATCAATAGAAATAGAAATACAGGAATTTAGTGACGAGATAGAGGGTGCTCTCTTGCAGTCCCAATGTATATACATCTTTCATGAACTCTGCTATCAGCCATCATCTGGACTAGCCATGACCTGCTCCCGATTTCGCCACTATTGTGTGGCTTCTAATTCAATCATGGATGCGAACCCTGTGTTCCTCCTCAAGCAAAAAGAGGACTGGTTGAAGGTGAGCCAGAGGGCTAGATACAAGAGCACATTTTCTTGCAGTAGTTCATAACTAAACTCCCTATGAAACAATGTGGAGCTACTTCATAGTCAATTCTGTAAATCATTTTCAGCCATTTTGATCTGTCTTCGTTTCCACATGACAAGTAACAATTATTTGTCTATATTATTTCCAATGGATTCCAAATCCTAAAAGACAGATGTAAGCACGAGAATTCAATTTGGAAAGCACGTGTAAAGCAACATATGGATTTGTATAACACGTGTTAACTTTTACCTAAAATAGTAAAAAAAAAAAGTGATTGGTATTTTCTGATTTTTAGCAGATGCTCCTATGTCAGGATCTTAATAGACTGCATTGAAATGAAGGCTTCCTAAACATTTGCCCTTTCCTATTGCTGAAACCCTGCTTTTGAGGACAACTCTCTCTCTTTACACCATCCAATTTGCCAGGTGATGTGTCTGCAACCATTTTAGCCAAGAAATGAGGGCCGTGCAGATGATGAGCGATGTATTATTGCCTGACCTGTTTAAATGTACTTTCATGTGCGTTGCTGTTTGCAGGGTCCTGCCTAGAATGTCCACCGGGTTTTGCCAACGTTTCCATCTATGCTTTCTCTAACGCTTTCTAGCCGTGCATTTACCAATTACTTCATTCATGCGTCCATCCACTTACTCTTTTATCCACTAATCAATTTACTCCTACAGCCATTCAACCACTCGGATAATCACTCACTATTCCACACATCCACTCACTTGCCTACTTGCTCACCTTCTACACGCAGATCTTCCCATCCACTCAGTCGCCCCCCTGTTTCAACAGGGCACTCACCTATTCAGTCATGCATCGGTCCCTCCACCCATTCGAGCATCATCTGGAAAACCCACGTATTCATCCTCCCCCTCAAATAACCACACAACTCCCCATCAATCCCTGGACTCACACATCCACTGACACATTCTCTTTCTCCTCCACTCACCTACTCCTACACCCACCCACCAACTCATCCATTCACAGACTAATTTATATACCTGCCTATTCACCTGGCCATTAATTCAGGCACACCCTCACTCTTCCTTCCATCCACTTATCCCGTCTTACACTCGCCAATCCACCAGCTCAGGCAAGCATGAATCATGTCACCTACCCATGCCCCCACTCACACAACGACAATCACAAAAACTCTTTGAGACTGCAATACTAGAAATTGGACAGCACCAGGACCACTCTGCAGTATTGCAGTATTTGGTCTACAGTATTTCTTGCGTGGTATGAGTAAATGTGGCCATGTCCCCCATGCAAGATGTGTGTTATGAACTGTACAGCTGAAGCAGTGTTAGGCAATTTAGTCATGATAGATACAGTGCAAAGTGATGTGGACGCATGATACACAAGGCGTCACACCTGATCAAAGCTTTAAATGTGGACCTAAGGCTCCATGATGGCCACTCCGCACATGACATCTTTTCAAAACCATCTCACAAACAAAATGATCATAATATAGCCTTATACTCAGGGGGAGGAGTCATTATCGCGGGATAATGTCCCATCACCAAGTTATGGCCCAAGGAAAAGCTGAGAGGAAAGGGTAATTTTCCCAAGCAATAATGACCTCTCCCGAGGTCTATAAGGTTATTAGCGCATAGTGATGGTAGCAACACATGTTTGGAAGTTTTGGTGGTGAAGTAAAAAATGTTGCACTAATAGTGAGTAACGTAAATTTACAAACTAAGTTAACAAATACAATTTGGCTTTATTTTGTAGTATTTAAATAGCAAGATTGTCTTCATAATTTTAAAAATGTAATTGCCAACTTGTTAAAACTAGAGCAGGTTTAACATGAGCACTCATTAGGTGTCATGTAAAAGAAAATGCTGTGTTAAATAAGATCCTGTGGCAAAAAAGGCATTGCTGAACAAGGAAGTATCTTGTTGAAAGAAGGCAGGGATAGATTTAACATTGGGCCTTATTACGAGTTTGCCAGTAGCCGTGCCCGTATTACGGGCACGGCTACTGCCGAATTCGCTACCGGCACCCGCAAATGGGCCATAACCACCCCATTACGAGTTGAATGGGCCGGTAATTGCCCATTCGCAGGTGTCGGTGTGGGCGGGCTCCCGATCCCCAGAATGAGGGTGGGGAGCATGGTTGCACCAGCAACCCTGCTGAACAGCAACCCTGCTGATAAGGTCTCGTACTGTCCACGTGGTGGTACACAAAGATAGCAGCCCTGCAGGTACTGTGCCACACGCACAGCAGCTCTATTGGGATGGGGTGGTAGCTTAGCACACTCCCATCGTATTACTCAGGAGTATATTTGTTTTTTCTTGTTTTCTTGTTAGAAGTTTATACAGCAAATCAAGTAAAAAAACGTTTCAAAGCTCCCACAGGGCGAGGGGAGGGAACAAGGGAGTGAAATACAGTACGAAACACAATACATTCATTCAGTTTTTGTCCTCGGTGCCAAATCTACCAACATGTGCCACCATACACAAGACAGCTCTTCATACTCTTCAAACAAGACTTTTATTGTAAAAAAAAATAAAAGCCAGAACTTTAGGCTTTGCCAATGCTTTTTGTATTCGCTGAGGCGTGTTCGAGGCTCTGCCAGTGCTGGGCTGGCCTATAGTGACCTCTGGAGATTTCCCAGTAGGCCTTTGCACCCTGGGCCTCTTTTGTGTGGTATTTCCAAATGTTTCCATAGGAAAAAGGTTGGGCTTGCTGAAAATGTGTAATATGGGGTCACTTTGTAAATTATTTCCAGGGCCTCTTTTGGTTCCCAGGCCACCCCTGGGCTCTGCTTTCAACACCAGAGTCCTTGGAGTGGAATACTACCCTATAGTTAATTAACATCATTACGTAATACATGTGAAGTGACCAATGACAAACACATGCGGGTTTAGAATGCATGACCTAGACGCTAATAGGCTTGTTAGGCTCCATTCAAATACCCGGGGAATATGGCAGCCTGTAGGCCGCGGAAAGTCACACAATCTCTGGGGTTTGTTGACTGTAAAAAGTAATTGCTGGAAGCCGGGCAATTCATCCTCCGTTGACGAGCAGCCAAAAACAATGCTCATCCCCCAGGAGGCTACTGAACCTCCCCGCACACCATGACTCGTAAATTCCACTCCGTGAACAGCTGTTCCCAGGAAGGGTAAAGATTGCCCTCCTATTCCCCATGAAAAGTAAATTGCCCTAACTGAACAGTTAATCCAGAGAACCGGTAACTTTGAAGCTGGCATTCATTTAGAAGCTCTTACCATCTGTTTTTCAACCTTTGATAAATGTGTTGGTTCATAGCAATATTGACTGAGAACATGTTCACATAGAGGGACGTCTTATTAGACAGCTGGAACCGCGTGAGTGTTCAAGGGCGTTAGGCGCATGCGCGGACTGACTCATTCATCAGGCACGGTTCACAATGTTTTCCATCATAAATGATTTTAGTTTAGCAGCGCAAGGTCACCCTGGGGAGCACGGTGCATATCAGATGTCCCAAATATACTCTTTGCAAGCCTAGAACCTAAAACGCTGAGACGGTACTATCTCATCCTACAGCTGCCCAATAGATTAACGGGGGAATTCGGTCTGTGTGTGAAAATGTCATGTTTTTTCTGAAGCATGACGTGCCGCTGAAATATCGAAGATGACAGAAGCCTCGACGTAGAATTTTAAATGCGTGGCAGGCCGGAGCTAGCAGCATCTGGGTGTAATCATGCATGTCACGTGGGGTGTGCTTTTGAAGTACTAAAATACAATCTGAAATTCAGTTGCCTGCTAAAACAATCATTTCTAATCAAAGGCGGCAGTTACACTAACTGAAATAGGTGTTTCTTCTTACAGTTCACATATTTCTATTGGAAAACCAACAACAAGTCCCTCGTGACCCCCACTCACGATGCCCGTAAGCCCCCAGCACCTACAGACTCACACGGACACGTCTGCTCTGCTCGGGCTTCCCGGTCGCACTGTCGCGGCCGGGAAAGCCCCCTTTATTTATGATGCACGGGGCTGTCCTTTAAAGGGGCAGCGACACACTCCTCCTTTTCCATGAGGACAAGCAACAACACTTTACTAATCAACATCGCAGATCAAAACAACATCTCAACATAAACTTCAAAATCCCCCAAACACCCCTTTATTCACAACCTCCCTGGATCCCCTTAATTAACACTATAGGCCCACTGTCCAATCATGAAACATGTCCCAAAACGTAATCGCTGAGGTAAGCAGGTTTCCCTCGCCCAGCCCTCGGGGGTACCTCCCGCCTACCTCCGGCACGGGCAGTCCATCCGATGGCACTCCCCGGGTGGGTTACACGGGCCTGGAGGGTTGGCCTCCTCCGTCGTCCGGCACCTCCATCAGGTCTGGTTCGAGGGGAGGCTCAGTTCTGGGGTTCTCTAGCTTCTTGAAGAAGCTCACGTTCCGGGTGACAGCCGACCTCCCGTCCGAGGCCGTCACCATGGACCCCTTGACAGCCACCACATGGAGTGGCTCAGGTTCGTAGGGGAGGGAGAGCTTTCCACAGGGATGCCTGTTCCTGATGAGGACCTCATCTCCCGGCTGCAGTCGCTGTGGGCGGAGTCCTCGCCTAGCGTTCACCTGTTCGATCCGCAGCCGACGGTCCATCTCTACCTGCTGATCGTCAATCACCCCAGGCTCCTTCTCCACCACCTCGGGCAGCAACCCTCAGGGGCACCGCTTGAACAGCGCTTCAGCCGGCGCCACCCCGTGGAGGCATGGGGGGTAGTGCGATACACCCGCAGGAATTGGTAAAGGGCCCTCTGCAGGCACTGTCCCTGGCCCTGGGCTACCCTGAAGGTCTTGTTTAGTGTCCTCATCAGCCTTTCAGCCTCGCCATTCGCCCTCGGCCAGAGGGGGGTGATCTTCCTGTGTTGTACCCCATACCCTTCCATCAGTTCCGAGAACCGCTTGCTTTGGAACGGAGCCCCGTTGTCAGAGCACAGGGTATGTGGGAATCCGTGGGCCGCAAACACCTTCTCAATGGCCACCACCACATGCTCAAAGGCCGCTGAGTCCACAAAGTCTACCTCTGGGCAACGCAAGTATTCATCCACGACTACTAGGAAGTGAGTACCCAGCGTAGTAGATCCAAAGTCTGCGTGTACCACTTCCCAGGGCCGCGTACCCCGAGGTATCGCCTCTATGGCCGGTTCTCTTTGCAGAGGGGACGCCACCTGACACCAGACACAGGCAGCCACAAAGTCATCCACTTTCCGCTCCAACTCCGGGAACCACACCTTTAACCTTAGCCGGGCCTTGGTCTTCGCCACGCCCTAAAGTGTTCATGGTGGGCCAGAGTGATCACTTCCTTGACTTCTGACTGGGGCACGACTATCCAGTCGTCTCTGAGCAGAAGGCCGGAGGCAGAGAATGACAACTCCTCCCTCACCTTCCACGGTCTTGGCCTCTTGGGTGCGCCTGGCCAGGGATTCCAGCACCGATTTCCAGGAGCCCTGCTGCATGGAATGTTTTAAAATCTGAAAGTACTCATCTCCCGCTGCTGCTGCCTCCAGGTCTTCGAGGAGCATGGCATTGGGGGTAGCCACCTCCACCACCATGCGAACGTGATCGTACGCCTCCTCGGCACATGTGTCTTGCTCCTCCCCTCCATTCACGCCTGGATGCCTGGACAGATAGTCTGCTGCACAGTTCACCCCCGGCCGATACACAAGAGTGACCCCATATTCCAGGAGGGCAAGCATCCACCGCTCTATCCTCGCCGGTGGTTTGGATGAGCACCCTGCAAGAATGGGAAGCAGGGGTTTGTGGTCTGTCACGACAGTCACCGGGCGGCCCAGGATATAGAGCCTGAAGTGCCTGCAGCCCCAGAGCACCGCCAGAGCCTCACGTTCAGTTTGTGAGTACCGCTGCTCGGTATCGAACAGCGCCTTACTGGCATAGGCCACCGGGCGGACACCATCATCCCGATCTACTTGTGTCAGTACGGCCCCCAGGCTGAAAGGACTGGTGTCCACAATGACTTCAGATGATAGGGCAGGATCGAAAAACACCATGGTATCTTCAGCCATGAGTGCGTTCTTGATGTCATCGAAAGCCGCCTGCTCGAGGGGGCCCCATTGCCAGGTGGTTTCCTTCTTCGTAAGGGCCCTCAGAGGTTCCGATCTTGAGGCCAGGTTCTGGATGAAACGTCCACAGTAGGTAAGCATGCCAAGAAAACTCCTCACATCCGATCCCGACTCAGGTTGTTGTGCCTTGTTAATGTCCTGGCTCTTCCTTGGATCTGGCGACACCTCCCTCTTTGAAAACAAAACCAAAGAACTCAATGGATGGGCGTAGAAATTCACATTTCTCCCTGTGGAGGGTGAGGCCAAGTGATTGCAGTTTTTCAAAAGTCATTGCCAACCTGCGCAGGTAGTCCTGGCAAAAACTAGGATACCATCGCTAATGTTTAAGACGCCCTCCAGGTCAGCGAGGGAGCCCCGGATAATATTCTGAAATACCTCCGCTGCCGATGAAATGCCAATACTGAGTCTCTTATAGCGGCAGAGTCCGCGGTGGGTGGTAAACGTAGTAATGTATCTTGACTCCGGGTGTAGGACCACCTGATGGTAGCCAGCTCTAAGGTCTAGTTTGGAGAAAAACTGAGCACCCTGCACTTCCGCAATAATGTCGTCAATCGTTGGAGTCAGGTGTCTCTCCCGTTTAATGGCCTTATTGGGTAGCCTCATGTCGACGCAAATGCGAACAGAGTCAGGTTGCTTGGGCTTTCTTGCCACGACAATTGGGGACACCCACAGAGTTGGACCCTCCACCTTCTTGATGATGATAAGTTTACGAGATGGTCCAACTCTTTGTCCACCTGCTCTCGAAGATGAAAAGGCACCCTCTGATGTTTCAGGGCTATGGCTGCACCGATTCGTCTATGTGCAGCCTCACCGGGTCACCAGCCATCTGTCCAATTCCATTGAACAGAGCGGAATATTTGTCCAGGAGGTCATTGATGTCTTCGAGATTCACCGAGTATGCAAAGCTGACAATGCCGAGGGCCTCGGCTGCAGCGCAACTCAGGAGAGTGTTCGTGCTCACCGGCGTGACATAGAAGCGTGCAGTGATTTGTGAGCAATCATGCTCCACTTTTGCTACGAAAGCACCGTCCAGCGGGATGGGTTCCAAACCTCCAAAGGCAAAGATGTGGGCCTTCGGGCTGACCAGCTTGGGGGGCATGTCCAGTGCATCATAATGCCCACGGGCATCACATTGATCGATGCACCCATATCCACGAGGAATGGGACCAGTGACTTGTTCACCTCCACCACACACCTTGGCTGGCGTCTGTTCTTCGATTTGAGGGCCCCCACACTCGACACGAAGAAGATGTTCTCTTCCTCTTCTTCCTCTTCTTCTTCCACTGGGGTACCCTCCTCGCCCTGGTCGACTTGGGCCACGTTCGGTGGGCGGTTCTGACGAAGGAACCCAGACCGAACCGGGCCTCTGGGCACCATCACAGGCATAGCTGCCTTACACACCCGGGAATAGTGATCCGCCAGACCACACCTTCCACAAGTTCTTCCAGCCGCAGGACACTCAGCAGGGTGGGGTAAGTCATACCCACACTTCTGGCACGACTCATCAGCTCTTCCACCTCTGTCACGGAGGCCAGATCCAGTTCTTCTGACACCTTTTCCACCCCGCCACATGGCACACACCTCCTCAGTCTTCGCCGGACGTGCTCCAGCCTCCATCCTGGACGCCCGGGCTTCGGACACCTCATGGCAGCGTCCTAGCTCGAGGATGCGAGCCAGCGTGGTGCCTGGTTCCCTCAGCACCTGCCATCTCAGTTTACCTGAGGAACACGCCTGAATGAGCATAGTTCGTATCATGTCCTCCGCATCTCCCCAGGCACTTGCTATTGGTAGGCGTCTGAGGCGGCCATAAAAGGTGTCCAAGGTCTCATCCTCCTTCTGCCTTGCCGACAACATCACAAACCTCTCATAGTCCGCATTGGCGAGGGGCAGAAAATGAGCCTGGAGGGCAGTCTTTGCAGCTGCATAGGAGCCATCAGCTGTTTGAAGCGACTCAAAGATTTCCTGCACAGCAGGTCCTGCCGCGTACAGAATGGTGGCAAGCTTGCTGTCATCGTCCGTTTCCATCGTGGCCCTGAAATACATATCTAGACGGTCCACCCACCTCTTCCATCTGGGCCCCAGGCTGGATGATGGGCCTGAGACATCGAACTCCGGAATGGGCTGTAGGGCTGCTGGGGGCCAGGCTTGCGCCATGGCTGGAGGTGGCGGTTGTACAACTGGCTGTGCCGCTGGTGGAGCTTGAGGCAACAGAGCTTGAGGCAATGGCTGGGCCTGAGGCTGTGCCGGAAGTTGGGGCTGGGCTGGAGGCTGCTGCAGGTTTGCGGGCAGCCCACTGTCCTCGTCAGCAGGCACGTTCATGGGTTAGAGCGCACAAGCACCCCCAGCGTATATACAGAGTCCAAACCTGGTGGTGATGATTAAGATGATGATGATGATGATGGGAGGAACTCCACACCCCCAGAGTGTCCCATACACAGACACAACAGCAAGGTATGATGATGAAGAGGATGATGAAGATTGACATCCTTAGCTGCAGCAGTGCTGTGTTCAGGCACAGATGCCCCAAAAATTGAGCCAGGGCGGTTTAGGGCTAAGCAGGCCTAGTCATCTCATCCCTTCTCCTCGCCTTCACTCGACCTAGTAGGCCCAGAAATAAAAAAAAAATCCAAAATCTGGGCATGGATGTGCCTGCGTTCAGTTTTTCCAAAAATTAGGCATGGATAACTCTCACAGACTCAACCGGAGCTCTGCGAGTTTCCACTGCCTGAATTCAAAATGGCCGCCTGCCGCTTGGTTTCTGCACGGCCTACGGCGTGAAGCGAAGACTTCAAAAGATCTCCGTTACAGGATCAAAAATTGAAGATACTTTCACCGCCGGGCCCAGGCAATGCACCGACCTCGTCGCCACTGTTGGGAGTCCCTCGTGACCCCCACTCGCAATGCCCGTAAGCCCCCAGCACCCACAGACTCACACGGACACGTCTGCTCTGCTCGGGCTTCCCGGTCGCACTCCCGCGGCCAGGAACGCCCCCTTTATTTATGATGCACCCGGCGGCATGCAACGTCACGCCGCCGCGTGCACGTCCCTTAAAGGGGCAGAGCCACACTTAGCCACAGCAAAAGACAAAATAAAAAAAAAATCAAAATAAAAGAACACCCAACAAGCTACCTACTATTATCAGTTTTAAAAAGTATGAGAAGCTCCGAGCAGGAATGCATGGTACTGACAAATGTGATATATATTTTTGAAAGTGTGTCCATCTGTTTGACTGCCATAGAAGTTTGGGAGGAACTATCTAAAGGCCTCTAAAGGAGTGTAACAGGGATAATGTTTGACAAGGAATCTAATGTTGTGGTTGCAAGTTGCTAAAGTGGCGTCCCCGGTGGACAAAATGACAACTAATGCTCATTTTGCTTAATTTAAAGTTGCTGAAATGGTGCCCCTGATGGATGAACTTAGAACTGATGCTTATTTTGCTTAACAAATGACCATTACAAAAGTTTAAAATGCGCCAAAGATTAGTACAAGAAATGTGAGTGTATTAAAAGAGAATCCGGTCAATTACTTTTCTTGACACTCAAGAAGTACACGTCCCCAGTGGAATAAAACGTAATACAATCATCATGCCACTGAAGGGATGATCTACCTTTGGAGACACAAGAACAGAGACAAGCCAGACAACAGGCTGATACAGCCATACAGCCAGCACAAAGACAGCCAGAGGCCCCAGTACAAAGGCAAAGCAGAAATCAGCTCGATGCAACTAGACATGCTGCAAAACGACAGCAAGAGACACTGCATCGTCAAACAAGACTCCAGAGTGAAAGCACCAGGAATGCTGAGGTAATCTTTTAATTTATGCTCTTACTCGAACCACACGCAACATTGTGTACACTGAGGTGTTCAGTGAGAATGATCATCATTCAGAAGTAATGACATGTATGGCCATGCATTGAAAAACAATACAGAACTATTTAGCCAACATGTATGTCTCTCTGTTCACCAATGGAAACCATGTAAAAAGTTTGGTTACTATTTATCCCGGGCAACACCGGGTATATCTTTAGTATTTCATATTAAGAAGCAGGGAATGGAAAACGTAGGGAAAATGAAAGCAAGGACACTAAATAATAAATGTTAAAGAGAACTCCCTGCTACCTGGCCTGCAGAGGTTTAAAAGGCAGTATATGCAGCAAACCAGTTTATTAGTGTTACTTGATTTGTCAGTTACTCCACTTAGACTTAGTTAAGATTTTGATTTCTCAGACATAACTTCTATTGAGCTTAGGGGGTGAGTAGGGAAGTGGTGACATTTTAATTGCATGTGTACTTGGTTATGTGGTACTATAAGCAGGAAGTATATCCGCCCAGAATCCATTGTATTGTGTTTTCTTTGGAGGTCTAGGAGTCTGGCCCAGGTACTGGTAAGGTACTAGGATTATGTACAGTTTTGTTGAGTTTATCTTGGTTCGTTGCTGTTCATCCAATTGAGTTAGTTAATTAGCCATGCCTCAAGTTTTTTGATGAACGTCAGGTGGTTCTCTTCCATGCAAAAATGTTCAGGTAGGGAATTTCATAGTCTAGTGCGAAGTAGGCACAACGAGGTTCCTCCTTCTCTTTTCGTCTTGAAGCTAGCATCTAGAGAGGGGTTTTTGGATCTTGGGCTCCTGGAGTGTGCATATTGCTGGAATTTCCTTCTGAAGGACGTTAAGCCCTTTCCATGGAAAGCCCGGTAGGTGATGCATAGAGGTTTGAAATGAACACTTACTTTGACAGGGAGCAAGTGGAGTGTGCCTGGTGCTTGGGTGATGTGTTTGTAACTTTTCATCCTGATGAGTAATCTGTCCGCTGCATTTTGGACTCTTTGTAGTTTGACAATGAGGTATTCCATGAGTCAAAGATAGAGGCTAGAGGCAGTTTGTGTAGTCCATTCTCGTTAGTGCTAGTGAGATGATGTCCATTGTCCTATTGTTAAAGGTATATAAGATATGATGCTTTGCAGGGAACAGAGATGGAAAACATTGTTTCTGTCAATGGCTCCTACCTTCAAGTCTAAGGTGAGGCTACAGTCCATTATGGTTCGGAGGTTTCTTACTGTGGAGGGTAGTACTGGGAAAGGGTCACTGGATTGACACAGTGCTGGAAGGAGTCAGACTGCTAAGCATGAGTACTGATTTGGCATGGTAATAATAATAATAATAATAATAATAATAATAATAATAATAATAATAATAATAATAATAATAACAATAATAATAATAATAATAATAATAATAATAATAATAATAATGCCTCTCCGTTTACACACAATAATAATATGCTTTTATCTGTTTGCTGCCACCCATTCATGTACATGTACAAGGTATGTGTTTAGGGCTGGCGAGATGATGTTCTTTATTTGTGTGTTGTCTGAAAAGTTATTGCTGGTGAGGTCAAAGATACTGATGATGTAAGTAGTGTTATGTTAATATTGGAAATAAGTGATGACAATGAGGATCCTATGAGTACTCCACAGGTCAGTGTATGTGTCCGGGATCTGTGTAGGAGCCCAATAGCGGTTTCTGTTCTCCCAGTGAGGAAAAGGTGATCCAGTGTAGAGCCTCTCTTTCTATTCCAAGGATTTCCAGTCTTTTCAGCAGAATCTCATGGATATTGTTTGTTTGTTTGTTTGTTTGTTTATTTATAGGGTGCCAGGAGAACCCTTGGGTAGCTGGGCGCACAGAGTAGCAGGAATACTTAGAACTTGGTTACAGGTTACAGATAACAGGTATACATAAATACATTCTTTACAAGTGGGATGGCAGGTAGCATATTATAGGAGGTAAATACATTATGTACAATTTACATATGAGGGTTGGGCATCATATGGCAGCGGGTCCTAATACACATGGTCTCAAAGGTTTCAGAAGTAATTGCGTGCCAAAACTGCTGGCAAGCCCAGTAAAATGAGTCAGCTCTAAGAGTTTTTTTCGGTGTTGTTCTTTAGTGTCCCAAATTTAGCACAGAGCGGATTGTGTGTCCTCTGTTGGTCTTTGTGAAGATCATTGTTCATCTCAATAAAATTCTTGAGTAGACCATAAATTAATTCTTCAAGTAGTTTTCAAATAAAAGGGGTGCTTGAGATGGAACGGTATTTTGCAGGATCATTTAGGTCAGCTCTGGGCTGTTTGTGGTGGTCTTGGCATAGGTTGACTTCAAAGGTATTGGGCCACTCCAAGTAGTGATCAAGTCATTCAGGAAAGATAAAAAAATAAAAAAATGGCATCAGTTCTGGGTGTTTTGTTTTTTGTTTAGTATAAATTGAGGGGCACATATCTTCTGGAGGTCCTGTTAGGTTGCAGTAGTCTATGTTTGTAAGAACGCCCTTTGCAGAGACTAGACAAAATGAGGCCAGAGAAGGGGTGGATGATGCTGGGAGTGACAAATCTCTTTCTTTGGGTAGGTAGTTGCTGGTCCTTTACTATGCCGATTCTCTTGAATTAGTAAAATTGTACTGCTGAAAAGTGCATCAATCTGGTTGCAGAGTTCCTGAGGTTTTGTTTCAGGTTGCAGAGTCTTTGAATTCTTGGGTGATCTTGAACATTTCCTTTTGGCTGTGTTGTGCTGATTTGCAGGCTTTTGAAAACCCCTCGTCTAGAGAAAACCAAGGCACTTACATCCATATATTTAGACTAAATAGCCCCAGGGTTGGGATGAGGACGTCACTAGAGAGGTTCTTAATGTGGCATGGACAGCCGAAGAGGACAGCATTGCCATTGGGGATCTTGTGGGTGGTTGTCATGCATGGCAGGCAAATTACCTCGGGACCTGTAACACTGTCTTCACACAGAACCGGTTATGCCCATAGAACTGCTAAGCCTTTCTATTCTAAATGGCAGTTGTTTGACATCTTGCCTGGAAAACGACGTTTGCATTATTCACGTCGTTAAATTCACGTGATTAGAGATTGTCAAGTGTGTTTCTGCATTATGTTTACAGGCAGCGTGTTGATGTCCCTCGCTGCTTCTGATTGATCCAACATGGCGTCTTGTAGCTGAATCTTTGATCTGCGTCCTTGCATCTCTTCAGCAACATCTTTGGCTTTGCTCCTGCGTGTTAGTTCCACAGGCAAACTCCTGTAGCTGCTTCCAAGAAGATACGGCAGCTTTCCTTGTCCGTGTGTATGTTTCTATACGCTACCGTAGGTGACCGTCTACAAGAAGATCAACGGGCGGCTTTTCCTGCACACACGAGTTCTGGCAGTCCCGGCTGCGTGTACTTTTGTCGCGTGTAAAACCACACACGGTTTCCTGAACTCTTAACGTGCGGCTTTCCTGGCTTTGTGTAAGTTTGTCGCATGTAATACCACATGCAGTTTCCTGAACTCCTAACGCCTGGCTTCCGGGCTGCGTGTAAGTTTGTTTGTGTGTAAACCACACGCGGTTACTGAACTTCTAACGTGTGTTTCCTGGCTGTGTGTACCATTGCACGTGTAATTCCACACGCAAGTTGTGCTACACTTTTGATTTGAATCCTGGCACCTGTGATGAAACAACAGGAGGATTTCTACTCCCTATTTCTGTTCTACATGGGAAAGGAAGTACTACCTACAACTATTAATTAGAAGGTGATTGTGCACAGTACTTTGGACGCTATCCTGTGGTGCACCAACCCGGTATCTAGCGTGAGCCTCGTGCCATTCGGGATACATTTTCCCTTACTAACCTTCCCTCCTCTTGTCGTTGTTTCCTTATTTGGATTACTTCAGAGACTTGTTGGCGGAGCCCCAGTTATCAGAATCTACAGGTTAGTGTTGTACTAATTGCTATTGCTGTGCTATTAGTGAGAGTTAATGTTGGGACGCTTCCTCATTATGCCTTATTGTATCCTGCTCTGACTTCCAATAGTTTTCCCACACCCTTTCCAGTGATTCCTCCCTCTGCCTGTTCTATTAGTCAGAGAGTGGTATCATTTGGAAGGTCTATTTTGACTTCACTACTTTCAAGCCGTTTACCTCATCAAGGATCTGGAAGAACCCTACCAATCGTATCCTTTATGGTTATACCTGTATCCTTTTACATAAGATACTTGGGTGATTTATGACAGTGGTAAAACGCCTGTAATGGCGGGTCTGTCCATTGAACACCTTCCTTGATGTTATCCTTCCTCACGTGATGCCCCCGTTTGCTGAGGCAATTGAAATGGGCCTCTTGCATGCAACATTTAGAGAGGTGCTGATAATGCTCATTCTAAAGAGGTTAAGCCACAAGTGGATTGCAGTTCATACATGCCTATTTCGCTTCTTAACATTGATAATAAAATCCTGGCAAAAGTGATTTTGAACTTTTTAGCCCCAATGATGCATTTTTTGGTAATGTTTCATCGGGATGGCTTTGTAACAGGGAAGGGGAGTGGGGCAACATTGTGTAACTTAAGGAGAATGTTTGCATTACTGAAGCAAGTGGAACCATTCCTTCCCACTGCAGCAGTATTATCTGATGCAGAAAAAAGCATTCAATTTCATCAAACGGCTGTTCCTGTTCTCAGTGCTGTGAAGGATGGGTCTGGGTTATTACTTTGTTTCACTGGTATTTTTTCTGTATAATATTCTAAGTGTTGCAGTATTGCGAATGGCAAGGTGGGAAGGAGGGTTTGGCATGTGCAGGCCATATGCAAAGGTTGTCTGCTCTCCCACTTGTGGTGTGCACCGGCAGTAGAGCCTCTCGCAGTCCACTTGAAGGATCTTCATGGGAATAGAGGTTTGCACACGAACTTGCATAGCATACTGATATCATTAATTGTGGATGATATTATCCTTTTTGTTGGACAACCTGATAGAACTATGGCACTGATAATGGAGGATGTGGTGGACTTTGGGAAATGTTCAGGGTTACGAATCAACCAAATTAATTCTGAGATATTTCCTATTACTGAAGTGGCAGTGGTTCAGGGATGAAGTATATCAGGATTTTGGTGGATGGAGGAACAGGTGAGATATCTGATAGTAAGAATAAGCAGGGCAGTTCAGCAAATTACTAGGCTAATTACTGTGTTTTAGTTGACAAACTTAGGAGTTAATCCAGAGGTGGATGAAATTGTTGGTGTCATTTATAGGTAAAATTGTTGGTGTCATTTTGTTGGTATCTCTGATACCTTTTTCAGAATATAGCCATTATTCTCCTTAAGAGCATATTCACAAAAGTATTCTCCCTTCTGACAAGATTGACTTGAGCTGGTAAAAAGGCTAGACTATAGTGGCATGTGCCAACACTGACATATGACGAGGGGGGCTCTCAGTCCAGCAGGACTTTGAGCAATATTATTTGGTTGCTCAGAATCACTATGTGTCCTATTGGTTTGCGTAGTTTCCAGACTGATGCCATGTCTATCTAAAGCAGGCGAAAGCTGCTTCAGCCACCTTGCAGTCAACTCTTTTGGAAGATCTCAGTCCTCATTGTGAAGAAGTGATGATTGTCCGGAATACATGCCACACAAGGTAGATCTAGACTAGGTTGGGCGATCCCTTACTTTTGCACATCCCGATTGATAGACTGGACAGTTTTCCCATCACCTTTAAGAAAATATTACTGCAAACGATGCAAAAGTGTGAAATAATTTCAGGATTTGTTCCAAGGGGGAGGCTTTATTACCTGGGAGATCTTAAAGTAGCTGGGAGTCACATTCTCCTAGATATTTTCCGGTATTCTCATCTCAAGGAGGCATTGAGCTCTCATTTCCCAACCTTTACAGAAAAATCTAGACCCTTTCCCACACTCGGTTTAATGACTACTGCGCATGACATCCACAATATCACAGACAACGAACACGCAATCCTCCTCATCTCACTACAGCCTTTCACACCATTCTCCTAAACATCCTATGCCACAGGATCAAACGCTCAGGAATTATTCTCAACTGTTCCACTTCTTTGTCATGGACAGGACACACTTTGTCTCCAGGCCCCACTATCAATCTGATCCCACCCCAGTCAAGTACATGGCTCTACAAGGATTATCACTGTTTCCCCTCCTCTTCAACCTATATGTAGAATCCCCTGGACAGACCCTTATCAAACAAAATGTCAATTTCATTTCCACCAATACTCACATGACACATACATTTACTTCCAAATCTCTTCCCCCTCATAACTCCACAACCTCAAAATCTGTCTCTGCACCACCACCACCTGAATGGGCACAAACCTTCTCAAATTCAACTTCTGCAAAACAGAATACCTCTTCATCTACCCCTCCACCCTCACATAGGCACAAACCTGACCTCTCATACCCTGGCTCAAAGAACTCACCATAGACAACCCACACATATTTCTCTCCACACCTGTCAAATCCCAATCTTTTACCATCGACCCTCACCTTAGCATCACATATCACATAGTGGTTGACACCAACACATGCAGCCTACAACTACACCTCCTAGGTAAGATAAGAACACATCCTTCCTCCTCACTACCACTGCACAGAAATCCAAGCACTCGCTCTGTCCAAGCTGGATGATGGGAAAGTTCTCCTTATAGGACTCCGGAACAGCACACTCACCCTTATGCAAGCCATACAGAACACAGCTGAAAGACTCCTCCTGCACCTACCCAAATACTCACACATCACCCTTGCTCTTTCCAAACTCCACTTGCTCCCATACCCCCGAGAATTGCTTGAAAAAGACTCTGCATTGTATACAAAACCATCCACCCCAAAGCCCCATTCTACCTCCACTACAAACTGAAACTCATCACTCACAGAAACACCAGACACGCTTGCCAACATTCTGCAAACTAACATGCACACAAACATAAACATTCACCGAGTGGGCACCCAAACCTGGGATTATGCTCTCATTCCACATCTGCACTGCACGCTCCATCACCAATATCTGAAAAAGCCTTAAAACACAACTTTGCCCGCACACATATTCCAGCCACGCCACCTTCCTTGCCATCGCCTGTCAATCCTATCTTCCTATCCTGTCCTGAAAAATATTGTAAACTTTTGTTTGACCTCTGACCTTCTGAACATTTAATCCTTGTAAGTTGCTTCAAGACCCTATGGGTAGGGCCAGCGCTGGACAAATATTTGAATAAAATAACATAAGAAGCTAGCAAAAGAGTCTGTCACTTGGGTGTCATCTACGGTTTCCCACAATGTCAAAGGTGCTACTGAAAATAATCATAAGGTTAAGAAGCAAAAAATGGGTCGGATAAAAATCCTTCTGACAGGTCAACACACATAATTGTGGTAAATGTTATGGGCATTGTAGTAAGGTTAGTGGTACTCCAGCAGCCAAACAGGAACCTAGCCACAGACCCTTTTTGATTAAACAATTGTCTGTTTTCTTTGTGGGGCTCAAAATAACGTGAATGGGTACCCCAAATGTGAAGGTAAGATCATGGGGATCCCATTTGTCAAGGTAAGAGAGTAGATGTGATGGTATCAAACCAAAAGATTGTATAAAGAGGTCCGTAGATATGGTTTTGGGGCATTTGGCATAGGTATAAAATACTGAATCTGAAAATACTGAGGTGGTTGAGAGGGGGTTGCGAGCAGTGTCCCCCGCACTCCTACTTCGGCATTTTGGGGTTTGGGAGCTTTCGAGGTGTCCCCCACATGCAAGAAACAATGCGGGAAAAAAAAAAAGAAAAGCTTGAATTGCAAAATGCGGCAGAGTGGACCTCAGTATTTTTGCAATTCGAGCTTTTCATCTACGTTCTTTTAACATACATCCGATGTGACAGGTGCAGCTTCTCTTCAATTGAATAGCCCATGGGAATTTTGGCAGAAGCACACTTAGCGTCCCATGGTGCCTGGAAGTATTTTTAAGGGTATTGACTTTCTTAATAACCAGAAAACCACTGGCATTAGAGAAAATGTAAGTAATACTAAATATGGAAGATGTTACTTAGCAGTTATAGTAATTCTGCAGACTGATCTGTTTTAGAGTCACATGCTGCTCAGAGGCTGCCATCCATTGTCTGGTCCTTGTTTTTGGCTTATCAGAGCATTTATTGGGTTGTGTAAATTGTGATTTTTTGCTTGTTATGTGTAAATATGTGCTAAGCTCTCTGAATTTCATTTGATTGCACAGCACCCCGATGCCTTTGGGACAGGGCATGCTAACTCAGGAAATTAAAGCCATCCGATCAAAATCCACCATAAAAACATGCAGACTATGCCCAGAGTCTCAAGAGGAGGAAACTGTAAAGCACTTACTTTTAAATTGTGCAAAAACAGCATATTTGCGTGAAGCTTTTTTGCTACCATTAATGCATGACGCGTCACTCCGAAAAGAAGATACATGGTGGTGTAGACTGGTTGCAGGCGAAAAAACTAAATGGGCAACCGCGGCTGTAAACATTTTGGAGGCAGCTCTTAAGCGAGCATCAGAGTGTGGGTCCGCACTTGGTTCCATTTAACAAAACCTCCACGATGCAGTTCGACATCTCATCTCTTCTCTCCTCATGTTGCACTATTTTCTTTTTCTTCTTCTTCCTCTTTATTTTTCATTTGACCTTATCTGTTCTGCAATTTAACAGTTCTGATGATCCATTCACATCTGAGATATGGGACGTGATCTCTTGTAAAAATCAAATTTTTCTTTTGATTGTAGACAAGTAAATAAAAAAAATAAATAAAAAAAATAGATAAAATGCCTAGGCCAAAAAGGGCAAACGTGGTTGAGATCATTTGGTCCCACTGGTCCAACTGATGACAATCCAGGGATGTGACTGGTTGAAGCCAGGTTTACAATGTGTTTCTGGCTGCCTATTTATATGCTGTTCAAGGTCAGAAAATGAATCAAATGATCACATACAGCCCTTTCACAGATAATGTCACCTTAGGATGGCAATTGAAGGCAAAAGAGGGGTGCTATATACCCTTTTAATGAATACATCTTGTGAAATGTGGTGGCACTTTAACTAATCCAAGGAAGGGGGTGGTGCTTTGCACATTAATGTATCCCTTGACAGACTTAGAGTGGCATTGAATCATAAAAAAGCAATTTTGGGAGGGTCATAACTTCGCCTCCATAGATGGAATCGCATACAACTTTCCTAAATACAGGTACAGGCTACTTTAAATATTCATGGGAAGTTGCATGATATTTTTTATGAGGCCTAAGGTTGTAGGTGATGACTTAAAAAAACGTAACTTTGACCCACAGACAAACAGCATGAAACTATGCAACCAGTATACTCAACCCATTTCCGATTCAATTTTCCAACAGGAGCTAAATAAACTAATATCAAATAATTTGCAGAGGAGGTTTACTGTGCTGGAGGCATGGGCAGAAATCATTGTCTCCTCTGCTAGGATCTGGGTACCATTGTTCACTGGAATTGCTGCATGCCATGCCCACTAGGTGCTGTAGGTGTTTGTTGTGCTTGGGAATACTTGCAGTCATTTCCAGTTGGCATATGTCCAAAATGCAAGGGCATTGGGGTCCGTGTCCACACTGCCTGGCCTTTGGTCATGCTCACTGGGGACTATGGATGTTTTTGGTGTTCCTAGGGATCTGGGCACAGCGTTGACTGGGCATGCCTATTGAGCCCCGTGGAGGTGTTCACAGTGCCCCACAAAGGACTAAATTGCATGCTCCAAAGTGTCCAACAGAAATAGCCACAGGCCATGCCCAGTGAGCACTGTGGATTTGTTTGCTATAAACCGATTATGTCTTAAGGCCATCCTATATGTACAGTGTCCACTCAGCATAGGTGGGTTTGTGGTGCCTGGGGCATGCTCCAAAGAGATTGTTCTTTTGGGAATGGCCACAGGGACCTGCAAATGGGTTCTGTGGGCATGGTTGTTGTGCCTGTGACATCCTGCACAGTGCCCCTCAAGAATGGCTTCAGTATCTACACAGTGGGTACTGTGTGTGTGTGTACATGCTGTGCTCTTGGCATAGCAAAAGCCCATGCTCCATGCATAGTGTGCAATCGGCATTAACACAGGTTATGCACGGTTGTCTCTCTGGGTAAGTTTGCTATGGCCCAGGCTTAGTTTGGCCTTGGTAGGTATGGCCATGTTGGCATGCTAGAGTACTAATACAATCACTGAAAACAAACTTAAGTATAGTTATGATTAATCTGTTGTAATAAAAATGCATTTTAAATTCCCTTGAAAAAGGTTTGTTGAAGGGATAGTATGGTTATTCTTCTGTTACTGAAAAATTTGCGATTTAGTGTACAAAGCTTGATGTTATGGTTAAAACGCAAAATCTAAAAACCACAGAAATCTATCAATTATCAGCAGAAAAAAAACTGGGAGGGATTGATTCCTTTTTACATGCTGATTTGCTTTTTACCACTGTGAACCGTGAAGTGAGAAGGTGTCTATGCGAGAACTATGAGAATATGTTTACTTCAATTACTCACTTGCTTATGTCACAGCATTAAGTATTCAGCACTGAGATTAGTACACCACTAATCGGATGCATGACATCTTGCACACGCCTGAAAGGACACAAAAACAGAATCTTTAGAGAGAAAAGAAATGAAGAAAAACACCAACTTTAAAGACTTGAAAAGAAGTGAAAAAGTTGAGACAGTCAAACAGTTGGAAAATGTACAAGCAGCAATCAGTCATTCATCAAAACATTGATATATTTGTAACAGACACCAGACCTACAGCACACAGTGATCTATATAACAAACCCAGACTCTGCACACAAATTCTATTCAAATACACATATATGTTTTCTAAAATGGTGGAGGAAGAATTTTAAAAATTATGTTCTGACATAATACAGAAACCGAGATCAAATTATTAGGGCATCTAATGGAAAGTGATAACATAATAATCAAACTCTCAGATTAAGGGGGTACATCATAATAATGTATATAATCCAATATTTTGGAGATGCTGCAAAACAACTAAATCAAAGTTGCTACATGGATTGGGAGAGCCACGCAAAGGAAGACATCAAAATGGATCATGACAGGGTGCTTAATGAACAGTCGCAGGATGGATTGCTGGAATCTGAGGAGTTTCTCAAAACATATTTTCAGTCAAAACTACATAAATGTTATGTGAATCCACCTTTTAGAACAACAATTTAATTTATTGGCTCTCTATTGGAGAAAATATGAAAAAATATAATGATCAGTTTTTGTGACACCTTGTTGAAAGACTTGGTCATATCCAAGAGACAGGCTGTGTCAATTACTGAAACGAGATGGCATACCATGGCACCACTCCTATGTACTAGAGACATTACATGCTGTCATATTAGTATTTTGAACAAAGGAATGTCTTTTGTTTATCACTATAGTTTTTTTATTTCTTTCTTCCTTTCTACAACAATCTATGTATCAAGTGCGCTGAATAAGATGAGGCTATGTGCTCTTCATCAAAATTAGTACACTGTTAAGTGATAGAATGTTCAGCTGCACCAGTTAATCAATATCATAAACCCTTGGGTGTTTCAAATTAAGACTATGTGCAGTATATTCCACTAGTTCTTAGTCTTAAGGCAAATATGAATTTAAAGTTGTGTTGCAATTAATGGTCCAATGTTTTGGCAGATTCATCATTCATAGTCCGACATATGAGTATTTCCTAAATATTGAATGTGTATACTAGATATGAATCTTTTTCAGTCGAGTCAAAATTGTTTAAATATTGTTTGCATATTCGTTTTACATGAATGTATGCACGGAGGAATTGTGTTTTTATAGGACAAAATGTTCACAAGCATTAATAATGAGAGTGGCATGACAGCCTGCAGTTACTTTCTCCAAACTAGGTCATATGAACTGTCTGGAACACAAAGACAAAGAGAAGATTTTTTTAAATGCTGCAACACTGCTCAAGTCACATCATCAACTTCAATTCAATGAACTTCTGTCTTGCCAAAGAAGAGAAACGCCATTGGGAACAATTTCTTCCCATTCTGCTAATCTCTAAATGGGTTGCGGGAGCAAGAAATAGTATGGGTTCACCAAAATCAGAGGTATATGGATACATTATCCTATTATCCTATGAAAATGCTATATCGATGATGTTTCCATTTTCTTGCAAAGCAACACTGATACACGGACAGAGTATATCAAATGCTGAAAAATAATAACCAAACTATTAAAGTACACAACAATAGGTATGAAATGCACAGAATTGCAAGGGCTTCAAATTCCGATCAATGACTCAGAAATCTAAATGATTTTGTACCCCAAACCTACAGGTAATAACTCAGATTGACATGCAGCTAGCCCGCATCTACGTGCAGTAACGAATTTCATAGTGTATGAAGAATTTAGATGTATACAAATATTATTGAGCATATGTCAATTTCATCATAGAAAGTCAAAGAGTAGCAATGCAATTTACAGCAGGAGGCTATAGATGCAGAGTCATTAATTGAACCTTCGAACCACCAGCTACTTGCCAGAGTACATACTACAAAAAAATAAAAGTATACATTTGGTGAAATAGACGTCAATGAAAATCAGAAAAGCAGTTTCAATGTAACTATTAAGCAGAAGAAATGTCAAGGATTCTGTTATACACCATTTGCTCCAGATGTGTTAAACATCAATGCATCAAGATGCAGTAGACAGCAATCCCTCAATCTGACAATGAACCTCTCATGAACCAGAATAATGAAAACACGATATGCAATAGCAAAATGGTCCTTCAGAAAGTGAGCCAAATAAAAAGCATGCGCTATAGGCATTAATGCCACAAGGACTAGTAGGATCACAATTGTATATTTACTGTTTTGCCATTGTTTTTCCTTCCCCTGTTCCTTTCCCATTTAGCCTTGTGTCGCTTTGAAACACAATTCTGCTGTATAAATGCCTGACAAATGCTCAATAAAATAAAAAAATAAAAAACAAAGTAGAGATTCATAAAAGAAATGTAAAAAAAATGGTGGATCAAAAAATCAATCACATGCATAACGATATTTGTGTTGTATGTGGTGTAACAAGTGGCACAAAGGAAGCACAATTGGAATACAAAACGTGGAACTCCCACAAAATACGATGTCTATCAGAAAATGAGACCTAGCTACATGATGCAAAACATTCTGATGGAGTGCTTGACAGCGACTCTTCAAAGTATAGAAGTTTTAGATTGTCAACTGTGACAAGTAGATTCATGACACATCATAGGCTTTAGGGCCAACAAACCTAGAGTACATCTTAATGAGAATGGTTAGCTTAACATCCAATGCCTGAATAATAAACTCTTCAGTAAATGAGCGATTAAACACAACACTAAAGATAAAGGTAAATAGGAGAAGAAATACAGCTGTGCAATAGAACAAGAAATCATCAGAATTAATAACGCTAATATCCACAACGCAGCAGAGTGCGTATAGAAGAGGAGGAGCAGAATAATTTTTCCTTAAGCAGATGATAAAGAGTCTTTTCTGGTTGCAGATATATATAAATCATACCTATCACAGCGACAGAGAAACACAGTGTGTGTTTGCATGATATATTTAGTTGTATCATGTGAAATGTGGTATGAAAAGATAGTAGTAACAGTAGAGGTTGTGGCATGCTAATTCGTTTAGTATGTGTGGTTGTATGCTTTGTTATGGGTGGTTTTGTTGGTTGCACAGTACATTTTTAATATCACTGTGAGTTCTATGTGAGTACAGAGATTACATAACAGAGAATGCTTTTTCAGGGAAAACAATAACAGCCTCCCCAACCCCCTGTTTCCCTATGTGCTTAAACCAACCCTAATCCCACTCGTTTTACCCCCTTACAGGACCCCCATATCTATTGTTACAAATGTTCGGTGTTTTTGTCTCTTTTTTTGTTTCCCTGTTATAGCATTCTTTGTAATTGTATTCTCTGTTATCACTGGATACTATCACAGTGTCCCTCAGTCTGAATTTTGAGCTGTATGTTTTTTATTTCATTTGGCCCAAGAGCCTGTGTTGCTCTGTTGCTGTGAGATGTATGATTCATAATGGTATATGTTGCTTGGCTACATTTGTGTATGCTTTTATACACTTACATGCTGTGATGGTGTGCTGTATTGTCAGTACAGCTGTGTTGTCACATATCTTTCCCTCTGTCCGTTCTGAGCATTACTGAATTGGGATGTGTGTGTCTAGGGAAAGCATGATGCAGAATATTGTTTGATTTGAGCAATCATTTTCGGCATCGATTTAGCAGGAGTGTTCAGATTTGGCCAGATCAGTTGCATGCTAAAGTTGGTAGACTTTCGTAAACAGGAACAAAAGTTACAAAGGAAAGCATTTTTACCATTTCCCATGAAAAAACTATGTGACCTTAAATATGCTGCTACGATTATATATATATATATATATATAAAAAGAATTGTTTCCATTTTAAACAATTCATATATTCAAAGATCTAATTATAACAAACATGAATACACATAAGGAATTATTTCTTGCATTCTTGGAATGCAAAATCATTGTTTTGTCTGCATAGTTACAGGTTTACCTATTAATATCGCTGTCATTGCTATTGACAATGTATTGGTTTTTCTGAGCAAAATACAGACTGTAAACTATACCATTTGCATAGGATCAAAGAGTTGGAAGAGGTTAGTGCCTACAGCATTATGTATTAGCATATTTATAATTCAGTTTTGTGTTGTTGCAAAATGCCAATGAAGCTTCATGTTTACACTTTCAGTCTGTGCCCTTGGAATGCTTGCTGTTCCCTACAGGTTACTGGTGATATCTAGCGAAGGTAAAGAAAGGACCAAGAAAACCCTCCTTGGTACTGGGTCCACCCTGGCAGAACAATAGCTACACACATTTGATGAAGGTTAGTCCTCAATTCCACACCTAAATCACAAAACGTATAAAAACAATTTTCTGAACAGTGCTTTTTTTAAAATCACAATGTCTTCATCTGTGTAACTATTTATGTCAGACGAAAACATGACGATTGCGTTTTGGATGAGATGGTCCATCATCAGGGCAAAACCTGTGTCCTTTGTAAATAAATTGGTAAACTCTGGAGCATCTAAAAGCAGTTAATTGTATTCTGCTGAAAAAGTACTAATTGTTTACAGCAATCTTCTAGCATAAGATTGCCAATTTATTGGAAGGTTGTGCAGTCCATCAAAAGAATACTATCAGAATACCATTGACTGCTAGTACGTGGTCCAGAGTTGATCATCCCATTGACATTGGAGACAAACATTTGCTGTGATGATGGACCATCTGGTCCGATATTCATCGGTCATGTTTTCGTCTGCCTTCACTGTTACGAAATTGAAGATATTGGGCCTGATTTACAGAATGTTTTTCGTGGCACATAAGAAAATTGCCCCAGAAAAAGGCACTAAGTGCGACCAAAAATAAAACCACTGATTTATAGATCGGCCCCTGCGCAGGTTCCCTATTCTGTGCGCCATGTCCGCGAGCCTTGCGCAAGGGTGCCGGACTGGTCAGTGTAAAGACCAAGAAGAGGACGCAATATGCAAACGCCCTCATTAAATCAGAGAAATGAGGGATAACATGGGCGTGGGGAGGAAGGCACCATGATAATGCACAACCACGCACATGAAGTGCAAACAAAGCCGTATTTACAGATTCACCTCTGCCTCTGAGCAAACAAAAAAGCACACAAATCCTACCGCCGCCCATGACCAGGTGCAAGGTGAGACTGTGCCATGCATTTGCAGGTTGAGAACCCACCATGCAATAATAGTAAAATCTTGCCACCATGCCTGTCCCAGCATTGCTTGCACGCATACCTACTGCTACATGGAAGGAGGTGGTGAAGGAGGAAGAGGTCCGGAATCTACAATGCACGCACAATGATATTTGGCATGCCTGATAAGGAAGTGTATGGTACATATCCCTCTCCCCCCAATTTGATTCTTGAAATGGTCAAGGAGTGGGAGAATGACCTGATGTCACGAATCATGTGCTGACAGCCAATACCACCTTTGGTGAAAGTCCTAACTGCACTCCACTTCCTGGTGATGGGCAAATTCCAACAGACCACAGCCATTGTGGGGGGAATTTCACAGCCTACACAATCACGCCGCCTGAAACAGGTCTTAAGCTGCATGTGTACACAGCCACACAGACATGCCATACAATGTGCAGGCAAGGCAAAGAGTGCACAAGAATTCTATGCCATTGGCCAGTTCCCACAGATACTTGGGGCAATAGATTGCGTACATGTTGCACTACAGCTCCCAATAGCCACTGAAAACATATATTGGAACCAGAAAAATTGACATTCGCTGAATGTGCAGGTCATCTGCGATGCCATGGCTCTCAAAATGCATGTGAATGCAAACTACCCTGAATGTACCCATGACAGCTACATACTACGCCATTCCCCCATCCACCAGACACTGTCATCGGGAACATTCAGCAGGAAGTGGCTCATTGATGAATATTAGCCAGCACATACACACAAATACAATGAAGGGGGGTTACATCCAACACAAACCACCATACCATCACATCCCATAACAAAATACTATTTTTGTCATCCACTGGGGACAGTGAATATCCATCATCACCATTCCTGATGACACCTATCTGAAATCCCACCATACCAGCAGAGGCACGCTACAATGCAGCACACATTGTGACCAGTGGCATAAATGAGCGCACATTTGGAGTGCTGAAATCACGGTTCTGCTGCCTGGACCATTCAGGTGGAGTACTGTTGTATGCACCAGCTCTATCATGTAAAATCATATTGACATGTTGCATATTGCATTATATAGCCACACGTCGTGGCATACCAATAGAGTTTCATGAGGGGTTGCGGCTACAGGCAGAACCCATACCAATAGCAGGCCAAAGGGTGAGGGGTCAACACATACATAATCACCTTATCTGGAAATACTTCACATGAAAAACATCCAGTGTGAAAGTCACACCATAGCCACATCCCTGAATGCCATTGATAATGAACCATAGCAAGTCCACTTGTGCTCATACACAACTACCTGAGATTGGCATAACAGGGTGCACATGAGGTGTATGCCTCAGAACTGTACAAAACACATATATCCTCCATCTACAACCTCATTGAAAAACATCAAAACATGGGCAGTGTCACTAGTATTACACATTAAATACCCAAAGTAACTCACACAAGCAAACAAATACAAATAACAGGGCCACTTGGAAAGACACATCAACTAAAAAATTACCATGGACATGAGCCTTCAAAGAATAACAAACCAAGAGCATGGCACACCATCTTATATTGAGTCACTACCATTACCCATTGAGAGGCCTGATCCCTCAATAAGTACAATGTAATTGACTGATTCTCACCCTGATAATGAGCATGTACCACTGAAATGCCACTAAAAGCGGACCCCCACCGCAGGTGGAGGGACCACAGGCTTGTGCGGTCTGGGAGATGCCAGGGTAGCAGGTGAACTGGCAGCTGCAGGCAGCATGTGAAAGAAGCGAAACACAGACTACCCCTGTCTCCTGTATATCTAACAATGTACTAGCCACACCCTTTATGACATATAGTCATATCTAGCCTAAAATGGTTGTAAGCACACCCTGACACAAAATATCTTGTACTAATATCACATACACATGTTAGATAATTTATTCCATTCCATCACACTAATTGTTCTTACTTTTTCATTTTATACAAAAAAACATCACATGACAATACATAACTAAACATCATTCCAAGGGTTATGGATGGACTTAGTTTTCTTTCATCTATTCACTATTTTTCTTTGGTTTCACAAGATATCTCATCACAAAGTTATTAAATGCGAGTGGTTGGTTTCTCAAATTGATATATCTTCTGGATGTTATGTCAACGTGTTCTGGACTATTTCTGTAGAATAAACCCCATCCTAGAGAAGGTTTTTCCAGAGGCCTTCTGCAGGACAGATGATCGTCTTTTCTTCTGATTTTTAATATATTTTCTAACCCTTCATTTTTTCTTATTCTAAAAGATGTAATAAGACAAGAACACTGAGTCAAATGGGTGATCAGTAAAGGTTAAGAACTGCTATTGCGAAGGGTGGGGTTTTTCTACTAAGCTTTCTTTTAGTAGAATTGGAACAGGGACATCATTTTGTGGGTTCCTTTTACTGGAGCCTTACAATTGGTTTCTGTTGAATCAAAATACAGAATATCTGTTATAGAACCTATCCCTTGTTTGTAAGGGGTGTTTTAATACCAAGAAATGGCATAGGCTGATGAATGACACCTACCTAGTGTTTACATCGATGTCTATTTGTGTCTCGTAGTGTAGCCAAGGCTTGACTCCTGCAGGTGAGATGAAATGGAACCCCGTGTTATAATCACATAACAGGGCCAATCCATAAGGGAACAAATATAAATTGCATGCCAGAAAAACTGCTGTAGAGCCAGATAACTAGGTCTCTCCTTATGCAAAGGGTAAGTATATTTCCGAACAAGGAAAGTATCCCTATATCTTCATATCATAATTACACTAAGTTACTAATGTCTAAATTGCATAAACTGTTTAGTATCTTGCAATGGGCCAAATTCCCAGGGTTTATTACACAGAAATGGTACATTCCCATGTCAGGTACATTACACCAAATATATAATTGTCCTGTTTCAAATAATGCTAGTGTTATTGTATACAGAGGACAGGTAGCCTGCTGGTACTGAGGAAAAGACCCCTTCCCTAGCTGGCTTACATGGATGTTCCACGTCTTGCCTCTTTCTTGTTCTTATGGTTGTATTCGCATCATCCGGACGTTTTGTTTGTTTGCTTAGTATTTATTGTGCGCACCAGACGCGAGGGTATAATGGCGCAAGAGCATAAGAAAACGTACAGCTTGGTGCCAAAATTACGAATTACAGGGTGTCAGTAGTGAGCAAAGATTAAACAGTACAACAATTTAAATTAACAATATGGACATAACAATTGTAAGCAAAATCAGAAGTATATACAATAAGAACAGATTAGTACATTCATTTGTCGTTTGTCTCTATTAACCAACTGATAACATTTTGCCTGAATTTAGTGAAGGACTGTTCCATTCTCAGTGAGGTTGGTAACTCTTTCCACAGTTGGGCTGCTTTGACAGGAAAGCTGGAGCCTCCAATAGTAGAGAGTTTGAATTGGGGTACCTGAAGGCGATTAGTATTAGTTAGTCTTGTTAGTCTGGAAGATGCTGTTCTAGAGAATCTGTCTGCTAGGCATTGTGGGGCTTTGTTACTTAGACTTTTATGTGTGAGGGAAGCAGTTTTAAGTCTAATTTTCTCATGAGTGGAAAGCCATTTGTACTTCCTTCTTGTTTCAGAGATGTGTTCTCTCTTGGGGATATTCAGTGCAGCTCGAAGAGCATTATTTTGCCGTACCTGTATTTTATTGATAGTGGATTTGGTCGCTCCAATGTAAAGGGCATTGCAGTAGTCTAATTTGGAGATAATCAAGGCTCTGGCTAAGGTCATGCAGCTGTTCGGGGATAAGAATTGTTTACCTGCTCTGATAAGTTTACATGTATAAGCTGTTGATGAGGCTAGAGTATTTACCTGTTTGGTGAATGATAGAGTAGAGTCTAAGTATAGACCTAGCGTTTTTACTTCCTTAGCTACATGAATTAGGTTCTCATCGATGATGAAGGAAGAGTAGCGTGCACCTAGTTTGTTGAGAAGGGGTGTAGTACCTAAGATGAGAAGCTCTGTTTTATCATCATTCAGGCAGAGGCCATGGGTGGCCATCCATGCCTGAACAATGCTGTAGATTCTGTTCACCATTGCTAGATCCTCACTGTAGTCCCCTGTAAGTGGCAGGAGGATCTGGGTATCATCTGCATAATTAGTGTAGGTGATACCCAGATGGCCAAGTCATCAAACAAAGGTTTAGTGAAGATATTATATAGTGTTGGTGATACACAAGAGCCCTGTGGCACTCCACAAGTGATGGGTATAGGGTCAGCAGCTGCAGAAGGTGAGAAGACCCTCATGGTACGGTCACTGAGAAATGATTGAATCCACGCTATTGCCTCACTGGAGAAGTGGGCTGCTGAATCCAAATGGTTGCATAAGACTTTATGATCCACTAGGTCGAACGCCGCAGATAAGTCTAGTACGAGAAGTAATACAGGTTTTCCATTGTCTCTTAGTTTATCTATTTGGGCTTTGAGATCAATAAGTGTGTTTTCAGTGCCATGTAAGGGACGGAAGCCGAATTGACGGGAGCCTAATAGCTGGTTAGATTCTAGGAAGTTCTGGATTTGGATGTATGCTACCTTATCCAGAATCTTCAGCAAGAACGGCACAGTTGTAATCGGTCTGCAATTGGTCGGTACAGCCGGGTCTAGAGCTTGCTTTTTGAGGAGTGGGAGTACCCATGATTCCTTTAAGTTGCTGGGAATAGTGCCAGTGGTGAAGGAGGCATTGATCAACTTAGTGATAAATGGAACTAGATTCCTAACAGCATCTTTGATCAATTGTGCTGGGCATATATCACCTTTGCAATTGGAGGGTTTGAGTCCAAGTATTACTTTCTCAACCTCGATTATGGAGACTTTAGAGAAGTGAAATTGGGTGTAGGGTTTGGTTTTGGAAGGTACTGTAATTTTAGGCGGTGCTGTGGTGGCTAATGACTCTTTCTTTAATTCTATTTTCTTTTGGAGATTTAGGACTTTGTTCGCTAGCACATGCTGGATTTCAGAAAACCATGTTTTGTCTTTGACACAATTATCTTGGGCTGTTATGGGGTTTTCGAGTTCTCTGAGTATGGAGAATAACTCTTTCATGTTAGAGTTTGCTTGAGTAATTCTATTATTATAAGACTCGTGTTTAGCTAAGAGGATCTCTTTGATGGGATCTCTTTGAGATGAAATGTTTATTAGTTTCTGTTTGTTTTCTGGTATAGGGTAGAGTTTCCAAGTATGTTCACATTTTCTTTTTCTAGTCTGAGGTTTTTTAGGTGGGGGGTGAACCAGTTGTCAAATTATAGGGTTTAGTATTTCTGAGTTTTAAAGGGGCGATGCTATCAAGAGTTTTATTTATAATTTTGTTGTATTCATCAACTAGGAGGTTAGGATCTAAATTAGCAGATAAGCGTTGAGGGTAGGCAAGATGCCAGGGATTCATTTGTCTACTATCATATTTTTTTTATTTCTGGTAAGTATAGGTGGCGCAAAGAGTTTTTGTAGGGTGGGAGTTTTCGTATCTAATGTAAAGGATATCAGGTGGTGGTCTGTCCAAATTTGGGGTCAAATAGTTAGGGTAGAGATGTTGCAGTTGTGGTCAGCAACCCAATCTAGAATTCTCCCTTTGTTGTGAGTTGGCTCATTCACTCTTTGGGTGAAGCCCAGTTATGTCAGAATGTTAGATGCTGCTGTGGCTTGCAGTTCATTGGTGTCATTGTAACCAATATTAAGGTTGCCGAGCAGTAATGTTTGGGATGTGTCTTTTAGGTTTTCTGAGAGAATAGTGGATAGTTCTTCTATGAAGGTCTTGATGGGACCAGGAGGTCTATATATCAAGTGAATGTTCAATGTTTGAGAGTTGGCTGTGGGTATTTTAATTGACATTATTTCACAGGCTTCAACGACAGGTGGCAATAATGGCTAGGCCACCGCCTCGAGCTTCACATCTATCCATTCTGAGTATAGTGTAGTTGTTTGGAGTGGCTAGGCACGGTGCTGGACCTGATGCCTCGTGGAGCCAAGATTCAGTAATAGCTAAGAAATTGTAATCTTCAGTGGAAATGACTTCAAATATTTCTATAGCATGGGCAACTAGTGATCTGGCATTTATTAAGGTGCCTTTCAGTTTAGGTATGGATTTGGCTAGAGGAGGTGGGCCTGTTGGGCAGCTAAAAGTTCTACTCTTTTTACCTGTGGGTTATTATGGCTATTATGATTGTAGTGGTTAGATTTGGATGTGGATTCGGAGGCAGTTTTCGTTCGGAAGGTATTGGTCTCATGTCTGATAAGAGGATCAAAAATTCTTGGTAGTCGTGCCCGTAGTCTAATATTTCTAAGAGCTGTGTTGCAAGGTGTAGTTTGGTATGGTAGAATATGTTGATGGCTGACTAGTTTAGGCAGTGGTAGGTGGTTTTTGGAGGTGTTTATTATACCTCCTGATGAAGACATTGTATAGAGTATCACTAATGTAAGTAAGGTGCATAAGTGTACTGGGTTGGGCAGTATCAGGTGCATGATGTGTTGTACAGTGGGTCTATATCTAGGTGAGTGATCTGAATGGACTAAATGTGTTGGACAAATATAGTGTCAGTCCTCAGAAGTGTTAACACCCTATTAAGTTAAGCAGTTACCTTAATTAACGCTATAGACACGCCTATTTTTTAATCATATAATGCATCAGAGTCCACAGTTGTCTAAGCAGTTATCAGAATGATATCTAATCTTAAACTATGAGCATACTTAAGTTCAAGTTTCAGTAGGTATAGCCAGATTCACAGATGTGCCTATTTATAGCAGTCACAGGTATAAAAGCATGCCTCAGCAGTTTACTAGTTTAACTGTAAACACATCTAGATTCGATTTTCAGCACATGCAGCAGGACCAGGGTTGTATCTACATATGACAATTGCAGCTATAATAATAGCAGTCACACGTATAAAGGGCAGCCCTCAGCGGCTTACTAGTATAACAGTGGGCACATCTAGATTCAAATTTCAGTAGATGGAGTCAAGATGAACCCGAGTCGTGTCTACACATGACACTCACAGTTCACAGTTATGGTGCAATGGGGCGTGCTCTAAGCATTGACTATTAACTAGCTGTAAGCACATCTAGATTCGAATTTCAGTGGATGTAGCAGGAAACACAGTCACAGACGAGTAAGCATGTGGGTCAAGTTAGGGTGCACTACACATCAGGGTCAAGATTTCAACCTGATAGATAAGGTATGTTTGATGAAGGTGGCAATAATGTTGACCGATAGCAAACTTGAACTGGATAGATATGTTGAACAGCAATAATAGCTGGCAGATTCAGAAACAGGCAGATCAGCTCATAAATATCAATATTAGTCTGTGCAGTCAGGTATAAAGTGGGTATATCTGACTATGAGGCAGTGTTGGAAGCATACGATAAAATGGGATACAGTACACTGCAGGCAGCAGTAAACAAGGTGCAGTGTTGAAAGCACCAGCAGACAGCATAAAATGGGAAGCAAAGCCGTGGGCGGGACTGATAGGCAGCAATGTTGGTACAAGTGCATACAGCACAATGGCACAATAGTGATCCAAAGAGTCAGATGTAATTATGAAAAGCGCTTATGTTCATTGGTGACCAGCTAAATTGATCATGAGTTGCAGTGTAGGGAAGTTTGAGAGGACGGAATGCTCTTTGGGCAGTAGCTATTGGAGCACATTAACGTGGGTGAATCACCAGGCGATGAAATGGGCACAGCAGGGGAAAGTCGAAGTACCGAGCCAAAGGGCTTACCTAGTAAAGTGAGTCAAAACAGGTACGTGGATCCACCTAGATGCAGGGATGAACAGGCAGCGATTCTGGCCCTGGGCTCTGTCAGCTCTGGACATGCTCGGGACAGGAAACAGCCTTACCTCCTGTGCCTTCGCGACGCGGGCCGGCTGATGCCTGCCAGTAGCCGATTGATGCTCATGAAGCACTGACTGACCAATCCGTGGTCTCAGTTTACCTCATGGGCTACAGCTAGACTGTTGTTGCAGAAGTGGGAAGGCGAGCGGCCATCTTTAAAAGTGCAGCTTCAAGGTGCACAATGGTGGCCAGCTGGTACAAGCAGAAGGAGAACTCGCCGGTTTCTTGGCTAACAAAAGCCGTGTCATACTTTTAGGAAATGGTTTCACTGCGCGCGGGGCAAAGTGTGATCAGCCGTATTTGTGCGGGTGCAACAGCTGATTCCAGCTGCGTGGCGAATCGAGCCCAGAGTCTTACCTCTGGCTACACAATTCATCTGCTTCTTCCTCCTAGGTGGACACTGCTCCTGCAGTGTTCATGGAGCTCCTGCTCCTTCGGGGGGGAAAATCGAGTGGGAGAGGGCTCGGGACATGAGTGGGAAAGGGCTCGGGACAGGAAACAGCCTTAGCTCCTGTGCCTTCGCGACGCGGGCCGGCTGACGCCTGCCGGTAGCCGATTGATGCTCATGAAGCACTGACTGACCAATACGTGGTCTCAGTTTACCTCATGGGCTACAGCTAGACTGTTGGTGCACAAGTGGGAAGGCAAGCGGCCATCTTTAAAAGTGCAGCTTCGAGGTGCACAATGGTGGCCAGCTGGTACAAGCAGAAGGAGAACTCGCCGGTTTCTTGGCTAGGAAAAGCTGTGTCTTACTTTCAGGAAATGGTTTCACTGCGCGCGGGGCAAAGTGTGATCAGCCGTATTTGTGCGGGTGCAACAGCTGATTCCAGCTGCGTGGCGAATCGAGCCCAGAGTCTTACCTCTGGCTACACAATTCATTTGCTTCTTCCTCCTAGGTGGACACTGCTCCTGCAGTGTTCATGGAGCTCCTGCTCCTCTAGAGGGGTGAATCGAGTGGGTCAGATCGATTCAGGCGCTGAGTGCAAAAAAACTGCGTCTTGTTCTCGCAAGGCTATGTTTCAGTGCCGTTTGCTGCACGTAATACTATAGGCATGGAAGTAAAAACAGGATGATGTTCCTAGCGCTCTCAACGTTTCATCTTATTTTCTACATTAAATGATAATTCCTTGATGTTGGATAATCTCCACCCTACACCTGCACAGTGATGGAATTGTTAGATGTATAATTTTTCTAATATTGATAATTCTCGATCATTAATGGTAATTGAAGAAAGACTCTGCACATTAGTAAAGCCTTTGGGATTTAACAGAGGTTGTATTTCAAATGTTATAGACCCCCATTAAAATCGGGGTGTCGCCCTTCCTATGTTAGCTGTTGACCAGGGACAATATTTAAGGACGTGTTATCCTTGATATAGTAACTTGAGAAACCATCTCTGCTGTATATACACAGTGCCACTTCCGGGTATCAATTACATGCAATGGATGTTGAAACATGTAAAATAGTTATTACCAACTTGCCAAATATACTGTTCACTATGCCCTACATGTCCTAATGTGTTGATATGGACACATAGATAGTTGTTGTTATCATTTGGTAATATTTCATACAGAGAAAATGACATCTTGTTTTCTATCCAGAGGGTTTTTGTGTGCACTTTCAGACATCTACATTGCATTCATATATAGACAGGCCGATTCATGGAATAATTAGCGCGGCGCAAGTGGGCAAAAACGTGCGAATCGCAGTGGAATAGCGAAAATCGCAGTGCAAGTGCGAAAATCGCACGAAAAGCAGCACACGTCGATTCATGGAAGTCCGTGCGCGAGAAAACCAGCGGATGTGCGATAAAAAGTGCGCCGCGCACGTTGGCGCACAGGCCATCTAACAGCGTGCGCCAGGTCACAGCGAAAATCGCACAGGCCACAGCGAAATTCGCACATAGCGCGGCGCACGCAACAAAAGTAGGCGGAACACGGGCGTAACACTCGGAATGGGGAACAACTTGCAAAAATGTGGGCGTCACGGGGGAAGTACAGGGCACAAGTGCGCGGAACGCCCACACGCTCGCCTACAACACGTATTCATGGAATAGAATAGGGCAAAAAAGCGCACGCTCAAACCAGCGCACAGGCACAAACACGACCGCCACAAGAAAGCAGGCGGTAGCGTCTCTGCGGCTGTAAGAAATGTGCGCCAAAAGGTGCGCCAACAAATAGCACCCATATACTGCCATGATGAATGTCCTATACTGTGGCCCTCCTGGACAAATGACGTGCAAAGGGGTACCCACAAACACGGACACGCTGACAAAAAATATGTGTGCGTGTATACTGGGGTGCGCGGGAAGTCTCACACGTGATTTGGCCGGGTACGTGGATTTCAGGGGTGCGCGGGAAGTTCCACACGCGATTCCATCAGGGTAGGTGTATTTCAGGGGTGCGCGGGAAGTTCCACACGCGATTCCATCAGGGTACGTGTATTTCAGGGGTGCGCGGGAAGTCCCACACGCGATTAAAGCAGGGTACGTGTATTTCAGGGGTGCGTGGGAAGTTCCACACGCGAATAGCCTGGGCGCGTGTATTTCAGGGGTGCGCGGGAAGTTCCACACGCGAATAGCCTGGGCCGCGTGTATTTCAGGGGTGCGCGGGAAGTTCCACACGCGAATAGCCTGGGCGCGTGTATTTCAGGGGTGCGCGGGAAGTCCCACACGCGATTACAGCAGGGTACGTGTATTTCAGGGGTGCGCAGGAATTTCCACACGCGAATAGCCTGGGCGCGTGTATTTCAGGGGTGCGCAGGAAGTCCCACACGGGATTACAGCAGGGTACGTGTATTTCAGGGGTGTGCGGGAATTTCCACACGCGAATAGCCTGGGCGCGTGTATTTCAGGGGTGTGCGGGAATTATCACACGCGATTTGGCTTGGTACGTGTATTACAGGGGTGCGTGGGAAGTTACACACGCGATTAGGCTGGGTGGGTCCTCACAGGTGTTCCCTGTACACCCTCCACGGCCCCTGCAGGCAGCCCACAAAACAGGGGACTACCCTGCACACCTGCTCATGTCTCCCACCACCCCCACCACCCACCATCCAGGGGCACCCTCCACCAGGCCCCCACTCATGTCTCACACCACCCCCACTCCCCCAGTCACCAGGGGCAGCCTCCACCAGGCCCCCACTCATGTCTCCCACCACCCCCACCCCCCAGCAGTGCAGGGGCAGCCTCCACCAGGCCCCCACCCATGTCTCCCACCACCCCCACCCCCCAGCAGTGCAGGGGCAGCCCCCACAAGGCCCCCACTCATGTCCCCTATCACCCCCACCCCCCCAGTCACCAGGGGCACCCTCCACCAGGCCCCCACTCATGTCTCCCACCACCCCCACCCCCCCAGTCACCAGGGGCACCCTCCACCAGGCCCCCACTCATGTCTCCCACCACCCCCACCCCCCAGCAGTGCAGGGGCAGCCTCCACCAGGCACCCACTCATGTCCCCCATCACCCCCACCCCCCCGCCACCAGGGGCACCCTCCACCAGGCCCCCACTCATGTCTCCCACCACCCCCACCCCCCAGCAGTGCAGGGGCACCCTCCACCAGGCCCCCACTCATGTCCCCTATCACCCCCACCCCCCAGTCACCAGGGGCACCCTCCACCAGGCCCCCACTCATGTCTCCCACCACCCCCACCCCCCCAGTCACCAGGGGCACCCTCCACCAGGCCCCCACTCATGTCTCCCACCACCCCCACCCCCAGCAGTGCAGGGGCAGCCTCCACCAGGCACCCACTCATGTCCCCTATCACCCCCACCCCCCCGCCACCAGGGGCACCCTCCACCAGGCCCCCACTCATGTCTCCCACCACCCCCACCCCCCAGCAGTGCAGGGGCACCCTCCACCAGGCCCCCACTCATGTCCCCTATCACCCCCACCCCCCCAGTCACCAGGGGCACCCTCCACCAGGCCCCGACTCATGTCTCCCACCACCCCCACCCCCCCAGTCACCAGGGGCACCCTCCACCAGGCCCCCACTCATGTCTCCCACCACCCCCACCCCCCAGCAGTGCAGGGGCAGCCTCCACCAGGCACCCACTCATGTCCCCTATCACCCCCACCCCCCCGCCACCAGGGGCACCCTCCACCAGGCCCCCACTCATGTCTCCCACCACCCCCACCCCCACCCCCCAGTCACCAGGGGCACCCTCCACCAGGCCCCCACTCATGTCTCCCACCACCCCCACCCCCCCAGTCACCAGGGGCACCCTCCACCAGGCCCCCACTCATGTCTCCCACCACCCCCACCCCCCACCATCCAGGGGCACCGTCCACCTGGCCCCCACTCATGTCTCCCACCACCCCCACCCCCCCAGTCACCAGGGGCAGCCTCCACCAGGCCCCCACCCATGTCACCCACCACCCCCACCCCCCAGCCACCAGGGGCACCCTCCACCAGGGCCCCACCCATGTCACCCACCACCCCCACCCCCCAGCATCCAGGGGCAGCCCCCACCAGGCCCCCACTCATGTCCCCTATCACCCCCACCCCCCCGCCACCAGGGGCACCCTCCACCAGGCCCCCACTCATGTCTCCCACCACCCCCACCCCCCCAGTCACCAGGGGCAGCCTCCACCAGGCCCCCACTCATGTCTCCCACCACCCCCACCCCCCAGCAGTGCAGGGGCAGCCTCCACCAGGCCCCCACCCATGTCTCCCACCACCCCCACCCCCCAGCAGTGCAGGGGCAGCCCCCACCAGGCCCCCACTCATGTCCCCTATCACCCCCACCCCCCCAGTCACCAGGGGCACCCTCCACCAGGCCCCCACCCATGTCACCCCCCACCCCCACCCCCCAGCATCCAGGGGCAGCCTCCACCAGGCCCCCACTCATGTCCCCTTGCACCCCCACCCCCCAGCAACCAGGGCCAGCCTCCACCAGGCCCCCACCCATGTCACCCACCACCCTCACCCCCCAGCAGTGCAGGGGCAGCCTCCACCAGGCCCCCACTCATGTCACCCACCACCCCCACCCCCCAGCACTGTGGGGCACCTGCCAGCAGGCCCCCACCCATGTCACCCACCACCCCCACCCCCCCAGTCACCAGGGGCACCCTCCACCAGGCCCCCACTCATGTCTCCCACCACCCCCACCCCCCACCATCCAGGGGCACCTTCCACCAGGCCCCCACTCATGTCTCCCACCACCCCCACCCCCCCAGTCACCAGGGGCAGCCTCCACCAGGCCCCCACTCATGTCACCCACCACCCCCACCCCCCAGCACTGTGGGGCACCTGCCAGCAGGCCCCCACTCATGTCCCCTATCACCCCCACCCCCCCAGTCACCAGGGGCACCCTCCACCAGGCCCCCACTCATGTCTCCCACCACCCCCACCCCCCCAGTCACCAGGGGCACCCTCCACCAGGCCCCCACTCATGTCTCCCACCACCCCCACCCCCCAGCAGTGCAGGGGCAGCCTCCACCAGGCACCCACTCATGTCCCCTATCACCCCCACCCCCCCGCCACCAGGGGCAGCCTCCACCAGGCCCCCACTCATGTCACCCACCACCCCCACCCCCCAGCCACCAGGGGCACCCTCCACCAGGCCCCCACCCATGTCACCCACCACCCCCACCCCCCAGCAGTGCAGGGGCAGCCCCCACCAGGCCCCCACTCATGTCCCCTATCACCCCAACCCCCCCACCACCAGGGGCACCCTCCACCAGGCCCCCACTCATGTCTCCCACCACCCCCACCCCCCCAGTCACCAGGGGCAGCCTCCACCAGGCCCCCACTCATGTCTCCCACCACCCCCACCTCCCAGCAGTGCAGGGGCAGCCTCCACCAGGCCCCCACCCATGTCCAACCCATGTCTCCCACCCCCCCACCCCCCAGCACTGTGCGGCACCTGCCAGCAGGCCCCCACCCATGTCACCCACCACCCCCACCCCCCAGCACTGTGGGGCACCTGCCAGCAGGCCCCCACCCATGTCACCCACCACCCCCACCCCCCAGCCACCAGGGGCAACCTCCACCAGGCCCCCACCCATGTCACCCACCACCCCCACCCCCCAGCACTGTGGGGCACCTGCCAGCAGGCCCCCACTCATGTCTCCCACCACCCCCACCCCCCACCATCCAGGGGCACCCTCCACCAGGCCCCCACTCATGTCTCCCACCACCCCCACCCCCCCAGTCACCAGGGGCAGCCTCCACCAGGCCCCCACTCATGTCACCCACCACCCCCACCCCCCAGCACTGTGGGGCACCTGCCAGCAGGCCCCCACCCATGTCACCCACCACCCCCACCCCCCAGCCACCAGGGGCACCCTCCACCAGGCCCCCACCCAAGGCACCCACCACCCCCACCCCCCAGCAGTGCAGGGGCAGCCCCCACCAGGCCCCCACTCATGTCCCCTATCACCCCCACCCCCAGCAACCAGGGGCAGCCTCCACCAGGCCCCCACTCATGTCTCCCACCACCCCCACCCCCCCAGTCACCAGGGGCACCCTCCACCAGGCCCCCACTCATGTCTCCCACCACCCCCACCCCCAGCAGTGCAGGGGCAGCCTCCACCAGGCACCCACTCATGTCCCCTATCACCCCCACCCCCCCGCCACCAGGGGCACCCTCCACCAGGCCCCCACTCATGTCTCCCACCACCCCCACCCCCCAGCAGTGCAGGGGCACCCTCCACCAGGCCCCCACTCATGTCCCCTATCACCCCCACCCCCCCAGTCACCAGGGGCACCCTCCACCAGGCCCCGACTCATGTCTCCCACCACCCCCACCCCCCCAGTCACCAGGGGCACCCTCCACCAGGCCCCCACTCATGTCTCCCACCACCCCCACCCCCCAGCAGTGCAGGGGCAGCCTCCACCAGGCACCCACTCATGTCCCCTATCACCCCCACCCCCCCGCCACCAGGGGCACCCTCCACCAGGCCCCCACTCATGTCTCCCACCACCCCCACCCCCACCCCCCAGTCACCAGGGGCACCCTCCACCAGGCCCCCACTCATGTCTCCCACCACCCCCACCCCCCCAGTCACCAGGGGCACCCTCCACCAGGCCCCCACTCATGTCTCCCACCACCCCCACCCCCCACCATCCAGGGGCACCGTCCACCTGGCCCCCACTCATGTCTCCCACCACCCCCACCCCCCCAGTCACCAGGGGCAGCCTCCACCAGGCCCCCACTCATGTCACCCACCACCCCCACCCCCCAGCACTGTGGGGCACCTGCCAGCAGGCCCCCACCCATGTCACCCACCACCCCCACCCCCCAGCCACCAGGGGCACCCTCCACCAGGGCCCCACCCATGTCACCCACCACCCCCACCCCCCAGCATCCAGGGGCAGCCCCCACCAGGCCCCCACTCATGTCCCCTATCACCCCCACCCCCCCGCCACCAGGGGCACCCTCCACCAGGCCCCCACTCATGTCTCCCACCACCCCCACCCCCCCAGTCACCAGGGGCAGCCTCCACCAGGCCCCCACTCATGTCTCCCACCACCCCCACCCCCCAGCAGTGCAGGGGCAGCCTCCACCAGGCCCCCACCCATGTCTCCCACCACCCCCACCCCCCAGCAGTGCAGGGGCAGCCCCCACCAGGCCCCCACTCATGTCCCCTATCACCCCCACCCCCCCAGTCACCAGGGGCACCCTCCACCAGGCCCCCACCCATGTCACCCCCCACCCCCACCCCCCAGCATCCAGGGGCAGCCTCCACCAGGCCCCCACTCATGTCCCCTTGCACCCCCACCCCCCAGCAACCAGGGCCAGCCTCCACCAGGCCCCCACCCATGTCACCCACCACCCTCACCCCCCAGCAGTGCAGGGGCAGCCTCCACCAGGCCCCCACTCATGTCACCCACCACCCCCACCCCCCAGCACTGTGGGGCACCTGCCAGCAGGCCCCCACCCATGTCACCCACCACCCCCACCCCCCCAGTCACCAGGGGCACCCTCCACCAGGCCCCCACTCATGTCTCCCACCACCCCCACCCCCCACCATCCAGGGGCACCTTCCACCAGGCCCCCACTCATGTCTCCCACCACCCCCACCCCCCCAGTCACCAGGGGCAGCCTCCACCAGGCCCCCACTCATGTCACCCACCACCCCCACCCCCCAGCACTGTGGGGCACCTGCCAGCAGGCCCCCACTCATGTCCCCTATCACCCCCACCCCCCCAGTCACCAGGGGCACCCTCCACCAGGCCCCCACTCATGTCTCCCACCACCCCCACCCCCCCAGTCACCAGGGGCACCCTCCACCAGGCCCCCACTCATGTCACCCACCACCCCCACCCCCCAGCACTGTGGGGCACCTGCCAGCAGGCCCCCACTCATGTCCCCTATCACCCCCACCCCCCCAGTCACCAGGGGCACCCTCCACCAGGCCCCCACTCATGTCCCCTATCACCCCCACCCCCCCGCCACCAGGGGCAGCCTCCACCAGGCCCCCACTCATGTCACCCACCACCCCCACCCCCCAGCCACCAGGGGCACCCTCCACCAGGCCCCCACCCATGTCACCCACCACCCCCACCCCCCAGCAGTGCAGGGGCAGCCCCCACCAGGCCCCCACTCATGTCCCCTATCACCCCAACCCCCCCACCACCAGGGGCACCCTCCACCAGGCCCCCACTCATGTCTCCCACCACCCCCACCCCCCCAGTCACCAGGGGCAGCCTCCACCAGGCCCCCACTCATGTCTCCCACCACCCCCACCTCCCAGCAGTGCAGGGGCAGCCTCCACCAGGCCCCCACCCATGTCCAACCCATGTCTCCCACCCCCCCCACCCCCCAGCACTGTGCGGCACCTGCCAGCAGGCCCCCACCCATGTCACCCACCACCCCCACCCCCCAGCACTGTGGGGCACCTGCCAGCAGGCCCCCACCCATGTCACCCACCACCCCCACCCCCCAGCCACCAGGGGCAACCTCCACCAGGCCCCCACCCATGTCACCCACCACCCCCACCCCCCAGCACTGTGGGGCACCTGCCAGCAGGCCCCCACTCATGTCTCCCACCACCCCCACCCCCCACCATCCAGGGGCACCCTCCACCAGGCCCCCACTCATGTCTCCCACCACCCCCACCCCCCCAGTCACCAGGGGCAGCCTCCACCAGGCCCCCACTCATGTCACCCACCACCCCCACCCCCCAGCACTGTGGGGCACCTGCCAGCAGGCCCCCACCCATGTCACCCACCACCCCCACCCCCCAGCCACCAGGGGCACCCTCCACCAGGCCCCCACCCAAGGCACCCACCACCCCCACCCCCCAGCAGTGCAGGGGCAGCCCCCACCAGGCCCCCACTCATGTCCCCTATCACCCCCACCCCCAGCAACCAGGGGCAGCCTCCACCAGGCCCCCACCCATGTCCCCCTGCCCCCAGGTCCTGATGATACACAATCATGGCAGTAATGGGCAGCATACCCAGCACAAACACCCAGGCAAGGATTGCATCCACCCACATAGTGAATGCAATTACATGACACAACCCCAATGGCAAGTATGTAAAGGAACACATGTCCGTCACACACACATACACAATGGCTGCAAGTGAATGTCAAAACCCATATCATGACATGTATGAAACCAAAGACAAAATAACACAAGTGGAAGTAAAAATAAAAAATGTATTAAAGATTAAAAATAAGTAAACAAATCAAACATACAACTATGTGGATAACAAAATAAATGGTCCATGTCGGAGAACAAAAGTAAAAATCAAAAAAAGAAAAAGGAATACAAAAACAAATGTTGACCAAAGCAATATCAAGTAGAAGGAAAAGAATGAAAAACCATTTCCACATGGTGAACACAATAATGAAAAAAAGAAAATGTTCCTTCAAAAAACAAACTAAATACAGGAATGTACCAGGGTCCATGAGCCCAACACCATAAAGGAAACCTACTACTACCTAATGAAAAAAATATATACAAAAAAGTGGCCATTGTCCGAGTGGTCCAAAATAATAAAAACAAATAAAGGAAACCTAACACTAACTAACTATATAACTATATACAAAGGCAGCGGGCAAGTCCTGCGGCTCACTTGTTGATGTTGCTGGCCAGGGCATCATCGAACTCCATGTCGATGTCCTGGAGGCGGGACTCTGTCCTGGCCCCGAGGTCTCGCAGGGATAACCCCATGTTCAGCTCAAACTCCCTGCGAGCTTCCTCGAGGCACTCAGCCTGCCTCAACGCCCGACGCATGGAGAACTCCGCCCTGACCATCGCGAGCCGCTCCTCTTCCGCCCGCTGCCGCTCCGCACCTATCCGCTGGACCAACTGCTCCCACACGGAAGACACCACCATCCCAGGGTTGCCCTGCCCTCCGGCCGATGCCTGCCCCTCTGATCTTGATGGCCCCGAGCCATGATGCCTCCCACGTCGAGCCCGCTGCTGCCTCCGACGCCACTGCCTCTGCCAGCACGACGGCATCCAGGCTGATGGAAACCACCGACGCCGTCGTGCACATGCCCTGCCTGATGATGCTGTCACATCTTCCATCTGCTGGGGTCCAGTTGCTGTGTTGTCCACCCCTGCTGGACCTCCGACTCCCAACTGTGGCAGGGATGGGATCCCCACCGAGCTGGCTGAATTGGTCGGGGCAGGTCCACAGGGGGCCCTGGTGGCATCTGGGCTAGAAGACGGCAAGGAGAACGACTGGTGTATAGCCTGCACAGAGGAGGAGAGGGCCGCCACATTGGCCAACACATGCAGGAAACCCCCGAACATGGCCGATCCCAATTGGGCCACGTCGGCACGGTGCACTTCGTGATGACGTGCGTGCTCCTCCCGGGAAGCACGCACGGCATCACGAATCACAGCCGTACGCATCGCGACCCCAATCAGGACCTTCTCCGCACGGCCAGGGGTTCCCACGTCCGCAGGTGGAGGGGAGTCAGGTGACATGGACATCCCCTCTACCTGCGGACGGGCCTGGGACGGGGCATCCCTGCTGGTGCATGGTGGTGCACTCACAGGGTCAGGGACAGAGACATGCACAGGCCCCTCCACGGAGACCTGTGCTGCCTCCTGCCCCTGGCCCTGGACTGCACCACTTGCACCAGCAGGGATGCCCCCACCAGGCCCCATGTGTGCCCCAGTGGCGGCCTCCTCCTCCTCTGTGCAAACCACCAACCTGGATGGCTCCTCACCGTCTCCCACCATAGCAGGCCCCTGTGGGGGCTCACCCACCCCTTCCGCTGCAGCCGTGGGGGCATCCCCGCCGCCTTGCTCCACAGCGCCGTCTCCGCCCTCTTCTTCACTAGCCGCTGCGTAGAGGGAGACAAATAACACATGCATCAGGGTACTGTACAATGGTCCCCTAGACAGGAAGCAATAGCAGATGACCACCACTGTCAAAGTACACTTCCATCATGTCCCTCCACAACACATGGGTCAGTCCAGGCAAAACACACACAGTAACAGGCATGCTGCATGCCATGGACATTTCCATGCATGTCCAATGGACTCTTGAAACATTCAATGATATGGAACTCACATGCATCATGGCTCATGCCTTTCACATGCACACACTTCACCTCAGTCACATCCATCTGGCCGCAAACACAACAAACACAGCGGATACAAGGGCAATTGGCGGCTTCACTGAATCTGTGTATTGTCACACACATGTGTCATGCATCCATGGCATGCACAAGTCACAGACTACCACATATGTACCTGGCATCAGCACCCATCCCTCACCCCCACCCATGTCCCGGTACAGAGACTGGCATGCTCTCATGTTCAAAATCTGCATAGGGGTCCCCATGCGGCATTTGAACACATGCAACAACCATGTGGGTCACACATCACTGGTTGCACATGCATTACCATGATGTCCATGCACACATACATGCATACATGGCCTATGGCACACATACAGGCAAGTATCATAGACCCAGCACACAGCAACATGCCCTGTGTCACACAGTAATGCTTGGACACTTACCGCTCAACTCCAGACGGCCTCCCTCTCAAGGATCTGGGCGTGGAGCGCTGGGCGTACGCGTTCCAGGACCCTCATCTGGATGGAACTCATGCGGCCCCGGCCCCCCTCCACGAGGCGCCGGGCCTTCACAAGGGTCCTGGACCTCAAGTCCTCCCAGCGCTTCTTGATCTTCTGGACGTTGCGGGTTGCCACCCCCTCCGCGTTGATGGCAACCACACAGTCGGCCCAGATCCTCTCCCGTCCATCCTTGCTGGCGCGGGATGATCCAAAGAGGGCATCATACTGCCCCAGGACATGCTCCACCAGGACACCAACTTCGGTGGCAGTGAAGCTGGTGCCCCTCTGCCCCTCTGGCCTGGGGTTGCCACTGGTGCCAGATGTGGAAGTGCCCGACATGGCAACCCCAGAGGCAGGTGTGGGTGGGCAACTGGGTCCTGGGGCTGGGCTGTGGAGCGATGTAATCCCAGTCGGGAGTCTTCAGTTCCAGCAGGGGTGGACACAGCAACTGGACCCCTGCAGATGGCTGATGTGCAGGCACCAAATGGCAGGGCACGGTGGCAGCAGGCAGGCAGGCAGGCAGGCAGCAGCAGATGGCACGTGGGAGGCTGCTCGGGGCACGGGGGGCAGTAACTCGGCCTTCTGGGCAGGAGCGTGGTCTTCCGTGTGTTTTCGCGTGGCCAGCTTGATACGGAGTGATTTGGCACGTGAAAATTCGGCACGTCAGCGTGAAATCCGAGGAAAGGCCCTTAGCGCGTAAGCGCGTAAGCACGCATACGCGATTCTATTGGTCCAGAGTCCCTCAGTGCGTAAGCGCGTATGTGACGTGACCCTCACGGGTGTTCCCCACCCAGCACATGATGACGGAGCACACGTGTAAATACTGCACGTCAGAGTGTCATCGCGTGTAATTGGACAAAAGTGCGCGTACACACGATTGGCCTATGTACGTGTATTTCAGGGGTGCGCGGGCACTTACACACGCAAGTACGTCAGCGCACCTGTATCCCGTTGTGCGTGTCAATTTCCACACGCTATTGGGCTGGGAACTGGTTTCCAGGGGTGCGCGGGTCACACGCTCACCTAGAACACGCGCAAAGCATGAATTTGCGCACTTTAACAATAACAAGCCAGACGCCAGGATGAACATACCGTTCCTAGCAGCAGTGGCAGTGGGCTACCAAAGGAGGAGGAGGAGGATAGTCAGGGCCAGAATATTCACACCCAGAACCAGCCTTTTCGGGATGCCTGATGACCAGGTGTATGGAAGGTACAGGTTTCCACCACACATAATACTGGACCTGGTGAGTGAGTGGGAGGATGACCTCACATCACCCACCCTGTGCTCCCAAGCACTCAGCCCCCTGGAGAAGGTCCTCAATGTACTGCACTTCTTAGCCACTGGATCATTTCAGCGGACAAGTGCCATAGTGGGTGGGGTGTCACAGGCCACCCAGTCACGCTGCCTACACCAGGTCTTGAACATCATCACTGCACGCCCATCAATCCGCAGGCACATATACCTGCCCAGAACACCTGCAGAAAGGCATGCTGCCGCCCTGGATTTTTACGGTGTGGCACGATTCCCCAAAGTGCTAGGTGCCATCGACTGCACCCATGTGGCTCTACGTCCCCCCAGGGCTTCTGAGCACATCCATAGGAACCGCAAGCACTGGCATTCCATCAACGTGCAGGTAGTATGTAATGCCAAGGGAATCATCACCTCAGTATATGCCAACTATCCCGGCTCCACCCACGACAGCTTCATTTACCGAATGTCCACCCTATGCCGGGACCTAGATGCTGGGCGGCATGGCGATACATGGCTGCTTGGTGAGTATGTATGCCACTGCACATGCATGCATGTTGGATACTGTGCAAGGTAACAACCCCACCAATGATACCAATCACCACCTCCACAGGGGACAGTGCCTACCCTCTCAGCCCCCACATGATGACGCCAATTCGGAACCCCACCACGCCACCCGAGGTAAGATATAACACAGCCCACATTACAACCCGGGGCATAGTGGAGCGCACATTCGGAGTGCTAAAGTCACGCTTTCGCTCCCTTGACCGTTCTGGCGGGCAGCTGTTATACGCTCCCCCAGTAGTGTGCAGGATCATGGTGGTGGCCCCACATCCCCAACCACATGCACAGCCGCTGTGCATGGGAGGGGAAAGGGCACGTGGGGAGGCAGCCCGTACACAGCTAGTGGCTAATTACTTCACATAGAAATCACACCCCTGTGGAGTGCACACTGCCCTGGCACATTCCATCTGACAATCAATGATGACTCAACCTGACACTGATCCTGAATGTCTGGAGAATGAACCGTGAATACCATATCAGCCTGAGATTGTTCACCTGGAAGTGTCACAATGTGTGCATCCCTACCCACACAGACACCACCAACGCAGTTTTGTGGAGTTACACATTCAAGCAGCTAAAAAGAATACCCACTTGCAAAATGCAACAAGAGGACAGTGCCATGTCAGCCAACCCAACCCCAGCACCGCCACACGACACACCGTACCATGTCATGCTATTTGCAGGTAAACAAAGTAATCCCCACAACATGACACTAGTGTCACTATGTACAGTGTCCCTATTAGAAACCTGCAACACATGAAATGCTCACAGCAATGCCGGACCAACAACATACTTGAGCACGTACTACCATTAACATGACATCACAAATTTTACATATTAGTAGTCTCACCACCTGGAAATGCCTGCACTCCCACCACCACCAACTGTGCAGTGTTGGCGCCATGTAGAGTTGTAGGTGCACTGCTGCCAACATGGACCCCATCTCCAGACTAGAGGTCCTTGTGTAGACATGAGGAAGGGACCTGCAAATTGGGAGGTAGACACAGAAGATGAGTTACACATCAATGCAACATGCAGTGTACAACACAACAGCAATATGCACTAGGAATGTATACACAGTATTGACTACAGACTGCCCACACAGCTCATGGGAGTCCAACGTCACTGTGTAATTGACTGTCACTTGGGCACACCCTTTGCAAGCCCATGGAAACGGGAAGCAGGAGGGGTGTGTGTGACTCAAACCCAAGCATCTGAACCAAATACATTACAAGCCTGCATGTGCCCAGCCACAATGCAGCGTATGCCCACAGGAACCACGGAAGCCAACAAATCGTCCCAAAAAAATAGGGAATAAAATAAATAACAATAAAAATAAGAAACAATCAAAAATGGCCATTGATGGGCCCGGGGGGGTTGGGGAGGCCACCCAGGAGGTCCGAGGACAGGATGCACACCAGAACCCACCTGCGTGGATCCTGGGAAAATAAAACACCTCCATGGGCTCATGGCCCACATGGCTACCCTGTTGTGGGAGTATCACTGCTGTCGCTATTATCACCCTGTGCAGCTGCATCCGGAGGTGGTTGCACTATGGGAGGCAGCCCACGCAAGGCCCTAGTCTGCTCCTCCATGGCTGCAAGCATGCGGGTGTGGTAGGTCTGGTTCTGGAGGATGAGTGTGCGGAGGTCCCCATGCAACAACTCACGGGATGCCCGGACCTCCGCCCTCGTTGCCTGCATCTCAGCTGAGAGCGTACGGGTGAGACGCTCCAGCTGCTGTTCTGTCCTTTGGTGTGTTGAAGCCTCAAGCTCAACAAGAGTCGTCCTGAGGTGAAGGAGCTCCTGCCTCATGGGCTTCCCTGTGGCCCTGGGACTCAATGGAGATGGCCTCCTGCAGAGTCGCCAGTGCCGCCCGCCTGTCCCTGTTGGACCCCAACATGTCCTCCCTGTGTGACTGGCAGATGGAGTCGGTTGCCTGCTCTAGTCGCTCCATCAGCCTTTCTGGGGGGACAATGGAAGTGGCCACCCTATCCATGGCCTGAGCCATCATCTCGGATGATGCAGCCTGTTGGGTTGCCATACCGTAAATGGATTGCTCCCATGCGGTATTGCCAGGTGGCGTACGGCCACCACGTCGGCGGGCACCACACCTGTCTGGGGCAAGGCGAACTGCGCCTTGCTGTGCCGGCACTGCCTGAGGCTGCAGGACTGCATTCCCCCTCTGATCTGCTGGCCCAGGAACAGGCTCAGATGTCGCGGAGTGTGACCCTGCATCCATAACCACCAAAGGCGTAGCTGCCAACACTGACATCCCCATGGAGGGTTCTGACCCTGGTGCAGGTGGGTGAGACAGAACAGAATCCCTCCCTGGAACACTCACCTGCGACGGCACGTAGGTCTCATCCGAATCAACACCTGAGTACAGCTCGGGGGAGGTGCAGCCAGAGACACCCCTTGAGAGCACGACCTGCAGCACTTGTGGGTTCTCCCCCACCACCACACCACGTCCCTCACTGGTGGTTGGTTGGCCCTCGGACCCCTCCTGGGTCTGCACCATCTCCACAACCCCAGCAGTATCAGGTGCGTCTTCCCCTGAAAAGACATGAAAACAAAGAAATGGAAACAGGCATTAGCACCATGGCACACAATGAGGGCTGAGAAGCAAGAGAACCAGTACTTGATTGACACATGTCCCACATGACTAAAACCCTCCCATGCATGCACCCTCACTGCGTATGAAGTGCAGGCAAATGGCACACACTGATGACACCAAGATGGAAAATGAACACATTTTCTGCATGCTGCCTGGCAGTGGCATCACACATTGGCCTGTGATTGCCAGGTGAAACACACATGCCATCACACAGATGGCATGTACCATTGCTATTGAGTGAAGATGGAGAGGAGGGCAGCACCTATTCATTCAGTCCAGTTCCCGCATGTAATTGCTTTTCTAATTCTAACAGGTCAGATTTTTCACCTGGAGCTGCCAGTCTGAAATGGTCCAATTGCACAGGGACATGTGTGTACAAATGATATCCAGGTAACAAAGTCACTCCACTTCACCATAGCCATGTCAGACATGTGACTAGTGGACAGCGACATGGCTAGTAAAAGTGGGGGAATGCAAACAATCTGACTGAATGAACAGTGAAAAATAAGCAACAATGTTGTGGCAAGGTGACACTTCAAGGGCAACTGGCGTGCAGTTGGGCTAGATGTCTACTGTTGGCAGAAGGGATACTGCTATGGCCAAATGCAGCTGCGCAGGAAGTATTGCATGAAGCACATGGCTGACCCATACGACTCAGGCGCACACACTCTCACCTGGCACACAAACAGAAGCCCTCACACACACACCATGCACATGGATGACACACACATGCATGTGCACTCACCGGACAATGCCTCGTAATCAGCCAGATCTCCCATGCCTTGGATCTGTTCCTCCGTGACGTAGGTCCCAGCGACTGACTCATGTGGAGTGAGTTCCATGTCTACTACTGGAGACCCACCTCCAGTCACTAGAGTTGCGGCATGACTTGAGGCCAGCTTACTCTTTGCCCTGCGCTTTAGGTCATTCCAGCGCTTATAGCAATCATTGGCTGTACGCCTCACGATTCCAAGGGCAATTACGATGTCCGCAACGGTCTGCCAGTGTGCCTGGCGTTGTGCAGGTGTGGTCTTGGATCCTGCAACAATGACCATCTCGTTGTCATGTCCGGACACATACTCGACAAGTGCATTCAGTTCATCATCCGTGAAGCTGGGCTTCCTGGACGGGCCGGACTGTGTAGCCGTGTCTGGGGCATCAGCCTGTGCCGGACGAGCACTCTTCCTCTTCCGCTTGGAAGGTGGTGGTGATCCTGAGTGTCCTGCGCCGCTCTGGACACTAGGGGCAGGAGCCCTGGTGGACTCTGTATCAGGAGTGTGGGATTGCACACTCAGCATGGGAGTTGGTGCAGGCATTGGCTCTAGTGTGATGGTGTCAGGGGGAATGTCAGCAGCATGGACTAGGACCGACACTGTCCTGGCTGGGTGTGTGAGGGCTGGGGTGGATGGAGCCGCAGCTGCCCCTGCAGCCTCTCCGCCCTGCCTCCTTGGTGCAGCAGATGACCTTGCTGCCCCAGATCCACGTGGCATGATGGCATCAACGTGCACCAGCGCACGTGTCGTAGCCCTGCTGACCTGGAAGTCAGCCATGGAGTCAGCCAGGTCTGGTGCCACAATGGGCTGGTCCAACAAGGGCTGAGCATGGATGGTGTCAGCCACATCAGCCTCAACGGGAGGGGATGAGGGGGGGGATTATGGGTGCCCGTGACTGGTCCTCCACACATGGGGGGACAGGCTCACCCTGCAAGTTACGACCACGTCCCCTACCGGATCCACCACGGCCACCACTTGTGGCTCTTCCACCTTTGCCACCCTTACGGAATCCTCGCCTCCAAGCCATGGCACTGATGTTAATGTGCGTATGGGAGTGGATGTAGACTATTGTCCTGGGCAATTGGGGGTCAAAGGGGTTGGGTACCAGATGGTAATTGTACCCTAGTGCTCTAGCAAGGCTGAATGTAACCCCTGGGGAAAGATGACGGGTCACGCAACGCACAGGAGGCCCAAAAAAGGGAGATGACGTGCACGCAACCCCTCCTAGACCACGTGTGCAGAAAGAAAAACCTGCACTACGCTGTGGCACCCAGTAACACAAGAATGAACGTATGCGTGTCACACGCAGCCTAGAATGACCTCTGAAGGGGTAGGCTACACATGGGGCAAGCACAGATGTTAGATACGTGCGTGACTCACCGTATGCCTGGTAAACGAGCGTGTAAAAGGAGCACGTTTGGTTGGCAACACCCCCGCCAAAAGAAGATTTGTACGCTGTCTGAGGAGACAGGACAACAGTAGAAGGGAACACTGTTTGAGGGAACAGGCCCAGGTAAACCAGTAAAAGAGAAAAAAGAGAAAAAGCTGTCAGAGGTAACAGGGAATACGAACTTGAAACGCCGTGAAGTAAATCGCGTGTGAAACGACAAGAAGTACAGAATTAACCCACTCGCTTTCCACGAAAAGCACGTACAAGGAAAACGTGTTCTACACGTACCTTTTATACAGGCCCACACGTCCAGCGTCACTTACGCGGCGTGTACGCGCTAGGGCCATTTCCACCAATTACATGCTTTGTCACTTCTGCGTGTAGGGCCATTTCCACCAATTACACGCTTTGTCACTTCTGCGTGTAGGGCCATTTCCACCAATCACACGCTTTGTCACTTCTGCGTGTAGGGCCATTTCCACCAATCACACGCGATTACACTCTGACGTGCAGTCTTTCCACGTGTGCTCTGTCATCACGTGCTGTGTGGGAAACACCTGTGCGGGTCACGTCACAGACGCGCTTACGCGCTGAGGGCCTTTCCTCAGTTTTCACGCTGACGTGCAGGATTTTCACGTGCCAAATCACTCCGTACCAAGCTGGCCACGCGTACGCACACGGAATACCACGCTCCTGCCCGGAAGGCCGAACTACTGCCCCCCAGAGCCCCGAGCACGCTCCCACCTGCTGCTGCCTGACTGCCTGCTGCCCCTGCACTGCTGGGGGGTGGGGGTGGTGGGTGATATGGGTGGGGGCCTGGTGGAGGCTGCCCCTGCACTGCTGGGGGGTGGGGGTGGTGGGAGACATGGGTGGGGGCCTGGTGGAGGATGCCCCTGCACTGCTGGGGGGTGCGGGTGGTGGGTGACATGGGTGGGGGCCTGCTGGCAGGTGCCCCACAGTGCTGGGGGGTGGGGGTGGTGGGAGACATGGGTGGGGGCCTGGTGGAGGATGCCCCTGCACTGCTGGGGGGTGGGGGTGGTGGGTGACATGGGTGGGGGCCTGGTGGAGGATGCCCCTGCACTGCTGGGGGGTGGGGGTGGTGGGAGACATGAGTCGGGCATGAGTGGGGGCCTGGTGGAGGGTGCCCCTGGTGGCTGGGGGGTGGGGGTGGTGGGAGACATGAGTGAGGGCCTGGTGGAGGCTGCCCCTGCACTGCTGGGGGGTGGGGGTGGTGGGTGACATGGGTGGGGGGGGTGGGGGTGGTGGGAGACATGAGTCGGGCATGAGTGGGGGCCTGGTGGAGGCTGCCCCTGGTGGCTGGGGGGTGGGGGTGTTGGGAGACATGAGTGGGGGCCTGGTGGAGGCTGCCCCTGCACTGCTGGGGGGTGGGGTGGTGGGAGACATGGGTGGGGGCCTGGTGGAGGATGCCCCTGCACTGCTGGGGGGTGGGGGTGGTGGGAGACATGGGTGGGGGCCTGGTGGAGGCTGCCCCTGGTGGCTGGGGGGTGGGGGTGGTGGGAGACATGAGTGGGGGCCTGGTGGAGGCTGCCCCTGCACTGCTGGGGGGTGGGGGTGGTGGGAGACATGGGTGGGGGCCTGGTGAAGGATGCCCCTGCACTGCTGGGGGGTGGGGGTGGTGGGAGACATGGGTGGGGGCCTGGTGGAGGCTGCCCCTGCACTGCTGGGGGGTGGGGGTGGTGGGAGACATGGGTGGGGGCCTGGTGGAAGCTGCCCCTGCACTGCTGGGGGGTGGGGGTGCAGGGGGCCATGAGCAGGTGTGCAGGGTAGTCCCCTGTTTTGTGGGCTGCCTGCAGGGGCCGTGGAGGGTGTACAGGGAACACCTGTGAGGACCCACCCAGCCTAATCGCGTGTGTAACTTCCCACGCACCCCTGTAATACATGTACCAAGCCAAATCGCGTGTGAGAATTCCCGCGCACCCCTGAAATACACGTACCCTGCTGAAATCGCGTGTAAAACTGCCCGCGCACCCCTGAAATGCATGCGCCCAGGCTATTCGCGTGTGGAACTTCCCGCGCACCCCTGAAATACACGCGCCCAGGCTATTCGCGAGTTGAACTTCCCGCGCACCCCTGAAATACACGTAGCATGCTGGGAGACATGAATGGGGGCCTGGTGGAGGGTGCCCCTGGTGGCGGGGGGTGGGGGTGATAGGGGACATGAGTGTGGGCCTGGTGGAGGATGCCCCTGCACTGCTGGGGTGTGGGGGTGGTGGGTGACATGGGTTGGGGCCTGCTGGCAGGTGCCCCACAGTGCTGGGGGGTGGGGGTGGTGGGAGACATGGGTGGGGGCCTGGTGGAGGATGCCCCTGCACTGCTGGGGGGTGGGGGTGGTGGGAGACATGGGTGGGGGCCTGGTGGAGGATACCCCTGCATGCTGGGGGGTGGGGGTGGTGGGAGACATGAGTCGGGCATGAGTGGGGGCCTGGTGGAGGGTGCCCCTGGTGGCGGGGGGTGGGGGTGATAGGGGACATGAGTGTGGGCCTGGTGGAGGCTGCCCCTGCACTGCTGGGGGGTGGGGGTGGTGGGAGACATGGGTGGGGGCCTGGTGGAGGATGCCCCTGCACTGCTGGGGGGTGGGGGTGGTGGGTGACATGGGTTGGGGCCTGCTGGCAGGTGCCCCACAGTGCGTGGGGGTGGTGGGAGACATGGGTGGGGGCCTGGTGGAGGCTGCCCCTGCACTGCTGGGGGGTGGGGGTGGTGGGAGACATGGGTGGGGGCCTGGTGGAGGATGCCCCTGCACTGCTGGGGGGTGGGGGTGGTGGGAGACATGAGTCGGGCATGAGTGGGGGCCTGGTGGAGGGTGCCCCTGGTGGCTGGGGGGTGGGGGTGGTGGGAGACATGAGTGGGGGCCTGGTGGAGGCTGCCCCTGCACTGCTGGGGGGTGGGGGTGGTGGGTGACATGGGTGGGGGCCTGCTGGCAGGTGCCCCACAGTGCTGGGGAGTGGGGGTGGTGGGAGACATGGGTGGGGGCCTGGTGGAGGCTGCCCCTGGTGGCTGGGGGGTGGGGGTGGTGGGAGACATGAGTGGGGGCCTAGTGGAGGCTGCCCCTGCACTGCTGGGGGGTGGGGGTGGTGGGAGACATGGGTGGGGGCCTGGTGGAGGATGCCCCTGCACTGCTGGGGGGTGGGGGTGGTGGGAGACATGGGTGGGGGCCTGGTGGAGGCTGCCCCTGCACTGCTGGGGGGTGGGGTGGTGGGAGACATGGGTGGGGGCCTGGTGGTGGGTGCCCCTGCACTGCTGGGGGGTGGGGGTGCAGGGGGACATGAGCAGGTGTGCAGGGTAGTCCCCTGTTTTGTGGGCTGCCTGCAGGGGCCGTGGAGGGTGTACAGGGAACACCTGTGAGGACCCACCCAGCCTAATCGCGTGTGTAACTTCCCACACACCCCTGTAATACACGTACCAAGCCAAATCGCGTGTGAGAATTCCAGCGCACCCCTGAAATACACGTACCCTGCTGAAATCGCGTGTAAAACTTCCCGCGCACCCCTGAAATGCATGCGCCCAGGCTATTCGCGTGTGGAACTTCCCGCGCACCCCTGAAATACACGCGCCCAGGCTATTCGCGAGTGGAACTTCCCGCGCACCCCTGAAATACACGTAGCACGCTGGGAGACATGAGTGGGGGCCTGGTGGAGGGTGCCCCTGGTGGCGGGGGGTGGGGGTGATAGGGGACATGAGTGTGGGCCTGGTGGAGGCTGCCCCTGTACTGCTGGGGGGTGGGGGTGGTGGGTGACATGGGTGGGGGCCTGGTGGAGGCTGCCCCTGCACTGCTGGGGGGTGGGGGTGGTAGGAGACATGGGTGGGGGCCTGGTGGTGGGTGCCTCTGGTGGCTGGGGGGTGGGGGTGGTGGGTGACATGGGTGGGGGCCTGCTGGCAGGTGCCCCACAGTGCTGGGGGGTGGGGGTGGTGGGAGACATGAGTCGGGCATGAGTGGGGGCCTGGTGGAGGCTGCCCCTGGTGGCTGGGGGGTGGGGGTGGTGGGAGACATGAGTGGGGGCCTGGTGGAGGCTGTCCCTGCACTGCTGGGGGGTGGGGGTGGTGGGAGACATGGGTGGGGGCCTGGTGGAGGATGCCCCTGCACTGCTGGGGGGTGGGGGTGGTGGGTGACATGGGTGGGGGCCTGCTGGCAGGTGCCCCACAGTGCTGGAGGGTGGGGGTGGTGGGAGACATGAGTGGGGGCCTGGTGGAGGCTGCCCCTGGTGGCTGGGGGGTGGGGGTGGTGGGAGACATGAGTGGGGGCCTGGTGGAGGCTGCTCTGCACTGCTGGGGGGTGGGGGTGGTGGGTGACATGGGTGGGGGCCTGCTGGCAGATGCCCCACAGTGCTGGGGGGTGGGGGTGGTGGGAGACATGGGTGGGGGCCTGGTGGAGGCTGCCCCTGGTGGCTGGGGGATGGGGGTGGTGGGAGACATGAGTGGGGGCCTGGTGGAGGCTGCCCCTGCACTGCTGGGGGGTGGGGGTGGTGGGAGACATGGGTGGGGGCCTGGTGGAGGATGCCCCTGCACTGCTGGGGGGTGGGGGTGGTGGGAGACATGAGTGGGGGCCTGGTGGAGGCTGCCCCTGCACTGCTGGGGGGTGGGGGTGGTAGGAGACATGGGTGGGGGCCTGGTGGTGGGTGCCCCTGGTGGCTGGGGGGTGGGGGTGCAGGGGGACATGAGCAGGTGTGCAGGGTAGTCCCCTGTTTTGTGGGCTGCCTGCAGGGGCCGTGGAGGGTGTACAGGGAACACCTGTGAGGACCCACCCAGCCTAATCGCGTGTGATAATTCCCACGCACCCCTGTAATACACGTACCCAGCAAAATGGCGTGTGATAATTCCCACGCACCCCTGTAATTCACGTACCCTGCCAAATCGCGTGTGATAATTCCCGCGAACCCCTGTATTACACGTGCCCTGGCTAATCGCATGTAAGACTTCCCGCGTACCCCTGTAATACACATTCCCTGGACAATCGCGTGTTGAACTTCCCGCGTACCCCTGTAATACACGTTCCCTGGACTATCGCGTGTTGAACTTCCCGCGTACCCCTGTAATACACGTACCCTGGCTAATCGCGTGTTAAACTTCCCGCGTACTCCTGATATGAAGGTTGCCCGCTTTGCGTTCCTTGTTTGGCAGCCCTGTAAACTGGTCCAGAGTTAGCGCAGCCCTTTGCGATGATTTAGCGATGTTGATGGCTTTTCCTTGCGCAAGGGCGTTCTTGGGGGCGTTACTGGCGCTGCTGCAGGGTCGCTGCGATTCTCTGCGCCACGGCTGGTTTGGGACATGGAATCCATGAATACGCTGTGCGCAGAAATCGATTTTAGCGCACGTGCCTGGCGCACACAATCGCACGCGGACACTCTGCGCCAGCCGCTTGCGACACTTTTCTGCGAAATTCTATGAATTACCCTGTTAATGAATCAAGCCCATTCTTTTAAATAGTAATACTTTCAGCTTTAGCTTTGTTGTATCACATGTTTCACATAACTCTTTAGTGCTAGATATGGGGAAGGATACCTGTGTCTGAACATGTTTTTATCTTGAATCAGTAATGGTCTTGCTAATAGAATAGACTCCATTCTATGGCTGAGTTTAAACCATTCCTTCCACTGTCCAGTTTCTGGATCCTTTTTTTTTTCGACTTTCTTTAGTTATAGATCTCGGTCTCCTCCTCTTACTTTGGATGTTACAGTTTGAATCACATACCATTTAAACTCTGTGTATTTGTGCTTTTTTTGTAAGTATTGATCTACAAGGGGTTTGTCTTGGACACTGTTTTTCAAGCAGGAACGGTGCTCACAAATGCGTTGCCGTACTGGTCTCTTTATTTTCCCTATGTACCATAGGTCATATGGGCATCTTATACCATAGATTGTCCATGCTGTTTTGCAATTTGTGCATTCATTCAGTTTCCACTCAATATGGTATAGATTGATGATTTTTGTGGTGGTTGTTATTTCACATACTGATCATTGTCCATATTTGTGGTGGCCCGTTACGGGCGATAATGCCCACAATGTAGTTTGGTCTGATTTTGATTTCTGTTCCTCTTTGTACATGTGTACCAGGATCTGTTTTAAGTTATTGTTTTTTTAAGGCAAATTTGAGTTTTGACGGGTGGAAGTCAGGAATATTTACTAAAGGCCAGTGTTTCAATACACTCTTTTTAATTGCTGAGCTTATTGGGCTATATCTAGTCACGCAGGTCATTCTTTCTTCCACATTCCTTGTCTGTTTCATTAAACATGTTTCCCATCTGGTGTTTCTAGCTCTCCTTTTTGCGTTCTTTATACATTTACTTGGGTAACCTCTTGTTTCAACCGGTTTGTTTGATCAGTTGCATGTTCGTCGAATTCTCGGATATCAGAGCAATTCCTTCTTATTCAGAGGAACTGACCGAACGGTAAGTTAAGTTTTAGATGAATGTAACGCTCACCTGATATCCACGGGGACGCCACTCAGTCTGGTTGGACCACTTCTGACCTCAAACCCTCTCCCTTGGACTCTTGTTCAGCCGAGGACTGGGTCTGAAAACACAGGAATTTTGGGTTTATCTTATTGTCTCTTCCTGCCTGGAGCCCGCCTCCCTTGTGGACCCAACTTCTCCCCTAGTGCTCTCCTCACCTTGCTTTATTGTATGGTGCGCTCTCTGTCCTGCTTCTCTTTGCAGGGGTGCGTTGTTGGATGGGCACGTCGCAACCTAGTTGCTTCACTGGTGCGGGCCCTCTGAGTCCAGACCTGCTGCGACTTCACTTTGTCCAGGTAAGACTGCTGGTTTGGCAGTTTAGTCCTTTACTTTGCAATTTCCCCTATTAATGTCTCTCCTTCTTCCTTAGGTGCAAGAAGAGTTCTAGTGGTGCCATGCTGTTTGGGAGTGCGCATGAGATGGTGAGTGAAAGCGCGATGCGCTGCGCTATGTGCCTTTTCTTATGCTGACCTGTTTGTTCTCTCTTCCTTGCAGGCCGCTGCAATGTCCCCGAAAGGATGCTGCTGAGAAGATGGAACGCAGTGAGTAAAGCGTAGGTCGTTCTTATGGCCCGGAGTGGACGTGGGCCGAGGGCAATTTAAACCCAGGTAAGCGTGCAATATTTTGTCTATTTCCAGTATTGGGGAATAAACGCTTACTAATGCTGTTTTTCGTTCCCTTTCTTCCCAGGTTGCGGCTTCTTCAAGATCGAGGGAACGTCGCCGAGATGGAAGATTTTCAGGACCCAGGAGCGGAGGACAGGAGCAGGATTCACTCACAGGTAAGTGTATACTAACAGTGTTCTTGTTCTTGCAGGTAACTGGCTCCAGAATGCTGGTGAAGCGTATTTGTCAGACTGGGTGTGACTTATATAGCCCCCAGGTATCCCAGGTACCCCTAGGTCTGACCACACCTAAAAGACTAGACCGCATAGCTCGGTTCTAGGACTGAGCTATGCGGGGGCATCCATGTTGTGCCAAAGGCTATTGCCAAGCCCATTTCTCAAGTTCTTTAGCTTCACACATGAGCCTGGCGCCAAAGGCGCCAGGACTGGCTCCAAGAGAGCCTTGGGCGAGATGGTGAGGCCATTAAGGCCATGATGGAAGTTTGTGGTGCAGCCCAATGGCTTGCCAGGGGAAGGGGTCATGACAGCTCTCCCCCCAAGTCCCCTCTCAGAGTAGTTCGTCCGTCTGGTCCTGGATTGGTGGGATGGTCGTGATGGAACCGCCGTATCAAACGTGGTGCATGGTATATTCGCAAGGTTCCCATGTCCTGTCCTGCATGCCATACCCCTTACAGTCCACTAGATAATATAGTTTAGATCTGGCATTTTGAGGCCAGGATGTTATTGACCTCGAATTCCGGTTCTCCATTGACCATGACTGGTTTGGGTGGTATTGTAACTCAAGTTCCAGGTTGGACAGGTTTCAAAAGAGACACATGGAACACTGGGTGAATGTGCATGTTGGAAGGTAAGGCCAGTTTAACTGCTACTGGGTTTATAATAGATTCGATGGTGAAAGGACCTAAATATCGTGGGTGGAATGTCCGGGTTCCTTTTATAGGCACATGCTTTTAAGCCAACCAGACTTGGTCACCAACCTGGTAGTTGGGAGACCTTTCATGGCGCTGGTCAGTGTATTTCTTTTGGTGATCTTAAGCCTGGTGTAAATGTTCAACTGCCTTTGTGAAGGTCTGGGAAAGTATGGTGTGCAAAGTCTTAATGGCTGGCATTTCCAGAGTAGTGGGAATGTCCAGTTCGGAGGTGCACGGATGTCTGCCGTATATGGTGTAAAAAGGAGCCTGTCCCGTACTGCTGTGCCAGGTGTTATTACAGGTATATTCAGCTATCCACAGCAAGTCTTTCCAACTTCCTTCCACTTGATGTAGCATACAGCGTAGGTACTGTTCGAGTGTTTGGTTCGTTCTTTCTGGTTGGCCATCCGTTTGGGGGTGGTGGCTAGTGGATAGTCGGATATCGATTTGAGCCATCGAACAGCATTTCCTCCAGAAGTTGGATACGAATTGGGTACCTCGGTCTGAGATTAGTACCGAAGGAAACCCATGAAGTCATACGATATGTTCGAGGAATACCTTTGCCAGGCTAGATGCATTTGGGAGAGCTTTAAACGGCAGGAAGTGTGCCATTTTTTAAAATAAGTCTACGACCACTAGAATGGTATTATATCCTTGACTGGGCAGTAAATTGATGATAAAGTCAAGAGATAATGTATGCTAGGGCACCAGGGGAATTTCCAATGGCCTAAGGAACCCAGCTGGTTTTTGTTTGATGACTTATTTTGCGCACATATGCCTCAGGAGGGGATGAATTGAATGATGTCCTTACGCCACGTGGGCCACGAGTAGTTTCGTTTTACCTTGGCTAGAGTCTTAGCTATCCCAGGGTGACCTTCAATCATAGAGTCATGATACCCTGAGATGACCTTTTCCTGTAGTTCCCTTTTGGGCAAGAATAAACGGGTCCTGAAATACGGAAGTTGGTCCTTGATTGTATAGTGTTCTCCCCGTGTATTCCACTCTTGTAACAGCACGGGACTCATCAGATGTCGGATCTCTTGTTGTAGTTCATTCGGAGTCTTTTTTGTTGTAATGCCCAGGAGCATGTGGCTTGGAATGATGGCCACTGGATCGGGGGTCGTGTACACCTGTTCATCAATACCCATACGGGAAAGGGCATTGGCTTTTCCATTTTTAACCCAGGGCCGAAACGTGATTATGTAACCATACTCCGCGAAGAAAAGGCCCCAGCCTAGCTGTCGTGAGGATTGAGTCTTCGCTGTTTTTAGATATTGTAGATTGCGATGGTCAGTTATCACGGTGATGGTATGCCTGGCACCTAGGAGATAGCGTTTCCAGGCCTTAAAGGCTGATTTGATGGCTAGGAGCTTCTTATCCGTGATAGCGTAATTGAGTTCAGGTGGTGAGAATTTACGCGACCAGAAGGCTACGGGATGCAGATGACCGGTTTTTGGTCCCTTTGTGAGAGGACAGCACCCATTGCCATGCTTGAGGTGTCTGTTTCCACCACATATGGAAGGTCTGGGCGAGGATGTCGTAGGATTGGGGTGGAAGTGAACCTCACCTTCAGTTCATGGAAGGCCTTCTCTGCTTCTTCCGTCCATTGGAATTTTTGGTTGCTTTTCCTTAATAGTGATGTGATCGGATGCACTATTTGAGAAAATCCCGCGATAAATCGGCGGTAGAAATTTGAAAAACCCAACATGCTCTGGATTCCTTTGAACAAACTTGGTGATGGCCAGTTTGGAATGGCATCGACCTTGTGCACATACATTCAGATTCCTTTTCGGGTGAGGACGAAGCCGAGGAACACTACCTCAGTGACGTGAAATGAGCATTTCTCGAGTTTGGCATAGAGGTGATGTTGGCGGAGTTTCGTAAGAATGGAACGGACATGCTGGACGTGGTCTTGTTTTGCAGCCGAGTATACGAGAATATCGTCAATATAGACTAGGGCACAGACATCAATTAGTTCTCTTAAGACATTGTTCATCAAATATTGAAATGCAGCGGGAGCGTTGTGTTAGGGAGAATTCTCTTATAAGGCTAATTTCCCAAACCTAGTGAGTCCCCCAGCAGCTTTGCTGGATTTTTGGGGTTTGTTTTTTTTCTCCTGCTAAGAGTGAGACTCTTTTACTCCCACTCTTAGGCATGATTTGAGATATGTCTCTGACTATTTGTGTGATTTTGGGCTATGGGGTTTTCTTTTTACTCCATAGGGTATCATCTACTTTTTATGTGTGTGTTACACAGCACCCTCAGTGCAGTAACACAGGGGTGTCATAGTGACCCCCAAACATAGACTCCATACCCTGGGACTGACTATTGTCTCCCAGGGCATGTAAAGTCACCATTGAATTTACTAGTCCTAAATTGTGAACAGAACCAGTACAAACCATCATATTGTGGAAGTACTGGAAGGGGTTAATTATATTGCCCCTGGGTCTGTTTTCAAGGGGGCACTGTCCAGTCCCCCCTTGGCGAGTTTCTGGCTGGTGGCAGTGGTTACCAGGCGAAATATTCCACCGGAATATTCTCTATGAGATTTTCCCATTGATTTTAAACGCACCACTTTTTGGTGCAATGTTAAAGATACCGCCGGTTTATTTATTTAATATTAAATTTACGGTTGGGTCTTTTTGCCAGAACTCTTTTCTAAAATGGCGTTTGTGTCCGTCTCTGTAACTCTGACCAAGTTCGAGCCCTTTGTTCCACTCTTTGGCAGGCTTCTCCACAGAAGCCCTCCAAATGGTGCCACTCTGTCTGGGTTCCACAGGATGGGTGGGGAGGGGGATTGGCACCCTGGACTGCGTTGCCTTAGCAACTCAAGTCGCACTCTGTTCTGATTGGGCCAGTGGTGAGCCGCCCGGCTCACCACTTAGCATGTTTGAGTGACAGCTAGGCTGTTGAATGGGGGTTTTTCTGCATAAAAGCAGGGCCTTTGGGACTGGAACTTCAGAAGTCACCACAGGACCAAAGAATCCGAAGAGGGAAGAAGCAAAGCCATCTGCAACGACGACACCTCGGTGAAGCCCTGCTGCAACTACCTCACCACTTTCCCGACGACAAGAGAAGATCTTCTGCTGGATGAGTCTTCTTCCTCCAAGCTGGTGGGACCAACCAGTTCGCCCTTTTTGCCTTCCAAAGACGTCCCTTGGTCGAATCGCCCGTGCCAAGCACCCCGGCGGCCGGATAGCCAAGCTTCACCACTTTGACCACGAATAAAAGGAACGCACCTTTTATTGACAAACTCTGCGGCTGGTTTCATCCCTGTGCAGTGCAACGACTCCATGTTTCCTCCTCGATGAGATCCTCTCTTCCCCTGGTGGAAACAACGAACTGCAACCACTACCAGGAATAACTGCCACCACTGGAGCTCCCTCTCTGTTTAAGGTACTGTGTCCTGCCTGGCCTCCCTTTCTTCGGTTTGCCGAAGGTGACCCTTAAATCCTTGGCTTGCCAACTGGGTTGGCCACAGACCCTCTAACGTTATCTTCTTGAATCGCCCCAACCTCTTTTGAACATTCTGCAAAGACTTTTAGTGCATTTTAAACCGTGTGATCCTGGGCACTTTTCGCTTTGCTCCATTTAAAGTGGGCCTGGCCTATGAACTTTGGGTCTACAGTCTATACTGCCTTTATTCCCTTGCTGAGAACTCCTAAAAGTGTTGGGACCTGTTTTATTTCTATGCTCTGTCTTTTTCTCTCCCTTTAACTGAACTATTGGAGTGCCATCAGGTTATGCGCTCACATCTGTGTTAACAAACCGTGGGGTTTTAACCCTGACTTGTCTGATAGTTATCAAGGGAGGTGTGTATATTTTACCTGACTGTGATCTAACTTGATTTTGATTTAGAGTGCTAGTATATTGCCTAGAGTGTGTTTTAAAAAAATAATTATATACTTTTTATACAAAGCTCTGGTCAGTGGTTGTTTGCTCTACTGTGTTTTTAGCCCTATTTTGTATACTCTATATACTGCCCTACTCTTCTTGAGAGAAGTCTGACTGCTCAGCCACAGCTACCAGGTAAATCTGGGTGGTGCAGACTGCTACCAATTGGGTTTACTGCTTACTCCTGTAGTTTTAATCTTTTTGCAGTGTTCCGTAAGGGAACTGCCAGGATTCTGCCTAGCACGTTGCAAAATTCAAATGACAATACCTGGTATTCGTAAAGACCATATTTGGTACAAAAAGCGGTCTTCCATTCGTCCCCCTTTTTCACTCAAACGAGATGGTACGCTCCTCTAAGGTCCAATTTAGTGTAGATTTGGGCGTCTTTGACTTGATCTAACAGTTCCGGAATAAGCAGCAGGGGGTAGCAATTTTTAATGGTGATTTGGTTCAATGCGCGGTAGTCAATACAAGTCCTCAAATCTCCTTCCTTCTTCGGCATGAAGAATAGGGGAGATGCTGCTGGTGACTTCGAAGGGCGGATGAAAGCATTAGCCAGGTATTGATCTAAATAGGAATTAAAATGTTGGTTCTCAGGTTCAGTAAGTGCATAGATTCGACCACAAGGGATTTGTGCACCAGGTACCAGGTTGATCTGGCAATCATAATGCCTGTGCGGTGGCAAGGTGTTAGCTTGTTCCTTCTGAAACGCATCTTGAAAGTTCTGGTATTCACTTGGTAGGACACCGGTCACACCCAGAGTTATTGTCGCTGTTCCATGAACAGATGGGCTTGTATTCGTTGACTTCTTTCCTTTGTAGTAACAAGTGTGAGTACAGCCTTCGGAAAAGACCAACTCCCTGGCACACCAATCTATATGCGGGTTGTGAGCTACCAACCACGCCATCCCTAAGATCAACTGAAAATGGGGCACCTTGATGAGGTAGAAGGCAATAGATTCCCGGTGACCATCCTGACACAGAAGGGTTAAGACTATAGTGTATTGAGATACTGAACCGGAAGCTATTTCCCTAGCATCAACGGTGGTGACTGTTTCAGTGGTCGACTTAGGGCATAGAGGAAGCCCCATCTTTGCTGCAAGATCCTGGTCCATATAATTCCCAACTGCTCCACTGTATGCTTCTACAGTATGCATCCTAGACGGTTGCTGGTGGGTGATTAGGATCACGGGCAATCCAAATGGGAGGTCTGTAGTCACTTTCTTCACTCGACAAATGGACCCCTACATTTGCCAGGCTTGGGGTAGTTTTCCGGCTCCTCATTCGTATTTTCTTTGTAAGTGGCTCCTACGATTCTCCTGGGCGGTTTCACTGGACACTCTTTGAGGAAATGGCCTGATTTTCCGCAGTATAGGCATAGCTGCTGCTCCTTTCTCTTGTCTCTTTCGGCTTTGGTTAAAGGGGCCTTACCCCTCCTAGCTGCATTGGTTCCACCGAATTGTCCGTTACTCGTGGGGCATTGTCCCTTGACTGAACGCACATAGGGCGAGTGTCCAGTCTACCCCGATCTGCCCTTCGGTCTTGCAACCTGTGATCAAGCTGAACCACAAGGTTAATAAACTCTGCACAGTCTTTTGCTGGATCAACCACTTGGGCAAGAACATCTTCTAGCTCTCCCCATAACCCCTGGTGGAATAGCATAGTTCTCTTCTCCATAGGCCACCCTGCTTCAACCAAGAGCCTGTAGAAAGTCACTATATATGTTAATAGGTCTTGGTTTCCTTGATGAAGGGACAAAAGCTTGTTGTCTAGTGCCTGTCCATGGGTACAACAAGCAAAGAGTTTTTCCATCTGCTACTGGAAGCTCCCGAAGTCACATAGCAGTGGATCATCCTGACTAACAAAAGGTACAGACCAGTCCGCAGCACTGCTACTCAAATAAGAAGGCACGAAAGCAACCCGTGACTGGCCCCAGGCCTACAAAGAAAATGGAGGCGACATTGGTTCATAAATGTTGCATACTTCCTGGGGTCTCCAGTGAAGCGCTCAGGTGGGGCTAAAGGAACTGCTCCTGGAAGGGTTATCTGTACCGGATTGGTTGATGGCGCTGACATAGATGAGATGTTCCCAATCAATGGGGCTTGTCCTGCCTATTACTGGAGGAGTTGCCTACTCAGGTCGTCAGTGCGTTCCTTAGCCACTATCAATTCCCTTCGCAGGGCGTTGGTCTCCTGTCTGGCTGAATGCACCTCAGCATGTAACTGCGCCAACATCTGAGCTAACTGGTCGGTTTCTGTTTCCATGACGCACAGGTGGATTATAGTTTGAGAGGCTTTGCGTTCTGTAACGCTCACCTGATATCCACGGGGACGCCACTCAGTATGGTTGGACCACTTCCAACCTCAAACCCTCTCCCTGGGGCTCTTGTTCGTGCGAGGACCGGGTCTGAAAACACAGCAATTTTGGGTTTATCTTATTGTCTCTTCCTGCCTGGAGCCCACCTCCCTTGTGGACCCAACTTCCCCTCTAGTGCTCTCCTCACCTTGCTTTATTGTATGGTGTGCTCTCCATCCTGCTTCACCTTGCAGGGGTGCGTTGTTGGATGGGCGCGTCGTAACCTAGTTGCTTCACTGGTGCGGGCCCTCTGAGTCCAGACCTGCTGCGACTTCACTTTGTCCAGGTAAGACTGCTGGTTTGGCAGTTTAGTCCTTTACTTTGCAATTTCCCCTATTAATGTCTCTCCTTCTTCCTTAGGTGCAAGAAGACTTCTAGTGGTGCCTTGCTGCTTGGGGCTGTGCATGAGATGATGAATGAAAGCGCGATGCGCAGCGCTATGTGCCTTTTGTTATGCTGACCTGTTTGTTCTCTCTTCCTTGCTGGCCGCTGTGATGTGCCCGAAAGGATGCTGCTGAGAAGATGGAGCGCGGTGAGCAAAGCGTAGCCTGTGCCGCCTTCTTTATCTTTTGTGTGCTGATCAGTGTTTCTTCTCTCTTGCAGGTAGTTCTTATGGCCCGGAATAGACGTGGGCCGAGGGCGTTTTAAACCCAGGTAAGCATGCAATATTTTGTCTAGTTCCAGTATTGGAGAATAAACGCTTACTAAAGCTGTTTTTCGTTCTCTTTCTTCCCAGGTTGCGGCTTCTTCAAGATCGAGGGAACGTCGCAGAGATGGAAGATTCTCAGGACCCAGGAGCGTAGGACAGGAGCAGGATTCACTCACAGGTAAGTGTAGACTAACAGTGTTCTTGTTCTTGCAGGTAACCGGCTCCGGAATGCTGGTGAAGATCTGAGCTGAATGTGGTGAGCGTCACGCTGCCAAGTGCAAAGTAACGCAAAGCGTGTTTCTCAGGCTGGGCGTGGCTTATATAGCCCCCAGGTATCCCAGGTACCCCTAGATCTGACCACATCTAAAAGACTAGACCGCATAGCTCTGTTCGAGGACTGAGCTATGCGGGGGCATCCATGTTGTGCCAAAGGCTATTGCCAAGCCCAGTTCTCAAGTTCTTTTGCTTCACACATGAGCCTGGCGTCAAAGGCGCCAGGACTGGCTCCAAGAGAGCCTTGGGCGAGATGGTGAGGCTTTAAGGCCATGATGGAAGTTTGTGGCGCAGCCCAAATGGCTTGCCTATTAGGGCCAGGGGCCAGGGTCATGACATGATTCGGGTGGTAGCTTCTTATCCGTCGGTTTCCAAAAAAGCTTTGTTTCTAACTTTCCTCCATTTGTTTTTTGAATCATTAAGTCAAGGAAAGGGAGCATGTGTGTGTCTGCCACGATAGTGAATTGTAGAAAAGGGTCCTGAATGTTCAGCCATTCTTTGAAGCAATCTAATTCATGCCTTGTACCAGTCTAAGATGTAATTTTGTCTGTATGAAATATTAACAAATAATAACAACAACTATCTATGTGTCCATATGAACACATTAGGACATGTAGGGCATAGTGAACAGTATATTTGGCAAGTTGGTAATAACTATTTTACATGTTTCAACATACAATGCATGTAATTGATACCCAGAGGTGGCACTGTGTATATACAGCAGAGATGGTTTCTCAAGTTACTATATCAAGGATAACACGTCCATAAATATTGTCCCTGGTCAACAGCTAACATAGGAAGGGTGACACCCCAATTTTAATGGGGGTCTATAACATTCGAAACACAACCTCTGTTAAATCCCAAAAGCTTTACTAATGTGCAGAGTCTTTCTTCAATTACCATTAATGATCGAGAATTATCAATATTAGAAAGATTATACATCTAACAATTCCATCACGGTGCAGGTGTAGGGTGGAGATTATCCAACAACAAGGAATTATCATATAATGTAGAAAATAACATGAAATGTTGAGAGCGCTAGGAACATAGCCCTCTTTTTACTTCCATGCTTTTAGTATTACGTGCAGCAACGGGCAATGAAACGTAGCTCTGCGAGAACAAGACGCACGTTTTTTTGCTCTCTGCACCTGAATCAATCTGAGACAACACGTCTAGACGATGCAAATACAACCATAAGAAGAAGAAAGAGGTAAGACGTCGAACGTCCACGTAAGCCTGTGAGGGAAGGGGTTGTTTCCTCACGACAGACAGACAGGCTACGTGGCCCCTGTAGACAACAACACTAGCATTATTTGAAACAGGACAGTAATATATTTGGTGTAATGTCCCCGACATGGGAACGTACCATCTCCGTGTGATAAACCCCGGGCATTTTGCCCATTGCGAGGTACTAAACAGTTGACACAATTTAGACATTAGTAACTTAGTGTAATTATGATATGAAGACATAGGGATACTTTCCTTGTTCGGAATTATACTTACCCTTTACATAAGGAGAGACGTAGTTATATGGCACGACAGCAGTTTTTATGGCAGCAATTTATAATTTTTGCCTTATGAATAGGCCCCATTATGTGATTATAACATGGGGTTTCATTTCATCTCACCTGCAGGAACCACGCAGGAGTCAAGCCTAGGTTACACTACGAGACACAAATAGACATCGTTGTAAACACCAGGTAGGTATCATTCATCAGCCTATGCCATTTTTTTGTATTAAAACACCCCTTACAGACAAGGGGTAATGTCTATAACAGATATTCTGTATGTTGATTCAACAGTAACCAGTTGTAAGGCTCCAGTAAAAGAAACCCACAAAAAGATGTCCCTGGACCAACACTACTAAAAGGAAGGTTAGTAGAAAAGCCCCACCCTTCACAATAGCAGTTCTTAACCATTACTGTTCACCCATTTGACTCAGTGTTCTTGTCTTATTACTTCTTTTAGAATAGGAAGAAATAAAGGGTTAGTAGATTTATTAAAAATCAGAAGAACAGACGATCATCGGTCCTGAAGAAGGCCTCCGGAAAAACCTTCTCTGGGATGGGGTTTATTCTACGGAAATAGGCTGAAACGTGTTGACATAACATCCAGAAGATATTTCAATTTGAGAAACCAACCACTCGCATTTAATAACTTTTTGATGAGATATCTTTTCAAACCAAAGAAAAATTGTGAATAGATGAAAGAAAACTAAGTCCATAGATAACCCTTGGAATATTTTTTTGTTATGTATTGTCATGTGATGTTTTTTGTATAAAATGAAAAAGTAAGAAAAATGATTGTGATGGAATAAATTATCTTACATGTGTATGTGACATTAGTACAGGATCATTTGAGTCAGGGTGTGTTTATAAGCAATTTAGGCTGGGTATGACTATTTATATGTCATAAAGTGTATGGCTAGTACATTGATAGATATACAGGAGACAGGGGTAGTCTGTGTTTCGCTTCTTTCACATTGACTTTGCCCTAATATAACACAGTCCCCTCAATACTGGGCACAACCTACTATACAGACACGGCTGCAGGCTGCATCCACCCAAGACTGGTTAACGGTAGCTTTAATGCTGTACCAGCAAAACAATGCATGTGCACTGTCTGATTTGGTGGGTGGGGCCAACTCACCATTACACTTGGTGTGCTGGTGCCTCATCGTGAGTATGAGTGCCTCCAGAGCACCATCCCAAGGGCCATCCATAGTGCACCCATGGACTGGGCACACGGGTTGGGGTGGGTGGGTGGAGGCAATACCATAGGATGGCAGTGGGCTGCAGGGCCAGGGAGCATTCCCACAGTAGCTGTGCAGCATGTCATGGCAAAGTGACTTAGCACACAGGCTGGACTTTTCCCTGCACCCTTCAAGAAAATAAAAGCAACATACACATCATCAGCCATGCAAACATGTGAAAAGTACAAAGAATGCTGCTGCATGTCACCGGAAAAATCCCATCATGTGAAAGGTGGGACTCAGGTATGCATGATGGGCATTAATGATGGACTGGCTACCCGACAACAAGCATAGCAGGACATGGCATGCAAGGAACACAGGACATGATACCTAATAATCCAAGAATAAACCAAGATGTCAGTGTATGGGCCAGCACCAGAATCAAATGCACATAAGCACCACAAGTGGACAGACTGCCTCCAGCATGCAGCGGATTCCTAAATAACATAAAGAATAATTAAAATGGTACCATCCCCATGTCAGCTGCCTGTGACAATCACCCACATAACACCAGAAAGACACATTCATGCACCACCCTACCTGTGCTACATCAGGACAGTACTGGCATGCAGAGGACAAGAAACATGCCAGTGCCTGGCATGGACTACCTTACCTTGCGTCACTGCCATTGTTCTGTGAATCCTCACCACCCCACCTAACACTGTGCCTCCTCCTTTATGTCAGAATGGTCAGAGTCCAGCAGAGGGAATGGGTATTTGGATTAAAGGAGAGTGCCCTGTTTGCATTCAGAGGGTGGGTGTGAGCTGACTTTGCAATGTGACCTGAAATGAAAACATATACATGACCATTAGAGTGCATGAACCCTGTCACACATATCCCACTCATAATGCATATCATGGGTCCACATTATGTTTACCTGATGTCAAATCATGTCACTTGGGAAATCAGCATTTCAGTCAACGTCACTGAACATGTCAGTCTGAATATGTCACCTTCAGCATCACTTGCAAAGTTTCACCATGAGAGATCCAGCTGCACACAGTGCAAGGCGGCAATGTCCATCAAAGAAAGAAAATTAGTCCATCTTGGACAGCAAATAAAAAATTAAGAGAAAAAATATCCATGGCCGTGCACAAAGTCAGCGGGGTTAATGAGGAAGGGGCGTGGTGACATTAGAAATAACATAAGAATGTAGTGCAGGTAGCTCAAAGCATGGTAAGGGTGACCCTTGCCAGTCAAGATGCCTTGTCCAGCTATGCGGCTGCCACACATGACACAGAGGCATGCAACAGGCCTCCAATTGCAACAAGGTCCTGGTCACTCTCTTTCCATGTCTGACTCATGTCTGCCTTTATAGCAGCCCTTAATGCATCCATCTGGATGCTGATGGTGTCCCTCAGAGAAGACATCTGAAGACAGAGACTCTCCCTTTATGCCTTCATCCCCATATGCAGGCATGCCCTCGAGGCAGCGATCTCCCCATGCAACAGTTGATTTTCTTTGCACATCGTGGTATTGGACGCAATGATGTCAGCGAGGCTATGCATGTACCTCTCGATCTCCTACATTACCTCCCCCTGCTGCACGATTTGGTGGATCACCTCCTCACCCCAGTCAAAGCATAGAGCAGGCATGCGTCCCCCATGTGTGCGTGGGTGCCAAAATCATGATGATGCAGTGTGTCCCTGCCTGAGTTGTTGCACTGGCACGGCCTGCGAGTCCGCATGCCTCCCACTGCCAGCACACACCTCTGCCACCGCAGGGACAGCTGTGGGCAATGTTGCAGGTACAGTGCTGTCCGAAGATGCATGGTTCACCAGGGGGAGGGCCACGGTCTCCTGTCCACCCTCAGGCTCAGTTTCCTCCACGAACTCCAGGAAGAACATGGGGTTGGGACTGCTCAGTGGTTGCTGACTCACCATATGCCTCAAAAACTCTGCAAAATCATCATTCCCGTCTTCCTCCCCCGATGATGCCTGTGCAGACGTGCCGAGGATGGCCTGCAAGGGCTGTGGGTTCTCGGCACGCACAGCAGCCTGACTACTGCTGGTGCCTGGTTGTACATCCCCTGAGGAGCCCTCTAGCATCTGCTCCCCATCTGCTCCGTCTTCACCTGCAAAAGTAAGACAACACAAATTGGGGCTAGATCTGGATATTGTGGGATGTTTTTACCCATGCATCCAAGCCCTACCATAAAACTGTGCAGTACTGGCATGGAAAACATCATGATGGCCAGAACTCCCTAGAGAGTACACAGGGAAAACATGAAGAATAGGCTGCCACCCATTTTTGCCTATGTTGTGAGCACAGGAGGGCACCGCCTAAAACCACCATTGGGCAACACACACAGTAGCCTGAAACCATTGGGAATGGCAATGCTGATTGCCAAAAGCAACCCAGAACTGTGGGGAATTCATTTTCTTAATCCCAAAAATGGTTGCAATACCGGTACTCACCACTATCAGAAAGCCGGCGTTTTAAAACCACCAGACTTTTGTGTAAAACTGAACAGAGGAACCAAAACCAGGCCAAGGAAAGACTTGCTAAGAGGTGGACACAATGTAAAACTATATTCTGAAATGACTTGAAGGAAGTAATTATTTAATGTATATGTAAAAATTGTAAGTTTTGATTTAAACTGGGAACTAAAGTGACATTTAGCTGAATTCTGCCTGACAACTACCCCCGACAGGAGTTGAAACTTGATCAAACTGCATTCCCAGGCCTGGCTGCCTCCCGCTTCCCCGCCAAAAGGAGATCACACCTCCCTGATTGAATTAAGGGAGAGGACCTGCAGACTGCAGGAAGTTGAACAAAGCCTTGTCCTGGACTCAATGTTATATTGGGGGGGCCGTAAAGTGGCTTCCTCTTGGGAGAACTGGGAGGCGCAGTGCCTCTGCTAGCAGCTGAGATTGGGGGAAGTGGATAAACCAGTTATTCCACCCTGTGATGTGGGAAGCCACACCCCTTTTTGACCAGGGCATAATTTTAAAAAGATAGATAACTCATAGTGCGGACTGGTCAAAATTATATAAATAAAACCATTATTCTTGTGATTTTTCGGTGCACATTTTAAGAGGCGTTAGGACCCTGTGGTGTATTCTGGGGGGTTGCTAGCGGAAAATAGGGTCTCACTCCAAATGTATGCATGTTAAAAATCTGACACTTTATCATCTGAAACCCATATCCCTGCTGCACATTTGTGTAAAATCTGGAAAGGTTTAGAGGTCGTTATCTGGATGAAAAGGGGAGAATTCTGTCATCAGTGGACACGACATCGTACAAAGACAGGGATTGGATGGTTTGGTGCTACAGAAAATATGTTAACTGGACCTACAATATTAGAAAAATGGTACATAGATAAATATGTATTTGGGTCAGAAATATATTTGTGTGCAAATTGACCAGGGGAGGATCCTCTGACCCATAAACAGACCTCATCATGATGACAATCCATTTCCTTCCCCCAATCATGGGAGAGGGGAGAATTGGGCCAATGACAAGTAGAGAGGGGCAGGCTTAGCTAGGCCCAGGCACACACCCATTTTCAAAACACATAAAAAGAGACTGCTGGGACAGGTAGAGACATTCAATTCCATTTGCTGCGGAGCATGCTGACCGACGACTTCACATCCAGAGATCCAGACTTCAAATCCATCAATCTCCAGAACCTGTAGCAGAAATTAACTCCATAATTTGTAGCAGAGAGGCCTGAATCCACCAGCTGAATCCTCTTCAGCAGGCCTCAAACCAACCAAACTATTCAACAGCCGGGCGAGCTGTTTGAATTTTTGCCAATAATTTTTGCAAGAACCTGTTGCAGTATCCAGAAAGCAGTGCTGTATCCGGAACCCTAGAGAACCACAAACCAGACAGTTGTGAGCAGATCCGGTGCTTGACAGACCCAGAGAGCAGAGCTGACCCAGATAGCCGGGACTTCAGAACCACCCAACGGAAGTCCCGTCCAACCTGACCAGACCGTGACGAGGCCTATTTCAAATTGATATTGTGAGTACCTAGCAGAACTGTGCAGAACCAATTTCTTAGTTAAAATAATCTAATCCAAACTATTTTAACCTAAGTAGAACAGCCTCCTAGAAATCGTGTCATCTGTCATTTTTAAAGCTGCACAACTGTCACCTGTCAATTCTGCAGCTGCAAGCTGTCACCTGTCATTTTGAGTTTTACTTTAAATCCGAAAATCTACCTTAATTAAATCGTCCGTATCTCTTGAACCGTTTGGGCTAGGAACGAGATTTAACTAAGAATCTAAGCTTTCCAACAGGCCTAGAACCGGCTTTCTACTCCTTATACTTTTACCGCAATCGCGATTCACGCACTCGCGAAATTTACAGCGATTTGCGATTTTGGCTCAATTTCTCCACTTGTCAAAATAGCAGCTCCATTCTTTCTTTTGTTAAAATCCGTTTGCAACTTGGTAATAACTCATAGAGCATTGCTAAAGTGAGCCTGAACTAATACCAACACACATCTCCCACTCACCCTGAATCTCTAGAGGGAATTAAAATCAGTTGGCACATTTTCCCATCCATTGCCATCACATTTAAAAAGCATTTTGGGCCTGTGTTTCAAACTCCTACCTGTTTCCTCTAAGTTTGCTGGGGGCGAACTGAATTTTGTATTGTATTTGATTGCATTCCTGAGAACTGTGTGCTCCTCTTTCCATCTCCTTCCATTTCTGACATTGCATAGGGGAGGGGGGTGAATTGCCAGAGAAAAAGTGATTATCTTATCTTTTGCTAAAATCATATCAAGTATTTCTGTACTGCATTTTATTCCTCATTGCATTTCCTTGAAACCATAAAGCATTTTCAGCTACCTCATCCTCTATACTACTCCTAAGTAATCAAGTGTACCACTGTAACATTACCCATTGTGGATCCACATCATATGTCTCAGTGTACTATCAGATATTAATATATTATAAAAGTGTGATAGATATATATTGTTGAATTGTCCAAATAAACCTTTTAATTTGCAAAACAAACCTACTTCTTGGCTCAGTGGGGTCAGGGGGATTCTAAGAGGGGGGTGTTATACAAGGGTTGTCATCCAGAGTACTGAACTGGACATAAAAATACATCAATAAGGGTTTTCCTCAGCATCCCAGACTAGGCATTGACTTAGCTGTAGTGTTGATTGAATATCGCTTACATTATACCTCCACGCCTCACATGCAGCACAAACGGCCAACAGACACATGCAACAACAGAGTCCCATAGTCCTGTCCCACATCCATTTAAAACATTTTTTTAATGTTTTATTAGTGTTTAGTTTATTACAAACTTTTCACCAGCTTCATAATTTCATTAATTTCAATTAAAAATATATCACATATTAACTGTCCTTCTGTTCCTTTGCAGAGTACCACACGAAAACAGTGTGTGTAAAAAGAGCAATATTGTTTTGGGTTATGGTCAGTTCCTTGTTTGTATAACAGCAGTTGTGATGCCCTTTACCTGACCTTCCCAATACTTAGGGTTTTCCCTCCAGTTTACTACTTCTGTTCCTTGAGGCCAGTCGTCCCTGGGGATGAGCAAAGTTAATTACGTTTCACACTGTTTCAGTTTTCTGAAAGTTGGTTCTAGAAATTTACCAGCGCAAGTGTACATTTTGGGTTTTGACCCCCATACAGGACCTCCCACCTCTTTTCTGCATTCAGACCAACCTTTTTGAACAAGTGGTTGTATAGGTGGATCGATCTAGATCTTTCAAGTTGAGGCAAAACAATGTCAGGTGTTTTAAGGATTCAGACTGTAAGCCACAAAGGTGGCACTTGTTATTCTCTTGTTTGCAACCATATCTTTGTAGGGGTTTGGTGTGGAGCACGTTCAGCTGAAATCTCAAGAACAGATCTCTCTGCTTGTTGTTGGGAAATTATTTCAAGTAGCCAGGAGTAACGTTTAGTTGTTCCGAAAGTGTTTTTAGAAAGTGTATGTGTGTCGGAATTTGCATATGTCGATTTTTATATAGGTTTTCAATCGAGGTCCCTAGGTACTGTAGAATTGTTGTACAATGTTCCATCCACTCGTTTAACGCCCAATCTTTCATACCTAGCTCTTTTGTTTTGATCACATCAAACTGCAGTGGACTGTTTGTCATGTTTACTTTCCTGAAGAGCAGCAACCCCTTCCATGCTACTGTCATGTACAGTGACAGAAGGTCTAGCTCATGTCGAATGATTGCCACAGGGGTTGCTCTGTGGAGGTGTAGGTTTCTTTTCCAGAAAAACCTTCAAGATAATCCCAAGTTTTCCAGCGAATGCCGAGGCAAGCCTCGGCCTCGTAAGTAAGTAATGGGGTCATCTTTTGATTGTAAAAGGTTATGACTGATTGGAGAGAGAATTTTCCATACCTACGGTCAATTGTCATACCCTGAGAGGTTAGATGTTTTGCTTTCCTCTTTAGGCAATAAATCCATGGAGTTTCTCCTGTGGCTGCATTTAGGATTATCTCAAGATATTTCATCTTGCTTGATGGACGCAGGCATTTCCCATTTAATAACCCACTTTCTTTTTTCTTCTTGCTTCCCTTTTGGGCTCCAAATACCATTATTTTGGATTTTGATGCATTTATGTTGAGGCTGTTTTATTTACGTAGCTCTGTAAGATGTCTAGTTTTCTTTTCAGGCCAATTTGCGTCTAGCCCAAGAGCACCAAAGAGCTACCTCGTCACAGTACTTGTGATGTACGGTGAGTGTGTCGGAGGCGGCCTCTGAGGGAAGTACGTTTGTCGGAGGTGCGGCTTGACACGGCTCGACACGGAGGTGCGGCTTGACGCGTAGGACGCGTAGGAGGGTCCTTTCCTCGAATCCAGCATCCTGTTTCACTCGAGTGTGCGGGCGAGGCAGCGAGGACAACACCGCGGGGGAAAGTGCGGGAGAAGGATAGGAAGAAGGAGAGGCCCCGATCGTAAGGAAAAGCACAGGCAAGGTTACAGGTGAGAGCCTAACCGCGCCGCCCCGTGTTCTGGGTCTGCTCCGGAACTGTGCCAAATACCGCACGACACGGCGAGGCGGCCCCCCGAAGCTCCCAGTGGTGTTTGGTTCCCACAGCCCCACTGGTATTGACACTAAGCCAGGGGTGGGCCTGGGTGATTGGCCCCAGAGTTTGAGGGGGGTAGACGTCAGTTCCTCTACCCTGACTGACCTCTCCCCTTGATAGGAGGGGGGGCTGGGTTCAGAGGAGACAGTGAGGCACCTATAAGTGGTGTAGAGGAGTTGAGAACAAACATACCCTACCCAGAGTGGTACCGGGGAAGAAGGGGAACCTGCCATTATTACCCAGCAACTGAGGGCCCCGCCCGAGAGACGGGCTTTATAGCCCCCTGGTTGATTGACAAGGGGGGCCCACAGGAAAAGGCGGGAAATCAATTTTGCTTCCCAGCGTGGAACGAGGGGAACCATCTCACCACGTAAACATCAGCCCTCTCTATCTCTAGTCTGGGAAGCGAAGTGAGCTATAACATAGACATGCAGCGGGGCAGAAGAGCCCCCCACTCGATATACAATCTACGCAAAAATAAGTGCCCACCCATTAAGGAATCCAAAGAGTGCCCAAAGAAGGGGGGAAAATCTAAAAAGAACGCTAAAAATGCCCTACCGGTGGTGCAAGGGGCTATAACCGAGTTTTTCCCGGTGAATCCTCCCCCTGCCATCAACTCTACAGTAAACGAGGATATGACAGCACCGATACATAATGAGGGCATCTCCTTAAACACCTCTAATTTCGATGATATAGATAACAACTCCCTTCTAGATCTATGTCTGACTATACGGAAAGGGATGATATGATATGATATGGCATTTGTAACGCGCCTATACACAAGTGTTTCAAGGAGCGACGAGGCAGGGAGAGGGGAACAGGGGGGAAAGACAGACAACGATCCTACTAGGCCAGGTGTCATTCAGATCGCGCAAGTGCAGGGGTAGGGGGAAGGGAAAAAGTGCAAGGGGAAGGGGAGAGGGGGAAGTGCTGAACAGGGTAAGTAGAATAAAAAATAAATAATAAATAGGGCCAGCTGGTGGCAAGTGCAAGGTAAGTGCAGACAAGTGCTGGGAGGGGGGGGCTGTAAGGGATGCAGAGACAGTCCCGCAGTGCAGGGGTTGCCAGGGAGGCAGTGCAAGTGGAGAGTGGCTGGGCCAAGGACCTAGGTCGGTGAGAGTGGCCCAGGTGCAGGTTCAGTGCAGTTTCAGTGAAGAATTAGCAGGGGAGAGGGAGAGAGAAAGCAGAAGCAAATTGGAAGGTTTTGAGGTACTTCCGGAACCGAAGATGGTTCTCCTCAAGTTTCAGGGAGGCAGGAAGGCTGTTCCAGAGGGAGGCCCCTGCCGCAGAGAGAGATCTACCCCCAGCTCGTTGCTTCGAGAAGCGGCTGACCCTGAGGGAGTTGGAGACATATGAGCGAAGGGCTCGGGAAGGAAGATATTTAGGAAGAGAGAGTTGAAGGTATTTAGGCCCCAGGCCCCAGAAGGCCTTGTGGACAATGCAGAGGGTTTTGAACTTAATCCTCGCAGCCACAGGGAGCCAGTGTAGAGATTTCAGTCCTGGAGAGATACGGTCCCTGGGCTTGAGGCCAAGGACAAGTCTCGCAGTCCTGTTCTGGATGATTTGCAGAGGGCGGAGAGTAGAGGCAGGCATATTAAGATAGAGGCTGTTACAGTAGTCCAGCTTCGAGAGAACCAGGGCTCTGGAGACCGTGAGCTTCTGGGGGAAGGAGAGGAAGGGAAGAATAACTCTGAGGAGGTGCAGCTGGTAGTGAGACTTCTTAGAGACGTCAGTTATATGAGGAGAGAAGGAGAGTGTGGAGTCGAAGATGACCCCGAGGTTTTTTGCCTTGCAAGTAGGAGCAGGAAGCGGGCCAAGAGAGGCTGGCCAGAGCGCTGCAGGGAAGGAGGAAGTGGGTGTGCCGATGAGTAGAATCTCAGTCTTACTGGCATTAAGGCAGAGGTCATTGGCGGCACACCATTCCTGTATAGCAGACAGACAGTCGGAGATGAGGGAAGGAGAGGAGGAGGCCAAGGGTAGCCTGAAAATGAGCTGGGTATCATCCGCATAGCACTGAAAGTTGGGGCAGAGAGTGGCGATGCGGTGGGCAAGGAGTGCCAGATACTGGTTGAACAGCCAGGGAGAGAGATTAGATCCCTGGGGGACACCACAGGTAGAGAAGAAGATGTCAGAGAGGAAGGACCCCAGTTGGACCTGGGAGGGTCGGTTTGAAAGGAAAGAGGTCAGCCACGCCAGAGCCTGACCAGTGATACCCAGGTTATCACGGAGACGGTTGAGCAGGATGGCATGGTTGACAGTGTCAAAGGCAGAAGAGAGATCGAGCAGAATGAGAACACACAGAGTGTTGGAGTCGAGGTTCGAGAGCAGGTCCTCACGGATGTTCAGGAGAGCAGTTTCCGTGCTTCTGGCAGCTCTGAAGCCAGATTGATGGTCATGAAGACTACCAACAGATTCAGCATGGAGGTTGAGCTGGGAGATGGCCAGTTTCTCCAGGAGCTTGCCCAGGAAGGGAGTGATGGAGATTGGGCAATAGTTAGCTGGGCAGGCGGGGTCGGAAGAGGGTTTCTTAAGAAGAGGATGCACAAGGGAGTGCTTAAGGGGGGATGGGAAGACTCCAGAGGCGAAGGAGTGGTTGCAAAAGTCAGCCAGGGCAGGAGCCAGGGAGTCGATGCGGTCCTTGATAGTTTTGGAGGAGCAGGGGTAAACCTGTTTAGACGAGACTTTCATAGATCAGACTTGTCTGGAAACCTCGTCAGCAGAAAAAAGGGGAAAGGCAGAGAAGGAGGGAGGAGGGGTGGCTGCAGAAGGGCCAGAGGGAGAGCCAGGAAGAGATGGAGGGAGGTGATAGGAGGAGAGTGTGGACAGGATGTCCTGAGTTTTAGAGACGAAGTGAGAGGCCAGTGCAGTGCAGAGGGCCTGGGAGGGGACAGGAGAGGTAGAGACTGCAGCAGGGTTGGCAAGCTCCTTGCAGATTTTAAAGAGTTTGGCCGAGTTGTTAGATGCAGCAGAGATGCGGGCTTGAATAAGGGCTCTCTTCTTGGTGAGAACGGCGAGACGGTATTGCCTTTGGAGCAGGCGGAAGGCCAGTTTGTCAGAGGATGTACATGAAGCACGCCATTTCCTCTCTGCCACCCTGCACTTGCGTTTTAGGGTGACGAGATCCGAGTCATACCAGGAGTTGCATTTGGCTTTGGGCCTCAGGCGGATTCTCATGACAGGGGCAAGGATATCAAGACTATCAGATATAGCAGAGTGGAGTGTGGAGAGGGCTGTGTCAGGGTGAGAGTCAGCCGAAGGGTAAGGGGGGGGCAAGAAGGTGGCAGCGAAAGCCTCAATTGACACGCGCTTCATGGGTCGGATGACCGAGAAGGTGGTTGGCAGAGATGAGGGTGGCTTTGCCTGTGGGGTAGGGAGGGTGAGGTGGGAGGATAGGAGAAAGTGATCACTCCAGGAGAGAGGAGTGGAGAGAGGGACGGAGAGGGGAAGGTCAGAAGAGATCAGAGCATCAAGAGTGTGCCCTGCAGAATGGGTAGGCCCAGACGGGAGAATAGAGAGTGAGAGAGAGTCGCAGAGGTCACGAAAGAGTCCAGAGGGGGGACAGGAGGCATCCAGGTGGATGTTGAAGTCACCAAGGAAGAGGAGTTGAGTGGTTGAGGCCAGGAGTGAGGAGGAGAGGTCAGCCCACTCAGAGAGGAAGGAGGAAATTTGACCAGGTGGCCGATAGATAGTAGCCACTGTAAGGGAATGGCTAGGAGAGAGAGAGAGTCGGCAGACAAGACACTCAAAAGAGAAGTAGGTCTGCGTAGGAGTGACAGTGGCAGGAATCCACTCAGGGAAGATAAGGGCCACACCCCCCCTGCACGGTTGGGCCTGGGCACGGAGAGGATCTTGTAACCGTCAGGTAGGAGTGTGTCAAAGCTGGTGACAGAGCTGGCCGTGAACCATGTCTCAGTGAGACCGAGGACATCCAGGTCCAGTTCCTCAAGAAGGTGACAGATATCAGAGGAATGTTTGATGGCAGAGCGAGAGTTAAGAGTGGCAATGTGGAGAAGGTTGCCATCCTTGAAGGACTTCCGGGGAGGGGTACAGATCAGAGGTACGCCCTGCGGAGGTGTAGAAGAAGGAGGTGAGGAAGGAGCAAGAGAGGAGGCAGGGAGGGAGGGTAAAGGCAAGGTAGCCGAGGACAGAGGAGGGGGGACAGCAGGAGAGGAAAGGAAGTTGATGAGGCGTGGGAAGCGTCTATCAAAGAGGTGAAGGTTGGCCTGAGGGCCTTGGACCAAGACGGTCCCATTAGCGTAGACATTAAGGATGGCCTTAGAGGAGCGGAAGGGGGCCAAGAGGACATCCCAACGGGTGCCACCATTAATGGGAGAAGAGGAGAAAGGAGAGAGCACAGAGACCATATGAAGGGTCCATAGGTCAGGCGAAGGCACAAAAAAGAGGATGTCAGTAAGAGTTTCCTTGGAGCAGACACTAGTGTAGGTGTCAGCGATAGGGAGGCCTGGGTTGGAGACCAGGATGTCCTTTTTAAACTTTTTCCTACCAGATTTAGTGAGGAGAGCAGGATAGTCAATAGAGAAGCAGTTAGAGAAGATAGGCGAGATAGAGAGCACCATGGAGTAGGAGGGAGTGGGGGGGAGACAGACGATATAAAAGCACGAGGACAGTGAGCGGCAAGGCCAAGTTGACCACTTTTCAGAAAAAAAAAAGAAAAAAAAAAAAAAAAACTCCTATGAGGCCAAACAGTGGCATAACGTCTACTAAAGATAGTAGCATGAATAATGCCACAGGGGAATACCACGCGCCGGAAAGGAGCGGACGATTGTCTGCATCTCCTAATTTAGTAATGACGTCGATGGAGGACGATCCAGACAACGTAACGGAAGATAACATCGACCTACACCCTAGCTTATCAAAGATAATTGAGCTCCAATCGTCGGTGGCGGCCCTGCAATTTGCCCTCAAGATACTTTTACAGATGTCGGGACGTATCCTGGCTAATACCAAGTCTATTACTATGGCCTTAGGCTCCAAAGGCCTTCCTCGGGAAGAAGCCGAAATGAATCTATCAGCTGCACTACTCACAGCAGATGTGATCAACGAGCAGGAAGTGGAGATGGAAGAGAACGAGGGGCCTCATGCACCCAATAGCAACAGCATAATTGAGGTACCTCATGAGGAGGTGGAAGAACGGGAGCAGGAGCATAGTCCCCAGTCCCCCCTCACACGCAAACAGCGCAGATTGGCAAAAAAGGCACTGAAGAATAAGCCAGTGGCAACAGGTGCCCAATCTCCTATATTGGGACCTAAATTAGTACCAGAGACACGGTATAAAAAGGCCAGGAAAAGAATGGTGAGAGCAGCCCAACGGGCGGCTAGGGCAAAGGGCCCTCTGTTAGATTGGCTGATACCTGAAGAGAAGGCAACTGAAGTGGATGATAATGAAGCATCTGTGCTGTGCGAAGAGCCTGATCAGGAAACCAGCATATATACACAGCCGGAGTATGTTCCCGAGACACAGGCGTCAGGGGAACCTGGGGAGCCACCATCACTGGATCAGAAGAGAGCAGTGAATGATACAACTACTAATCGCACCTGCTTCATTAAAAACTTATACCCCAGTGGCAAAAATCCCTGGTTAGCACGCTCAGAGCTGCTCACTAGACTATATCACATACCTCAACTGCGTGTTTTAAAATCTGAGGACTTTCTTTTCATTGAACCACTTGGCTGCCCTAATCCCAATGTTTCGGCCATACATTGTACCTTCCCGACTACGGCGCATTTAATCAGGAATTACAAAGAGGATTTGATGGCAGTGGACATTGAGATTGATGTGGACCCTATGGAGAAGGGCCCCTTGCCTAAACCAGAAGATATTATGCCTTCAGTTCCGGTCGATACTGTACTTAAAATGGGGGAGGGGGATAACCCTGCTCTGGCTGAAATACAGCAAGCCCTGAAATCACTGCTAGAATCCATCCCGCAAATGCTAAAGAACCACTGATGCTTATCATTACTTTCTTGGAACTGCAGAGGCTTTTCCCACCTTCTGAGATCTGAGGGTTCTGCAGACCTACTGTCACAACACAGCTGTATCTGTCTCCAAGAGACATGGTCTCTCGACCCACTTTTACTTGACGGCTTTGTTATACATCAAGCGGTGGCTAAACGTGGCAGTATGGGTCGTCCCTATGGGGGGCTACTAACTGGGGTAATTAATTCGATTACGTCTCGTAAGATACAGTGTAAAGCTGAGGAGCAGCTCCTGGCAGTAGAAGTCGAACTACACGATGAAAGAGGTCTGGGAAGGTATTTAGTAATCAATCTTTATAACCCCCCAGGAGAATTGATTCGTGATTCGTTACAGGAGGCGATTCAGGACCTGTTGTCTTCCTGGTGGCTGAGAGATGGAAATGTGGCTGTGATGGTCATGGGCGATTTTAACTGCCATATGACAGATGAAATACTCATATCCTCTAATCCTGACCTTAGCACTAGGTGTGTAATGACCCACGGAAAGAGGGAAGCTGAAGGGCTAGCCTGGCTACAATTGTTTGGAGCCTGGGACATGGCTATGATTAACGGCCGTACCAGGTGAGATCGGCCGGGGAAACACACTTGGTCTAACGGCGCCTCCACTAGCACGTTAGACTATATATTTATGTGCCCCGAGCTACAGACAAGAGTGACTGACATGGCCGTGAAGCACAACGAATGGAGCGACCATGCGTCGCTACAGTGCACTCTATGCATCCCTATTCCTACATCTGTACCTCCTAATATAGGCAGTATCCAAACCAACTGTGCAGGATCCAGAATTGTATGGTCCGAGAGAAATATAAGCTCCGCTACGGAAGCACTTAAATCTACTGCAGCCCTAGATTTCCTTGAGTTCGAACATAAGTCGATAAATGAGATTGAGGATTGGATATCTAAATTCTCAGGCCAGCATGCTACGGCCAATAAGGGTCATATGTTAAAGATAAGGGGGTGCATACCCCCGTTTAACAGGGAATTTAGGGATGCTAAGAGAGGTCTAAGAGCGGCTATTCGAGGTCTGAAACTGATGAACTTACCTGGAGCCTTGTACCGTGAGAAACTAAGGAAAATCAAAAATCGATACAGAGCAGACATCAAGAACATTAAGAGCACTGAAAAAAACGCCAGGTATCAGAAGCTAGTACAAACGATCTGCACTAGAAAAACTTGCGGCATTTGGTCCCTCCTTAATGAGAACAGAGAGAAGGCTAAAGGCCCCTTAGTTAACCCAATAAGTAGGGAGGCATGGGAAAAGTTCCTATCAGACCGGAACTCAGGAGGTATAGAAACCTTGATTAGCTTTCGGGTGAAGGCTCCCTCTCCGTTGCCTTTTGACATCTCAGCAGAGGCAATATTGAACAAAATAGTTGCCCTCAAGTCTTCCAGATCCCCCGGACCTAACGGGTTAGCCAATATAGTGATTAAGAGCCATCCTCTATTTTGGGCCGACTTGTTTTCGTTACTTTTCAATAAAATATTAGAGCAGGGGGTAATCCCCCGCTCATGGCAAACTGCCATTCTTATTCCTGTATTTAAAAAAGGTAGCCGTTTGGATCCTAATAATTACAGGCTTTTATCCATGTTAGATATCTCTGGTAAGCTATTTGCCTCACTGTTACTCAGTGAGCTGCAGAAATGGGTAGACAATTCCAAAATACTCAGCAGATTTCAATGCGGATTTAGGCGGGATTTTTCCACCTCACATAACCTTTTGGTTATGGATATACTGCGTACACGGGCACTTAGCAAGGGGCAGCCCCCGTTGTACCCTTTATACATCGACTTTAAGGCCGCATTTGACTCCATCCCCCGAGGGAGACTATGGACCAAGCTAGAGAAATTGGGATGCCCGACAGGCTTGTTATATTATTTAGAACTACTCCATCACAATACTACGGCATGCCTTAGATTAAATCAGGAAGGAAATTTAACTCGAAAGGTGACTCAAGACAGTGGGGTAAAGCAGGGATGCGTCACAGCACCCCTTATTTACAACCTTTACATGTACGACATCCCGGCAGCCCTGGCTGAGGTCGACAATTGCCCTCCGAAAGTTGGGGAAGTATCATGCACAGTATTGGCATATGCGGACGATTTGGTTGTCTTTGATAACACCATAGGTGGTTTAAGGCGTTCTGCTACTTCTCTTTGGGACTATGCCAGAATGAATGGCCTAACGATCAACCTGGACAAGACAAAAGTATTAAGATTCACGAGGAAAAGAGCAACTCGTGTGAATCTGATGGTGCATGGTAACTCCATACCCTACGCTCCATCCTACCGCTATTTAGGAGTGGACATTGAGCCCCTAGGCGATTACTCACTCTGTAGACAGGGGCGAATCACAAGAGCAATGCAAGTCACCTCACTTATCTCCTCATTTACAAATAAGCAGGGCAGTTTCACCTTATGGGGGACGCGTCATCTTTATATTCAAGTGTTTGCACCCATGATTGTATATGGTCTCGAATCACTACATACTATGGATCTAGGGTGGTTACAAGTGCTGGAGGGCAAGTTCTGGAGATGAATCTTGGGGTTATCCCTGGGGGTACCGATGGCACTGATTAGATTAGAACTGGGCCTTCCCTCCTTTAAGGCTATGTTTCTGAGGAAAAGAGCTGGCTTCCACCTTAAGATGATAAGTGACTCTACCAACCCCCTTCTATCCGTGATCCACCAGGAGGTGACCAAAAAATATTCTACCTCACCCCTCAATAAAGACATGGTTAAATGTTTCATTGACATTGGTTGGATACATAGAGGGACTATGGTCACAAAGGAAACCTTACATGCATTAGGTAAAAAAGTAGACAGATGGGATTGGCTAGAGAATTTCGCCCATATAAGTAATCTTGAGACATATCACTTTGTCAAATATCGTCTGTATAATTTCATGAAGCCTCATGCTTACTTATCTCTCTGCCCCTCCAGGAAACTTAGACGCTTCATCATCTTGTTTAGATTAGAGCAATTACCTACCTTGTATAGTAGAGGGGCTTGGGAGAAAATCCCTGTGGACAAGTGTATATGTCGTCTCTGCAAATCCCCAGATTGTCTTGAGACAGCTAGACATCTTCTCACGGGATGCCAGACACTGAGAGACACAACTCTTCGCCATTTGGGCGACTTTGTACATGATTGTGCAACAATACGTGATATGTCTTTTTGGATTTATTGCACCAATACCAGCAACATGCACTTATTCATTGCACTCTATAACATCTGGCAACAAGTGGAACTTGGTTTAAAGGGTGGGGTGGAATCATCCCAAGTCTGAGGAGCACATGAAAACACACAGAGTTCCTCAATGGAGAGGGAAATTAGCTATTCACACAGTCTATGTAATGGTTCTTTTTAGTTATAGTTTTTAATGTTGATATGCATATATGATTTTATTTGCAGGTTTATGTATATCCTTGCATTGAGTATAATGTTTTTTAATTTGAAATATGTAAAAATTGTATGTGTAAAGTTTGAATTTATTTTAATTCTGTATCACATTAAAGAATTTGATTTTAATTGTCCATTTACAGTAGCCAGCCTATTTCTGTTCTATTTATCCTGGGTGGAAAGGTTGTTTGGTCCACCTGATCTTTTTTCAAGTCTTCAATGAAAAGGTTGAATAGGATAGGGGCAAGAAGAAATCCTTGTTTCAGTCCCCTTGAAGTATTGATATTTTTAGTCAAGTTGCCCTGCTGATCCAACTTAATCTACATGTATGTCCACGAGTATAGATATTTGATGGTTAGCAGCAAGTCATTCGGGCATCCTCAAGATTTTATTTTCTGCCACAATGCTTCTCGATCTATACTGTTGAATACTGTTCAAGGTCAATGCATGCCAGGTATATTTTCCTTTTGTTCTTTGTGATTCGTAGTTTCAAAATGCTGATCAACAATAGATTTAGGCTACATCCCACCTCCTTGACGAAACCTGTTTGTTGACTGTCAAAGCTCTTTGTATCCACTCATTCAGCCGCCTTAAGAGGATCATCGCAACGTTTTTCCCACAACATCTGGCCATATAGTTTGTTGGTATCATTTGGTCTCCCCTTTTAAATATAGGGACCACCACCGCCGCTTTCCAAGGTTCTGGGATTTTTCCCTTTTGAAGGATTCTGCTGAAAAGGGCTTGACAGAAATCATCCCATGCTTCCTGGGCTGCTTTCAGTATGGCGTTGGAAAGGCCATACGGACCGAGAGCTTGCGACGGGTCACTTTTGTAATTAACATTAGGATTTCATCTCTGTCAAATTCGATTTTCCATCTCTGACCGATGGATTCTTGTGTTTATTTTGTTTGTTGGCTTCTTCGCTTCAAACAGTTTCCCAAAATGCTTTATCCAGGTGTCTTCTGGTATGGGATTTAGTTGGTATGGACATACGTATGTTCCCCTCTCGTTCAGGAGCTTATTGTTGTTGTTGAGAGCCTGTAACATGATTTCTTCGTCATTTTGAAGGATCCAAGCTTTATGTTGTTTGATCCAGTTCTTATATTTGTGTCTTCTTTTCCACAGTAGATCCTTTTTGTTTATATTTGATGATGTTTGGAGCTTTCGTAGATCCTTTCTGAGGAGTTTTTCTGGGATGCCACCTCCTTATCATAAACATGTCTTGGTTTATGAAATGGTCTCAGATCTGTGCGTTGGAATTCTCTGAAGGCGGTCAGAACTTCTGCTTCCTGATTTTGCCATGCAAGTAAATCTTTTGTTAGTTGAGGGGTGTCTTTGGGTAATAGACATAGTCTGATTCATCCCCCTTCTAGTTCCACCCGTTCTTTCCAGATGTGTGTATTTTCAATCACCATTCCTGAACATGTCAGGATTATTGGGTTGTGATCACTCTGGGTTACCAGATGTACTATTAAAGAACATATGTTTGGTAGGAGGTTTTCAGATATGAAAAAGTAGTATAAGGTGGCTTTTTGGATTCCGTTTTTCCAGGTAGCTGCTGCTGGGATATCTCCCTTGATATTTCCATTTAGCAGGTGCAGCCATCTCAGCCCTATCTCTTCTAGCCATTCACAACCTCTGTGTCTCTTAGGGCCACTTTCGCCTGCTGGCCTCCCCAGGGCCCTCATCCCCATCGGGAAGCAGCCCAGGCTAAAGTCACCACAGACCACCAACCAGATACCCGTTTTAATGGAGTATATCTCGTCAATCCATTCAGTCACGAGGTCCACAAATGTCCCTCCCTCTTCGACAACCTGATTCCAATAAAGGTAAAATAAAATCAGGAGGTCCTTATTCTTCTCACAGCGTTCCTCCAGGTGGATGAACAGGATCTGTATATAGGGGTTTTGGGTTGATGGTCTGTAACACCCTCATATTGAGGTTGTTTCTGACCAGTACCAAGAGCCCTGACAATGCTATGCCTGCCCTGCCTCTTTTGGCTTGATTTAGATATGCTAAGTAGCCGTCGAGGGTCAGGACCTTGGTCAACCAAGATTCCTGTAAACAGATTATAGCCAGTTTATCTATCACCGGGTCCAGCTCATTAAAGAAGTGGGTGAGGCCTCGAGTGTTCCAGGACCTGATTTCCAGGTTTCTCGGGCCCTTGATCTTCTCGCTCTAATCATGATTTTTTTGCTGCTAGGGCACTGGCTAGCCAGCTCCATGACTGCAGGTCTTGGGATGGTGATGTTTTGGTCTGGTCTTGGGTCACTCTCCTTCTTGGTTTGTCGTCAATATCCCCTCCCTGTATTTTTATCTTAAGCTGGTTCAGGTAAGACTGATCATTGCTTTGTAGCGGTGGAGGCAAAAGGTGAATGGATTGTGCCATATCAAATTTCTGACAGAACCCTGTGGGGAACCAACTGTGTTTCCCTCTGATTTTGTATTGGTCTTTGCTGTCTTCTCTGGTCACCTTTCTCTTGTGTTTTCCATTCTTCTAAGGTCAAAACCCAAAGTGCGAAGTTCATTATTTGCCTTAAGGAGTAGCGAGGTCAAGGAAACGTAACACATGAGTAGGTTTACTCGATCATTCACTCTTTGATTAGGAAAGTCTACAATCTTAATGTCATTGTGTGTTTACCACTATTAGCTTGGGAATGTGTTGTAGTAGACTGATTATGTTTGAACAGTTTAGAATCAGACGAGTGGCTGCTTTTAGTATTCTTTTGAGGGTGATTGTTAGCCTCAGGTCCCACTCATGATCTGAGCTACACGCTCAACTCGAGATCACTCTCCAGTGGGCCGCTTGTCCGCTAATGGGACTTTCCGGCCAGGACTTCTTTTGAAACACAGGGAGACAGTCCGATTTTGACTTTAAAAGTAATGTACTCATTATTGTTTCAGTTTTAGAGATACCAGTTTCTTGATCTTTGTTTTTCCTTAATTTCAATCTTCTTTACGCCAGCGTAAGAAAAGGAGAAGAGGGGCTAGATTCCGTAGAACGGAGGTAGCTTTGATCATGTGTTCTTTGAGGGACGGATGCCGTGGCTACCTTTGTTTCCTCGTCTGTTGCACACACAGCCTCGTCTTCATACACTGACAAGTCCATCAGGAGGTGCTCACAGTCTTTGGTTTCCTGTTGATTTTCATGGGGTAATAACACCTTGGAAGTAGTCTGGATCTGCAAGCTAATATTGTTCGCCCGTGAGGTGCCTGCTTACTATTTCAATTCTGGGTGGAGTTTCTGTTGTCAAGACTTTAAGATTTCTCAAGAAGCTTCACAAACCACAGGGTTTCATGGCCATTGATTTCTTCAAATATTTTATTTCTTGACTTGTTTCCCAGTTTCAATTATGATTACCTCAGCTCCTTTATTTTTTGGTTGTTTGAAGATGGAAAAAGGGATTTCTATTGGCATGGAACGGTTCAGGTTGCTCAAACTGCACCGTAGTTTGCATCCTCACCCCCATGCCAATATTTCCTAGTCCGTTTCGAGAGTGTTCCGTTGTTCTTTCAGCTTCTACGGTCGTAGAGGTGTCGGGTTGGGCACTTGGGGACACACACAAATCAAGATGAGGTTCATGCAAAATTTCTTCAGGTCCTGCAGGATTAGACACCCCCTGGGGGCCCCTGCATTTGAAGTTGTATGAATGGATGGTCTGCTTGATTCTTCAGTGCCCTTGTACACCTATTTCTAGGGTTCTTCTGAGGGGATTTGTGGGGCTTCATGTGGTTGCTTTTGGGTATTAGACCTGGAAGCAATTTCCCTAAACCCCTCCAGGAAAATATCCGTATCTGTCTTAGTGTCTTGCAGCAGGTTGACTAAGGATTTTAAGATTACCCCCTCCATTTCTTTTTCTCTTGCTTTATTCTCCCTTATTGATTCTATAAAGTATTCAACATAGATTAGCTTGGAGTTCATCAATGCGATTAAAGTCGTTTGATCCTTATAGTTTCCTTAAGGTTCTCATACAGTTTTAAGTATGGGGCCAATGTTATTGTTACTGCTGAGAGGATGGAAGCCTGAAAGTTAGTTGGCCACGGAGGCTGACTGCATTTGTCCGCTGTTAACTGCTTCTGTTTTCTTTTATTTGGCTGTTTCTTTAGGATTTGCTGCCTAGACTCCTGCTCCTAGTCAAATGCATCAGAGGATTATGTTTCGTCACCAGAGGATTCTCTCCTGTTCAAGACCTCTGGGACTTGTCTTCTCCCAGGGGCTGTGTGCTGTCTTGGATGTGAATTTTACTCAGACATCACTGGGGTTCCTGGTAGGATCCCATTCTCCATGAGTCTTATTTTTTTGGCTGGTATGGTATCGACCCCCTCAAGATCTTCTCAGGGTTCCCCTTTGGGGCACTTCACCCTCTTTGGACTCATTTCTTTGCAAAAGCGCAGTGCCAGTTGTGCAATGACTTTCGTGAAATGAGCCGCGCAGGATGAGTTTTCCCTTGCATCTTTATGAGAATCTCTTGTCCTGCTATGGTCTCTTGGGGTCCGGTTTTGTTCTTCTGGGTCCAGAATGCAGAAGGGATCTCTCATGATCATATTGGGAGTGTCCATCTCTTAATGTCATTCGTTTGAGGGACCCCTTTTGATGTTTCTGGTTCAGATTGGATTTTAACTGTCCAGTTGGGGCCTGGATAGCAAAGGGTCCAAAGTCACGAAAGTGACTGGGAGTCTCTCTGCACTATCAGAAGGGTTGATGTCATGTATTGGCACGTCAGCGTTGGAATCTATGGGCTAAATGTTTATTATTGTATTACCCAATGTGGTATCCATTGGTCGGTCGGCATAAGAAGGGTTTGTACTTTTCATTTCAGAGTTAGGGGGAGTCGCTCGTTGAGGATCTGGGAAGGTGTTATTGAGTGGATTTTTGGTCCCGGCAATGAGAAGGGACGCCAGTTTACATAGGCTTCTGAGGATTCCACTTCTCAGTTATTCTTCAACCAATGGGTTGCCCCAGGTCTTACTTGGGGGTCCAGGGCCTTCCATAGTGGGGATCATCGCCGAATAGGATCCTGAAGTCCGGGATTTTCCTTTCTTTGTAGGTTGGTTGTGGAATCTGTGACTGTGGCAGCCCTTGGCTACCGTGTCTGGGGGGTGGCGGCAAGGTGATCATGCCATTTAAAGTGCCAAACTGTGTGGCATCTTTTTTTAAACATGGGTGCCACTTTTGGTTCAGAGAAGAAGTTAGCAAGGTTGCTGTTTTTATGTAGATTTTGTGACTTTTGCAAGTCTTTCACCCCTCTGGAATTTCAATGTTTATCATTCATCCTGGATGTTTACCAGAGTTCCAGACTCTGTTGACAGCGTTTTGAGTACTTCACCCAGCGCGCTCACGTTGTCAAGCCTGTCCCGCACTGTTTCTTTGGTTTGGAGCTTTGGGAACTCCAGAGGTTCCAGCTGGAGAGCTAGGGGAGGTTGTAGGCTATGTTTGGGTATTATTATGTGATGTAGCGCTCCCGCTGTCAGCTGAAACAGACTCGGGCTCTGTGGCAAGAGTCTTCGAATTTAAACGTACCTGCCGTCTGGTACATTGAGGACATCTGGGTTCCTGTTCTAGTTCCATGTTGTAGGTGCTCAGCTTGCGGCTCCCGGGATTTTGTAAGATGATCAGAGTAGAGTGAGGACAGACTCTCCAGCCCAGCAGCAGGATGGGATTCACCAGCTATTGCCAAACACTTGGCAAACACTCTGCGACGCTCCGCCTCCGGAATCGATGTTTGTTAGGTGATCCGAGTAGAGAGTGAGACTCTCCAGCGCAGCAGCAGAACCGGATTCACCAGCTACAGCCAAACACTTGGCAAACACTATGCAACTCTTCACGTCCATAGTGGATGTTTTGTAAGATGATCAGAGTAGAGAGTGAGGATAGCAGTACGGGACTCACCATCTGTTGCCAAACACTCGGCAAACACTCTGCCCCACATCCATGCCATCCCTAGCAGGGGCAGCATGACACCCCAGACACCCAGAATGGAACCGACATAATGGCAGTGTAAAACTGATGAGTGACTAAAGCGTAATCCATGCAACTACAACATGCCACATAAGCCTCCAGGACGCACACGTCATACACTGACAGTGGCATACATATCAATCTGCGCCACATAATCTGGAGATGCAAGTGCCATGTCCCATACAGGCAGACACCATCAGCTTCCCATTGAATACCTAGCAGTCATGACCCTGCCACCATGATTGGATGCGCATGTCAAAATGTGCATGTATGTGTCTGCTACAGTATACACACATGTGGCCAGCATTATGTAGCCACACTGACAGAGCAACCAACAGATGGATGTTGCGGCAGCACAGGCAAAAGGCATGACAACATGCAGCAGGGTTATAATGTGTTGTAAATGCACAATTTGATGATCAATGGTACATGAAAGTAGATGAATGACACAGGTAGGAGTATGAAATTGAGACACAGTGGCATAGTTGCAAATGCAAGACCTAAGTATTAAGGTGTCAAGCGACCATCCAAGTTAGATACGACCTCTGCAACCCGTTCAACAGATAATCCAGTCTACATGTGTGGATGTGGCCATGTATAGTCAGTGGCCAGCGTAATTATGCCCCAGCATCCTCAGTATACATGGCCATGCTGTATGCTACCAGCATAAGGGCTGCAGTGCATGCCACACTACACTGGCATTGCACCTGTCCCTGGGTCACTGTATGACCGGAGCATTGAATGACCCACACACATGCATGAGCCATTGCCAGTGGTGGAGTCATGTGAGTGCACGCAACATTGAGAGTAAATACTACACTGACATGGCACAGATGCTGTGCACACTGATATGTAGCACCTGGACACATTGCCATGTAGGCAATGCCAACTACATATACACCTGTAAGGCTCAGTGAAGTGTCCTCTACCTATCCAACAGCCACACAGCATTTCACACGGATTGGACCCACATGTATGTACAGCTGGAACACCAATCCCATAACGTGAATTCCACAGTGCAGCACCATATCACTCAGCCTTTGTCATGCTCAGTGGCATAATGATCACATGTATTAGTCACACATATCACTCACCTGCAGCATGTCCAATTGTGTCGATGGCTCTGAAGCCAACAACCTGTTCACTTGAGATGACGCCAGAGGCTACCTCCTCAAAAGGAATGAGATCCTCAATATGCAGAGAACCACCACCAGTCACCTGTGCAGAGGACACATTTGCACCCAGCTTCTCCTTAGTATGCCTGGTTAGGTCATCCATCTGCTTATGTACCTCTTTCGCAGTGCGCCTCTCCACCCCACAGGCATTCACCAGGTCAGTCACCTCCTGCCACTTCCTCTGGCGCTAGGGCAATATCAGGGTGCTTCCAGACCAGGGGTACAGCTCGGACTGGTGTTCATCCACATAGTCTGTGAGGACTTGTAATTCCTCAACTGTAAATTTCCTCTTACAGCTCTACCCATTCCCAGTGACTGGTTGCCGTCTCTGAGTCGTAGGGGTACTAGTGGCACCTGAAGTGACTGTGCTAGCACTTGTCTGTGTCAGTAGTGCATCCCCAGCATGTGGTGGTTGTGCTCTCCCCCTGGCACGTCTTGATGCTGGTCCCCTTCCCTTCACTGCTCTCCCAGCCCTGCCAGTTACCCTTCCACCCATGTCAGAAGTCTGGAAGATGGATATTTGCTAATCCAGAAGTTCAGCACTTGTGCCGCTTATTCTCTGCTTATGCCCATAATGCCATTCAAGGAAGTGCTCCATGTCCTCCAACCGTTACGATTATGCAGCGCAGATGCATCCCGCGCATGCGCCCCATATTTGTAGCTAGACACTCCTGTGCGGTTTGCACGGCATGACGTCCGTAACTTACGTGACACAGCCCAGCTTCTTTTGGCATCCGGAGTTGCATGAGTCCACAGACAGCTCCCTGCCACCGGTTCAAGACCCATCTTCACCTCCTCTCACACTCCTGCAATCCCTCAGGTGTGGATCTTTTGGACAGTTTGCTGTACATTTCCAATGTTGCACTGGTACAACTTCACTCCCTTGCTGCCTGATGCTAGTCAGTACAGGTGTGTGGGAGAATAGCAAAAAAAGCAACTGGTGGCTCTGTGGCTGCATGCAGGAAGGTGGGGGTGTGATGGTGGGACTAATTGGAAGGGGGCAATATTGTGGTGGGCACAGTGTGTCGCAGGTGGGTGCTTACATATGCAATGATATGCACATGTTAAATGGTTACTTTTGCAATGCATAGTTGTTAGATACAAATTGTACCCTGATGCATATGAGAGCTGCTGCAGCAAATGCATGAATTGTGCTAGCAAGGGTCCTGAGATGGTTGGGCTGCAGAGTCATGTACAGCTGGTCGCTGTGTGCGCATGTATGAGTGTGCCGGTCCATGCCAATGTGTCACTTCTGACATTAGCAGTGACTGATTGGCCGTGTACGGCAGAAGCAATATTGGGTCAGGCATGGGGTACAACATTCTGGGAGCATACTTGGGGCCATGAAGTGTTGGCACGCTCCATGGGGATCAGACAGAGTGTTGTCACATCGTCACATTGAAGGGTGTTACAATTATGTCTCGGTTACAGGTGCATCCCAGACCCTGTCCCAATCCACCAGCATCAACATCAACATATCGGCCACCTCAAGGGTTGAGCAAATGCGGGCAGCTAATCTCTCGGGGGCAGAAGTTTCCATTCAATATGAACAAGTGCTGCAGCACTGTGATGCCCTAATCCACCCGGAGCAGCAGCTCTGAGCGGTTGGTCGCAGGAGGATCTGGCGGGACATCACCACAGCCGTCAATATTGAGGGTGTGGCTGTACAAACCCCTGAAAACATTAAAAAGAGATGGGTCGGTATGAGGATCTGGTGCCATAAGAAGGCCAAGGTGTCCATCGAGTCAGGACCCACTGCAGAGGTGCACTCAGGCGTCTGCCATAGGATTTCGCCTCTCCATCCCAGTAATCTGCAGAGGGTGATCCTGGATCTTCACTGCCAGATCCTCATACTGCAGGACCAGATCCGGGCAGCAGGTGAGTCCACACTGTCAGTTCAATGCAGCAGTATGTGTATGCCATGTGATGAGGATGCATTTTGGGAGGACTCTTGTTGATGGACACAGCAATGTTGAGTAATGTAATGGTGCATGCATGGTTGCACTCTGTGTGGGTCCTATGGGTATGAGGGCCTTGGGAGGGTGTGCCAAGGGTGTCCTTGTATTCCACTGTGACCTTCTGCAGTTGCAGGTTGACATCATGGGTATTGGGCAATGTGTTACAGGTCAAGAGACAATCACCCTTCAAGTTCACTTCCCAGTGGTATGTTTACAGATGAACACATGTGGTCCAATTCATGGCTGGGTGCCCAGGCCCAAATCTTCATTGCTGGATGTGTGTTTACCTTTGGTGGATTTGAGGGCTTGGGTAGCTCATCTGGTGCAGGTGCATAGTTGGTTGTTGGTTCATCTGATGCTTGAGTGGGTATTGTGCCCTGGATGGCCAGTGATTGGGATGACAGATGGATTACTGACCAGCCATGAGGAGGTGTTAGTCTATGGAGGGGAGCATGAAGTCAGCCATGTTCACCTTAACCATGGACATGTACCATGGTCATATGCGGGTGGCGGCTCCAGGGTCAGTGGAGGGTGAGGAAGGTTTGTGTCAATGGTGCAATGATGATGGCTGCGTGTCTTGGTAATATGCTCCAGTCCTCATGTATGCCCCATCCATGTTCCAAGTTGGACATGGTGACTGTTGTGCCCTTGGGGTGATGAATGCTCATTCTCTGCAGATCCATGCATGCATTTCAAGGGGGTTGACAATGTGTTTTTCGTGCTCACATGTCTGTCTGTTCAGGGTGATTTGTTGCAGTCATGTTGTGGTTGGGCCGTGCCATTTGTGTGTGAGATGGTGGCATGGTACCATGCTGATATTCAGACATGCACATGTGTACACACATGCTGAACTGACTCCCCTCTCTCTCTTCCCATCCAGTGTCATATGCAGATGAGGATACCAGCACATAGGACGAGACAGTTGCAAGGCCAAGGCATTCCTGGAGGCTGCCTAGACCACGACAACGGATACCATCATTCACCACATCTGAGGGACAGGTGGCTGTCAAGGGTACATCTTCTGATGGCACTGGGATGAGGGACGTTAGCATGGACCTAGATGGTGAGTCCTCAGGGGCTGAGGTGCAGGGGGATTCGGCCATCCCCACAGACAGGCTTGTTGCCACATAGGTGCCATCTGGGGTGTGAGGGTCAGGTGTGATGGAGGGGGAGGGCGCAATTGGGGGTCTGCCATGGTGTCTGGTGGGGATATATCATCCGATGTGCAGACTGGGGACATGTGCCTGGGACAGGACGTTTTGCAGGACACATTGGTTGGGTCAGCTATTCACACTGTCCCAGGGCAATCGTCTACATGGTTGCACACATACATCAATGCCACCACACAAACTACCCGTGCAGTGAGTGGTGCTGATGCAGTTCGGGATGCCGTGTTGCCCATGCTGATTTCGGGCCGTGGCTGGCAGGTGGCTGCACTGGAGTCCATACACATGATCCGTGGCCAACTCATCAGCCATCATGGGCAGGTGTGCCACATCCTGTCGCAGATGGCTAGTGCACTGCTGGGTGTTGGGAACATGGTGCAGGCAACACAAGTGACACCCACCACCTCCTCAGCAACTGTGCCCCAGGCACCCACAGGTGTGGCCTCCATGCTGGCAGCCACCCCAGGCTCCTCTACCCATGTATGCCCATTTGCTTGTCTGCTGCCTACTTCACGGTCAGTGGGTGAGCAAGTGGCCACGGAGTACATTCTGCAGTCAGTGTCAGTCACGCAAGATCAGGAGGTGCAGGTGGATAGCTCACGGGCAACGTGCTCGCCTTGGAAGCAAGACGATGCTGATCAACACAGGTTCGATCCCCGGGTCCGCACTTAGAAACCTCTGGGTATTAAGCGCTATATAAATGACCAATCATAATCAGAATCACTTGAGGAAAGTTGTGTGGCAGCACTCCCCTCCAGGAGTCAGTCATCTCTACAGAGGGAGGCCAGAGGCGGGCTGCCAGGCAGCAGCAGGAGTTGCGGCAGCAGAGGCAAGCATGCTGGCAGCTCTTGGCACAGAGGGAACAGCAGGCATTCTTGCTCTGGCAGAGGAGGCAGGTGGCAAGGCAACAGATTAATGTGGCCACAACATGCCAACTGCAGCACATGTGGCAGCAGGAGGAAGAAAGTCTGTAGTCTATAGAGAAGGCAGCTGCCAGGGCCAGGGATGCAGCATGTGCAAGGTTGGAGGAGTTACGTGCTGGTATTCTGGGCGAGAACAGGAGGGCTGCCAAGCAAATTGAACAGTCCTATTGTGAGGACCTGCAGGCCCTCCGGGACAGCACAGAGGCACACCTGCGTCAAGTGGAGGCAGAATCAGAAGCAGCATTGGAGCTTGAGTTGTCAGGACATGGTCTGCAGCAGTGACGGTTGATATTTATTCTTTGTTAGTTGGCTTGATTATTGTTAGTTTTTGAAGGAGGATTTCTGTATATTTATTTTGGATTAATTGGTCCATGCTTTTTGTTCGGTTTCAACACCAAGACAGTTGTGTTTTTTGTTCTTTCGTAATCATGTGGTTTTATTGTTCATAATTGTGGTTGTCAGTATTGTCCTGCATTATATCTTTTGCACAGATGGTCATGTATCCTTGTGTGTTGCCTGTGCAGGTCTATGTTTCACTATTTGTCATGATGATGACTGTGCTTTACAGTGGGAATGGATGCTGCACTGGAGATGCATGTTCACATGTGATGTGGTTGATATAAATGGCCCCACTACACATGTGTGTTTGGGATTGTGTCGTGGATGTGGGTGTTCTCTCATGGGTGACGTTGCTATCGCCATGGCTTTGTCGATGTCGCATGGGTGTCACAGGTGTGTTGGGTGTGGTTATGTTGCCTGTGATGGTGTTTGTTGCTCAGGGATTTTGATGGTCCAAGTCATGGTCACAGTCATGCTCAGCGTATGTATTGAGAATGTCTGTTCTCCCGGATTTGAACTTTTGTGCAGTGTTGCATTCTTTTCACGCACTGTGGCTGCTGATGCATGTGTTACTCACCAAACGGCTGTCTGACGTCTGTAGGTCTAATAGGTGTGTGCATACGGATGTTTGGGGCTGTGCATGTGCTTCAGGTGAATGCAGGTCAACACGATCCAAGTGAGTCTGCAATGTATGTGGTCATTGATTTCTCCATGGCATACATCATGTGAGACACATCTGTGTAGTATTTGTATCTGTCCAACTAGTGTACTAGGGTTGGTGGGATGTGATGGACCACTGACCACTCACACTTGGATGATGTGATGTGGTGGTACTCCTCCCCATATTTTTGTGGCAGGGCATGTGGAGTCAATTTGCTCAGCAGGGGTGTTATGGTGGGGTGTTATGGTGGACCAGTAGTTACATCAGACATAGAGCGACAATGTCAGTAATTGGGGTTGTACCGAATACAAATTGCATCAGTGATTGTGGACACTCATTTATATAGAAACACACATAGGTTGTAGTTTAGATGATACTTGCTCAATGTCCATCAACAGGTTCCTGTAGGGTGTTGTGGTTGCACACTGGAGGTGGTGACACTTCTTTGGAATTTGTTGGATATTAGGCTGTGTACTGGCATGGGTTGGATTTTTCATTTGGGCACAAGGCTGAGTTCTTGTGGTGTGCAGTCCCAGGAGGACTTTGCCTGTTGTGGCCCTGTCCAGGCCCACGGTCTAGCTCTCACTGCATTCTCCTTAGCTGTGCGTCCAGCTGATGTGCGTAGTTGTGACTCACATTCAACACTGACCATTGTGTTCAGCTTGGTGGGTACCCAGTGGTCAGGATTGATGCAGAGTGTGTCATGGCCCACCTCACGGTGCACATCAAGCTCTTCCCCTGGCACCCCTTGCAGGGGCAGGGTCCCACATGGCCCACAGCTTCGGTTCTCACTTCAGCGTCAATCTGTCCTCAGGACAATAGGGTGGTGCATGCACTGGGGCCACAGAAGCCTGGTGTGGGGTGGTTGCCTTCCTGTTTCACACATACAGGTGCAGGTGGGGCATTCACATGCTGTACCACACAACCGCTAATTGGGGTGAACAGTTCTCATCCAACGTTGTACCCCCACTGATGTGTGATGATGGTGATAACCATGTGACATTTATATGGTTTGGACTTGTGCCCTATTTTTGGATTCAATGGGGATGCATGGGTGCTGAGTTGTTCGGTTTTGGGGTGCACCTTGTGTGTGCTGATCCTTAGTGGGGGATGCATGGGTGTGGAATTATGTGTGTGGTGTGCTGATTGGTGTGAGTACAGGGGTTAGGTTTGTTTGATGTAGATGCACTTTGCATGTGACTTGCTCAGTTTGGTGAGTGTACGGGGAGTAGGAAAAGTGGGTGTAGGTACCCTTTGCATGTGTGGCTCTGTTTTGTGGGTATACAGGAGTGGGACTAGTTGGCGTAGGTGCACTTTACATATGGCTGGCTCTTTTTCGGGGATTACAGGGGGTGGAATTCGTGGGTCTAGGTGGCCTTTGCATCTGTGTGGCTCTGTTTGCGGGTGTACGGGGAGTGAGAATTGTGGGTGTAGGTGCCCTTGCATGTGGGTGGATTAGTTTGGTGGGTGTACAGGGAGTAGGAATGGTGGGTGTAGGTGCATGCTGCATTTGTGGTGCGCAGATTTATTTCAATTATGGGGCTGTTGATGGTTGGTATGGGTGCAGCTAATGGTGATTACTTGGTGTCGCCATGCTATTTGTGTTTTTTTCACTGCATCTGGGGTCACGGTTCAAAATGTGTGCAAAACGGTCTGTTTCAGTGATTCCTTGGTTTGCACTAGGGGTGTGTTGTGGGCGTGCCAGGTGCAATCCTATTTTCTTTGCACTATTGGTGCCTGCTTGGGCTTATTTCTGTAAATCGCCTACTCGGGCGATGCATTTGCGCCAGGCAATCGTAGCGTATGCGCAAACATTTTTGCACCGATTTTGCACGTTTTTCTGTAAATCAGGCCAATTTTGTGAGACATCAAAAAAGGACTGCTCATAAACAAAATGTGTGGACGTTGTGTGATTTGCGTTGTTAATTGAGGACTAACATTCATCAAATTAATGTAGCTAGTTTGCTACTAGTGTTCACCTTGTACAGAGGAAGGTTTCCTTGGTCCCTTCTTCAGTTTCTCACCCAGTAGGGCGTCATTGCGGCCAACTGGCGTGCACCAGATCTCGGATTAAGATTATACATTTATGAATCCAATTTGATGGGGAAAATATGCGGGTGGTGCCCATCCTTCATTTTGTCCTCATTGGTATGCAGTGACGGTACCATCAGAAATAGCATACCAAGCACAAATGTATTTTTTGGGGATTCAATGCTGCAAAGGAAACCCCTATTTCTCTAACATGCATTTTCAGAAAGATGAAATGAATATAGATGAAATGATTAATCCGTTGCGACTTTAAATGTTTCAATTCAGGCTGACATACCTAAATATCACTAAATATGTGCAATCTATGGCAGCAGCAGCTCAGCTTTACATAGACAGCCTTTTCTTCATTTAATGCTTCGTTAGAGTCTGCAGGCATTATGTGTGCATTTTTATGAATACATTCAAAGCTTCGCAAAATTACCTAAAACGAAGCAGATGGTATACGTAACTGAGCACAGGTGGCTGAAGGTTGTTTGTTATTCAAAGGGCTGATGCGTCAGACCTGACAAACGAATATGCAGTGGGCCAGTAAATGGATTGGTTTGTCGAAGAAAGCAAAGCTGAAAAGGATAACAGACCGTATTTAAAGGTTTGAAAGTATCAAGTAAATATTGCTCCATTCCCTGCCTTTCCCCCAAAAAATACTAATGAAAAAGTACCCGCTGTTGTGCAATGGCTAAAGGTACTCCGAGTCACTCAGCGGTTAGAGGCACAAAATTGAGGCAGTAACAGAAGCAGCGGCGAGGTGCCTCTGACCATAATGGCCCGCCAGCCTCAGTTTAGGGCATGAGCACGTTAACGGCCCCTAGCAACGGTTGTACTGTAACATTACTGGCAGGATAGACTCACCATCAACAACTGCAATTGCAAGGCAAAGGTGCTAAAGGATTTAGTATGTATTTGTTCATTTTTAAAACAGGGAAAGGAATCACCTTTGGTCATAGACGCCACTTCTGGTTTCTGGAATCTCTTTTATGTGTTAATTACGGTGACATAGGTATATTTTGGTATGCTTTTTTTCGTTGTAAAAGTCTTCAGTACCCACGTTTAACGATCAAGAGTTCTCCGGAGGTGGCAGTAGCTGCGCGGCAATGTCTACAAAGGCAAGTGGCGTCCAGTTAGTTGTCAGACTGCTCCCAACGAGGGCCACACATCAGAAAATAGCACCCATGATTGGAGCAGCCTGATTGGCTGAGCGCCCTTGCAAGGCGCGAATTAAGTGAAGTTGGTTTATCACAATCCCAAAAGCTCCAGTAAGCCTTGCAGGGTTACACGTTTCCTGCTTCGGCTGCTGCATGTTGGATTCTGTAAAATCTCAGGGAGAGGATGGATGGGGGAGTGTGCATTATTGCATGATTGCAATGAGGTTATATGGTGCAGGCAGATTCAGAGTTGCTTCTACAAGTATGCACTTGGTGGTGTCTCCCTTGCATGTACTGTTTATAATGTATAATTTGTAAAAAAAATAAAAATAAAAAAAACATACTCACCCTGGCCAACAAAGGTGCCCGAGTGTTGTTAAGTTCCTGCAGAAAAGCAAAAAGGAACTAAAGAAGAAATAGGGTACGTTTGAATAAGTTGCCTAAATAATAGCATATTTCGGTTTCTGCCAAAACAATACCCTTAGTTAAGGAATTTCAAGTTCTAGAGGCCATGGTAAAGAAAAATCATCCTGAACTTCTGTTTAGTTTGAAGAGGGGAACGTGGGTTTTGTTTCAATCCATGGCTCACTGAGGTTGAAAAGACGAGCAAATATTAAAGCACCTGGGGCTTGGGCGCTTTACAAATGTAAAAAATAAATAAATAAAAGAAAGTAGAGCGGCACATTACCACATAAGACCTTGTGGGAAGTATTGCACATTTTTGATGTAATCCTTGATTCAAAGGGCAACCAGTGAAGCTTCCTCAAAATGGGAGCTATATGTGCCCTTCTTAATGTGCCGGTCACTGTATGGGCAGATGAATTCTGGAAAGCCTGGGGTCATCGACTAACATAATCAGGAGCAACCGCATATTGAGCATTATATCAGTCCACCTTGAAGCCGATAATAGCTCGATCAATGGTTGCACAATGTTCAGCAGCAAATAGGGAGCGCGCAGTTGTCAGAGAAGCATAGGGTTGAAATGAAAAGAAATGAGCACACAATTGGCATAGGCACCCAAAGAGTGGGTGGCATCTAAACAGATACCTAGTGACTTTATCTTGGGCAGAATATTGGTCAGGGAGCCAACCAGTCCCAAGTAGATTTAAGACCCCTTGATTAGTAGACATGGGGAGGAGACCTCCAAAACCTCCATGTTATCTCGATTATTGCAAAGCCCATCATCACACCTTCACTTCTTAATGTGCTGAGCAGTGAGATGCATGGGGGAGATGTTACATTGGACCTCTAAATCTCGAGTAAAGACAAGATGTCTATCATTGCTGTGGTTTGGGAGGAAAAATGTGCCAAGCTCATCATGTCATGGTTTGATGTATATGTTGAACAGAATAGGAGAAATGCACGAGCCATGGCGGACCCCTCTTTTCACTTGCTCAGATTTCGAGATGGCATCCCCAACTTTAACTCTAGATGACCTGTTGCTGGGGAAAGACATACACCAGCCAGCTGCACTTTCTGCCACCTCAGCCACTTCCCGGATACCTTGATATAAAAGGCAGTGAACCAAGGGGTCGAACGTCACCGATAGGCCCAGCAACATTAGTAAGGTAACCTGGTCGATAATCTGAGGAAGAGACCATTTTATATCTATATTGGGGAGTTTAGTAGCTTTAAATCTATGGAAGCTAGACTGCTGACCTAGAGGCAACTCGTGTTCTTCAACATAAGACTCAAGTGGCTACTTTATCAAAGATTTTCAAGAGAAAAGGCTCACTGCCAATCAGAAACCCTAGTTACTTAGAACCCAAGTATAGGCAAGAATCTCCATCCCGAACCTTCCACGGTATCTTAGTTCTAACTGGGAAATTGATCCTTTTTCTTTTCACTTTCACAAGATGTCCATCTTTTCAACTCCCAAATGCTGGGTGGCCTTTTTGCTTCTGAATGATGGGAAAAGGTGTGGGGGGGGGGGCAGGGGATGAAGCGCAGGTAAAATATGCATGTGGTCAATCTGAGTAAACTGAACAAAAAGACCACCTTGGACAAGCACTCATATTCGTTTGCATTTATGGTGCATGGACACTAAGGCTGAAGAGAAATCTTGAAGCAACGTTGCCTCAATTTGCCAACTTCAGAAGTACCGGGGGTAGTTGGCCCTGCTGGGGTTTTACACTCTGATGAGAAGGTTACATACAGACCTCTGCAGCAGGCACGTGACCCCTTCTTTACAAGGGCTGGAAGGTGCCACTTGCAGTCTACTCGTGAAACTCTGCTTGTCAGCATCATAACCCCTTGCTGGGTAAGGGCGAGTTTTACATAATGTATCATCAACATATGAAATGCATTACTTACCATTACTTACCAGTACCACATGCGGGATGCTGATGAGTTTGCAGACATTAGCGCATACACATATGACCTGTCTGCACATCACGTCTCTCTAATGCCCATGTAGATTCTTTTTGTAAATGTCAAGATATATTTGCATCCCTACTGGAGAGATGGGAACGCAATGCATGCAAGAGTCAGCAAGGACCCTTCTGTGCATTATACATTTCAGTGCAGAGAAGGTTTATGCGAATGTGTGCGCCCCATAAGCTCACATTCTCTGCCACGTTGGAGGTCCCCAGCACTTTGTTGTCTCCGTAAATGAAACGATGAGCTAATGTATTCCTGAACATTACAGGACAAGATGTTTTGTGAATCTGTGGGCAAACACATATTTTTTGCTTCTGCTATTTGCTGGGGGGCGGGAGTAAAACTCTGGGGCATCAAAACCCATAATTATGCAGTAATTACTGCAGGCTGTGCTTTTGATAAAGAATGTCAAGAGGCCTCATTTACAAAAGCGTTTTTACAATGGCGCAATCACATTGAAAATGCTTTGTAAATCAGTCACAGTATCGCCGCAGCTTGAACTCACTGAGCTTTCTTGACAATTTACCCAACGCTCTTTGCATACAGTCCACTGAGCATGTTGCGCTTGGGCTGGAGAGCTCCCTTTTCAGCCATTCTAGTTAGTGTTTTGTATCACTTGGAATATATTGAAGAACTACACGGTTAAACTAGGTTAGTGTATGTCGTTTAAATCAGGTCATGAACCAACTTAATGGTAATCAGTTTAATAAGCTCTGAAGTGTGAAAATCCACGCTGGGCCAGGGGATGGGTCGCTGGGGACTTGGACACGTGACTGATAAATGTTCAGCCTAATACATGTTTAAAGAATCTGTGATTGTCTCAGTACTGACATACTATTGAAAACTTCAAGCCACTGCAGGGAGAAATGCCAGAGCGCAATGGCTGTCTCAGTACTCAGCACGCGTCAGAATGGAGGAGCATTGTGAGCTCTGTGCATGTCTCATTTCTAGTACACTAGTGCACACTGCAAGCCAAGATAGCTGTGCATTGACTCAGACAGGCGGGTAGCTCAGTGATGCAAAAATCCTGAGCAAAGCCAACTAGGGAACAGATATGTTCTAAACTGGGTGCCACGCAAGAGCTCCACAGATGTCTCATGATAGTTACACTATCACATACTGTACACCAGTGGTCTTCAAACTGGGGGCATGGCCCCCACGGGCCCCCAATGATGTTCAGGGCGTGGGGGGTGGGGCAGACTCCTTAAAAAGGTATTAAGATGACTGTGTTTAGTATCAAAAAGGATTATGGTGACTGCTTTTAATAGAAAATACAAGCAGTCAAAAATCTGTTTATATTTTAAAGAGCCTGGGACCTCCCATGGCCTCATTTGGGCCCCTAGGAAGTGAGGGGTTTGGGGGGGAGCGACATTTTCTTTTTACTCATGGGGTGGCTTGGTAAGAAAAAGTTTGAAGACCACTGCTGTACACCTTGACCACTAGCAGTTGTGAGATCCATGTGGTTGACCTAGTCTTGTGATGGCAGTGGGTGGAGCAGGTCAGGATCAAGGTTCAATGTGGGAGATCTACATTTAAACAATAACGAATATAATGCTGTACATGTAAAGATAAAAGACACCAAAATCGAGGAAGCCATTTATTTAATGTCTGTTGTCTCTCATCTTGGATATGTGGTAGCCAGCAATTATTAGTCAATTCCAGCTAAGGATCGTCTGTAACATACTTGGGCTTAAGTGTGAAAATATATTCGTCCCATAGTGCTGCACTTTCTTCGATCTCCTAAATATTGTATAATTCTTTAATAGGTTTATAATAGGGTTTTAGTGCGGAACATATCAACCATGACAACCAGAAAAGCGAGCCAGTAAGAGACCATGGAACACGCAGAAATCATAACTCTCGCAAGGGTTGCCCAAGTTTGTTAACCTGACAATTTGGGACCAATTCACACCCTACAAATAATAGTCAAACAATAATTGATTTATCGTTGATACACTCCTTGCTGTCGACTTATTATTGAAAACATTAAACCATGTCTAGGGTCCAAGAAGTAGCGCAGCACAGTGTGAAACATGTCTGATGGCCAAAGCCTAAACATGTTAGAATTGATACCTTAGCTTGCACTTATACTTGGTTGCTAATATCAGACACAATGAGAAAACTGTAAACATTATGATATACGGTTTGGGTCTATTCACTAAAACATTTGACCTAATCACATATGATCGAATTTATTTGACCTTTTTTTCGGACTAAAATACGGGGTGAGAACCACCGCAAGTCCCGTCCCCACTTCCCCTCAACCTAATCTATACCCTTGCCCACCCCATATATATATATATATATATATATATATATATATATATATATATATATATATATATATATGTATTTAATTAAATTTGACTGAAAAAAGATAAAAGAAATTCGATCAAATGTTTTAGGTCAAATGTTTTTAGGTAAATTATGCTAATACCTGATAAATGACTATCTCAGGTTTTACGCCATTCATTTTCTATAGGGGATTAGCATTGTGCTTTGAAAATCACCTAGAGTTTATATGGTTTGGATCTATTTGACTTAAAACATTTGACCTAATCACATTTGATTGAATATATTTGACCTTTGTTTGGTCTAAAATTCGGGGGGAGAACCCCCACAACCACCACCCCACTTCCCCTCAACCGAATCTATACCCTTACCCACCCCCATATATATATTTCATTAAATTTGACCGAAAAAAAGGTCAAAAAAATGTGATCAAATGTTTTAGGTCAAATGTTTTTAGGTCAATGATACTAATAGATTATAAATGACTATCTCAGGTTTGACGTCATTCATTTTCTATAGGGGGAATAGCATTATGCTTTGAAAATCACCTAGAGTATATACACCCCCGTTTTATTTATAAGTGAAAGCTGCATTGCAAACCTAGTAAAGATGCAGACCAATGGTCGAACTGTACGAAAAGAAGTAGTGGAACTATGTTCTCTCTTGGCCACACCCCCTCCCGCATTCCCTCCCACACGCAATCCAAACCCCCAAACAAACACACCTGCTATTTAAGGAAATGTTCAGTGCAGTTTCAACTCATCCTACACTTTTATTTGACAACTAAACCATTCCCAAACGGTTTCTTTTCAAAATAAAATTATAGGAATAGTGCAACTTTTTTTTGTAAGTAGAGGAGCACCGTTCCCAACTGCTCTTGCCCTCTTCGACCACTGATGCAGAGTAATTCCTCGACTCCACTGGCTTCAGTATGCTGCAGCTTGGATGTTGCAACAGATATACGATACTGCCTCTGCCTCTGCATCGCCACCTTTGCCATCCCTCTGTTGCCTGCCAGTGAAACCACGCTTTACCTATAGGTCTTTCGGCATGGTACATAGAGCATCTTCCAGGACTTGCCCAATATTCCTGAAGAAGAATTTTGGTCACCACATGCATACCTGCAATCAAATCTCCCAGTCACCCCATTCACTGCTGCCACAAAAGATCCAAAATGAACAGTCGGGTGGAGGAAAGGTCCCTGAGCAGGCAGCCATCTTGAAGCATGTTCCCTTAACTCCCGAAACAATTGAAAACTATCTTATTTTTAGGAGGGCCCTGAAAGCATTCCTCTTCCCTAACTAATCTGGCCAGGATACAGTTCGGTTATGTTCTTGTGAGACGTGATGGGCGGGGAGAAGCCTACTGGTAGTTGGCACGCACAAGACATGATGATTAACATAGCATTTCATGTGTCGTGAACAAAGTTTAGGCCTGATTCGTCAAGGTTTACTCCAGAGCAAATTCAGAGATGTGCATGAGCATTTAAGAGTTGCACCTGCTTCCTGATACCAAAAGCACAAAGCTTTGCACTGGAGCAAACCAGGAGATGCCACCCGAGCAGATCTTTGTGAATCAGATGTGCACGCTTCAAAGATGGGCCAGGTTTGCACCAGTTCAAGGCTTTGCGAGTATGGTGTAAGATAACAGCTCCCAATATGAGATGGTCAAGGGAATCTCTTAATTTGCTACAGTGCAAATCTTTGTGAATATGGCCCAACAATAGAAATTTGGTAAACAAATGCATGTTAGACATAATTAGCAAAACATACAAATCTGTAGCCGGTCAGATAGCACAACGAGCTGAGCGCCCGTTCCTGGCATCTGTGTGCAGCCTGCTGATGCCGGTTCGAATCCTGGCAGGGCCAACTCAACCTTTCATCCTTCTGAGGTCGATAAATTGAGTACCATGCTGTGGGATAATAATATCAACTGTTATCTCAGCGCTCAGATGCCTGCAGGCTTGTAGCGCTATATAAAGCCAGATGGCCTAATTACAAGTTAGCCGGTCCAGATTTAACAGTGCTGGTAAAACCGTACCAGCACAGTTTTCCAGACCGACTAACTATGAGTTCTGAGGCCGTGTGGTGGGTGTAATGTCACCGGCCGCAGATGGACGAGGAAACACCGGCACCATTACCACATGGTGCCGGTGTTTCCACTTCCCCATTCCCGTGGAGTCGAATGGAACTCCATGGGAATGGGGATTTACAGAATGCCGCCTCCGGAATTACCGGATCACCGGGGCTGTAATGCCCCAGTAATTCCGGCAAAACCCAAGGTGGTAAATCCCTACGGTTCCGGCGGTAGCCTGCCAGTTTTACCGGCACGGCTCCACCGGACTCGTAATGAGGGTCAGTATTATTTGGCACAGATTTGGTATTACCCATTTTTGATGAATGGTATTTTTGACAAATTTGTGTTTGCCAATTTAGTTACCACTTTTTTTACCACCTAAATATAGATGGTAAATTTGGGTTAGAAGGGGGATGGGCGGAAGTGGGGATTCAGGGTAAAGGGGTTGTTGGCAAAAGAAATCAGGCGAAACTGGCATTCGGCAAAAAGAAAGGCCAGGAATCATGGTAGAGCCAGAGATTCTTGATGTTTGGGCTGCAACGCCATTGACACTTCTACATCCTGAGCTGCAGAGAAAATGTGGGGAGGGTAGCTTAGAACAAAATCATACAGGACATTTAAAAGAGTCAACATATTTACAAAAAAAGATAAGCATTACTTCTCTGTTTCACTTTACGGCACTCGTCTTGTTTCTCTGCGAGACAGAGAGCCAACAAGAGTTTCGCTCCCATGGGAATGGAATTTACTTTAGAAAATCTTTTATAACATCAGATATGACTGGACAATATGAAGGATAATAAGCTATATCGTTTCCTCATGTTAAGAGAAAAGTGGCAAAGAAGAATGTGATGTTGAAATATGTAAATGTGACATACTGGGAGAAAAAGAGCAAGTACACATTGCTACCAAGTTGCCCCGGGACTTGCAGGCCCATACTTACCGTGGGAAAACAAAGCTAAAGGTCCAGCGTGCATTGGGAAAAACCAGTACTGGCTCAAGGTGCAGCCCATGATACAGGGAAACTTGGCAGCTATGAGTAAATGAGAGGCAACAATAGGCTAAGATTGCTAAGGCTCTTACAATTCGGGACCCTCCGTATTTACAAACAAAAAGGAAGGATCACGGGTATTAAAGTTAATCCTGAGATTATAATCCCCCAGTCCACCAAACAGTATTAACTGCCTTACTTTGTGGAGTTAGTTGGCAGGAATAGAAAGGGGCAGAGCTAAATTCTGTAATTGTGTTATGAATCAGATTGATGACGTGTTGCACTATCTATAGCTATAACTTTCACCACAACGCGGCGTTGCAGGAGTCATCCATGACCTACGCCTCTTATTGTGCTTATGTGGCCCCATTTGTCGTCAGAGTTCACCGGGATGCAAAGAGCACTTGTTTGTATAAAGATGGCTGCTGCCTTATTGTGATGAGAACCAGAGTCTCCGTGCAAACCAACCACCCCAACCCCATTGGTTGCCTGAGAGTATAACATCCAATAGGGAGAACCGGCAGGCGAAAGCCGGCCACCCACCGAAGGCACCACACTAAAGGCTCCTGTCCTGAGGCTGTGCAGAGATGCCAGACGCCTTGAGCCAGAAACGCTGCCCCTGTCCTGAACCTCGTGTTGCCACATTTGGTCCACTCTCCATTTGCTCACTATTTCCCCCTACAACCTCGCCCTCCACTGATCCTTTCAAGCTGCTTCGCAAATGGCCACCACCACATAATGCTGGCAAGCGCCTGCTATAATTCTTAACTGCCCAGCGACCACTATGTCATAGTGTTCTGCCCTAACTACCTTATACACCTTTCTACAATCTAGAAACTCCCATTGTGCGCCTTCATTTGAGAGCCTAGACCAGCTTCAGTCTCACTCTGTATGCCTCGTGACCCAACCCACACACTTCTATATTAAACTATATCCTCCCCATATCTACCCCCCACCATGACACATACTCTACCGTGCACAGAAAGCACTTTTGCCTGTATAGGCAATGGCCTTACTCGCCTAGGTTGTCGACGCCACCACCCACTACCATGCCCTACCCCTTTCCTATCCTCACTCACCACCACAACACTACCCACTTCCACCACCCTCTCCCAGACCACCAACACCTCTCACCAACCTTACCCAACCCGTCCATGTCTAGTCTAGATCAACACAGAAGTCTTTGTCTCAGCTCCAGAACCTATACACATGCATATCCCCCACCATCCAGTCCTGGATCAACCTTACTAGAAAGAAAAGCAGCTTGCACACAAAGTAAGCTCACCCAAACTCCCGCCACTGCCAAACCGCCCTTTAAACCCCCTTCACATACAATCTACCCTGTGACCCAACAATCTCAACTAGCACTACTTACTCCAGCACCCGGAGCTCTGCCTATTGTTTCACAAAAGAAGAATCCTGATGCATCTGCTCATTTTATAGCCACAATGCCCACTCAGAAGCAGAGAGCAGATGCCCCTATCACCAACCATGTCTCACCTCCTGAAACCTTAAGCATGCCCACTCTCACCATAGCCCCTTACCAGCCTTCAAGCGCCTCACGTAAACGAGGACCCCACACCTCTACCACAAGTAACACCTCTCACCAACCACTGAAATGTGCCCTGATCAACGCACAGTTCTCACTGCCCACGCCCTTGACATTCAAGACCTTATCATCACTAACAACCTTGACCTCCTAGCCATCAGCAAAACTTAGCTCCATCAAACTTCCGGCCCAGCACTGCTACTTGCCACCCCCCCTGGCTACACCATCTTTAGACACAATCGCCCCCCCCCCACAAAGGCGGTGGAGTCGCCCTTATTGCCAAAGACTCCATTCCCATTAGAAAGGTGGAGAAAACACCTGACAATAACAGTGTCCACCTTCTAGTCAAACTTAACCCATCCCCTAACTGCACCATCTCCCTTCACATAGTGTACCGCCCTCCAGGACCTACAGCAGACTTTCAAGCCTCCTTGACCCACTTCCTTGCAAACAATCAAAAACAAAAAAACTCAGACCAACCTCCTAGGTGACCTCAACCTTGGATTAAACGACCAGAAAGATCTACCGGCGAAAACTCTTAACAAAGCTCTTCAAATACTAGTCTTCCAACAAGTGAGCACAGACCCCACCCACATCAAGGGCCATACCCTGGACTGGATAGCTCAGCACAACTGTCAAATCACCACTAAGGCTAACCAACCCTTACCCTGGACTTATTACCACACCGTCCTCTTTCAGATCACTACCACTAGGAAAGCACACCAACCGTCCACACCGGTATGATATGGCATTTATAACTCGCCCATACACAAGTGTTTCAAGGTGCAATGAGGCAAGGGTGGGGAAACAGCGGGAAGAAAGACAGCGATCCTACCAGGCCAGGTGACATTGAGATCACGCAAGTGCAGGGGAGTGGGGAAAGTGCGGGGGCAGTGCAGTAGATGGGATAACAGCAAAATAAATAAAAACAATAAAAGCTATCCCATCAGCTTTTACTAGGAGCACCTGCCAACTGGCCAAAGAGAGACGCCTACCCTACCTCGCAGTCCCTGCCCTAAGAGCACCCATCTCTAAAGACCCCGAAGCATTAATCCAAACATTCAACACTATCATCACTCAAGCCATAGAAACCATTGCCCCACTCACTCACTCACAGAAAAGCTAAACACACCAAACACGCTAATGCTTGGTTCACCCCTGACCTCCTTGAACTGCGCTCCAAAAAAAGGGATTCACTTTCCATTTGGAAAGCCAACCCCTGCGTTTCCACAAAAAACGAATTCAACAGACTTGCTAAAATGGACAAAACATCCATCGTCAAAGCAAAAACCATCTCATTCAATACCAGGATAGACTCAGCGAGCTCCAACACCTAATGAGATTTTTTCCATATTCAGGGAGTTAGAATCACCCATTCCTCTTCCACAAATCATTGATAAAGATCAAGCCTGGTGCAACAGCATCCAAGATGCTATACTCAACAAACTGGACCTGCTATATAGCAAAATCAAAACCCGCCAGCAGGCTCTCAACTATCAAGCACCCCTCCATCGTGATGAAATAATTAGCACTGACACTTCCAAAAACACTAATTCACCTCTATTCTCCTTTAGAGGAGTCACCGAAAATGAAGTCCGAGCACTCATGAAATCCATCAAACCATCTAATTGCAAAGGTGACACATGTCCAGCCCCACTCATCAAAGAATGCGCCCCCACCCTTGCTCCCTTCCTCACCACCCTCAATGCATCCTTCTCAACCGGCATAGTCCCGACATGTCCCAAGGAAGCATGGGTCTGGCTACTTCTCAAGAAACCCTCAATAGACCCATCCACATCAGGTAACTACAGGCCCATCACTACAGTCCCCTTCCTCCTCAAAATAATAGACAAAGCAGCCTACCTGCAAATACAGCAATTCTTGGAAGCTAATAACCTCCTCTGTCTCCGGCAATCAGGTTTTCAGCCTGGTCACGGAATCGAAACAGCTCTACTAAAAAACCAAATAGATGACATCAGAGACTCTGGTAAACCAGCCCTACTACTCCTCCTTCACCTTTCAGCGGCATTCGATCTTGTAGACCACGAGACCCTCTGCCTACACCAGTCAACCTCCGCACAATTTTCACCTAACGCCACAACATGGATCACCTCCTTTCTTTTCTGACTTAGCCTCTGCTCACCCAAGCACCATTCACTGTGGAGTTCCCCAGGGAGCATGCATATCACCTATCCTCTACAACATTCTCATCAGGTCCCTATTCCGCATCCTTGACTCTGTAGGCATTACGTATACCTATTACGCTGATGATACACAGATCCCTAACACTTACAGGCAACTACGATGCAGGTTCCAAAACACTTAATACCGTCTACACTGCCATCCAAACTTGGATGGCCCAAAACTGGCTATGTCTCAATGGAGACAAAACGGTACAACTACTAGTTGGTTCCCCAGAAACTCTCAAAAAAACTGGACAACCAATACTCTGCCTTTACCATTGATAACATACTTATCCCAGTCTCTCACTCGGTAAAAACCTTGGGTGTTCAAACTTCTCCATGACTAAACAAGTCAACTCGATCACCTCATCCTGTGCCTACTACACCAAGCTTATAACCGCTGCTCGGCCTTTCCTAACTAGGGATAACTGCCTGACGATAGCTAGAGCAATAATATGCTCCCTTCTTGACTACTGTAATGCCCTCTTGACTGGTACATCAAAAAAGAATATTGACAAACTACAAACTGTTCAAAACAATGCACTCCGTGCAGCCTGCTATATCCCTAGAAGAGACCACATCTCAACCACTGAAAGTCCAATGAGAACCCCTTACACCAACCTTCTCGTAGTACCCAAGGTCAATAGAGCAAGGGCAGGAGGCTCAAGCTTCCCGTTTATCGCAGCATCTCAATGAAACACCCTTCCTCACAGGCTTAGAAACATCTCATCACACATAGCCTTCAGCAAGGAAATAAAAACACGCCTGTTTATCTGAATCCCCTTACAGCTACTCATTTCGTCCCCTAGGATGCAGAACGTTAATGTACCACTTATGTAACCTGTCTCCCTTACCTGGAACCTCATGTAACTCTCCACAACATTGCTACTCCTAATGTAACCAGTAAGCAATGTCGTGTCCATGTAACTAAGTTTTTCCATAATGTAACAGCGCCTCAATATAACCTGCCTCCCTTACCTGTAACCTCTTGTAACTTTCCACAACATTGCTACACCCAAATGTAACCAGTAAACAATGATTTGTCCATGTAACTAAGTCTTTCCCTTATGTAACAGTGCCTTGATGCCTATGGGTTGCAAGTGTGCTATATAAATTCAAATAAATAAATAAATAAATAAATAAATAAATGAATAAATAAATAAATAAATAAATACATGTTTAAATGGTGTAAATAGAAAGGCCCGAAAAAATCTTTAGTGAATAAGGTTGATATGAGAACATAACTTCCATTTCTATTGGCAAATTAATGAGGTAGTGGTGGTGCATGCAATGTTAATAATATTCAGGAATGTCATACCTTAACAAATAGAAAAAGACATTTAAATGAAACAGGATATATTTGGATATATGAAAATACATGGCCTGCAGAGGAAGATTGTCAGGCAAGATTGTGTGCAGTATCCTTTGGAAGACTACAGCAACTTTGACCTCCTGGCAATAGGAACCCAACATTTGGGATAAGTCTGAACTACACAGGTTGATAGTGTGGCTGAGCAACCAGGCCTATCTCAAGAGGGGTCAATGTGAGCAGTAGGGTTGTAACACAGAGTTTCACAATGACAGTTTTTCAAATACACACTTACACTTGAGGTTTCTTGATTAAACAATTATTAATTTAACAGTTAGTTATATAAGCCTTCTTCAGAAGGGAGCAAACCATGTAACAATTATAATAAACTTCAAAATACACACTTTCTCTAATCAGATGGTACCCATTGGGGATGACACACAGACACTTCCTACACCCTCAGGTGACTTAAAAAAGCTAGGACACTGTCGAAATTGATTTATCACTGTTACATTTAGAGCAATACTGAGTTTGGTGCAAAGGTTAGATTGGGGAATAAAACAAAGGTTAACAAATAACTCATAAACTGGTAAGTACTTTTTGAACCCTCCAATGCGAAGTAAATTTAACCCTTTCCTTGGGGAAAAGTAAAGGCACAGAGTCAGAGGTAAGTCTCTCAGGGAGCCAGGACAGCCAATGTTAGTTGAGCAAAGTCTAGGGGAGCAGAAGATATTCTTTGCAGGTAAGTTAAAGTCTTGCACAATGTTTTTAGAAAAATTTGTAGAAATAAAATCACTTGAAGGGCCACATGCTGTGAGGCTTGTGAGGGGCAAAGCTGCGAGCAACTCTGCAAGGGCAACCAAGACAAGTCTCAACTGAGAACAGGTAAGGCAACACCATAAAAGGTAAGTCTTCTTAACTTTACGGTATCTTGGGTTAGAAGAAATGGTTCCAGCTGGCTTCTTGTTCCTGTACAGCTTTGCAGATCCTGGTGTTCCTGGGCCTCAGTCGTGGGGACAAGACGGAGGACGTCTGGGAACTCCTGCACTGCAATGGAAAGGTCAGCGGCAGCAATGGGCAAACTTCAATTCAGTGGCACTTTGCGGTTTCAGCTCCTCGTGTCTACAGCAAATAGCAACACTGCGGTTCTCGAATAGCACTTCAGACTTCCATCGCATCTGGGGTCCAGAACTCTGTTGAGCTGGCTCAGGCTTGTTCAGTCCTGCTTCAGGGAAGTCTGGAGGATCTTCCTGGCACTCGGGTCTGACTTAAAAGTGATCCATTCGGTTTGGTGTTCCTCTCCCAGCAGCAGCAATGGAAGTACAGCCAGCTCTGAGAGGATGTCCAAACGGGTTCACTGTGGGGTTGATTGGTCCCACCAACCCAAGGGGAGAAGTCATCCTTGCAGGACTTCTCTAGTCGAAACGAATTCGGAGCTTCAGCACAGCAGCACGGCTTCACTGGGCAAAGCAACGGTCCAGGAGTTGCAGCAGTCATCTCTTCCAAGTTCTTCTTCGGATTCTTTCGTCCAGCGGTCGACTCTGCCTTCCAAGCCAAAAAGCCTCGCCTTTTATGCAGGTTTCTCCCATTCATTCCAGCCTAGCTGTCAATCACACAGCAGGCTGACTGTCCTCCAAGGACAGCCAGCAGGACAATCACCTTTGGGTACATTACTGTAACCAATGGGATTAAGCACAGGGAGTTTCAGACACCTCCCTCACTTCCTGCCCCTGCCAGACATACTGGAGCCAGAGGGGGGCTTCACTCGTGAATCCCGCCAAAGACAAAATGAACAAAGGGAACAAACCTGGTTTGGTGCGCAGAGTAAATCTCAAGAAGGACCTTTCCAACAAGAAATGGTGAAAAACGAAGACCAGGGCCATTTGACAAAATGAACACCCATGGGTACCTTACTGCAGCTGGGAACACTGCCCGCTGTAAAAACACACAATGGTAGTAAAAATTAAATCACTGCCACTAGCCATTAATTGTAGAAAGGGTAACATAAAAATATCACATGAGAAACTAGATAAAGGGGATACTAAGCGACCCCTCCAGCACCCTATGGTAAGATAGTGTGTGCTGGGTCTAGAAAGTTACAAAATGTAAGTAAAGTCAATTTCACTTCACTGCTCTTGGAAACAGTAGTTTCACCAAGAGAAGGTATTTAAACCTTTGGGAAATCTAAGAGACGTCCCTGTGGCACTGCACTGAAGGTGCTGTGTGTCACAATGTAAAGATGAGACCTGAGGAGTTTTTCAGACTCCAAAGTCAAAAGAAGCACAGAGTATAAATCACAGAAAATTACATGAGAGAGTGGGAAAACGGTCTCACTCTCTCCAGGTTAGAAATTAAAAGTCCTTAAGTCCAGCAAAAGAGCTGGGGGTCTCTTAGGTAGAGAGGAATTAGCACATTTATGAGAATTCTCCCTAAAAACGATGTTTACAATAATAATGTTATGCAGTATTTATTTCAGTGAAATACTGATCAAGAGGTTTGTATTTAATACATTTGGTAAAACATTGCTGTGGTGTTTATGTCCATTAAAAGAAGTTGTACAAACATAAGTCAGAATTGTGCAATGATTGGAGATGCCCTATTACACCACAAATATATAATCCGCAGTGTCTGGCATTTACATGGGCGCACGATCAGTCAAACAAGCAAGGCTTATTTATGACTAAAATCAAGCAAAGCAATAATGAAGTCCGCGATAAAAACCGTATCACAACAAAGAAAAATGAAAAAAACATGACACACAGCAGTCATGACAAAAACATTTCAGAATAAATTTTGTCCTAAAGATAATTAAAGTGAATTTAATCAGAGCCTAACAATTCAATCACATCTAACTGCAAGAATATAAAGTACATTATGTGCAGCCATGGTTAAGATGCTACGTCTAAACACGTTATCCTTAAAAGCCAAGCTCTCCTCCTACAGGGAAATTAATGGCACATAGGAATTGGGAGCGGACAGATCAAGAGCTTCCCCCAGCGTCCTAACTTTCCCATCGTTCAGCCAAGGCTTTAACCACGTCTGTCTATTTGGCGCGTACAGTCAGCAAAAGAATAAAAAATGCAGAGCATCCTCCCCAGGTGCCCGGTAATGCCAACACCTGCTGAAGCTTCCAGGATTCCAAACAGACGTAAAACCTGCCCCGGGCACATTACTCAAATGAAACTTAATAAATAATGGATTTGTATGAAATGTTTCTCATCGAGAGAGACTTTGAATACACAATATGATTTATTTGAAAAATAGATCACAGACCGAGAGCTCCCCCTTGATTCATCTAGTGAGTCCTGGATAACCCATGCTTACTTAAGTATATCTGACCTCTAGCAATGACCACTTGTTATTCAGGAGGAATCAGCCCTGGGGTACTCCAGTGTCATGCTACACACTAACTTTCTAACAAAAATGCTCCATGTCCACTTTAACCGCCCGTGGAGCAGAGAACATCCAGCAGGGCCCTCTGTGTAGAAAATTGTCCCATTACAACTGAGGAGCAGTGAGCAACAAAGCATTACCTGCCCTTTTTTGCTTTCTTGTTCATGGCTATACAAGGTTTAGTCACTTATGGTTCAATCAAATGTATCAGCTTGTCATTTACATGGCATGCAGGAGCTGAAGGCTATTTTGTTGTCAGTACCTCATTCGCGTTTTGTGAGTTGATCTATCGTAGGGATATCAAATCGAAGAGGGTGTATTTGAGGGTGTTTTATGACCTTCCCTAGAAGTTCTGTGTGTGTGCTGAGTGTTGTCTGCTGGTTTTGGGCTTTACATTAATTCGAGAGTAATCCCAGTTTATTGGGTCTTGCAAGGTGTGTATGTGTGTGTGGTTTACAGGGACATGCATTATGCAGATGTGATTTTTTTTATTTGTATTTTAATCCTTTAGATTTGTACAAAAGAAAGTAACAGAAGAAAAAGAAGAAGAAGAGTTGTAAAAAAGTATGCTCAAGTTCTCAAATCCTTGAAAGGGAAATTAAAGGGGCTAACTAAGCCGTGGAGCTTGCAACACAAGGCACTCTATTGTATGGCAGCCATTGGCAAAGTGCAGTTGACCATGAGTTCTGTTGGACCCGGAAAGGATTTTTGGATGTGATGTAAGATCTTATATGTTGCCAGCAACCACAAAGTCTTTTCCCCTGCCATCATCCTTGCCCAGCAGAGGTCTTCGTCCCGTAGCACAAAGTCCGAAAATACGTGCCCCAAGTAGAGTGATCTAATCCTCAAGGTACATGGACAAGAAAGAAGTAAGTGAAGGATGGACTCCACTACTTCAGGTAGGCCACAGAATCTGCAGCCATTGGTTCTGGCAAGTCCCCGTATAGAGAGGGTTTCGTTAGTATGTAACAAGTTCAGTCTTGCTCTCAATAACAGGGTCCTAGCTTGCTTAGATGGGAACTGCTTTATGAATGGTTGTAGCTCATTCAGTTTTTGAGGATTCAAGGGCAAGTGGCTCGTCAATTTGTTGGAGGCAGCTTTCATTCCAGTCTTAATCCAGTCTAGCTCTTTCACTTTGTTCAAGACCTTCACTGGGTTGGTTTTAAGAGACTCTACATCGGCTGCGACCTCATGTAAGGTTTCTAGGTTCCATTGTGACCACCGGTTTAACATCTTGCAGCTTAAATCTTTCATTTCTTGTAGAATCAAGTTATAAACTGAAGGTTTATCCACAAGCTGGCATTTGCCGTAAAGCATCAAACAGTTGCATCCGACTGAGGCCTCGATGGAGAGTAAACTTAGTTCTTTTCTAATGCAGGCTATTGAGACACAGTAAGATTTTTCGTCAGAAGCTTGCCTCCAAAATAGGTCATAAAGATGTTGGAATGTTATGCATTGCGTCTGCGCCATAAGTTAATGTTGGCACCACCTTCATTTTGTAAAAGTTTATCACAGGAATCAAGGAAAATCGTCAAAATTTCCTATCGATTGCACTGACTTGAGCTGTTAGTTTTCTTGTTTTTTCTTTCAGAAAATGTTGCATACCTTTCTCGTTCTTAGAGTTGTCCAGGATTACTCCCAAGTATCTAAACTCCACCATGTAATCTATCCGACTTCTGTTCAAAACTAGTTTTGTTTTTTCATTGTTTTTTTAATCTTTGGACACAGTCATGAGTTTAGTTTTGTTTTGATTTAAAGTTGTTTCTTTCCATATATTCCTGGAGGTTACTGAGTTGACGTTGCAGCCCTATCGGCCTGTAGTCGAGGAGTATCACATCGTCTGCGTACAAGAGTCTGCCTACTTGAGTTTTTCCTATTTTAGGAGGGAAGCTTCGAACGTTCACTTCATAGTTTTTAATATCGCCAAGGAATGCTAGGAAAAAAGCCAGAGCCAGAGGACATCCCTGTTTGACTCCCCTTTGCGTCTGAATTGGAGCGGAGAGAAGGCCTTGTTGGTCCAGACGCACTCTCATGTTAGTACCCGAGTACAAAGCTTTAATAGGGTCCAAAAGGGAAGCAGGACAATTCCAGGCCGATAGTTTCTCCCAGAGTAATGACCTGTCCACACGGTCAAACGCTTGGGTGAGATCCACAAAGACGATGAATATCCTTGGACCTCCCTCTAGAACTTTGTGCTTCAAGATGTTCATTGTCAAGATGTTTGCAGACGTTCCAAAGTTTTTCTTGAACCCCGTTTGCAGGAAATCCTCACATTGTGCCATCTTAGCCCAAGCTTTAAATTCATTTAAAATAAGAGACCCGAACACTTTTCCAAAGCAGTCTAGCAGAGTGATCAGGTGGTAGTTTGCCGGATCGCTCTTGTTTCCTTTTTTGAAAATTGGCACCACCGTTGCTGACTTCCACGATGGCGGGACTGATTTCAATTCTGCGCATCTTCGGTATATTTCACTCAAGAGCGCTGCCCACTCTTCCGGATTTTCCTTGAGGTCCACATTCGTGATCCCATCAGGACCGGGCGCTCTAGAGTTCTTAAGAGACTTGATCTGACAAATGATTTCTTCACAGTCATCCAGAGGGATCCATTCTGCTGAATCTAAGCTCTTGTTCACTGTCCGGGTTGTCTCTGGCAGTGCGAACAGAGTTTTGAAAAAGTGCAAACCATACAGGTTCCCCTATGTTGTTGAGTATGGATAGTTCATCTTTTGGTGCGGTTGAGTTTAAAAGCAACCAGAATTCACGGCTTTTGTTTCCCCGTATGGCTGTTTGAATTGACTATATGGCGTCTTGCTGGTATAATGTCAGCCGAGATGTTTAAGCCATGATTTGTATGACCGGGTAGCCTCAATCACCGACTGATTTGTCTTTATAGGGCCCAGGAGTTTAGCTGCCCTCTTCACTTTTCTTAGCTCTTTTCTTTTTTCAACCAGAATTTTATCAAACACATGTTTTCTGGGCCCAACAGTGTTTTTTAGGCCCCTTTTCTTTTTATAGATCTCAAGAATGGTAGGTAGTCAATCTGGCTTACGGATGAGCGAGTTTCTTCAGCAAGGTATTTGAGCTTTAGATCTTTAATTGCTTTCACCGACATTTTTAGCTTTGAACCTTAGGAGTTTGTCTCGTGTTTTGTTTTATTGGCCAGGTGACGTACAGCAAGTTGTGTTCGCTCATGGTTGTTTTTATCACCTCAAATGCCGTGATTGATTGTGCTAAGTGGTCAGAAACGAAGATGTAGTCAATCGTTGCATTAGATAAACCTCTTTCCCATGTTGGCAAGATGTTTTCATTAGGTAACACCTCGCTCATATTATGCAGCTCGCGGGATGTCATCAGATTTGACCAAGCTTTTCCTCTTAGGTCTGATGCCGAGGTGTTATGGCATGGTTGCTCTTTGTGTTTTTCCTGGAGGCAAGAGGCATTGATGTCTCCACAAAGCAGTAGATGTGAGGCCTGATGTACTGCTGTTGCCTCATCGATTGCTTGTTCAATCATCCCAAGAAAATAACTGGAATCAGTTGAAGATGGATTCCAGTAAATGTTCATGATCACTATTGTTGACTTTGCCTTCTTTGTTTTGTTGGCTTCTGGATTTGTCAACTCTGCTTTGATCATTAACAAAGATTGATTTCTTATCAGTACTTTTGCAGATGACATACCGCAACCGTGGCGTATGGCTGTCAGAGTTCCTGAAGACGGCCCCCCAACTGACCCTTTTTTGCAGCGGCTAGAAAGAATTCGTAGCCATCGAGAGAAGGAAATTCGATCAGCCGAGTCTCTTGTAGACAGAGGACATCATATTCTGCCAGCTTTATGTTGCTAGGCGCTGTTAGGTGGCCGTGACCCCTTGTGTTCCAAGAGCATAGATTTATTTATCTTATAGATGTCTTTAAGTTTGGCTGAAGGCGGTCGCCATGCTCCAAAGTAAAGATAGATCAGCTCGTCCAAGTAGGAATGGAGCCACTAAGAAATTGGAGCAACACGCACAGCTAAAACATTTAAAAAGCAACATTATTGTTATTTAACTTCATTTCAGAAAGGCAATGGAGAAGGATGTGCAGCACTTGGCACACAGAACAATAGGCGATATCCTATTGACTAAGCAAACAGTGACACAATTAGCAACTCAGAACTAGAGGGAGAAGTAACACATTCAAATTGATTGAGAGAAGCATACAGTACATGTTGATTCAACTCTATTAATGCTAAACTGGCGGGATTCCATAAGAGGAGTTGATTGAAGGCTAGTCCCTTCATGTCCATGCAGTCCGTAATCGGCACAGGTTTCTATCTTCCATGCAATGGTAGGTGATCTCTGAAATGACGAACGCTGATACAGGACACAGTAAAGCACTAGCTCTGATTGAATCCCTATGCTTGATAATATTAAAGAATTATAGTTAAACAACTACATTATTTCCTAACTGTGCTATGGAGAAGCAGCCCTAGATAATACGTGCCTGGCAGAGAAAGAATATCTGTAAAGGACACTTTTTTATTATTATTATTACTAAATCACGGGGAAAGAAATGCATTGTTGTCACTTTTTTGTTACCATTCATAACAGAGTGGAGGAAAAGGGCCTTTGCAATGGGGTGAGAGAACGTGACTTGAAGACCAGATGTTGCAGCGGAAGGTGGAAACATAAATCATGGTCCAGGACAGGACAGAATGACATAGGAATGGGATGGTGGAAAAGGTGCTGAATTAGGATGGAGGGGTGATGGAAAAGTGCTGTAGGGTGATCCACGAAAGGTGGGGAGAGAGGAAAACAGGGTGATGCATCAGCATTGAGTACTAGGAAACATTTGTCAGAAAGGAAAGCTTTGGGGTTGGAATTAAATAGTGGTAGAGTTGGACTAGTACAGAGAGGGAGAGGAAACGCATTCCAGAGTAGGGGAGTGAGGAGAGATTTGAAACGAGAGGGAGCACAGGGGGCTCAAGTGGTGGCAAAGAGGTGAGTTCAGGAAGATCTTAATGAGCGAGGAGAAGAGTAGAGAGTGAGATGAGCAGATAGGTAGGGTGGGGCGAGTTCATGGATAGATTTGAAGATGGTGAGAAAAAGTTTATACTTAGCTCTGTGTTTTATCGATAGCCAGCCAATCTGGCAAAGGAGGTAGAGGTAAAACGAGAAAGGTTCAAAAGTGTGCAGACCGTGAAGTTGAGGACCAGATGTGAAAGAGCATAGTTGGGAAGGCCATAGAAGAAACTGGCACAGTAGTCAGATCTAGAAAGGACTAAAGAGGACATTAGCTGTTCAGCAGTATTGAAAGAAGGACAATGACAGGTTTACTGATATAAATGACACCAAGGTTAGGAGCGGAAGCAGAGGAAGGAAGGTAGTCAGAAGAGAAGAGAAGAAGAGGAGGACAGGAAGAGATAGCCTGTTTGGCTAGGAAGTAGAGAACTACAGTCTTAGTGGCGTTGAGAATGAGTGAGTGATATGCCATCTAAGATATAATGGAGGAGAGACAGTTTGAAATCTTTGACAACAGCTTGTTGGATAAGAAGTGAAAGGAGAAGAAGATCTGAGTGTCATCAGCAAAGAGTTTATAGGAGAAGCTGTAAGAGGTGATCAGGGTGTCAAGAGCTGAAGTATAGAGAATGAAGAGAAGTGGACCAAGGACAGACCCTTTGGGAACTACAACAGTAAGGGTGGGGTGAGTGGGGAGGTTAGGCTTTTCCAAGACACCTGAAAAGGTCTGGCAGCAAGATATGAAGCCAACCAAGTGATGGCCTTATCTCTGATGTGGAGATATAATGTAGAGAGAAGGTCAGAATGGTCGTCAGTATCAAAGGCAGCAGAGAGGTAGAGAAGAATAAGAATAGATGAAAGGTTTGCATGCCGAGAGGAAGAGATGAAGTTGCTGGCCTTGAGTAGAGCTGTCTGGGTAGAAGGCAGAGGTAGGATGCCAGATTGAAGAGGGTGCCGGAGGTTGTGAGTATCAAGGAACTAAGTGAGTCTATTGAATACTACTCACTCTATGATTTTATAATGGTGTGGTAGAAGAGAGACAAGGCAAATGTTGGCAGGGCAGTTAGGATCTAGACCAGGTTTCTTAAGGAGAGGGATGGCAGTGGCTGTCTTATAGGATGAGGGAAACGTGGCATTGTCAAGAGACGAGTTAAGGAGAGAAGTAAGATGTGGAGCAACAATGGGAGCTAGGTGCTTCACAATGTGTGGGGACAGTGGGTCACTGGGGGCACTGGAAGGGTTAGCCTTGAGGAGTAGGGCAATCATTTCATCAGGGTTGGTGAGGGCAAAGGAAGACATAGTAGCGGCAGAGGAGGGTAGGATTGGTGGAGAAAAGTGAGCAGGAGGAGGAGATAGAAGGTAATTAGCAAGGGTATTGTGAATGGCAGAAATTTAAGACACAATGTAGAGAAGAAGATCATTTGCAGAAAGGGTAGAGGAGATGGAGGTGGGTTTTGCTGCTGAGAGCATTAAGTTGAGACATTTATGGAGGCTCCTAGATTGGGAAGGTTGAGCCGAAATGAGAGAGATATCGAAGCCACATTTGGCAAAGTCAAGAGTAGAGGAATAGTTGTGAAGAGCAGTGAGATACAGTTGGAGATCAGAGGAGTGTCCTGACTTGGCCAAGTGCATAGATTTTTCTGCATTGGTGTTTTCAGGGAATAAGAGGGGTAATCCAGGGCCGTGGAGGGACAGATTTGGGATTGAGTGTGGTAAAATGGTAGTGAAAGGAAAAGGGACCATAAAAAACAGTGTTAAAGTTAGTGAAGGCTTCCTCAGTGGATGGAAAAGTGAGTTCAGTGTAGGAGGAGAGAGAGTGGTGTAGGTCAGAGAGGTTGTCAGGGAGTTTGGAGGAGGGAAAGTTCTGCTGAGTAATAGTTGTAGTAGATGGAGAGAGTGAGGAACAAGCAGGAGTGGAGATTGAGGCAAAGACGATACAGTGATCGGAGGGGAAGCAGCAGTGGAGATATTAGAGGTGGAGAATTCAGAGGAGATTACAATAAGGTCAAGGGAGTTTCGATTTGAGTGGGTGGGCAGAAAGTAGACAGAAGTGAGTGAGTGTTTAAGTAGAAGAGAGTTAAAGTCAATGGATAGAGAAGCAGAGAGAGAGGGGAGGTTGAAGTCATCAATGACAATGAGGAGGTGATTGGAAGCGATAGGTTCAATTAGTTGGACAATGTGGTTGAGGAATTGACCCACAGGACAATGTGGCTGATCGAGCGAGATAATTTGTATGTCATAAGTTGCAATGATTTTGGAGATAGTGTATTCGAATAAGGGAGAAATAGCAGGCGATAGGAGAGTAGGAGAGATAGGAAGTTTGGAGGATGAAAACAGTTCTATACCACTACCCCCACCAGTGGGGCGGGCAGAGTGAGTGAATGTGTAGGCAGGGTCATGAAGGGCAGCAAGGGTTTCAGGGTCAGAGGGAGAAATACAGGTTTATGTAAGGGTAATAAGGACAATGAGAAAGGAAGAAGTCAGAAGTAAAGGAGTTTTTAGTGCAGAGAGACTTTTCATCCCACAGTGCAATAGAAAGAGATTGAGATGTAGAAGCATAGCAACATTGTGCATGAGAAATAGAGAGGCACTGGGGGTAGATGCGAGAAGAGGATGTGTAATGGAAGTTAGAGTTGGGGTAGGCTTTGTGAATAGAAGGAGTAGAGGAGCGTGAAGAGAGGTTTCATCAAGGAGAGTAAATGATAGGGATGGGAGTGAGTTGAGATGGTTCTGAGCAAAGGAGAGTGGAGAGAGATATCAAAGGGAAAGGAAGAGATCGCATGAGAAGTACATGGTCAGGGTGAAGCTGATAAGAAGCAATAATGGGTACTTACTGACAAGAATCAGGACACAGCAAAGCAAAGGCAAACAGACAAAGAGGCAAAGAGGTTAACTATCAGTATTGCTATGTGCAGCCATCCTGCCTAACAATAGAAGGCAGGTGCATGAACTGAAGGATGATTACACTTGTATGAGATTGTCTCGGTTTACAACTAAATCTTAATTGTACACTGCGGCGAATTAACCATCTCTCAATTCAAAGATAAGAGGGCCTCCAGATACAATTGCCTTAAATAGTCTTTCCAGGCCCTACGGAAGGGGAAGAAAGACAGGGCTGCAATGCTACCTTTGTCTAAATCAGAGGTTTGCAACCGTTGGCTCTCCAAAGGCTTTGGACTACAGCTTTCATGATCCCGCACAAAAGACTTTGGTGGCTAAGGCTGATGGGAGCTGTAGTTGCAAACATCTGGGCAGCCATAGATTGCAGGCCTCTGTTCTAAGTGTTCCTAGGCCCACCCCATAGAGGGGATTCCTTCTTATGTGGAACAGTAATCCTTCTTTAGTCCCACAGAAAGCCATGCCTTTAATCCTGGGTGCTTTTACTTTCCTTTGGTAGAACAATCTGTTTCCCAACCATTAGTGCCTTTTGCAAACATAGGCTTTTAGTTTCATACGCTTCTGAACACTGGTTGGGAATTTCATTCAAGATGATTAGCAAGCGAGAGGGTCAGAAACCATCGATACTTAAGAAAGTAGAAGAACGTGATAAGGGTCTGGGACTGGGAATGCAAAGGCAACCGGTTCAATTAATTTAAAGAACACAGCAATTTGTGTAAACCTCATGTCAAAACCTACGTTGGGAGCCTTTCATTCCCATCAACATTGTGATTGACACGTTTAGTTTCCAAAGAAGGCAGATCTCACGTTGGAAATCAATCCCATTTCCCAAATGTATTAGTAAATGTTAGCGTTAAAATAGTGTAGGATCCTTCATCGATGGCGAACAACAATGTCTAGCCAGGCTATGTCAACCTCAGAAAATGAAGCATGTGCATGCAAAACACTGTACCCACACACTAGATGCGAAAATATTGACAACACATTAACAGGAGGATTATTGGCTCTGTGTACTGGTGTCAGCTGTGAGAATTGTCTGATTAATATCTTATTAAGACGGTTTAACACTGACCTGCTCTCACATTTTAATCATGACCCCCAAGTTTGAGTTTTATGGTGGCAAAAGGCATAAGTCAAGACTCAACATGCATTCGTTCTTTCTGTTGGCTTTAGTGAACGAACAGTATTAGGATGGGGTGAGGTTCTCTTCTGCATTTAAAGCCTCCTTGTGTGTCCTGTCACAATCGCATGTGAGAAGTTCCTACTTACCCTCCTCCCATCAGAGGCATTGCTTGTCTGCCACAGAAGGAGGTTGTTAACCCCTGTCATGCTGTTCAGTGTCAATCCACTCCAGTCAACCCTTAAGTTACTTTGGCATTTGTCAGCACGTTGCAGAATGATTGGCTGAGAGGGTTTCAGTCTACTTGATGCACATAACACAAAGGACCTATAAGTATTCATACACCTTAGAAAAGAAATGGTCCTAATGGCACTCCCAACTTCCTGCAAGGCTCCAGGTATTTCTTCCATTTCTTTGTAAAGACTTTCCTCATCTCGCTCAACATAGAAACCAGGTCGCCCAATGAGTCTTCGCGTGGCAACTGCTGAAGAATCACGGTGTTACGTGGCCATACGACAGAAAAAGCTGCCCAATGGGATGACTATGTGGACCTAGTATAGCAGTACCAGTTAAAATTCTACCCACATCCCATACAAAATCCAGAATTGTTGATATCGACGATGCTTGTTGTTTCAGGGCACAAACCTGTCTGACCTGTGATTGAAGAAAATGACTCAGTAAATCGTGGGTAACCTACAAATTACAACCAAGATTGGAGACAGTCTTATTCACAGGCTTTGAAGACCTTTACAACAAGTTTCCATTCAATGCTAACCTGTACGACCCGACAGCACGAACTAGACATTAAAAATAAAAAGGCAGAGCCGGTGAGGTAATGGGAAGGGTTGGGCAGAATTGTAAAATTCTGTTCTGCCAGCCACTGAAGTGAAATCTGTACGATTTTGATCCGTTTCGCTGCAAAACGCCTTTCTACCACGCCTGCATATTGAAAAGAGTGGCGCAAAGTTTCTCGTGCCGTCTCGCAAACTGAAACGAGCCCTCAAAGTTCCTCATGCCACTGTAGGAACCTAGCAGGGATTGAAAAGAGTGGCACGAAGTTTTGCGTGCTGCTACAGGAACTTAGCATGAACCGAAGAGCGCCACGAAAACATTTTCGTGCCACTACGCAAACCTTAGAACGAATCCAACAAAAAACTGAGTGAAGTTTCTCCTGCTGCTCCACTAACCTAGCACAAACCAAAATGAGCAGCATGACATTTTTGTGCCGCTGCGCAACAAACCACAACTCAAACAAATAGTTGTGTGAAGTTTCTTGTGCCGTTGCGTGAACCCAGCGTGGTTCGAAAAATCGGTGCAGTTTCTTGTGCCGCTACTCAAAACTAGTACGGATCTAAAATAAACCTGTGCAAAGTTTTTCGTGTCTCTGCACGAAACTATCACGTATCTAAAAAGACCGACACAAAGTTTCTCATGCTGCTGCTCGAAACTAGTACAGATTAAAAAAAACGTGCAGGCTGTTTCTTGCGTTGCGAACCTACTATTCATTGAAAAAAGAAATATCACAAATCGAAAAAACGTGCAAAGTTTCTTTTGGCAAAACTAACACAGTTTGAAAAAACATGCACACATTTTCTCGTGTCTCTGCACAAAACTAGCTTGGATCGAACAAAAATACCTGTGCGAAGTTTCTGATTGTGCTATGTGAAACTAACTAACATGAGAACGAAACACCACACTGCGCACCAAACCTCACAAAAGCAGAGAACAGGCAGAAGCGGATTACAGTGCGGATTCCAAACGTTTATCTTTCCGGGTGAATATTTCGCTCGCGGCTCACCCCTATTGATGGGCAAAAACCATTGCTGACTTAGTGCAGCACATGAATGCCAGTAGGATGGCACATGTCAGAGTCAGTCTTGGTGGGTCACAGGCAGTAGGTCTAATGACCCAACATTTTCTCTGGCTGTATGTTGGCAAAACACTTCTGTCTTTAGGGGACAAAAAACGATTTGGCAGTAAGCTCTGGGTTTTGAATTCCTTAGAGCAGGGATGTCTGGAAACATCAACTACAAATAAACTGAAGTTTACATTTTGATTAACCCAGGCACATGTTAAGTCATAATAAATTCCAATATAAACATTCTTTACTGGTGGTTCTGATCTGGTATACTTTTCACTCTCTTCTACAGTAAATGTTTTTCGCAGCATGAATGAGCTACCTGCATATGTGACCTTCTGTTTTCTTTCTGTGGCTGCAGAGCAACACATGCCCTGTGAACTCAAAATAATTATGTTCTGCCCTATGAGTGAGCAGTGTGGGTGGCCTGGAAGAGTCTCGTCATCAGCCTTGTTAATTGCGCTGATAACTGATACAGATGAACTCACTCTACTAGTCTGCAGATGGCCAACACACCTGTCTCATTCCTTGGAGGACTGTCTGTGGTTTGGTGTTTGATTGCCTATATTAAATCCTACAGTTTGTTTACTCATTATTGATCTACCATTTAGTGTTGTGAGTCGCTCTGCATAAACCTGTGCCGGTTCCCAGCACTCTCCATGCCATCCTCAACTGTCCGAATATCCCAAAAAATCGGACCCATCTCCTTTCACTCATGCTAAAACGCCTCTCAACGATTATCCAGTGTGAGCTGGGCTGCTTCCCCAACCTCCCCAGGGACGACCTCTATATTTCTTTAATTGGCTTTTTATAACGCACCTAATACCATACCTGAGTTCGGTTTCTAAGCACAGATCCAGGATTCGACCCTCTGTTGCTCTGCGTGGTTTTGCTTCCAAGACCAGCGCGTCGCCGCTGTGCTATCCTCTGTTCACTTGACAAGGAATTTAACTTTGCTACCCTGTCCCAGGGACCTGGCACCCCTCTGCACACGTGCCCGACCTGGTATTCTCTGTCCACGAGCAAAGGATCCTGCTTTAAATTCCTTCTTGCCTACACATCCCTTACACTTATCCCCACTGCCTAGGCTTAAAGGCTGCCTTCAAGCAGCACCAGAGCTTCTGTCCTAACTGCTGTACAAATATGTAAACACTGCAAAGTGATGCTCAGATGCATAAATAACCCAAAGGTTCGTCCTGTAATAAAAAAAACTAAATTGTTAGTGCTGTCAGTTATTGCTGCCTCATCATTTCAACCCACAATCCAGTCAAAGCTTGAAAAAAATAATTGAAGATTAGGGTAGACTTCCTTAATGGTTTTTGTCTTGTTCGTCTTGCGTTCCATGTTGCGCCCTGATGCCTGCGGGCTTTGGCGCCGTGAAAACCAACAAATAAATAAATAAATAAATAAATCTCATTATTACACCGGGCTAATGTATCTGACCCGGCATGTGATTTTCAAAACTAAGTTGTAGAAATGTTTATTGGAAAGCTTTGTTGTGTCATCGTCCTCCCTAATTTAATGTTTTGAATGCACACTTTAAATACAAAACTGTATAAATATACAACAATATATAAATATAACAGCACCCATAAAATAGGCACGGCAGCTATCAGAGGACGGCATGACTCATGTTACACATCCAATAAAGGGTGGTTTACCTCTATGAATGCGTGCTGCTTGGAGTATGGAGAAATTGCATGAACCAGTTGATCCTTTTCAATTTCAACAGATCCGTGAAGTAGACGCCGGATCAGGAAAGGATGAGGAACTGTCAGAAGAAAAGCGGTCTGGATTTGAAAAGATTGCTACACTTTGAGAAAACAGCAGGGACGAGCCGGAGCGGGAAAGGTCAGACTATACATACCTGTAGCCCCCGCAAAACCGAGCGCGCTAACAGAATTGCTTTGTATTCCCTGAGCATGAACAAGCTGCAGCGAACAACAGTGTGAATGTTGTGTCTCTCCACTCAATGGATGAAAGACGTCTAAGCGCAGGTTCGGGATAAAGAATTGAAAAAAGTCTGATTGTGTCGAAGGTTAGCTTTAGAATGACTAATACATTCTACGTTAAATTTGGCTTGGCTTTGGGAAGGGTGCCAGAAGAGTGCCAAAGAAACAGCAGGCTTCAGACGTCATGTCCATGATGTCTTCAGCTCTTTCCACTGCTGAAGCTACGGCAGCTCCTAGGGGTCAAGTAGAATCTATGTGATCACTGTGCCGCCCATAATGTCAACAATTAAATTGCTGGCGACAGGGTGATCACATAGATCACTCCCTGCGTCACCGGCAACCGCCTTCCCCCTACCCACTTACCTTTTCGGCGGCACGTACTGCCCTCTCTCCTCTGACCCTGTGCCGCCAGTTCTCAACCACTTAACTGGCGTCGCAGGGTCCTTTTTTTTTCTTCCTTTCTGTCCTTCTTTATAATCCCCCGCTCCCACCTAATGGAAACGGAGCACCCCCGCAACACCTGACCCCCACTACACTGAAAACCCCCGCACCCCCTGCTCCCATTAGTCGGTGGAGTGGGGGTCGGCATGTCATTACTGCGCAAAGGCATGGCAATGAAATTATCACGATTTTGGGGCTGACATTTTGGTACTGTTCCGTCAAGTAGAGATCAAGTAGCGGATATACCATTGTATTATATTTTCTACTTAAAAAAAGAGTTTCCCTTTTCATGTACTAAACTCGATGCACTTTGACTATTTTATGTAATGTTATGCTATGTCTGTATGGGGTGACTTCTTCAACTGGCACGGCCTGTTGGCACTTCGGTATGCAAAAAAAGATGGGTTATGTGTGTAAATGAGTGTCTAGGGGGCAAAGCCAACGTTGGTGTTTGTTTGAATGAGAGAGGCAGGCCAAGAGTTACCATTACCTGCACGTAAGTGTGTGCAGTTTATGTGGCAGATTTTCAAGCTTTTTTGGGGTGAAGGAGCGCAACACGCCACAACTTAATGCCTGCATGCAGGAGCTGGTAGGTTGTGTGGATGTTGTGTCATGTTTCCATTAAATGCAGTTCCTTTCACATGCTGAAGCATGTTACCTGTGTTCAGGTTTGGCTTGGTGATCCGAGGTGGTGATAGGGGTCCGAAGTTGTGATGTGTGTGATACTGAAGCAAGGTGTGTGAAGATGAACGGGCAGGCAATGATGCTAGGATATAGTAATGCAGGTGTTGGCTACAGTACAAGGTTGAATGTTAGATGCTAGTGGCATAGTAAAGCTGCATCAGTTACATCATATGGCCCTGGTTCCGAAAATGACCAACATACCAGCAGCCACCAGGCTTAGGCGGGGAGTCAATTCCAAATAACACAGCAATGCATATGACAGCAGAGCATGCCAATGTTTACATCAGAAGGTATTTGTTAAGATTCTTTACATTTCGTTTTTAATGTATATGCATTATTTCAGCAAGTCCATACACGTGCACTAGAATATACAGTAATGTTAAGTTATTTTATTCTATGTTATGATAATGTGGTTCATACCATGCACAACTACCATTTTCATGGTCTCTAGGTGCACTGGCGGATTTGAAAAAGAAAGAGGGGATGGTTTGTTGGGGAGAGGGAGATGCAAGAGTGTGTTTTGCGGTTCTGTTGGTAGTGTCATTACAGAAAAAATTGACACTGTGTGTAGGGTTTGCTTCTAGGTGATACGGGTTGCAGTGTGTTCTGGTGACTCTGTATTGGTTAGTTATTTTGTGCATCTGTGTTTGAGCATGTTGTGATTCAGTGAGTCCTCGAAGGAGTTGTGGATTTGCTGTATGATTTTAGAGTCAACGTTGTGGTAGTGATGTGTTGGTGTTGATTTTGATAGTTGTATGGTGAGTTTTCAGGAATATGGAGAGTTGTAGTAAGGTGCCGGTAGGAGAGGGGGGAAATCCTTATGCTGGAGTTGTGTAGATTGCTTGGTTCATACTGAGAGGGCTTGTCCTCTGGTTAGTGATATGATGGTTTCTTCATCTGTTCAGGCTGCTGAAAGTGGCCCTGTAATGTGTGTGTTTCTCTTTTTATCGTTGCATGTTTCTTTTCCACTGCGTTTTGGTGGTTTAGGTTGGCAAATAACAGAGTTAGGTCTTTAGTGATTTTCTCACGGTTAGATGCTCTTCTATTCGGCATATTTTCTTGGGGAGCGAGTTCCAGAGTTTTGTTCAGATGCATGAGAAGGCTGATTCACCATATTTCATCTTAGAGTATTGTTTGGGTTCAAGAAGTATGTCATTGCTGGATCTAAGGTTTGTTTTCGATCTGTAGGTGGAGATTGGGTTCTTGTAGGAGTTCTGCCCATTGGCTGTGGATTGCTCTGTAAATTATGCAGACGGATTGAAGTAAATCCTCTTTTCGACGGGTAGGCAATGTAGAGATCTCAGTGCTGGCGTGATGTGGCCTCTCTTAGCGAGTCTGAGGAGTAGTCTGGCTTTGTATTTGTTGCAGTTTTTTGGTACAAGCTGTTGACGTAGTCTATTCTTGACATAATGAATTTGATGATGGCAATTGGCCTGTGCGGGAAGGTGAGCAAGGGTAGTATCCGTTTTTATTGTGCATAGGGGAAAGAAGCATTTCTTCACTTCTGCATTGGCTGTTTCTAGAGGTAGGTCATTGTCCATTAATATTGCAAGATTTTTTCACTACTTACAAGGTTTCCAGTCTGTTACCCATTTTGGCAGGCCATGGTATGTGCTGTTGAGTTGAGGGGTTGTTGGGTGTGATCCTGCTTTCTGTTTTGCCCGGTTTGAGCTTAAGGCAGTTGCTGCTCTTCCATCTGTTTATTTGTGTGTGTCAGTTGGTAAGGGTTTGACCTTTCTCTCCAGTGGTGTTGATTTCGTAGATGATTTGCATGTCATCTGAATAGTTGTAGCAAGTAAGTGGGTTCTCATTTTACGAGTCTGGCACAGAATCTGTGGTAATTCTTTCTCCATGGAATTACCTTTACTGCCGTGATGTGATGCAGAGTTTCTGCCGTATCACAACATGGCAGGCGCGCGCACCCACCATTGGTGGTAACAGTACTTCGACGCAGCCGAATTACTGACAAAAACCGAGCTGGCGTCAGTAATTCTGCCAATAATCAGTGGAATTACTGGTACCACCGGGAAATTCTGCTGGCGGAAATTCGTCATTGCGTGAAAAGGAAGCGCTGCAGTGGCCATTTTGAAAAGTGCACTCTCTCAAAAGTCAGGCTGTAGAATTGACACCCAGACCCAGAGACAACTGAAAACGTGCCTGCTGTGAAGGGAAAACCAGGGTGCCTGATAGGCGCATGTGGAAGCCAACCTCTTCAGAGCAGGAGCTCACTGTTCTGGTAGAACAGGTGGTGGCAGACTCGGAAAGAACTATATGGTGCCCAACACCAGACGACCATCCAGCAGTGAAAAAATGATATCTGGTCAAAAATCTGTGACAAGGTGGTGGCCATCGGGCATGTCCAACGCGACTCAGAGGACATGAAAAAACGCTGGAATTACCTGAAGTCCAGAGGCCAAAGCCTGATGGCGAACCACTGCAGGCAGGCTGCCACTAGTGGAGGAAATGTCGAACCACTACAGCTGACCCCATGGGAGGAGATGGTCAGTGGCATCTTTCACATAGTGAGCACAGAGTGTGTGGGCTTGGCTGAGATTGGAGCCAGCCGCCAGGGGAAATCCAGTGATTGCCTATGTGTATAATGGGCCCATTGCAGAACAACCATGATGGCATGTACACATATAGCTATGCATTCATGCATTCATGCAACGTCAACCCTGACAATACATGACCCATCCACATGACACTGTAGGCATAATAACATGAGTCATTGAAGCCGTGAAACCCCTTACATGACAACCAAGCACAATGACGAGGCCGTAACATAGTCAAGTCCCACCTGCAAGACTGCAAGTTAAAAGTACCACTGCACATCTGCAGCGCACATCATAACAACCCCTTGCTTGCACACCGTTCACCCATGCACAGTCCACAAAGCAAACATGGTACCGAACACATAGCGCATGTACATCAAAGAACATCACTGGACATGTGTGTCAGACTAACAACCACAGCAACTGAAAAGTATCAGAAAGACCCACATGGATACAAAGATGTCCAACATCATGTCAACATGACCCAACCATAACAAGCGGGTTACCCATCAGCCAACGGCACTACATGAAAACCAAGCAACAACCGTCCTGACATACATGTGCACATGTGACCCTGTAGGTCAATAATGCATAGGACTGGACGCCTCAAGCAAGCCTGGTTCCCCACAATGACCATATGGTCACCCTGAATCAATACTGCCAGTGACACGAGGCATGTCTCCCTGGAGGCCGAACGCACTGTGACCCCCATAGTACAAGTGGCAGTACATGTTGACTCATCAGGCACATGACTATCAATGTATTTATGCACATTTTCCTGTCTCCCAACACGACACTAGCACCAAAAAGCGCCACAAAGGCCACAGGCCATGACAGGTCTAGGAGTGGGAGCATACCACCAAATAAAAGGCCCCAGGCACCAGTGCTGTCAACCACCATGGCCACTGGTGCAAAGGACACAACCACAAGGCCTACTCAGGACAATATTAGCCAGCAGCTCCACCCATAACAGGGACAACCACCACCACTGCCGGGGACACTGCCGAGACACACCACAGCCAGAGTGAGGATGACAGCCTGCCATGTGAGCAGCCCACAGCACCCACTCCAGGCATTCTGCCACAGCCATCCACACCCACCTCCAGTCAACCTCACTCATCCGTGAGCCAATTCTCGCCAGAATCCTCCCCCCTGCGAAGCCTCTTAACCTGGCATTCCTCACCTTCACACTTGTCATCCCAACGTGCACTGCAATTTCAGCACGACTTATCCTCTAATGACCAGGTAGAGCCACCTCGCCATGCATCCCACAATGTGGGTCTGGGACGAGGACAATCCGCACAGCCAGTGCAGGACCCCACATTGCAGGCCATCTGGATCGGCTTGATAGGATGCACCAAAGACAGGCCGAAATGCACGTAATAGCGCAGGAGCAATTGGGACATTCCCAGGCCATGTGCATTGTAATCCAGGGGGCAGTAAGGCATGTGTCCCCATCAATCAATCGTCTGTGCAGGATCACTGGTCATAGTAACACCAGCAACAGCCTCATCAGCCAGAGGATGAGGCAACTGGCGCAACAGATATCGGCCTCACATGAGACCATGGCCAGGGGCATTCATGTTTCAATGGAACGCCACTGGGGCAATGCGTAAATCAGTTTGTTATCCGCTACCCCTACAGAAGGGTTGTTGGCCAGCACTCCACCCAGGTGCTCACATTGCCATATGTCCCGAAGTCCCCAACCTGTGGACAAAGGGGATACAAGGAAGCGCTAGGGTACTGCTCATGGGACAGTCTCATGTTGTGAGGTGGGCGATAGTGTTGGGGCTAAGGGCTGGGGTAGGTGATGGTGTTGGGGCTGAGGGTGTCGGGTGGGTGATAATGTGGGGGCTGAGGATTAGTTGATATGATAATTAAACACAGTTAAATGATGAATATCTGTACAGCGTTTATTCCATGGTGTCGATGGATGTGCATTCAATGCATTTAAAGTGACATATGGGGTGCATGTTTGCCAAGTCAGAAGAAATTGCCCATCAGGTCCTCGCGAACCATACCTCCTTCCCTCACATCCCCATGTATATCCTGTAGTGCTTTGTATTCACCTGCAATGTCTTCCTCATCTGAGCCTGGAAGGGAATGGTTCTCATCTGGAGGCATTTCTTTATTCCTTCATATGCACTAGTTGTGCAACATTGCGCATATGACAACTAGTTTGCCAACTTTTCTCAGGGCTGTACATGAGGGCACTACTTGTGTGGTGTAGGCACATGAATCTGATTTTCAGCAGACTGAATGTATGCTTAATGCATGATCTAGTCCTCCTCTGGGCTTCATTATAGGCTGTCTCCTGTGGTGTTGTCGAGGAGGTCCCAGATACGGCCTGCACCCCTGCCCCCCATTTTGAGGTGCCAGGAACATACTCGCCAAGATATGTGATGTATGAGGAACAAATAAACAAACAGAGAGCGGCACTAGGACTCTGCCCAGTTCCCTTCAGAAGAACAATACCTGTTGAAGTGCCCATAACCAGACAACCATGGGCAGCACGGTACCCACTGAGACAACCGTACCAGCAGTTAACACGAAATGAAGACTACTTGCAAACTGTCCCCGAAGAGACCCAAAGAGCTTTAATGGAAGGCGAGGGGGGATGACCCAAGAGTCCGGACAGACTCACAGATGAACAAAATGACAACCAAAGATGACACTCAAAGATGAAAAGTTATGAATAGAGATGTAATGGACTTAGAAGAAGAGGCGATGTCGAAATATAAGGAAACGTAGCTGTAAAACGGAATAGAAGTATTCAACCAGCTAACGCTTGTAAATAGGCTTGGAACGCAAGAAGCTAAGAAAACGGTACTGCTTGCAATGCTTAGTAGAAGAATTGAGAGGCAAGCGCCAACTACATATCTACCTCAAGAAGCACATTATACAAGTGCAACTCCATTTTGTAAAAGCAGAACTAAGCCCTGTATGGTGGAGGACAAACAGGCCAGGATTCAGATACTAGCTCAAAGCCAGACGAAAGAGCAGAATCGAAACTCAGTAAGAAGCAGCCCATGCCTGGGAATTCGAGGTCAACCCCAGGAGGGAAGGAGAGCGGCAACTTCGAAGAATCTAAACTTCAGAGCATAGCAGCCTGCCCTGTGAAGGTCGAGATAAGGAGGCCCCAGGCAGGTGGCAAGGCTAAGGAAGAATCAAATACACGAAAAGAAGGAAAAATGAAGCAGATTCACGGTGAACAGACACGTGACCAGCCAAGCGCGAAGAGGTACCAACGTCTGATGTCACCCAAAACCCGAGGATGCCATAACTTTTCCTCATTAGAAGGTACAGTTTTGAGGCCATCCTCAGCCAACTAATTGACACATAGCCCTAAAGTACTGATTGATGGAAGGGAGGCAGGGTGAATCTTGGGGCACACCGCATCTGGGTGTCCATTCTGCATGCTGCTAATTAAAGTGGAGATTTATGTCTAGGGTGTAACTTACCCAATCACAATGGACCAAATAATCTAGGGTCCTATAGCTAGTGGAACCAATGAGACGTCGTACTTGTAATGACATCTATCACAAATGATGTATAGGGATGGGTGTAGACGCCCACCCGATAAGTTATCCAATCCTCACGCTTTGTTAACATATACAGATATAGCACCTATACTTAAGTTACCTTTTCCGACCAACAGAATGGCATGACAAACTTTGAGTTTTACACGTCAAATGATGACAAATTTTTCCTATAAGAATTGCTGTTTGAATGGTAAATTTGGGAGTTCAAGCGAGACAGGCGATTGCATCACTGTTGATTTCCATTTGTTTCCCCGTTTTTTGTACTTGTCATTAAAAAGACTTCCCTTTGCCAAACTGCTGAGTTGTCCTTATTGATTGGTGTTGGAGTAAGAGAATCCTGCACCCCATCCTCCTCAAGGTGGAGCTATCTCGTCTTAAACGTACTTGAGGGTGAGCTCTGTTCCCATGGGCCCGTCAGAGGTCGCTCTGCCCTCCTGTACAGTGTACCAGGGTTCCTCAAAGGGTATATCAGCCATGGTAACTACGAATAGCCTGCGTCACCTGCAAAACATGAATAGACTGTGTGGGACATGGCGGCGTGTGGGTTGGGGAGCATGTATATGGTCGGGATGTGATGTTTGCCAATGTGCGCACCTCAGTGCATGTGGATGGTGCACCTTGATTACTTTGCGGTGAATGGGACTTGGCCTACATGGTACACTTGCAGTCATTCACTGTTTATGAGACATCATTCATTGTGTATTTGTCTATGAGATGTCATCAGCAATGCAGTTGTCGCTATTGATGTGGCTGTAGTCCATGTACGACCCATGGCCATGCTTTGTCAGGGAATGGGTTTGACGTGTGCCCTGACCGCATTCTGCTGCCTTGCATTCCAGGATGTCCTGTGTAGTCACATTAGTTCTGTTTGTGTACTGGGGTGAGACACTCATGGTTCATCGCCTGTTCTGTGCATTATTGTTAATGCATCATGGGACGTGTAGTTGTATCACATTACTCCTCATTCCGTTCCCCATGTCAGTCAAAGTGATATGTCTGATTAGGATTGACTACTACATACCCACAAGCCAGGAAGCTGTCCTCTGTGTATGGCCATGTACACTGGTAGGGTGCTGTTCTTCACTATCATGGCATCTTGTGTGCTCCAGGGTATCGGAGGCAGCAGTGGCTGATTGTGATGTCCGTGTCACATGTCATTTTTACATTCATGGAATGGTACTGATTCCTGTTCCAGTATGCCTGGTCTATTGCCTGAGGGGGCATCAATGCCACATGTGTGCAATCCAATGCTGCTATGGTGTTGGGGAAATGGGCAATGGTGTGGAAACGTGCCTTTGCTGCGTGCACCTGTGCCTGAGTGATGGGCATGGAGATGTGCTGATGGGCATGCCTCATGAGCGCATCCAGGGTCCTGCACTTTTGAGGAAGTGGGCTGGGACATCCCATGCAGTGTCTCAACAGTGTGCTGGAATCCACGTATGGCACAGAAGTGAAGGACCGACAAAGGCTTCAGTGATGGGGGGACAGCATTTCTGATTGTGATGACACACTGGAGGGTTCTATTTTCATTCATCCCCACTTATTTTTCGCTGAGTGTTTTACTGAAATGTTTTGGCAATCAAACTCATCCATTTATTTTATTTATTATTGGGGGGCTCCCCCCACAAACCCTTCTCCCCTTTTATTTATTCCCTATCCTCTCACCCCCCTACATCTTATATGTCATTACCCACCTACCCACTGCCATATTTATTGATTAGTTTTTTGTGGCCAAGGTTTTTCGGCAGAAAACTCAGGGGAAAGAAAACGTGCAATGAATGAACACCATACCTTCTGGAGATTGGCCTGGATCAGCGTGAGCAGGTCTGTGATGGTGGGACGGTCAAAACGATACAGGGTCACTAATTGGCCGTCCGTCAGTGTTCATGAGTATGGGCGAACACGTTGTGTAGGTGCCATCCGCAGCACACGTCTCCTGTGCCTTTGAGGTGCCTGTCTCCTTCCTTGCTGGGGTCTTGCATGCTGCAATAGCTGGATGTATAGTAGGAGGTTGTGGATCCCATAACATCTGCTTGGGGCTGCATGTTGCTTGGATGTGTGTTGGGGGAAGGTTTTGTTTAGTTTAGTTTATTGATTTGTAGAGCGCACCTAACCCTGAGGTATCACGGCGCTTGAGCATAACAGAATGGTTACAGTCACAAATGTAACAGATTGAATAGTGCTTAGGACCAGGTTACAGTTGGAAAGAATGGTAATGGCAATAAAGAACATGGCAGCCGATGAAAGAATAGACAGCACAAGTTACAAAAAGTGGTCCTAGGACTGGCAATCATCGATACGTGATCAGTACGAGTATCACCTGGATCGTGGTAGCCCATAAGAGCAGGTCAAGACAGATAAGACTAACACATGTGCAAAGGTAACAAAAGTAATTACGCAGAAGTTGGCTAGGATTGATTTAATACGAGAGTGGCTGCTGGGGTGGTGTGGCATTTTATACTCCTCCTGAGTGGTTCTGGTGCATCTGTGCCTTGATTTCTATCACCTGCATGCATTTACCTCCTCCTTTTTGGTGGCTGTAACTGTGCAGTGTTTTTTGCTGAATTGTCGCAGATTTTTGCAGGTAATCCTGCTGATTTCCATCTTGTGATTCGACGGAAATAGGTTTATTGTTTTTGGTTGCAATTCCGCCGATAGAGTTCGCCCTGGTGCTAATTCTGCCAATTCTCTGTGGAATTACCACTGCAGGTAATTCCACCAGAGGTAATTCCGCTGGCAGAATTAATGCCACTTTTCTGTGTCAGAATTTGGCATAGTGGTAAAGTTGGCGGTAACGGATTTACCACCAATTTTACCATTTACCACCATATTTGTAATGAGGCCCCATGTCTTTTATGAGTTTCATGAGGGCGGTCATGTAAGAGTAGTGGCGACAGGAACATGCCTTTTGGGTCCACACAGGTTAATGTGTGAAGTGCTGAGCTGAAGGGAGGTCGCCAGGTGATTTTTGTTCTTTCTGTCAGGAAGGACCTTATTTTATGTATTTAGTTATTTATTGGGTATTTATAATGCACCTATTCACAATGGCCCTCATTACGACCCTGGCGGAAATCGAAAAACGATGGCGGAAATGCAATACAGCCATCGAATAGCGCTCGGTGCGATTATGACCCGTCACCGTAAAGTACGATGCCATTAGCGACACCGTAGTGAACGCCAACGCTAACTGCACAAAGTACGCGCACGCGCGCCATGCGAAACCGTAATTACCACCATGGCGCAACGGTACGCGAATTCTGACCCTAGCGGACATTTACCTAACGCCATCAAGCATGGCGGAAAGTACCATTCCGCCATGGTGAGAAGTACGGCATCGCGAACCAACCGTAAATGGCCCTACTGAGTGCCTGTACACCACTCCCTGGCCACATTGCACAACTCCTCGTAGGTGCAATGAAGTCACACAATGCAACCAGTGAAATGTACAAGTCACCCATGCATGCCAACGAACAAATGAATGTAGGGGCTCCAAGTGCCTTGTGAGTGGCCATCCATATATGCCATGTCACCATTGCCGTACTGATGCAGCACAGGCATGTGAAGGTTCAAGTACAGCAACATGAACTGAAATATGAGACAAAACAACAACAGGCCCCCCATCGCTTGACACCAGTGTAAGGCAACATTCAAAGCAGTATCCTGAGTGAGACTGCACCAGCCCTGTACTCCTGCCAGTAAACAAACCAACCATCAGCATAAGCATGTACCACACAAGTTGGCAGAGTGACTGAGCAGCCAGGCTCATCTCAAGAGGGGCCAATGGGAGCTGCAGGGCACAGATGGCACGAATACAGAAGCTATTCCAATGGACATGACCTCAGTCTCCCTCCAAGAAACGCACGCAACCACAGGCACCTGTGACCAGCCATATTCTGATAATTACATCATTCCACCAATCCACCTGGCTGACCGGCATCTGTTACACAAAAGCTAATCCCCCGCCCCTGAGCATGACATCATTAAAACAGTCATAATGGCAGCCCCTATCCCTGACCTCACTGGGCTTCGTAGGCAAACGCGCCCAGTACAGTACCACGCAACTATACTCAGAAGCCGGAACGCAATGCAGATCTTCTCACAATACATCGCTCCACAAATAGGAATATGCTACATTACTTGCAAAGAAGAACGGTCACGGTTAATATCAGAATAGAAATTTAATGCACAACAAAATCACCAAGCCCATACAGCTATTAGGTCATGAACTCCAAAATATATTTCATTATTGTGGGCTGCATCCGCAATAAATGACCAGCTTCTTCTTGTGTGACGCCCTGTACCTTCATGGTACACAGGGGCTACATTCACGTTCAAAAAGGCAACATGGAAGCGCCTAGAACCGCAGGGCCGTCCCATTAGGTAGGCACTAGTCCAGCTGAAAGGTTGATATGTTGCTCCTAGCCACTAGTACTGCGTAAGGGCATGTGGCCCATTGGCGATCGTCCCATAAGATCGTAATGGTGCTCCACTGATTAACACGAAGCAGCAGGTGTCGGGAGTAAAAGCCATCTGCAGGAGTGGCATACAGATGGCAGCGGCAAAAGGGGAGGAGATACCTGTCACCCAAATGAAATGAAAAAGAATAGTATGGGCATCAGAACTTCATTTGAATTACTCACTTCAATGATCACACTAAATCCACAGCCATATGCATGCTAGCCCACTCAAAAGGATTATTCCCACCCAAAAATCACTTGCGAATCATAACTATATAAATCGAGGTGAAAACACTATTACAAACGAGTGTTTGTGTGCATGCGTCTGTTAAAACAGAATCCATTAGATGGCATTAGTAACGTGCATAGACACAAGTGTTTGAAGGCGCGTCAAGACAGGGAGGGTTCAACAAGGGCAGATAGACGATGGTCCCACTATGGCAGCCCTGCATCACATAGCGCAGGGGAAGTGGATAGATTCCAAAAAGCCATGTACATGGCAAACTCTCTATTAAATCATCTGTCCATGCATCCATACATCATCCCCTCATCCCGGTATGAAAACGCCTGATTATTTACTCACATAACATGTGAAATTTCCATTGAGTCTGTGCGTAATGCAGTCTGCAAAATCCACTGTGCTCCAGCCCGGAATTCCAGTGTTGTGAAGTAACATGTATTTGGGAACGTCCGGCCTTATTGTCCACTACGCTATTGCGCATCCCATACTATTCATATCAATCATTGCATTCTCGCCATGGCCCCTGTCCGAAGGACATTAAACAATAGAACTTTATATCTGCAGTCAGACCTGTGGGCGTCTCCTCGCCGCTAGCTGAAAACCGAAAGCGCTGTCCTTCGAATTCCTCATTTGCAACATCACGTCGAAAAGGCATCTGTGACCGCTCGAAATCACAAATTCATCCATGTAGTGCGGCAGTGTGTGAAAATGGCAACTGGCTTCACCCAGAAATGGGACGCCCCGCCCGTCGATGAACCTCGGTACAGTGCTGCATGAGGGTCCACCGTTAATCGAGCACTACATTCCACTGACCCTTCACAAGTTTGTTCGCGACTGTAAAGATAGTATGTGAAACAATGGGACCATAGCAGAATGAACATATGAAGCAATATAAATCACTGCCATCGGGATTAAATACATGATTGTAATAGCAAGATGCCATGCGTCAAATTGCAGCGTTGTGTGCGGGACGTGCTCGCCCAAAGGGGATTGCAGCTTGCACAGGTGGAATGAATCACCACAGGTGGAGGCTATACTGCCTGAAAACACATAAATTGCACACCCAACCCCCTCCCACAACCACACCCACTCCAAAATGCTACCGGCAGGACTAGCGAAGTTGGCCCTGGGGGACCTGATAGCACTGCAAGTACTCCAACTTCAAGAAGAAGACGAACACCAACTACTACAACAACCAGCCGCACAGAGGAGACGCAGGAGGAGGAGGAGGGCAAGGCAGGGCCAGCAAGGCCCACCAGCACAGCCACTACCACCACGCAGGCAGCCCGCAATCCCACGCCTCCGAGCTCATCCGTTCAACCTCACTGATGAGCAGATCCACACCCTCTACCGTTTGGACCGGGACACCATAACCGCCATTGTGGACATGACACACGCTGACCTTGTCAGCATGATAGATAGCCCAACCGCCATCCCACCCCTACTGAAGGTGGTGTCTGTACTCCACTTCCTGGCCACAGGCACCTACCAGCACACAGTCGGACAGTTGCATGGCATTTCACAGCCACTGTTGTCACGGACACTATTGCAAGTGCTCGATGCCCTCCTGAAGCACGCAGACGACTACATCTCTCTACCACACTCGGAGCAGGAAATTACGAACACAAAAGTGGGATTCCATGCACTTGCCGGCATACCGGGTTGCATTGGTGCCATCGACTGCACCCATGTGGAATTGGTTGTCCCACATGCCATGGAGGCCCAGTACCGCAACCGAAAACAATATCATTCTCTTAATGTACAAATGGTGTGTGACTCCAACAGGATCATTACACATTGTTGTGCCCGATTTCCTGGATCAACCCATGATTCTATGGTCTTGAGGAACTCTACAATACCACGCTACATGGAGCGACACGCAGGGAACAGATCCTGGCTACTCGGTGAGTCTCATTTCATGCATGATAATGTGGGGTATGTGATGCGGCAATGACCTGGCAGGAAGGGGGGGGGGATGCGTACGTAGCAATGTCATTCCACAAACATCCTTTATTGTCCACATACAGGTGATGCCGGGTATCCACTGAAGAGATGGCTCCTTACACCACTCCAGAACCCACAGAACCAGCATGAGGAGGACTACAACCATGCCCACTCACGTACCCGTGTAGTCATAGAACAGGCATTCGGCCTACTGAAGGGTCGTTTCCGCTGCCTCAGCAGGTCTGGCGGGGCACTCCTGTACCGCCATGAGAAGGTTGCAAAGATGGTCATGGCATGTGTCATGCTACACAACATGTGCGTACGTAGAAATGTGCCCATGCCCCCTGACGCAGAACTGCAAGCACCTGAAGATGGTCATGATGAGGGTGGGGATGTGGCAGCACCTCAAGGAGTCCGCGAGGCACAGGAGGGCCGTGAAATTCGTCAGATTATCATAGATTCATGCTTCTAGCACTCACGCCTGGTGGCTGATACATGGACACGGGACTTGTGGCACTGTGTGTGTCTGGAACATGCACAATATGGACTGTACGCCTATAAAGGCCTCGTACACAAAGATCAATGTCCACACATCTCATTGGATGAATGTGAAATGTTTATAGCATATGTGAAATTATGTTACACACCCCATCGACCCGCCACCCAAGTAAGCCCAACACACCCCCTCCACCCTCCTACCTCCCCCCCGAACACCAGTGTCCAAAGATGCTCATTGTCAGTGGGCAGACGCTATTGCAAGCCCCCTCTCCGGGTATCAGGGGCACCCCTGCCTGTGGAGCGCAGGTTCCTCCCAGATCTACGTTGGGGGCTGCCCTGGACGGAACTTGCAACGGATGATGTCTCTGCCTGCTCACGTCCATGCATGTCCCTAAGGGTTTGTGAGAGCTCAGTGAGCACACGGCGCACAGCGGCAAGTTCAGCACATACGTCTTTGGACGTCGCATGCAGTTCCCCCCTCAGGCTCTCGGTGCTTCTCTCCATTTGTACCCTCAGGCTCTCGGTGCTTCTCTCCATTTGTACCCTCAGGCTCTCGGTGCTTCTCTCCATTTGTGCCCTTAGTGTCTCTGTACTTCTCTCCATTTCTGCCCTAAGTGTCTCAGTAGATGTTTCTATGGCTGCCTTAGTACCCCCACATTCATCAGCATGCTCCTTGAGGAGCGTGGCCAGTTGCTGCTGTTGCACGATCACCTGGTCGAGGGACTGTTGCCTCTGCTGGGCCATGCCCATTTGCGGTGGTGTCACAGAGGGGCTGATCACCTCATGTTGCCTTGCCACAGGGCTTGTGGGGGATGGCCAGTCGTCGTCTTGTGGGTGCACCTGCGTGGTATCCTCATGGTGTACGGGATGAAACAAACAGGGGGATTGAGACAGGTCATGGATGGATCCTACATCGACAGCACCGTTTTCTGTGTCGGAGCATGCTGCCATTAATGCAGTGTCACCTATGGTGCTGCTGCCACCAGAAGCAGTGCCTTCTGTGGCATCCATTGGGGGGACCTGTGGTGCTGCTGTTGTGGGCATGCTGGCTGCTGGGGTGCCTGTTGAAGTCCCCTCCTGTGTGCTGCCACTTGATTTGTGCTGCTGCCGTGTCTTGATCCGTGCAGCTGAGGTGGAGGGTCTTTGGCCGTTGGTCTTGGCCCTCTTTGCAGGTGTGCTGGTAGGGGTGTCCTGGAGTTCGTCGTTTGAATCGGACCCTGTGGTGGAGTAAAGGAGGGCGAGCGTTATTAATGGGTCTGTGGAAATTGGAATGGCAATGTATCACATGCATTGGGGTGGTACCTGAGGGTGATTTGGGTCAGGGCCTTGGAGGTGGTTTCATTTTTGTGTGGATTGAGGATGCAGTTGTTTTGCAGCCTGCAGTTAGGGTGTGCATGCTGCACGTGTAGAGGGTGTTTTTAGGATTTTTAATTATTTATGTATTTATTGTGACTTTTAAAGTGCGCTATCAGGCCAATGTATGTGGACGTTCTCCTGGCCATGTGTTTCTGTTGCACTATGTGGACACATGGTACTTCACATGATTGGACATTGTGGATTTAGCATTGTTTTATTTGGCCCACCTACCTGATTCTTCGGATGTCTGCACTCCTTTCTCCATCCCTCCGACTCCCTCTATACTCTCCATTCCAATGGTGGAGGCACAGATTTCTTCCCAGGGGGTCAACTTGATGGGTGATTCCGATCCTCCCCCGGTAGCTGTGGCAATGTTACAGTTGGCGGATAGTATGCTCCGTACGCGTATCCGCAAGTCGTCCCATCGCTTTCTGCATTGCTGTGGGTTGCGGGGTGCGGTCCCCACCGCACTTACCCGCTGTGCCACCAGGGCCCATATGGCCTTCTTGTTCGCAAGTGCCGTCCTGGTCATTTGCGTCGAGAAGACGACGGCAGCATTCTCCTGGAGGGTCTCTGTGAGCACGGTGAGTTCCTCATGGGAGAAGTGGACCTGCCGCTTGCGGTCGCACGCTTTTTTCGCTACTTTTCCCATTTTTGTTGTTTTCACTAGGGTGGATTTCGGGTTGGGATGTGTCTCAGGGTAGGATTTTTTATGGTTGTGTTGGGATTCTGATTTTATAGGTGTACCGCGTGCTGTTTCCCGTTCCGGGACCTTGTTTTTACTTCCGTTTCCGTATATTTACGGTCACCGTATTTTGCGATTGCCGCTTATTACGGTGACCGCTATGATGGGTGGCGGAATTGCACCTAGGGCGCCGTACGACGGCGGTGAGGGGCGTTTTGGGGACATTTCCGCCATCACGGACTTTGCACTTCCGCCATGGCGTAGTGCTCGTGCCCGATGGGTCAGAATTAGCCGCACTTTACTCCGTCGTGCAATGGCGGAAACGCTATTTACGCTATGGCGGTCAGGTCAGTTACTTTCCGCCAGGGTCGTAATGAGGGCCAATGTGTTTCAAGGCTCAACAAGACAAGAGGGAGGGGGAGCAGGGAGGACAAACAAAAACCATCCTACTAGGCCTTGTGACATTCGTAACGTGCAAGTGCAGTAACAGAAGTGTAGGGGAGAGTGGAGGGGGCAAGTGCTGGTCAGGGCAAAAGGGCTTGTGAGAAAAAGCGAGTGCCAGGGGAGGCCAGTTGGACAGAGCCAGGAGAAAGCAGAGAGTCCAGGGGAGGGAAAGTCCACAAGCTAAGTGTGAGGTAAGCATCTGGAAGGGCTACAAGGGTACAGGCCCAGCCAGGCAAGTGCAGGGGGAGAAGCCCGGAAGCGCAAGTGCAGATTGAGGGGGCGGGGTCCGGGGACCCCAAGTGCAGGGGTAGCCTTGAATGGCCTGGTGCCCTGAAGACTCCAAAGGAACCCAGCAGTCAGTCAAGAAGCAGACAGGGACATTAGCAGGGGAGGGGGAGAGGGAAGGAAGAAGGGAAAAGATGACCGAAGGGCTCTAGCAGGGAGGTATTTAGGGAGAGAGAGTTGGATGTAGAGTGGCCTCAGGCCCCAGAAAGCCTTTTGGATGATGCACATGGTCTTGGACATTATCCTCACAGCAACTGGGAGACAGTGGAGAGATTTTAGGGCTGGAGAGATGCAGTCCCTGAGCTTGAAGCCAAGAATAAGTCTTGCAGTCCTATTTTTAATTAGTTAAATGGGGACGAAGGGAGGGGAGATTTAGTTTATGGGGAAGGTGAGGAAAGGGAGAATGCCTCTGAGGAGGTGCAGCTAAAAGTGGACCTTCTTGGCAAGGTCCATGATGTGAGGAGAGAAGGAGAGAGAGGAGTCAAAGATGACACCATGGTTTTTTGTCTCACAGGATGGTGAGGGGAGGAGGCCCATGGATTGCAGCCAGAGTGTGGAAGGGAAAGAGGAAGCAGGGGTCCCAATGAGGAGGATCTTAGTCTTACTGGCATTAAGGCAGAGATCGTTAGCAGAGCAACATGCCTGAATAGCAGACAGGCAGTCAGGAACGAGAGAGGAAGAGGAGGCGGAGAAGGGGAGCTTGAAGGAGAGCTGAGAGTCATCCGCATAACATAGGAAGTTAGGAGAGAAAGTGGAGATAAATTGGGTTAGAGGAACCAGGTAGATGTTGAACAGCCAAGACAAGAGGCTAGAGCCCTTGGGACTCCGCAGGTGGAGAGTGAGATGGTGGAAAGAAAAGGGGCCAGTTGAACCTGGGAAGGCCAGTCCGAGAGGAAGAAGGTCAACCAGTCCAGAGCCAGGTCTGTGATGCCAAAGGTATCACAGAGCCAATTTCTCAGGGTGGCATGATTGACTGTATCAAAGGAAGAGGCGACTGTCAAGAAGGGTGAGAACGGAAGGAGAGCTGGAGTTGAGATTAGAGAGCAGGTTTTCACTGGTGTTCAGGAGAGCAATTTCCATGCCTCTGGCAGCTCTGAAGCCAGACTGGTGGTCGTGGAGACAACCAACAGATTCAGTGTCGTGGATAAGCTGGGAGATGGCCATATTGTCCAAGCAATTGCCCAGGAAGGGGGTAATGGAGCTAGGGAAGTAGTTTGCCAGACAGGAAAAGTCAGAAGGATTTGTGAGGAGAGGTAGCACAGGGAGTGCTTGAGGAGTGAGGGGAAGGATCCAGTGGCAAAGGAGTGATTGCAGAAGTCAGCCAAAGCAGGAGCAAGGGAGACAATGTTGTCCTTGATAGCTCTGGAGGAGCAGGGAAGCACCTGTCTGAATGAAACCTTCATAGAGTGGACTTGTCTAGAAACCTCATCAGGTGTTACGGGAGAAAAAGAGGAGAGTGGAAGGGGAGGAGAGAGGCGGCCCAAGGGAGGCCTGAGAGTGGGGGAGGGAGAAGGGTGAGGAGTAGAGGAGAGTGAGGACAAGATGTCTTCAGTTTTAGAAATGAGGTGAGAGGCCAGAGAAGTGCAGAGTGCCAGGGATGGCAGAGGAGAAGTGGAGACTGCAGTAGGGTTGGAGAGTTCCTTGCAGATTTTGAAAAGTTCAGCCGTTATGTTAGTGGCCACAGAGATGCGGGCTTGGATGTAGGCTGTCTTCTTCAAGCAAACGGAGACTCGGAATTGCATTTGCAGTGGCTGCAGGCCAGTTTGTCAGGGGATGTGCTTGAGGCCTGCCACTTCCGCTCAGCCGCTCTGCACTTGTGTTTCAGAGCGGCCAGGGCGGAGTGATACCAGGAAATGTACTTAAAGGCAGATTTCATGCACATTGTCATGACAGGGGCAAGGATGTCCAGAGTGATGGAGATGGAAAGTTGAAGGTTAGTAAGGATGGTGTCAGAGGGAGAGTCAGTGGTAGGAGTAGGAGGGGGATGAAGGTGGCGGCAAAAGGAACAACTGGCACTCACTTTACAGGTCAAATGGCGGGGAAGGAGACTGGCAGTTTGGGTGAGGGCTTAGCCGGGGGACCCAGGAGGTCCAGTTGAGAGGAACGGAGAGCATGATCAGACCAGGAGAGAGGAGTAATGAGAGGGTTGGAGATGGGGATGTCCAAAGAGATGAGAGCATCCAAGGTGTGTCCGACTGAGTGCGTCGAACTGGAGGGAAGAATGGAGAGGGAAAGAGAGTCACAAAGGATGCAGAAGAGCCGAGAGGCCACTTCAGGGGAGTCTAGGTGAATATTGAAGCCTCCCAGGAGGAGAAGCATGGATGGAGCCAGGAGAGAAGAGGTAAGGTCAGCCCATTCAGAGAGGAAGTGGGAGACCTGGCCAGGTGGTAGATGGTGGCCAGAGTCAGAGAAAGGCCAGGCGAGACACCAAGCCTGCAGACAAGGCATTCAAAAGAGGACTAGGCTTGATTGGATATGATAGTACCATGGGCCCACTCAGGGAAGTTCAGAGAAACTCTGTTCCCGGGCCAGTTAGGCCTGGTCTTAGAGAGGATCCTGTAGACCTCAGAGAGGAGAGTGTCAAAACGTGTGACAGAGCTAGCAGTGAACCACATCTTGGTGAGAGCAAGGAAATCTAAGTCAAGGTCTTCAAGGAGGTGGCAGATGTCAGAGGATTGTTTGAAGGCAGAGTGAGAGTTGAGGGTAGCTAAGTGGAGCAGGTTGCCCCTTTTGAAGGTTTTCTGAGGAGGGGTACAGGGGTGTGGTACACTGGTCAGAGGTGGCAGAGATGCCAAAGGGGTGGCAGAAGGAGGAGAGGTAGGGGAGGGGAGGAAGTTGATGAGATACAGAAGACACCTATCAAGACTGAGAGCCCTGGACCATGACAGTGCCATTTCGATAGACATTAATGATGACCCTAGAGGACAGGAAGAATGCCAAGAGTACCTCCCATTGGGTGCCACCATTAATGGGAGAGGAAAAGAAAGGGGAGAGCACAGAGCCCATAAGGGGAATCCAAAGGTTCGGCGAAGGAATGACAAAGAGAATGTCAGTGCGAGTCTGCCTGGAATAAACGTTGACATAGGTGTCAGCGATTGGCAGGCCTGAATTTGAGACCAGTAGATCCTTGTTTAACTTTTTCCTTCCAGTCTTCATCAGAGGGATAGAATAGGTGATAGAATAGCAATTTGAGAAGATAGGGGAGATTGAGAGCACCATTGAGGAAGCGTGCAGAGAGGAGGAAGGGGGAGAGAGAAATGCGGGAGGGGGAACTGCAGAGCATGACACCAACTACAACCAACAGCAATGACACAACTAGAGCTAAGTGTCAACGAAGAGAGAAAGGCCTAGATAACATCATATGGCAGAAGCATGACACCTAAAAGGGAGTTATCAGGACAGGGGAAAGACCCTACATAGAGGAAAAAGGAAAAAGCCTCATTTTAAACACAGCAGCAAATGCAAGAACACACAGATTCGACTTTCCTAGAGCAGAGGGAAAACGCCTAGTTTTAAATACAGCAGCAAATGCAAGAACATACAGATTCAACTTTCCTGGAAAAGAGGGAAAAGCCTAAATGCTAATTATGACAATTGAACAATGCCAGATAATGATAACATACAACTTTCAAGTGCAGAAGACTGCAGAATTAGAAAATAGAAGTCATCGAGAGGAGGGTCAGTTAAATAGGGAGCATAATGACTGTTCCCCCTGCCAGAACCTTTCTTACCTTGTCAGTCGCTGCTGGTTGACGGCTGCACTGCATGCTCACTCGGCGAACATCGGCTAACACCCACTGGAGCTGCAACTGTGGGACCTGCCCTTTGCGTCGGCCCCTTTGCCAAGGGGCTGCAATGGGCAGTGGGGCTGCCTTGAGTGCTAAATTTAAATAGGGCCTAGTGCCCAATCAAGTGGGTCGGGGGCAGGCAGAGGAGGGAGCAGGAGGAGTTAGAAGGGTCAGGTAGGAAACAGCAGCAGAGGATGCAAGACGGCAAAGAATTACAAATTTAATGGACATGCTGATCAGATGACAATATAAACCTTTAACTGTTCAAGAGAGTGAGCAGAGCGCTCAGCCACCTACAGGTTGCTCCAGCAGATTGAACAAGCTGTGCCAGCACTACGCTAAAGTTAAACACACCTGCAGCAAGGACCGGCCAGTGCCAAATCAAGAGGGACAGGGGCGGGCAGAGGAGGGAGTAGGAGGAGGAGGGACGAGGGTTGAGAAGGAAACAGCAGCAGTTGCTCAGCTGAAGGGAGGTTGCCAGGTGATTTCTGTTCTTTCTGTCAGGAAGGACTTTATCCATAGTAGTGCGGTGTGGCTATTCCCTAATTCTTGGATTATTTTAATGAGGGATCATGGTTGACTGTGTCACAGGCTGCTGAAAGGTCCAGTAGTATTAGTGCTGAAGTGATGCTGGTTTCTGAGTTATTTTTTGGTCATTCTAGATTGACAGTAGTGCTGCTTCTAATCCTCTCTTTGGTCTGAGGTTTACTTGTGCTTGATCCAGTAGATGATTTCCACATGTGCCAGAAATTGTCCATGTACATGCATTTCTAGAAGTTTCTCGGGGTAAGGGATGTTTGAAATAGACCGGTAGTTGTTTGGGCTGTCTGTGTTTCTCGAGTGGTCTTTGAGGAGTGGTTTAATGTGTGCCGATTTTAAACGTTCTCAGTGTGGTTCTGGTTGCCAGTGAGTGGTTCATAAAATTTTGGAAATATTCTGCCAGTGTATCTTTACTGAGGATAACCTTGGAGATATCTGGTGGGCAAGGGTCTGCTGAGGATCCCGCTTTCATGTTCTCCTTCATTAGTTTAGTGAAGTCTTGTGCCAATATTGGTGCGGAGTAGTTTCGTCTTGAGGTTGATTCTGGATTTTGGTGACTGGCAAAGTTGTTGCTAGTGTCTTTGTGCACAGTGTTGATGACTTGTTCTATGTTTAAGATTTTGTTTTTGAAGTGGTTTGAAAGATCATTGCATAGTTTCTGAGAGGGTGTGGGTGTGTTGTTGCAGTCTGTTGTTTTTCTTATCTCATTGATTATGTTGAATATCTCCTTCTAGGTGTTTGATTTTGAGATACGCTCTGGAGAGTGTAGTTTTTTCACTTTGCGTATTTCTGCTTTATCAAGCCAAATCTGTTTCTGGCATGCAGTTTTGTCCTGTTTGTTGTAGTCTTTCTCCAGGCTGGCTCCAGTTTCCTATTTATTTTCGTCAGGTCTCTGAGGTGGGGTGTACCATCTGGCAGCCATTTTCTTTTGTAAAGGGGTGAAAGGTTTCTTTGGTGCAATGGCATCAAGTGCTTCTGTGATCCATATTTAGAGTATATCATTTCTGTCCACTGTTGAGAGTTTGTCCAGGAGGGTGTTTAGTTGTTTTGTGGCTTCCTGTTTGAAGTTCAGATCCATGGTGTTGAGGGATTTCCAGTTTCTTTTCTGAGTTGGAGTTATGTTTAGGTGGGGGATCTGTATTCATGTTGGAGCATGGATCAAGAAAGAAATCATAAGGTGGTCACTCCAAAGAATTTGTATTGGGGGTTGCAATTGTAACAAGGTTTCTTTTGCAGAGAATTGCACCCAATGTGTTCTCTGCTGAGTGAGTAGCTCCATTCACTACATGTTCTAGCTGCATCATTGATAATTGGGAGGTTAGTGATTTGGCAGAGTTTGTGTTTTGTTCTTCGAACCAAATATTGAAGTCTACTAGTTTGACCAGTTGTCCGTGTCTTTTACCTATGTTGGTTATGGTGTCTATACATGATTTAGTGAAAGACAGATTGTATGTGGGTGGTCTGTAATGAGTAGGAATTAAAAGTTATTTTCGTGGTTAAGAGGTAGGTGGAGAAACAGTGATTCACATTTTGGGATATTTAATGATGGTGATGATGTGATTTGTAAGTGGTCTCAGTGTGCAACAGCAAGAACCCCTCCATGTTTTCCTTCTCTTTAAACTTGCCTGAGTTTCAATGTTCAGGAGGGATCCATATGCAGCTACGTAAAAGTGTTCTGTTAGCCATGTTTATGTTATGAATAAGATGTCTGTTCCATCTTTGCTGAGAAAGTCTTGTATCTCTGTGCTGTGTTTTGACATTGATCTGGTGTTGACTAGGATACAGTGTGTCTTTCTGTCTTTCAGAGTTTGTCCTTTGGTGGTTGTGCCGGTAAGTTGATGTGAACTAGGTTCTTCTTTTCTTTTCATTCTATGGTAGGTATTTGTGTGTGGTTTGTGGGGCGGGTGTTTGTTGTTTCTGTTACTCAGTTGAGTAGTTCCATTAAGTTACACTTTGTGTAGATGTTGTCTTCGGGTGTGTCTGTGGGTTCATACTGTTGAATACTGTCCTCTTGTCTTTTGGTGATGAACGGTGTGTTATATTCAGTTGGTTCTATTCTGTTTTCTTTGACCCTTTTTAGGTCCATTCGTGGTGTTTGTATGTTCTCTCCCCGTATGGTCGAAATGTTTTCGGATTGCGGGTTGCGGTGGATTGTAAGTTTTATGTAGCACAAGACATAGGTCATTTTTTGGTCATGATTTTATGAAAGTGTAGAACCAAATATAAACGGGGCACGACCGCTTATAAGCGCGCTTACACCCTATAATGTGTCTGATGGCATGCAGCGTATCTAGTATGTTGAGGTTTCCCCCTTAACCACAAATATAGCATGCAGTTAAGTGATTGTACTAGTTAATCGTGCTTGCCTCTTGTATAATGAAAACTGAAAATATATTCAACACTAAAAGCAGTAAAAACTGTTTCTGTCCATCACATTGATTTAATTGCATCTCAATGTGGTCCTTGTCACAGCCAACACATGTTTGGACACTAGGTGCCTCATTACGAAGTGGGCGGTAAGGAGTTAACGGCGCCGGTAAAGGCGCCGGAGCCGTTAACCCCTGACTGCCCTATTACGAGGTCTGCTTGCAGGACCCGCTAAGGACGTCTGGTTTTACAAGGCGTCCTTAGCGGGTCCCGCGAGCAGTCCAGCATGCTAACAATGGGCTTGTCATTAACGGGCCCGTTGTTAGCTTGCTCTCCATTCCCATTGAGCTTTATGGGGGCTCAAATGGGAATGGGGATGGTTCGGGTCCGGTTTCCCTGAATGGAGAAATACTGGGCCCTCCAAAGTCGGAATGGCCCGGTATTTCCCCATTCAGGGAACCCAGACCCGAGTTTGGAGTTCTTATTAAGGCATGGCTACCTCCAAACTCGTAATGAGGCCCTCGGACTTTGTCAAGGCTGTTGTTGATACATTAGTATTATGATAACGTCAATACAGTTTGACATTTGCATGTTTAGAAAATCGTATACACATACCAAGATCATTGTTTGAGGATGGATGGGAAAAGAAAACAAGCAAAGACATTGGAAAACTCAATATTAAAAACCAAAATATTAACATAGCAGATGACAAAACATGACTCGTTTACTTTTTTGCACATGGGTATTTTCGTTCCCCTAGTCTATTAATACGAGTGACAGTTGCATGGCAGTCGCTAAGTGACATCTGGGAAGCACACCAAAACCTTAGCAAATGGATACAATTAGTGATCCAATAACTCTAATGTTCAACCACCCATGCATGGTGTCAAATTAATTTTGAATAAATTAAGTGCTATTAGTGATGATAAGTGAACTAATGAAATATTAAGTATATTGTAATAGAATTAATATCAGGGTAATTTCACCAGAAGCTAAGGGGCGAGTTAAATAAAATGACTCACCAAAAAGATCTGTTTGCTCACACCTGTGGTCCAAACTTTAATGTAGAAATGAATTACTAAGATTGCTATACAATATCCAAAAGGGAAATAGGACGGAGTACGCTAGCACGTACCCATTGTAATGTGGGTGATACTAATCAGCAAATTCCTGGTTGATTATAAAGGTGTATTGTGAATCTCTCTCCTTGCTGCAAGAGAGATAAAGGTGTAACCTGTAAGCCCTACTTAGCATTTACCAAAATAAATTGTGAATAGCATTTGCTGGATGCTTAATTCCAAGGGCTGAACTCATTAGCCTGTTCCCCGATTCTAATTTTGTGGATGCGGCAAGTAAAACTTTTGTATCTTCCTTCTTGATCAACGTGCAAGCAGCTGGAGAACATTAAAAAATGTATAGCAAGACTCTAGGTATATTCGCAGATGATTACAATTATGGCTTCCTAGCATACTTCTGCTGTTTTATTAAAGTAAGGCTGTACTGATATTATATAGTCCCAACAAATTCGATTGCCTCAAAATTGGGAGTGTCAAAGCCTCATTATGCAGGATGTCCTGTCCGGAATCACCCCAGCGAACTGCGTGTCTCACCACGCGGTCACCAACTTGTTGCTTATTTTAAATTCAGATGTGCCGTGTGACGTCATACGCACTTGGCGCAATGACGCCACAGCAGTTGTAACCACAACAAATCAACATTTCTGTGCAAGCTGCGTGAAAGTAGTATAACTTACTGAGTAATGATTCGAATGGTAGAGAACTTAAAATTCCATATAAACTCTCATCCTTAACTCTTAACCTTCCAGATTCTCAATTGTGAACCAATTATATAGCATGTACTGCTATGCATTGTCTCCATAGTGTAGGTATTTGGGCTGCTTCCTCCATTCAAAACTGGTACATTGTTGCCCCCGCCTCCTGCCCTAGTTTGTAATGTGTTCTCTATTATTGTCCAATGACTTGAGAATGAATTGACAATATTATGTTTTTGGGCGGCGCAAACCAGCATGAAGTACACTGAGAAAGCAGACCATGTGCACTTACTCTATCAGAATTGTCCCTGGACCTAGTATGATAGTAGCAAATATTTGTCTCCTCCCCCCTTTACTTGTTATCCCGTCCTCTCCCTCCAGCACTATCCGAAATGTCGGAAGGCCTAGTACTGTAGTCGCTTGTTTTGTTCCTCTCCCTCCCCTCTCCTCCCCTCTCCCTCACTTCGTGTAATTCTCCGGCTCTACCAGAAATGTCGTCAGGCATAGTACGGTAGTCGTCTGTCTGTTCCCATTCCTTCCTATCTATGTTTTTAGCACTTGCTCTATCTGAAATGTCGTCAGGCCGAGTACGATAGTTAATTTAACATTCTTGTTGTTCATGGCCCTTAAGAATGTCATTGTATTTTCCCTTGTTCCTTCCCTTGCCGTGAAGCGCTTCGAAACACTTTGTGTATAGGCGCTATATAAATAAAGTATCATATCATATCATATCAACTCTAATATAAATAATGCTACTTCAAACTAAAAATACATAATTCCCCTTGCTCATCATCAATGTTAATTCCCGAAGTCAATTTTAATAGATGAGAGAAAGCAAGCCATAGTTCCAATAGCAATCTTGAGCCAGGGTAATGATGTATTTTTAGTTGAAGCAGCATTATTTATATGAGACTTGGACAATATTAGAGAACACATTACAACTAGCAGTACATGCAATATAATCGGTTCACAATTGAGAATAACTACGACCTAGGGCACTTAGATGCCTTTTACTGTTTCATAGGTAACGCTTTGGTTGGACAGAGAAAGCCACGGTGTCACATTAAATAATCCGGTGTCACATTAAAAAATCAAGAATATTTTATGAAAATACTGCTATGTAAACTTGGCACAGACCACTGCATTTATTATCAAACAGCGCCAGATCACGTTCTTCGAATCCGTACCAAGAATAATGAGCAAAGGTGCATTCTAATCTGGAAGGTTAAGAGTTTTCATTGAATTTTCAGTTTTCTACCATTCAAACGATTACTCGGTACATTATACTACTTTGACGCAACTTGCCAGAACTTTTGATTTGTTATGGTTACAAGCCGCTGTGACATCACATGCGCATGATTTCACACGCTGCATCTGAATTTAAAATAATCAACAGGATGGCGAACAGGTCACCAAAGTGTGTGATCCTGGGCAAGCCACAGTATATCTCTGTCAATACATGCCAAAATGCTGCAGTCCCATCATAGAATCTCTGTATGTGCTTTATATGACACATTCAGGGCCGTCACGAGTGGGGTGCAGGGGGGCAAACTGCCCTGGGCCTCACGCTTCTGGGGGGCCTTGCGGCCCCCTCTCCTAAGGAGAAGGCAGCACAGTCTCCCGTGTCCTTATTTTACACGGGGGACTGTGCTGTCTCCTCTCTGCCCCCACAATGATTTTGCTGTTTGTTGCAAAGCCGTTTGGCTCCGGAAGGGCCGTCATAAGGAGGGTGCAGGGGTGCTAAACTGCCCCGGGCCTCACGCTTGTGGGGGGCCTCGCGGCCCCCTCTCCTAAGGAGAAGGCAGCACAGTCTCCCGTGTCCTTAATTTACACGGGGGACTGTGCTGTCTCCTCTCTGCCCCCGCAATGATTTTCCTGTTTGTTGCAAAGCCGTTTGGCTCCGCAACAAACAGCAAAATAATGGGAGACAGCAGGGCTCAGAAGTGAGCTCTGCTGTCTCCCGTTATTCAGCTGACAATGTAGACACGCTGAATGACATGAGAACGCTCCTCTCCTGTCAGTCAGCGTGTTCATGTTGCTCAGTGTGATTGAACATGCTGACTGATATGAGAGGAGTTCTCTCCTGTCAGACAGCATGTCCCTGTGTCTCTCCTCCCGTTTGATTTCCTCTGTGTCATGCTCTCTCCTTTGTCTCTCCTCTGCCCGTGCGTCTAATATCACCCACCCCACGTCTCCTTTATCACTTTCCTCTCCGTTTCTTTGTGTTCTCCCACGTCATGCTCCTTCCTCTGTCTCCCTCCACTCCAGGTGGGCTTTCTCCACATCCCCGTCCCTGTGTCTCTCTCCTCTCCCTGTTACTTGGATTTCTCCTGCATGCTGCTCCCCCCAGTGTCTCACTCCTTCACCTTTATTTTGACTTGTTCCACATTCTGCTCACCCCTTTGACTCCCTCCTCTTCCCTTTGTCACTCTACGCTCTCTCTGCTACTTTGCTTTCCCCCATGTTCTCTTCTACCTATTACTTGGGTTTACCCCGCATCCTCCTTACCCCTTTATCTCCCTCCTCTCACTCCCGTCTCTCCCCTTTGTCTCCCTCCTCTCACACCCTTCTCTTATTTTTGCCTCTATCCTCTCACATCCTCCTCCCCCTTTGTCTCCCTTCTCCCACATGCTTCTCTCGCCTTTGTCTCCCTCCTCTCACATTCTCCTCTCCCCTGTGTCTCTATGCTCCCACATCCTCCTCTCCCCTTTGTCTCTTTCCTCTCACATCCTCCTCTCTCCTTTGTCTTTATCCTCTCACATCCTCCCCTCCCTTTTGTCTCCCTTCTCTCACATCCTTCTCCCCCCTTTGCCTCCCTCCTCCCACATCCTTCTCTCCCCTTTGTCTCCCTCCTCCCACATCCCCCTCTCCCCTGTGTTTCTTTCCTCTCACATCCTCCTCGCCCTGTTGTCCCCCTCTCACATCCTCGTCTCCCCTTTGTCTCCCTCCTCTCACATCCTCCTCTCCCCTTTGTCTCTCTCCTATGACATCCTCCTCTCCCCTTTGTCTCCCTCCTCTCACGCCCAACTCTCCCCTTTGTCTCCCTCCTCTCACATCCTCCTCTCACGCCCAACTCTCCCCTTTGTCCCCCTCCTCTCACATCCTCCTCTCCCTTTTGTCTCTGTCCTATTACATCCTCCTCTCCCGTTTGTCTCTGTCCTATTACATGTTCCTCTCCCCTTTGTCTCCCGGTCCCACATCCTTCTCTACTCTTTGTTTCTTTCCTCTCACATCCTCCTCTCCCCTTTGTCTCCTTCCTCTCACGCCCTACTCTCCCCTTTGTCTCCCTCCTCTTAAGTCCTCCTCTCCCCTGTGTCTCTGTACTCCGGTATCCTGCACTCTCCTTTGTCTTAGGGCTTCCACGAACAGGAACTGCATGGGCCCACCTGCTTGGCCACGCCCTTCCGTGCCGGGACACAAGCCACGCCAGACATGTTTCGGCCTTGTTGGACTTCATCAGGGCTGTGCATCTTGGTTGCCTATGGTGTATTGTTATGCATCGACAATGTTCATAGCTTATTCTTCCTTCCATTGTCCCTCTTATTTACTTTATTTTCCCCTCGGATTGTCTTGTAGCCTTCCTTTTGCCACTGCAGCCCCACACTTTTCTCAATCTCCATGCCTCTTGCGTGCTACTATTGTCACCTATTTCTGTCATGGTACATTTCTTTATACTTCTCCTGTGTAACGGTTCTATCCACACTGATCTGTCACTGCTTTTTCTTTTGGTGTCCCTTCCCAGGCTTTCTTCCATATCCCCACCTCTCAGTCCTTGTGTTTTTTTTGCCGTTTAACCTCTTTGCACAGCCCTGTCCACAAAGCACTTCAGTGGCACTCTGGTTCACTGGAGTTTGACTCCAATAAAAATTGGTTCTGCGCTCTGGATGGCAGGGCTGAGAAAGATTAGCACTGTGGGAGATTACAGGATGGCGGAGGAGTTGGCCAATAGCTTGTTTCATTTGCCAGAGACCTGTTTTTCCTACACTGTGCTTTGCCCCCCAGTTTTCACTCACAGTTGGGACTGTCCCTTTTGCCCAGCGTGGAGGATGAGGGTACGAATCCGGACCTGTTCTGCCAGTGGGCACTTGGGGTGATCTGACCATTTCAGTTCTAAGGAAAGGAGGATTGGAGAGTGTGGGGGGCAAGGGTGTGAGGTAGGTGCATTGCCCTGGCAGATTTATGTACTAGCCAGATGCTCGTTCATAAACATTAATATGCATCCCACCACATAGTGTGTTCTATGTTGATGAATTGTGAATACAAATATCAAATTGAGGGGGTAAAAGTGGATTCTAATGGCTTTCTAGACCATCCGGCCATAGCAGCCGATGCAGACCGTGAACCTCATTGAGCACCCTCGCTGTGCTTGAGCCTTTAACTGGGTTTTCAGGGCCACTAACACCCGATACAGCCCTTTGTTTGGGTCTATAAAACTTTCAACTCGAGAGGCCTCCAGCATGAAGCCCTGCGCTATTTGCTGCATGGGCCTTTGTGGGGCTGGTGTGTGCCCGGCATGTCGCAGTTGAGCAGCAGAACAAATGCAGCCTCGGACACCACATGGCGGCCTGTCATAAAGGCTCTTGTGTTGTGTGGCTCTCTCTTTTCACATCCTTCTCTCACCTTTGTCTCTCTCCTCTCACATCCTCCCCTCCTCCCTTTGTCTCTGTCCTCTCAAATCCTCCTCTCCATCCTCTCACATCTTTCTCTCCCCTTTGTCTCTCTCCTCTCACATCCTTCTCTCCCCTTTGTCTCTCTCCTTTCACATCCTCCTCTCCCCTTTGTCTCTGTTCTATTCCATCCTCCTCTCCATCCTCTCACATCCTCCTCTCCCCTTTGTCTCCCTCCTCTCACGTCCTCCTCTCTCCTTTGTCTCTCTCCTCTCACAGCCTCCTCTCCTTTTGTCTCCCTTCCCCCACATCCTCCTCTTCCCTTTGTCTCTATCCTATTACATCTTCCTCTCCATCCTTTCACATCCTCCTCCACCCTTTGTCCAGACCACCTGCCTAGACACCGACCCCGGAATCCCAGAGTGTGCATGTTCTTCGCGGTCTCTGGGGAAGAGTTTGAAACCTCGGCACTGGTCTGGACCTGCATTAAAATGTACACAAATCCATACAAAACCGATTGCAAACTGTATGGATTTCTACCCAGTTTTGCAAAGAAAGTGCTGTAAAATGCATAATTTTAACCCAATGTTTCAAACATTTTCTGGGGAGTGAGAACCGCCCGCCCCCTCAAGCAACCCTTGTTTGGTTTGGGCTCCCTCACTGTGCTCTGTTGATCCTGCCTAATTGGCACAAACTTTTAAGCCTCTTAAGTTCAGAAATGTACCAGCCTCCAGTGTACATAATTTGTCACTGTCTATGGTGTGTGTTTGAATGCGCACAAAGGGGCAGTGTGCTCCTTAATGATATGATATGGCATTTATAAAGTGCCTGTACACAAGTGTTTCTATGAGCGACAAAGCAAGGAGGGGGAAACAAAAGAGTAGGACAAAACACAAATCTTACTAGGCCTTGTGTCATTCAGATCGCACAAGAGCAGGGAAGGGGGGAGGGGAGAAGTGCCGAGGGTGGGGTAGGATGCAGAAGTGCAGGAACAAAGGAGAAACAAGAGTGCAGCCAACGGGTGGCAAGTGTAGGCACTCATAAGTGCAGCCAACGGGTGGAGAATAAGTGCAAGAGAGGGACTGTAGGGTTACAGATACAGACCACAAGTGCAGGGGAGCCAAGAGGCACTGCAGGATTGCAACAGGACAATGGGATGTGTTTTCAGTCTTGAACAATGATTTTTAGAATTTAGGGCAAGTGGCACTGTTGAATTGAGGATGTCTGTGATTTATTAGGCAGATAGGGCCAATAAGATAGTCATTGTCTGTGCTTCCTCAAACTGAATTACCATACTGTGCCATGTAGGTTTGCATTGGTTAATTTGATACCCTTACGTATCTATTACATCGAGGATCTGTTCCCCTTTCTTTCCCCATTTTATCTCACATTATTCATTCACAAATCTAAGAGAGATGACATTATTGTGAATGGGTTATGGTTTATATGCGTTGCATATAGGGTGGTGTGTGGGTATCAATAGTGAATGTATGAATTTGTCATTGTTTTATGCATTAACCTATGTCTTGGCTTACCTGTATAATTATAAACAGACGTAATTAGCATTTTTAAGGTTGAATTTGTAGGACCTATGGCCTACGTAATAAATTATTAATTATTTAATGTAACAAAAACACTACTCTTTGTGTGTGCTGTTCTTTGAGGTAAATTAGAAACCCATTGAACAGGGCCAAGTTGAGGCAAGAACTTGCCTTCTGAACCAGTTGATTAATGGTTCACTTGGGGGACTCCCCTTTGTGTGTTAGGATTGCAACAGAACAGGCAGGGACCTGGGCCCAAATTCAGAGCTTGACCAGGTGACCAGTGCATGGATTAGGCAGGTGATCAGTAAGGGAGAGGAAGAGAGAAGGCAGAAGCAAAGAGACAGGTCTTGAGTTGCTTCCGGTACCAGAGATGGTTCTGCTCAAGTTTAAGAGAGGCAGGGAGGCTGTTTTCAGAGGGAGGCCCCAGCCGAAGAAAGAGATCTGCCCTCAACTCTTTGCTTGGAATAGTGACTGACCCTCAGAGAGGTGGAGATGGCGGAGTGGAGAGCTCATGCCATCCTATATATATTTATGCATATGATACAAAAGTTAGTCCGGCATAAACCTTTCTTCAGTAGAGAAATCTAACTTTGCTGTAGTTGATTTGGAGTTGTATTAATAAACCATATTTGGGATCCTGCACACAAACTCAAAGGGAGATTTCTCGAGTCTCCTGTTTGCGAGGTGCCGCCGCTGGCTGAGTGCAAAAAATTGTAAGGGGGCCTCACCAAATGTTTTGCCCCGGGCCTCACCACATCTTCTGTCAGCCCTGGACACATTTAGATGTCCCTAAAAAAGTCCTGTTCACACAATACTCTATCCAAAAAAAGACCCCTGGATGGTATTGCCCCGTATGTAATGATAATAATACCAGTGACAGGTCGGATATTGGCCATCGCTGAGTTGTTGGCCTCTTGGCTTTCATATGGCAACTGCTCCATGCTTAGCAGGCTAAATCCAAATCCCGTGTTCAGCACTTAACTAAATATTTATTTATTTACTTGACTTTAATCGAAAAGATTTTAACGATTTTTACAAGGACTTTTTTCTTTTCAGACCCATCAGCGCGAATTCTGTATTTCTTTAGCTGTGTGGACAAAAGATGAAGCTCGAACTTTGGTCTCAGGTTTGGATCACGTAGACGTACATCTATTACTAGGCTGATTAATGAGGTATCGATGGCTCAACCCACTCCACTGCTGTTATTCTTAGTTCAGCCTGTTCACTCAATGAGTTGGTGATTGTTTCCAAGGCTAGTTCTATCCACTTTACCATTGTAATTGTCCATCTCGTTGTTTCTCCTGAGATTAGCCTATTCCACACAGCCGCTTCGTCTAGAGTGACCGCCCCTTGGAGGCAGGAATGCAGGTATTTTTGTCTTGTCTTTGAACATCTTAGCATTAGATGTTTTAGTGTTTCCACTTCCTCTTTGTCTTTACACAGACGGCATCTATTGTCCATCTTTGAAGTTCTAATTGCCAGGATTTCATGAGCCCTCAGCAGATTTAATCTGGCTTTCAAAAAAGTTCCTCGCATATTTTTATTCGGAAATTTTGTGCAGTAATTCAGTGGCGTTTTCACTTTATTAAAGGTCGGTGGGAGGTGCGAAAGTAGCTTATTTGTACTAGCAGTATCAATCATCCTAATCCAGTCCATAAGTTCCATTTTTCTTTTCACTCGGTCTGGGTTGGATTTTAGATCTTCTTCCGAGCACGATACTTCGCTAAGACTGTCTTGTACTGTTCTCGCCCACTTGTTGAGTGCCTTACAGGTGCCCCTTTTGAGTTCTTCTGCAATAATAGCGTAGATTGGCAAAGAGTCTGCCATTACAATCTTTCTGTAGAGTCTAATCTTGCTCTGTTCTACCAGCGATGCAAGGGAGACCAGGCCCAGCTCCCGTCTGATTGCTGCCATGGATGTAGACTTTGGGAGGCCCAAAACCGATTTCCACACATGTCCTTCAAGTTTCTGCCATATCACACTCGGCATGTTTAACGATGCTTCCATATCATAAATAATGGACGGTACGACTTTGGCCTTGTAAAAATGTATCGCCGGCAGGATGGAGAATTTCCCACATTTCTTGTCTACCAGTCTTGTTTGCGCTGTTAGTCTTTTTACTTTGTCCCATAGCTGTGATCTTGCATTGCTTTGTCAACTGAAGATCCGTCCATGGTCACCCCTAGATATTTAAACTGGGTGACTACTTCCAGCTTGGTTTCCTCCAGATACCACTTATGCTGCTTAGACAACCTCTTTGTAGTTTTGTCTAAAACAAGGACTTTTGTTTTTGCTGTATTGATTTCCAAATTATTATTTTTTGTATATCTTGCCAAATTTGTCAGTTTCCGTTGCAAGCCAATATGGGTTTGATCAATGATGATGGCGTCGTCTGCGTAGAGAAGTCGCGAGATGGTAGAATTCCCAATTTTTGGTGGGAAAGCTCTTATTTTCTCCTCGTCGTTCTGGTAGTCCCCAAGAAAAGTGATAAAAAGGGCTGGGGCTAAAGGGCACCCTTGTTTGACGCCCGCTTAACTAGAATCTCCTCCGACTTTTATCGGGCCCATGATTGACGTCAGGCATTTCCAATTGCTTAGTTTGTGCCACAGTTTCTCTCGGTCTATTTTATTGAATGCTTTCGATAGATCTACAAACGCCAAATAGACTCTGGGTGCTCCTTCTCTTACTTTCGCTTTGAGGATATTTATCATCAGTATGTTTATTGCCGTGGTTCCGTTTTTCTGAAAACCTGTCTGAAAGATGTCAAAACATGGCACATTTTTTGCCCAAATTCTAAAGTGGTTCAACAGCTGCGTTGCGTAGATTTTTCCCACAATGTCCAAGAGGGCAATCGGCCTGTAACTTTCTGGATCTTCTCTTCCACCTTTTTTGTACACCGGCACAATTATGGCGTTTAACCATGTTTCGGGAACCATTTTTGTTTGGCCAGAATGGGTGAAGATTTTACTGATAATTTCGGCCCATGCTTTCGATGACTGCTTCAGATCCACATTAGTCAGGCCATCTGTGATTTCAATTTGTTGATGGCTATTTCAATATCATCCACGTTGGCAACGTCCACCCAAGATGTTGTAGTTTCAGGTTTTTCTTTGGTCGCTTGTGTTTTTGGAAGCTCAAATTGTGCCGTTAAATATGTTTTCCATTTTGTCTCAGAGACCGCATTTACCATTTCTATTGGTCTAGGCGGGTTTGCTGTTTTTATTGTTGCCCAAAAGTCGCTAGATTTTTTTGAGCTAAGACTTCTTAACATTTTTTCAGCGTCTTGTTGGTACAACTGTAGCCTATGTTGTTTTAGCCACTGATTATATGCCTTCGATTCCCTGCGCCATTTTTCCCACGCTTCCTTGTTATTTGTTTTTTTTGCGATTTTCCTCCATCTCCTGACAACTTTTCTTTTTTCCACAACCAGGCGATCGTTAGCATGTTTAGGACCTCCGTTTTTCGGCAGCTGGCCTCCCACAGGTTTTCTGTACGGGATAAGTAGCGGTAGGTAATTTGGTCGCTTTGCGGGCCCTTGAGACGTTGTTGCGTCTGGAAGTATGTATTTTTCCGTTATCCTTAGTACATCTTCTTCCGACAGACGTAGCCTTGATTGTTGGTTGTTCGACTCAACATTGTATTTATATTCCTGTCACTGTATTTGTCTTCCTTGCCATGCGCATGTCAGGAGATTGTGATCGCTGTGCAAGGTTCTTTGCACTTTATACTCTTGGATCCTGGATAAAAGACTGGTTGACACATAGATGTAATCTAAAGTCGCTTTGGAATTCAAATGCTCCCATTTCGGGATGTTCCTTTGTTGTGGGAATACTGTTGCAATATTGTGCAGATTTCTTGGTTTGGTCATCGTGCCCCATGCTTTTCCTCATTTCCCTGTTGCTCCATGCGGCCCACTCCCCTTCGTTTCCTCGTTCCATTCGTTGCAATCTGCATTCAAGTCTCCACACACAATGACATCCGCATTCTCATACTCTGCGTCGATCGAGTCTAATATATCCGCCATTTTTGTGCAATATGCTTTGATTGTCGTTCTTTGCGGATTCCAGTAAGTATTTATTATGATGACTTGTTTGCTAGCCACCTTCCTCGTCAGGTCCGGTTGATCTGTCCATGCCGTCAGGGTGACCAGCATCTCATATGATTCGTGTAACTTTGTAGGTGTTGCCAAGCCTACGCCCATTTTTATTGCTGTCAAGAGACCTGACAACGGACGGCCTAATAGGCCCTTGCATGCCGGCGATGTTTCTACTACAAACCCGTCTATACTCGGTTTGTCTTGAAGCCAGGTCTCTTGTAGGCATATAATGTCCAGTGCACCTAAATCAACATCGCCAGGTCTGGTAAGGTGGACGTGACCCCTAGTGTTCCACGATCCCATGACAAAACTTTGCTTACATCCTTCGTGTCCTAAATTGGTATGTTCACTGCTTGTGGTTCTCTGGGTCGTTATTAATTGCTAGTTTTCTGTGTTGAGATTCAATGTTGATTTCAACCATGCCCATGGGCCCCTGCCTGCTGGCATATTCATTTTTTGCATTGGAACTGGGTTCGGACCCCTCTCAATTTGGTGTCTGCTTGCGTTACGCTCTGGAGTGTACTGCCGATGTTTATGATAGTCTTCCCCTACTGGACGAGACTTGTGTTTCTCCGTGACTGTTTCCTGTCGTTCACTCCTTACTTGCCTATTGTTGCTTTTCTTCTCATAGCTTGACCAATTTTGGCGAGGGTTTTTGTCATCTGGTCGAGCATACTCCCTTTCTCGCCCATATGTTTTTTCACCCTGCCCTTTACCGATCCGGTTGTTTCGATATCGTTCTTCTGTTCTCAATGTATAATGATATTGCCTTTCAACCTGCTCGTTGTGGGAGTATCCTTTTTTCTCCCTTAGAGTTTCTCGTTTTATTTCAGTCAACCAGAACCCCTTTTTCTCCATTTCTCTCACTGCGCTGTCGTCCGTAGGCTGCAGTCTTAAGGGCTTAACGTGAACATTTGCCTTTGCAATCTTTCCTCTGTGGTAAGATTCCACTAGCTTAATGTCTGTTGTTTTTATGCTTTTCAACGAATTCGTTTTACTCATCATCTTCAGGATCGTCTTCCTATTAAGGATCATATACCCTGCTTTTGAGTCTATTTGTTCCACTTTGAATATACGCTCCACATATTCTGCGCTTGTAGTTTTTTTGCTTCGGTGCTCATCTGCAATTTTGGGGACGTCTGTTCGCTGAGGCGTAACCTGCCCATTTGCTCCTTTCCCACTTGGATTCGTGTCCGCCTCACTCCTCAGTCTCGTCTTTTTATGATCCTTGGGCGATACGATCTCTAGGATCTCATTTCCGTCTTGATTTTCTGATCTTTTTTGCACTTTTTGCTTTTCTATGGGATTTGATTCTGCGTCTTGTGATTTTTTTAAATTTCTTTGTTGCTCCATGCTCTCCTCATTCTCTGAGCTAATGGAGACCGTCTCCCAGTGTTGGGAGGGATTCATCAAGTTTGTGTCACTCAAGAAGTCTTCTACCGATCTCAGAGAACTCCTCCTCTCCTCCCTGTTTGTGGGTCTCGGTGTGTTTTCTTGCATATCCTTATTTTTCTTTGTTTTTTTTTCCTTTGACCTAGTTGGTTCCTGCTGACACCCCTTCACCCCTGATGTAGACTTCTGCGGCAAATCTTTCTTAGAGATTTTTAGTACCACTGAGGGTTTACTCGTTGGCTGGTTTAGCAAGCCCGACTTGATTGGGTATAGTTGGGTGGGTTTCACTCAATCTCCACTTGTTTCCTTTATCTCTTGACTTGCCTCTGATTTTTCCAGACCTTCTCCCATCAGGCTTCCGGCCTGGTTGCATTTATGTCTCCCTGGCTCCTTCGCTTTCTCTGTTTGTAGAAGCACAACTTACTTTTTCAGCTCCTCTACTTTTTCCCACCCTTTCTGGTGTTGGTTGTTCCTTTCTTCTAATGCTGTAATGTAACCTTCTATGTGTGTCATTTTTGAGGACATAGTTGCCAAGATCGATGTATTGTCTTGTATGCCGTCTTTTAATGCCTCGTACAATTTGCAGAATGGGGCTAGTGCAATCGTAATGGCAGACATGATGGTTAACAGATCAGATTTTTTCCCTGGTGACTCTTTTTGTGATAGTGTGGCTATGTCGCTTAACCTTCTGTTTTTTGGTGATTTCGGCATGCTCCCTGCTTTGCCCGGAGTTGACAATGCTTCTATGAACAAACTGTTGCTCGCCCGGGTGCCTTGTAGTTCCCCTTCTGACATTGTTCTCATGGGCAGTCCTTTGTGGCCATCAATCCGTTGGTTCATATCGTACTGCTCTCTCTCTTTCACCGGGGTACTTCGAGGGGCATTTTGGCAGGTGTCTTGTGATTGCCTCATCTGTTTTGGCTGGCCAATTCCTTCTTGTGATGTTTTCTCTTGGGGGATTAGTGACACGTTCTGCAGCTTTGGGAGACACTTTGCCCTTGCCTGTTCTTGCCTTTGTAAGACTTCTTCATACCTCTGTGGGCTCCTTAGCCCTTGTGTGGCCATGTCATGTTGTTTTTTTCAAGGAGCTCAGCCTCCGACTTTCTTCTCTTTCCTCTCTTTGCAGTCGGATCGCTTTTGCCGCATTTCTTTTTTCCAATAGGATCTGTGCAAGACCTGCTTCCTGGGGGCCTTTGTTACCTTCTTGGTCCCCTTCCGTGTCTGTTCTCCGGTGTTTGTTCACAGGGATGCTCTCTTGAACTGCTTCTAGGATTTCTGCATCCGATAGTTCATTATCCGAGTCTACTTTTCATTTCTGATGGTTTAAAAAGAATGCTTTTAATGTTCCTGACAGCCTTGGAGGTGGCAGTCCTTTCGGTAGTAATCCGTTTCTATTCTGTAATTTCAGGCTCCTATTCACTGCTGCCACTTTCCCTTTTACTGGTTTTGAGCCACCATTCTCTTGTTTGTTTTTTACTGATTTCAGTTGACTAATCTTTTCTTGGTTTTTCCTTTGGTTCTTTATTTTGCTGATGTCTTTTCTTTTTTTCGTTTTTGACGAAGACGCCATTTTCTCCGAGTCCGAATCAGTATCTGATATTAAGTTTTCACTTTCCCTCATATCATTTTCTTTTACACTCTCTTCACTGTCCTGTATGGTAACCATCTTCTTCGTGACCTGGTTCGGGTTACTGCCTTTTGGGTTTAGTTCATGCTGTTCGGCGCTTGCTTTTCTACCTGACTCCACTACTGGCTCTGTCTCCCTGTGTACCATCGCCTGAACCGACATTATAGTTTTCTTCCCTCTGACACCTTCCATCCGGTTTCTGCTGTCTTTTTCTTGGGCTGCTTTCTCCCCGTCCACGGCTGCACTTTTACGCCCTGTTTTCGGGCTCTTTGATGTTTTTGTTGCTGAGTCTGCTCCTTCACGTCCTTTGGGGCTGCTCAACACACTTCGGCTTCTCTCGTGGTCGGGCCCCTCTTTGCTCTCCTTCTGCTTCTCCTTCTGCATCGGGCTACCTCTGTTTGTATCCTGTTCAGACGAGCCCGGAGTGCCGGCGAGGAGTTTCGTTGCTGACTCCACGTCGCTCCTTGACTCCCGCGCCTCAGCCCTGCAGCGCTCCTGCTGAGGGTCCGTCAGTGGCCTCCCTTCGACCACCCCTGCCGGAGACCCACTCGCCAAACCGGCGGTACGCAGGGCGCTGCACACCTCATGATTGGGTAAGTCATTTTCCTTGGCGCTTAGTTCCATTTGCGTGTCTTGTGTATCTTCGCCTTGAGTTTGATCTAACAGGGCTGAAGCATTTAATACGTCCTCCGTGCTCACCATGTTGTTTTGCTGCAACATGAGAGCTTGGGATTCTTTGTACGATTCATAAAGTGCTTCTTCACTGGTGAAAATCTTTGCCTTCAGCCTCTTAACTGGTGTTTTATCGCTCCTTAGACGACGCCGGCTTTCGACCGTGTCTGATTCTGCGACTGTTTCTTCAAGTCGCTCATTTCAGGCGCCTTTTCGATCTTGGTGGCATGAGAGCCTCGAGGATTTCTGAGTTGAGTCCATTTCTCCCGCTGACTCCTGCGGACTCCTGCAGACTCAACTCTCCTCACCAACTCCGCTCACCGATCCGCTCTGAGTGGGGGTTTTTGAGTCCTCCCACACACTGGGTCAGTAGTAGACATAGGAGAGAGACTGCGACTCCTGCAGCCTCAACTCTCCTCACCAACTCCGCTCACCGCTCCGCTCTGAGTGGGGGTTTTTGAGTCCTCCCACACACTGGGTCAGTAGTAGACATAGGAGAGAGACTGCGACTCCTGCAGCCTCAACTCTCCTCACCAACTCCGCTCACCGCTCCGCTCTGAGTGGGGGTTTTTGAGTCCGCCCACACACTGGGTCAGTAGTAGACAGAGGAGAGAGACTGCGACTCCTGCTGACTCAACTCTCCTCACCAACTCCGCTCCTAAATAGTGCAGTCCCAGGCCAATCATACTATCTTGCTTCTCTCTCTCTCTGTCTCTAAATGTGTCTCTCTCTGCCTTATTTTCCAAATTTAGAATTCCATAGAAAAGATTCCCTGTGTACTGTACACTATTAAAAAAAAAAAAGCTTCACTTATTGATTTGCCCAGCGACAGTTCATACATTGCACGTGACCGTAGCACCCAGGAACAGACTTAAACACAACCATGCGTGTCAAAAATAGCCCTGTGCCCTTTCTCCCAATGCCATGCACAGGCCCGTGCATCCATTACATAATTAGTTGCACGTGTACTTCCCCCGCAAAAAAATGGAATATAAAACTATAATATTACCCCTTTTGATTAACATATAACTAAAACGATGTATATATTTGTCAGGTTGATTTTTATCATTTGTGCACTTTTTAAGTAATCACTATAAATCCGATCAGTCTCCAAAGTCAACCTTTAGCACATATTTGTAGAAAATGGAAAGGTATCTGGTGCCTAAGTTGCAAACTAAACTCAAATCCCGGCTTCATAACTTGACTAAACTGTGTTAGCCTGGGCAAATCATACTATATCTCTGTCTACGGCTACCAACATTCGAAGTCCCTACAAATTATTCAGTCCACACTCTACATTATTAAAAAAGCCTCACTCATTATATTGCCCAGTATATAATAGCAATATCAGTGACCATACACGTATTTCACATCACCAAGATGTTTGCTTTATCAAAGTTATCAAGCATTACTTAAGGTGTCTTCGCCAAGCTTTGCAGACTAAACTCAAGTCCCGGCTTCACCTCTTAACTAAACTGTGTTCTCCTGGTTAACCCATAGTATGTCTCTTTGTGCAAAATTACAAGTACTACAGAAACGGGTCAGAAGATATGGAATGTCCTAGGTCAACTAGAGCAGAAAGGAGTGTTGACCTGTAATCCCTCTCCATAAGCAGAGCAGTCTGCACAGCCCATCTATAAAAGACAAAAGACTACAGACCAACCAAATCATAGATCATGTTACTGAGCGAGAGTGTATGCTTCATGTTATTACATGAATAATTAAATATTATTAATCAGTGACTGGAATTTGTGCTTGAATGACCGTAGCTACAGAACTTTGGGATACTCTGGAAACTCAAGTCCTTGGCCCGTTAGGAATAACATCTACGCATAACAAGGGCCATTGTCTTGACCTGATAATAGTAAGAGGTATTTGTACATCACTTCTAGACAATATACCGATTTACTGATCAGACCATTCGTTGCAACTGTTTGTATTAACAGCAAAATCAATGAATTCTCTAAGTCCTAGAGAGGATATTGGGATATTATCACAGAGACATAAAGATCTGTGATGAATGCACTTTCAAAGGTTGACAATACACTGTCCAGTGAGGATTTTATTTTACTGGAACTAAACTTATGGAAGTTATTTCCTCTAGAGATGCACCAAAAAAACCTGTGCAAAAGAGGATCTCTAAGCTTTGGTTTACACAAAATGTGATTGTATTACGTAAAGAAGTCAGTTTGACAGGTCAAAAATGGCAAAGACAAACTACTGAAGAAAATAGTATTATAGCCAAAATGGCACTCTTGCGCTATACATTTTTGAGGCGAAACAAAAGTTCCTTCATAAAGAAATTAGTTAGGCAGGTTACCACTCAAGGGGAACTTTTCTCGATTATGTCTAAATTCCAGCCTCCTAGTAGTAATAATGTATCTATTATTCCATCATTGGCACAGGCCAATGCTTTTAATAGCTTTTTTTGTGAATACAATTGCTGCAATCAAGAGCAATATTGCAGCCTTGAATCCTACTCATTTTACCGCAGTGCAATTAAACACTGTTGTTGACATTTGAGGACATGATCAAGTTATAGACCATCTAAAACAGTTTCATTTTCATCATGCTACGGTTGAGAACATATGTGCATTGATGAAAAATGTGAAACCAACAAATGACTGTTCCCCCTACCGGCTGTAGCAGCCAAATGTATGGCTGAGGAAATTGCTCCTTTTGTTACTACTTTTGTCAACAAATCATAGGATCAACGATCAGTGCCTCAGGTGCTTAAATACACTACGCTGACTCCTCTTCTAAAAAAATCTAATTTGGATCATTTGGTCCTTCAGAATTATCGCCCTATTGCTGGCATCCGTCACCCGGAGAAGATACTGGAGAAAGTGGTGACTCAACAACTGCAGGAATTGTTGAAGAGAAGTCACTTCTGGATCCCCTGCAGTCTGGGTTCCGTCTGCAATTTGGTATGGAGACGGCTCTGCTAACAGTCTTTGAGGAACTGTTGAAGGTAGCTGATCAGAGTAAGCTCTCACTTTTAGTGATGCTTGACCTGTCAGCCGCCTTTCAGCATGCCATTCGGTGGTTCAGCAAAACAAAAAGATGATGGCTGGAAGGTTTTGAATTAATCATAACCACGGGCACAGATCTGGGCAACCCTCCAGACCATCGTTTTTCAACCTGCCAAGCCATTACAGAAGGGGAAAAACCATATGCAAATCAGGCTAGGTCCTACCCCAAAAGGGGCAGTCCAGCCAGAACTGCTAGATCACATCCCTTCTGCACAAGACCACAAGCATTCCAAGACATGTTTCAGCCTTGTTGGGCATCATCAGTGAGGAGTAGCTTGGGTCTTTAGGCCCAGTAGACTCGGGACCCCCGTCTTAGCATACCCATTCCACTCGGGGTGACTTTCGCAAAACAAAAAAATGATTACTGGAAGGTTTTTAATTAATCATAACCACGGGCACAGCTCTGGACAACCCCCCAGACCATTTTTTTTCAGCCTGCCAAGCCATTGCAGAAGGGGAAAAACCATATGCAAATCAGGCTAGGTCTACCCCAAAAGGGGCAGTCCAGCCCGAACTGCTAGGTCACATCCCTTGTGCACGAGACCACAAGCATCCCCAGACATGTTTCAGCATTGTTGGGCATCATCAGTGAGGAGTAGCTTGGGTCTCTAGGCCCGGCAGACTCGGGACCCACATCTGGCCATACCCGTCCCACTCGGGATGAATTTAGCAAAACAAAAAGGTGATGGCTGGAAGGTTTTGAATTAATCGGAGTGTTGACAGAGTGGACACAGTCTGTGCAGTCCCTGTTCTTTTCATGTTGGAGCTGCTGCCGGTAGTCTTTCTGCGCTACCTATTACTTTGGAGGAGGAGCGTATAAGAACACAGGAAGTCTGCGGAGCAGAGCGGAGTGATGACAGAGTGGACGAAGTCTGTGCAGTCCGTGCTGCCCTGCGGCAGGGGCAGGACGGGAGTCCCTCTTTAGCCTCCCTTCAATCTTGCTTCCTTCACTCACCAGGTAAAAACCTGTAAAACTTCTACAAACTGCTACTCATATCACATTTAATAATTTGACTGTAACAAGCAAGGCATTCATTCGTAAGGATTCTTGTGTACACATGCTGTGATTTCCCTGGTATAGGAAATAATCCCTTCTGTTCAAACAACAGGGGCCTACTTGTTTCAAAAACTGTCTTGCGAGCTCGGAGGCTCTTCAGAAACTTGTGCGGCGACTGCAGGCTTTTGGCCTTGGAGCCGCACAAGCAGACAACAGCTTCGTGAACTAAGTGTCCTAAGTGAACTAAGTGTCCTAAGCCTCTGCGCTACAAGCTTTGCATGGTGTTTATCATTCCTGTACATGCGGCTGGAGACTGTCGAAACTAGGTTCCTTTGATTCTGATGCATGATTGATAATTTAACATATATGATAAACTTGGTACACTGAAAGTCAAAACTCTAATCTAATCACCTAGACAAGCATTTGTCAAGCACTTGGGGGGCTGTTAAGTGTGTTTGACGCTTAAAGCCAAACTAAAGAAAAGAGTTGCACCCATTAATCAAAGGCATTAACATCAGAGTTTAGCAGCCACTGTGAAGCTACGGAGTAACCCAATACAAGACGATTTCAAAACCCCGGAATGGGCAGAGCCAGCAACAATTAACAGCCGCCTTGCTGGTGGCTCAGAAGAAACCCATGCAACCAACAGGAGTGATCTGCCATCAGCTGTTGGAGAACAGAAGGGGCAAGCTCAAGTTCATGCAGATGTCACTCACTCTACACCTGCAAGAATCTTTGGAGCACCAGATGAGCCAACTATGGCAGAAAACTGGAAAAGAGGGCTGGAATTTACCATTACAACAACAAAAATACAAAACAAAATAGAGGAGCACTTTGGTGAAAAAAGACCACATAATCAGCTAAACCTGGATATAAGTGATCAACTGCTGGGAAAACTGGATCTTTCTGGCCCTGGGACAATTCAAGTGTTATCGAAATCCAGGGAATAAGAAACTTGACGGAAGTAAAAACATCTTTGGACATAGGGGATCAACAAGTACAATCAACCCAAGTTGGAGTTCACTCTAATGAAAATACCTTGAGTGCACTCAACTATGTGCTAAACTCTCTGGTTTCTGTCTTCGAAATGCTAAAGGCCGAAGTTCAGTCTCAAACTGGCTCCCTGCTGGAATTGATAAGGGAAGTAACCTCATTGGATGGGGCAGTGTTTAGTTGTTGTCATGTCATCAATACAGATCTTATGCAGAAACTACAGGAGCTGAAGCTCGAATCTGTGAAACAAGGTCTGGATCTTTCAGCCATTCAAAGATCATTGGCAACTAAAAACAAATATGCGGAAGCAGACAGAAAAGTGAAGCAGGAGTTATTGGCACAAATACAAATTTTAAATAAAAAAAACATGAACCACATCAAAAGCAATGTGAGGAGGAAGAAGCCTCACAGATGGACGACACCCCACTCTATGAGTCAGTGCTAGAAGAGTTTTGGAGACTGGCCAATGTGGGGGAAGATTTTCAAGACAGAGAACTAGGAGACAAACATCTATCAACTGGCCCCTCAGGACTAGAGAAAAGTCAAGAGGAAGAGGAAAAAGACACCTGTCCGCAAAATGTCCCTCCAGGTGGAAAGAAAGAGGGAAGCGAGGAGGCAAAGAAGATTAAAAGAAAAAGACATTCAGAAAAAATGGGAAAAAAAATTGAAGAACCAAATGAAAGTTAAAAATAAGAACTCGGTCACTCATTCCTTTTTAAAGAAAATTGTCAATATACAAACACCTTCAGTGGAACAGGACCAGATGATGGTTGAACTAGACTGAGCGGCTGATTCATGGAATTTGTGCAAAGAAAAACAGGGATTTGTGCCCCATTCTGCCTGCAAATCCCCATTTGTTAAACAGGGATTTGCGGGCAGAATGGCGCACAAATCCCTGTTTTTCGGCGCACAAATTCCATGAATCAGCCCCTTAATCGGCAAACTGCATGGAAATATACAAACTAACAAGAACAAAGAAGAACAAGGAGACGTCTTCAAGAAAGCTGTAGATAGGGGGGGAAGGGGGGTGGCACCAAAAAGAAAGATGTTGAGGCTGTCACAAAATCGAGAGGCTTACAGACTGAAAAAACAATGAATGAGCATGTTATGACCAAAGCAATAGTAACTCTGAAGGATGGCCCAAAAATAACCCCAATCTTTCTCAAGGCAAGGCAGAAAATGAGCGTAACCTCACATCCAGCCAAGGAAAACAATATTGGAGCAATACAAACAGACCTAAAAATTGCCCCTATCTTTCTAAAGAAGTTACACGTCTCACCAAAGGAAAATAACCTACACTAGGTGATAGAAATAAAATTGGGTGAAGGTAAACACAGGAGACTGGGAGAAAATGGAACAGAAGTGGTATTATTCAAAAAGGCAGAAGAAAAAAAGATCCCAAACCTTGGACTTTATATCAAGCAGCGCACATTTACTGCACAGGAGTACAAACCCAAAAGCGTTCAAAAAAAGACAGCAGTGCAAACAAAGAAAACGATGAATATGACCACCACAAAAAAATGACATCATCAAGTTCTGAATGAATCATCAAGAGAACAATGCCCCTTCAGAAAACCGCAGCACTGGTTTTGAATGCGATTTCTAAGAAATACCAGCTGCAGGCACAGGCACGTAAAAACAATGCTAAGAATAACATTGTCTCAAATTCTTCATCACAGAGCTCCCTTGATGGAACAGTTGAAGTTGCAACTGGGTCGATTGATAATAGAACCGAGCCTATCAAGGTCCTGTCTGCACAAGAAAATAAAGATCAAAATGAACATCTTAACATTTCACAGGGAACATCTCAACAGACTCTACACATGCACAGAAAAGAGATCAGGAATGCTGTTAATGCCTATCTGACTGCCCAACCAATGCAAAAATATCTCACTCATTGTGAGACTGGGCACAGACTTTACACACAAGATCAAGTACAAGAAATGGAAAGAGCTTTAAAATATTCATATGTGGCCCCTAAGGAATCAGTCGATACCTCAGGATGCTCTTTAGCCCAAACGTCATCCACACACACTTCTGCTCAATTGAATCACCAGATCGGTGTGGTACAAAATCCGCTGCCACCTAGAGAAGAAGCAACAAACTCAATCTCTGAGTCTCGGGGCTCAAACATCATTTCGGTATTAGCCCCAGAAATCTATCGTCTAATAGAAACTGCTATTGCAAAATCTACCAACTTGAAAGCTCTGGCAACTTCTTCTACTAGTATTACTAAACTAGATGTACCTCAATCAAAAAAGTCCACTACAGTGAATGTAAAATGTCCAGCCTTTCACTCACTCGTCTTATTGTGCCGTCCATCACCTAGTGTTCAGTATGATCTGAACCGTAAATCCATTCTAACAATCTTTTCGGAAATTCCAGAGCTAGATGACATTAACTCTGTTGACATCCAATTGGTTGAATTTGAAGATGTACAAATACTCTCATCAGTTAGTCTTTGGATAAACTCCAGAGTTGTTCTCAACACGATATGGCTGGCTATAAAATCAGCTGTATGAAATGGGATTCATTATAAATGTGAATAACTCAATATCTAAAGTCACTTCAATAAATCCTCTGCCAAACCCTTTGTCAATTGTGCCCAATCAATAGCGGAATGCTACAAATAATGCTGGTCTAAGTTTGAGAGAACCGACAAAAAAATCATGCAATTGCCATTCTACTTATAACTTGCATTAACTAGGCCAGTCTAGAAGGTGAACTATAATCTCTCTTATAAGTTGGAATACAAGAGGGTTCCATCATCTTATAAACAGTCGAAACCCAAATATAAAGAATGTTGATATAGTAATGTTCGAAGAGACATGGCTCACCACAGTTCCAACTTGGGATAAATATGATGTATACTTAAATCTGGCTCAAAAATCTAAACATGGCAGACCAGCTTCTGGGCTACTAATAGCCGTCAGACAAAATCCGTCATTTAGAACAGAGAATTGGTTATCTCCTAATCCATTTCTGCAAATGATAAAACTTCAAGTTGGTAATACATCATATGCTTTGATAAACGTATATTGGAACCCTGTTGGCATCTCTGATGATACTTTTATGAGAGATATGAATCGCTTATTGGAGGGGGCAGGACGGGAGTCCCTCTTTAGCCTCCCTTCAATCTTGCTTCCTTCACTCACCAGGTAAAAACCTGTAAAATTTCTACAAACTGCTACTCATATCACAAAAGGGGCAGTCCAGCCCGAACTGCTAGATCACATCCCTTCTGCACAAGACCACAAGCATTCCAAGACATGTTTCAGCCTGTTGGTCATCATCAGTGAGGAGTAGCTTGGGTCTGTAAGTCCGGCAGACTCGGGACCCACGTCTGGGCATACCCGTCCCACTCGGGGTGACTTTAGCAAAACAAAAAGGTGATGGCTGGAAGGTTTTGAATTAATCATAACCACAGGCACAGCTCTGGGCAACCCTACAGACCATCGTTTTTCAGCCTGCCAAGCCATTAGAGAAGGGGAAAACCCATATGCAAATCAGGCTAGGTCCTACCCCAAAAGGGGCAGTCCAGCACGAACTGCTAGGTCACATCCCTTCTGCACGAGACCACAAGCATCCACAGACATGCTTCAGCCTTGTTGGGCATCATCAGTAAGGAGTGGCTTGATTCTCTAGGCCTGCAGACGAGGGACCCACGTCTAGGCATATCCGTCCCACTGGGGTGACTTTAGCAAAACAAAAAGGTGATGGCTGGAAGGTTTTGAATTAATCATAACTACGGACACAGCTCTGGGCAACCCTCCAGACCATCCTTTTTTCAGCCTGCCAAGCCATTACAGAAGGGGAAAAACCATATGCAAATCGGGCTAGGCCCTACCCCAAAAGGGGCAGTCCAGCACGAACTGCTAGGTCACATCCCTTCTGCATGAGACCACAAGCAACCCCAGACATGATTCAGCCTTGTTGGGCATCATCAGTGAGGAGTAGCTTGGGTATTTATGCCCGGCAGACTCGGGACCCACGTCTGAGCATACCTGTCCCACTCAGGGTGACTTGATGGCTGGAAGGTTTTGAATTAATCCTAACCACGAGCACAGGTATTTTTTGGAGAAGCGTCAACAATGTGTTAGACTGGGTGCTTTTACATCAGCCCCCAGTACTGTGGATTGTTGGGTTCCACACGGGTCCTCACTGTCGCCACTCCTTTTTAATTTGTACCTCCGACTGGTCATGGAAATCCTGAGACATCATGGAATTAGCTTCCAGTCTAATGCAGACGACACTCAGATTTTCATTACAATTGACAAGGTTAAGGAAACTTTTGCTAAGATCAGTAAATGTCTTCTGGAGATTAGTGGATGGATGGCTTCTAATCAACTGCAATTGAATGCAGCCAAGACAGAGTTTATTCTGTATGGCCCTGAGCATCTCTAGGCCGCTGTTAGGAAAGATTTCATAATTTATATGTAATTTCCCCTCCATGTGGCAACCCCCAAACTTTTTGCTGTTGTTTTACACCATGATCTAGACTTTGCCAGAGAAGCGCAGCCTTCTGCCGCACTCCTCTGGGCTTTCGCTCAATTCTTATGGGGAAACTGACATACCCTTAAGACAGTTAGTACTGGGAGACTTCGTTTCCCTTAGTCCTTTCCTCATGTTGCAGTTTTTGTGCAACATGAAACAAGAGTGCACTGTAACTTACTTTACCGCGTTCTTGGGTCTCTTATCATTCAAAAGGCCCTAGAAACTCTTGCTGGACTTTTATGAACTGTGCAAGTGTGTCACGGACAGGACTGGTGGCAGCTATCGTTTCTCTTGTGTTTTGAACCCTTTTTTGCCATGTTATCCGCGCTTCCTGCGTTTGGCACGAATAGGTGGCCTGGCTCCCAAAATGGCCATGCCACGAGGTTCTTTGCCCTGTCCGCTGACCGTCTTGCCCCTACACCTTCCCCAGATCGAGCCGACCCAAGTCTGTCCTTATTTGGTCATGCACTTTCCCGCGAAACCCAATGCTTTTGCAGGCTTCTGCATGCCTCGTGTATGCCTCCAGGATGTGAACTGGGATGTCTGTTCCCAATGCACATCCTGGGTGCCAAAGAGTCTGGAGTGTCCTGAATGCCTGGGACCACTGTGGTCCGTGATAGGTCCACGTATGGTGTGAGTGTTTGTGAGCAGATCTCCCATTGGGTCCTCTCCGTTTTGGCGCAAAGGGAACTTTGGATAAGAGGAGGCTGAAAACACCACTACCATGTCGATCTCCTGATTTCACACCGAACAAGGGATAAGGAGCCAAGTATCCTGCAACAAGAAGCTGAGTCAAGGAACCGCTGGTGACCCGCTGAAGGTTTGGCTCCCTGAACTGCTGTCGTCCTGCCAGACCCCTCTGCACCTGATCGTCCTAGAATGTCTGCGAAGGCGCTTCGACCCATTGGAATAGTGGGATCAACTATTCCTGGCACCTTCATAAAACCCTGCAAGTAAGCCTCTTCAGAAGTGTCCCTGGGCCAACCAGTGGGCTGACCAGCTTACGCAAGACGCTTTGCTCTTTCACTGCTGCCATTTTGGGGAAGCCCTCGAAACTTGGTCTGCTGCTTGCTCTGCATCCACGGCACCCTCACACTGAATTTCGTACACTTAGCATTCCCAGGTCTGAAGTGAGATGAGTGCGCCCGGACCAGAGTAAACACGGTTGCCGTGTTGCCCTGCTGCGGTAACAACCTGTGCATGTCTGCTGCATTTGGGACACCCTCGACCCTGCATCCTGCTACACAGAATCTACACGGTGTCGAGACGTCCTGATCATTGCAGCTGAACCTGCCAGCAACGTGAACTGAACTGGAGAAGTCTGGGTCTGCCTGCGTCGGGGACCGGTGAGTAGTCCATACCCCAACCGGTGGCTCCTCGCGCAGGAGCCCATTTCTTTTCCACCGCTGTTGCGAAATAGCAACACTATCACGCACTCTCACCCTGCCTATGCCCACAAGTGGAGGCCTTGCTTGAGTAGTGGGGACTTGGTCTTCATCGCTTCATTCACCTTCCTGAACTGCCTGAGATCCTTGAAGAGACCCTATTTTGTCCATTGGCACAAGCGCGTGCAGGTACTTTTGAGCATAAGGCTCCTCTCTTCGTAGGGCTCAGACTTCCTCCTAGTTAGGTGTGTTTCTGATGTCAAACTGGGTCTAATGATGACTTGCACTGCCTGTTTTCCTCCCCATCTAGGTGGTCTACATATAACGTGCTCATAACTCCTTAGACCCCTCGGTCTTGTATATATATTGTATTGATTGTGATGTGTTGGATTACTTTCTTATTATTGTGATTCTTTGCTATGGTCGACGTTACAAAGTCCTTGTAATAAATGTGTCTATATTTTTAATATAACACCTGTCTGGAGTAATTTGTAAGTGTCCTTGCTTTGTGTGCTCATTGAGGTCTTTCCGTCACCCTCACCCCTCTTGAGACATAGTCTTGACCGCCGCCATCGTTAAGTGTCTGAATGATCTGGCACCGGATAATGTCAAGGACAAGCTTAAGCACTATCAACCGTCCGATGTCTACGCACAAGGGAACAAGCTTTAGTAATCATCCCCTCATCCACATTTGTTTCCAGACGGGACTGAAGGTTTTCCGTGTATGGTCCTAGACTATGGGACAGTACACCGAGGGAAATTAGGATCTTGGATTCCCTGCTCAAATTCCGTAAAGCCCTAAAAACTTTTTTGTTTAAAGTTCTAGTTATTTGGCACCGATTAGAACTCTTCCACCTTTTGCACGGAATACGGTTATGACTACAACTCTTGCAATTTGTCTTTAACCGACATCATCTGCAACATTATATGGTTTGGTCCGTTTTGAGTGCGTTATAAATTCTTCAAATCAAATCAAATGTTAAACCTTTGACGCGCTATTTTGTCACATTCCAATCATAGCTGAATTAGAGGAGTATGGAACATTTGGTGGCTCCGACTGACCGAAGGGCTTGATGTTCTGCCGTGATTATCCCAGAAATCCAATATAGCAGACAAAGCTCTGCCCTTTTGGCGTTCAATACAGCAATGAACAGTTTGCCTGAAAAAGTTTGGATCTAATCAGGGCAGGTAGGGCGGGGAGGTCCTAGTGTCCGCTAGGTTGAGAGTAATAAGAGTAACTGAACAGCATATTGAAAATTAGAGGAAGTAAAAAATAAGACCAGTTATTAAATTACTGAGCATGGGGCAAGAACACCTGGGGCCAGATTACAGAAACATTGCACCGGTGCAAGTTCAAAGTTGCAAGGTATTTGGCCTATTTCTAAAAACTCTGCAACATATTAGAAAAGCATTGCATTGTGACAAGTGCAGTTTAGCATGGTATATGCACCAGGGCAAAAATTTCCCCTGGCAAAAAAGATACATTTTCACTGCATTTATGCCGTAGTGCTAGTGCGCAATGGTATTAGCACTAGACCAAAAGTTGGACATGGTGCAAAAATGCATCGTAAATGTATCTTTTTTGCACTAGGGCAATTCTTGCCCTGGTGCTTATACCATGTCAAACTGCACTTGTCATGGTGCATGATTTGCTAATACGTCCGAGTGTTTTTAGAAATACAGCAAACTTTGCCTAGTACTAATACCGTGCAACTTTGCACTTGCATCGGTGCAATGTTTCTGTAATCTGGCCCCTGATCGCTGATATTCCTGCCCCTGCACTTGAGAAAATTGTATATGGCTTCATTGCTTGATAGCTCCCTTAAAATAAGATTAAGCTGTACTTAACATTTCGATATAACCCTTGAATTTAGCGCTGTATAAAAGAAGGATCATTTACATTTGACACAAGAAAAACGTGTGACTGGATTTACAACACAATTACTGGTGCACAACAGATATTGCCAAAATGCGGATGACTACACAATTCTATGCTGAGGAACACTGCTGTGCAGCAATATACAACATATTACTTTGAACGTATTTTAATTTGTATTGGTTTTAATCGAGTACCCAGTAAAGAAAACATTGTTTCAAGTGGTGGCACACAAGAAAACCAAACATAACCTAGTACATCGCCACTGATGAAACAAGGGGCCTGATTCATGGAATTAATTGTGTGTAAAAAGGGGGACTAGTGCGCGAAAATGCGCGCAAGCGCCAGTTTGCCGATTCATGGAACACAATGCGCGTGGCTTACCGGAGACATGCGAGAAATCCGTACGGTTCCAACATGTCACTGCGACACTATGAACGCCTTGCGCGAGACTCCCAGTGAAGGGGTGTACCGTCTTGCGCAGTCACCTAAAAAGGGGGCCGAACACATGGAATGGGGAACAACAAGTGTAAATGTGGGCGTTACGTGGGAAGTACCACAGTAAAATACTTGCAACGCCACACGCACGCTTACAACACGTATTCATGGAATCAAACAGGACGGACCAGCCTTTTTGGGATGCCTGATGACCAGGTCTATGGCAGGTATAGGTTCCCACCTCATATCATCCTAGACATGGTCAGGGAGTGAGAAGATGACCTCACATCACCCATCCTGTGCTCCCAAGCACTGAGCCCCTTGGAAAAGGTGCTCAATGTACTGCATTTTCTGGTCACTGGGTCATTTCAGCGGACAACTGCCATTGTTAGAGGCATTTCACAGGCCACGCAGTCACGCTGCCTACATAAGGTGTCGGCAATCATGACTGCACGCCCCTCAGTGCGCAGGCACATATACATGCCCAGAACACCCGCAGAAGGCAGGCCATGGTCCAGGACTTTTGGGGGGTGGCGCACTTCCCTAAAGTGCTTGGTGTCATCGATTGCACACGTGGCCCTATGTCCACCTAGGGCCACTGAGCACATCTATCGGAATCGCAAGCACTGGCATTCCATCAACGTGCAAGTTGTATGTAATGCCAAGGGAATCATTACCTCTGTATATGTCAACTATCCATGTCACCCCTACACTGGGCCCTGGAAGCTGGGAGGCATAGCAACACATGGCTCATTGGTGAGTACAAATGGCCCTGTAAATGCATGCATGCCTCACACAGACTAAACCACACCACTGACAAACCATCTCACCTCCACAGGGGACAGTGCCTACCCACTGAGCACCTACATGATGACGCCAATACGGAACCCCACCACACCACCCCAGGTAAGATACAATGCAGCTATTGCAACTAGGGGCATAGTGGAGTGTACATTCGGAGTGCTAAAGGCACACTTCCGCTCCCTTGACCACTCTGGTGAAGAGCTACTATATGCACCAACAGTAGTGTGCAGGATCATTGTGGCAGCATGTGTCCTGCACAACGTTGCAACACGGCGTGGTGTACCAGTGGACATGGTGGCGCCCCCACATCCCCAACCACATGCCCGGCAGCTGCACATGGGAGGGGAAAGGGCACATGACGAGGCTGCCCGTACCCAGCTTGTGGCACAATTTCTCACCTAAAATCCAACCCCTGCGGAGTGCACACAGGTCTGGCACATTCCAGGTGACAATCGATGATGACAAAGGGACAATGATCTGTCCCAACCTTACCACCCTGAGCATCTGTCCTTGGAAGTGCTACATTGTGTGCATCTCTTATAACTAAAACTAACCCAATCCTGTGTGCACAAAAGGCACACATAGAAGATGCAGAATGCCACTAACCACATGCAAAAGTACACATCCAAATGCTGGTATGTCACCTAAATCCTCCCAAACTTCATGTCACCTGGTTGCCACACTATGCCATAGCAAGCAACGTCAAAAGTGACACATAAATGGTCAACATATAACAGTACTGTCACAAAGCGCTCAATGATAAACGGAACTAGTACTCAAATAACGCACTCTCACACATCAAAACAATTATGTACGCAGGAACATCAATTGGCCAGTATAGCATACCAAAAACACAGGACCCAACAGTGAATATGTCTGACAGTCACCAATCAAAATACCACAAGTATCTCATTACGAGTTTGGAGGTAGCCATGCTATTTTTACCAGCATGGCTACCCCCAAACTCGGGTTGGGGTCCCGAAAAATGGGAATTACTGGGCCATTCCGACCTTTGCGGGCCCGGTAATTCCCATTCGCGGGACCCACACACGGTACGTCCCCATTCCCATTGAGCCCCTATAGGGCTCAATGGGAATGGGGAGGATGGTAACAATGGTCCCATTAATAACGGGACCGTTGCTACCATCCTGCTCTGCTAGCGGGTGCCGCTCTGCACGTCTGGTCTGACCAGGCGTACAGAGCGACCCCACGAGCAGAACTCGTAATGTGGCGGTAGAGTGATAACGGCGCCGGCAGCACTACCAGCGCCGTTATCACTCTACCGCCAGGGTCGTAATGAGGCCCAAATGTGTCCTAACTACCACATGGCATCCTTCTATTTGTAGTGTGGCCTGCCAACTAAAGGGGGCAGGGAAGCGCATACAGCAGGAAGTCCAACAACAATGGAGACCGCCGAGCTAATACACAAAGATGGAACATGAAAACATGATGGATCCCAATGTCAAAACAAAAAGGGATGCCATCCATGCACTGGACAAACAATCATGAATCCCTATAGGGGTGTATATGCAGGTTGGACTTGAGACTGGCCACAGATAAAATCGAACCTCAAAGCCTCTGTGTAAGTTACTTTCACACACTGCACTCCTTTCAAGCCAATTGAAATGGGAAGCAGGAGTCGCATATGTGTCTGGACCCTAAAGCACAAACAAGGAGTGTACCAACACGAGACAGGCCAGTATGGGTCCAGCTGGAATCTACAGTGGATCCCCTTGGATGCCACACAAAGCAACACACTGTCACATAAATGCACAATAGACCAAAAAATATAAAAAGAAATAAAAAATGCCCATGGTGGAGCCGGGGGCTGGGGGTGGCACCCAGGATGGTTGGAGGGGCAGGTTGCACCTCAACACCCACATGTGTGGATATTGAGGAAAAAAATAAAATCCCTTCATGGGTTCATGGTCCACACGGCTATCATGGATTGGGAGAGATGTCGCTGCTGTCACCACCCTCTGGTGTAGCAATAGAAGGTGTCAGTGGCAAGGGAGGGTCACTCGTGGCCTGGTCCTCCATGGCAGTGGTCATGCAGGACTGAGGTATTCGCATCTGCAACATGATGGCACGGATGCCTGCATGCAACACCTCACCTGATGCACGGCGTTCCGCTTGCAACATGTCACGGGATGCACAGAGATCCGCTTGCAACATGTCACGGGTTGCACGCAGTTCCACAGAGATGGTCTGCATCAACTGTTGCATCTGCTGGTCTGACCGTCTACTGCGGGCTGCCTCGAGTGCAGCCAGTGTAACTCGGAGTGACCTATCCTCTTCCCTCAGGGCAGCCCTGGGGCCCGACCCTCTGCAGCTATGGCTGTGCGCAGAGCCCTCATTTCTGCCCGCCGGCACCTGTTGCTGGCCACCACGTGGAGCCTGTGTGAGCGGGATGTGGACCTTAATGCCTGCTGCTGGAGCTCCATCTGTCTCGCTGGGGGATAAAGGAATTGGCCATCCCATACATGGCCCGAGCCAACATTTCGTATGAAGCCCCCTGTTGTTGTGCAACAGAATACATGGACTGCTCCCACACAGTATCGCCTGTTAGCACACGGCCACCACGTTGGCGGGCCCCACACCTGCTTGGCCCAAGAAAACCTAGCCCTTGATGCGCTGGCGCTGTCTGTGGCTGTAGGACTGCATCCCTCCCTTGATCAGCTGTCCCAAGAACAGGACCCAATACTGTGGAGCGTGACCCTGCACCCATAACCACCACAGACAGATGTTCAAACAGTGACTGGCCCTGTGAGGCGTATTCCCCCTCTACAGATGTTTGGGAAAGTACAGCAGCCACAGTTGATGCACTCACCTGCGACAGCACAGAGGAATCCATGTCAGTTTCAACACCAGAGCCATAGGGATCCTCGAAGGCGCACTCAGACTGAGTCATGGCCAGGATGGCCTGTAGCAACAGTGGATTTTCATGGGCTACCACACCACATCCTCCACTGGTGGCTTGTTGTGGCTCACTCTCCTGTACCTCCTCCACCTCCTCCTCTGCATCCAGTGCCTCATCACCTGCACATGGACAGAAAAATACATGAAGACACTTGTAAATAGCATAGGCCACATGCATAGGTATCACAATGATGTCATGCAACACATCAACCTGCCATGTCAGTCATGGCACGAACTCTGGCATGCACGCAGTGTAAATGGAAGGGAAGGGTATCATGAAAGCAAACATGGATGTGTGTTAAAGGGCACAACACTACATGTAGTGCATGGTGCATAGCACCTGCTCCACACACAAGCACCAGACTGCCATAGTTGAGTCACCAGAACCACTGATGCAAATACACAGATGCCACTAGCATGGCCATGCCTGAACTGTCAAACAGCATGAGATGGAAGTTGATGACATGACATAACATTACATGGAAATCACAATTACCAAAAACACAAGTGCCACAAGGTGTAACAATGCTAGAGTGGTGGAATAGAGTGAAGACAGGCACACCGATTCCGAGTCCAGGTCTCATTGACATCACACAAGTGAATAGGCATGTAGAAGGGGAGACCTGGGGTTGGAAGTGTGAGGGGGCAGTGCAGTACATGCGAACGGGCTCAACGTAGAATATAACTACGTAACCAGGAAAGTCAAAGTTGCGGCCTGATGGTAGTGTAAGGGCAAGTGCATGAATCAGGTGTCAAGTGTTGTTAGTGGGTTGTAGGGATACAGTAAACACCCCACAAGTGCGGGTGGTGACCGGGAGCCAGTGCCATCATCACAGTCCTAGGGAGATACCTGGCCCCAAAACAAAAGGACTATTCCAACAGTTCAGTCCTGGGTGAGTTGCAGAGGGAAGAGAGTAGAAGCACCGAAATATTGGTATAGTCTGTCACAGTAGGCCAGCATAGGAATGACCAGTCCCCTGGAGACAGTGAGCTGCTGGGGGAAGGAGATGAAAGGAAGAATACCTCTGAGGAGGTACAGCTGGTAGGGTAACCTCTCAGAGACATCAAGAGATGTGACGAGAGGAGGCGAGTGTGGAGAGGAAGATCATCACAGGCAATCCGCCATCACAGGTTGTAGCAGGAAGAGGGCCAAGAGAGGCTGGACAGAGAGTGACATGGAAGGAGTGAGCAGGAGTTCTGATGAGGATTGTCACAATATGCATCACATCGTCCGTATGCAGTCTGCATGACAACAAGCACATACCAGTCCACCATGACATGGTTAACCCATGGCAGTCACGTAAATGTAGGCATAACTGCAAGACAATCATAACACCTCATATAAGCAACATACACATGTCCTGGACGCACACGCATCACCACTCATCAGACATTTCCTCATAAATTGGCAGGTATCCCACACCTTGGATCTGCTCCACACCAATCAGATCACTAATGATCTCTTCATGTGGAGTGAGTTCATCGTCCTCTGCCGGTGGCCCACCTCCAGACACCAGAGTAGAGGCATAGGCGGCACCCAGCTTATTCTTGGCTCGGTGTCGGAGGTCATTCCAACTCTTCACTACCTCAGTAGTTGTGTGCCTCTCATTGCCTAAGGTGTTGATTTGATCCTTGACGTGCTGCCAGTAGGCCAAACGCTGAGCAGATGTATGTGTGCTCCTTGCCCGCACCAGCATGTCATGTTCGTGCTCCTACACGTAGTCCACGAGGATGTCGAGTTCCTCATTACAGAAGCTCTTCTTCCTCGCCGTGTGGGGCTCCTGTGCCATGCCTTGGGTTTGAGCCTGTCCTGCTACTGCACACTTTTGCTTTTTGCAAGGTTGTGCAGACCCAGATAAGCTCGGACCATTTGGGTCAGTAGGGCCTGGAGTACTGTTGGACTGGGCTGTGGCACCAGCCACTGATGGTACAACAGTAGGTTGCCTTGCACGTATCCGTACCTGGGTGCTGGTGCCAATACCTTGCACCAAACATCTCTTGCCCTTAGGGACAAGGAAATCTGCCCCTAAGTCACTCTGGACTTTGGCCGGGACCACTACAGTCCTGGCTGGGTGACCCGAGCCTGTGTGGTGGTTGCCACAGCTGTCCCTGCAGCTTCCTGATCCTGGCTGCTGTGGACAGCAAATGACAGTGCTGGTCCTGGACCCCAGGGGCTGGTGCCAGTATCTTGCACCACACGTCGCTTACCCTTAGAGAGATGGAAATCTGCCCCTGAGTCACTCTGTGCCTGGACCGGGACCACTGCAGTCCTGGCTTGGTGACCCTGGGCCTGGGTGGTGGTTGCCACAGCTGTCCTGCAGCTTCCACACCCTGGCTGCTGTGGACAGCAGATGGCAGTGCTGTTCCTGGACCCCGGATGCTGGGGACATCAGCATCAGCTGCATCTCCCTGCACCCTGTTGTGTGGGGAGCATAGCTATCCCTGCACAGCCTGGACACTTCGGACACCTCGCCCACCTTGGCCACCTCTGCCACCTCCGCCACCTCACCCACCTCGCCCACCTCGCCCACCTTTGCCTCCCTTCCCACTTGTTGCCCACCCAGTTATGGCACTAATGGATTAGCGCAATGGGAAGAGCAGCTATCAATTGTCCTGGGAAATTTGAGGGAGGGGGCAGGGTATGTGATGTAAAACGTACCACTGTGCTCCAGCAAGGCTCAATGTAACCCCTGGGGAAAAATTAACAGGTTGCATAACGTGCAGGGACCCCACAAACAAAAATTAACGTGTACGCGACCCCTCAGTAGCCCACGTATGAATGAAAAACATTACGCAGTACGCTGTGGCACCCAGCAACACAAAAAATGCGTACGCGAGGAACACGGGTAATATGATCTTCAAAATGGTGGTACACGACACACAGGGGCAACCACAGTATGAACAATGCATACACGAATCGCTACTTGCCTCACAGAAAAAAAACCTAAAATTACACGCGCGTGTGCACGTAGGCAACTCCCCCGCCAAAGCAAGAAGTACGCACTATCACAGTAGTGAACAATTCATGTGGGACCCCAAAATACTTCAAAGTCCACGCAGCTATCTGCCACAAATTGCATGTACATTGCAATGTTGTCCTACGCACACCTTTAACCCAATACTGAACGCCAATGCCAAACGTTCAACGCATATCACTTAAGTGACATGCTTAGGGCCTTTCCTCTGACTCCATGCTAATGCACGTGCAGAGTCACTCTGTTTCCGGTTTGCCACACTAGTAACACAGAAGACCGACACCCCTGCCTACCAGCCAATTTACCTGCCTCTAACTGCCCGAGCTGCATCCTACAAGCCATCTGCTACTGTCTGCCCACTCTGTGTGGCTGCTGCCCGCGTGCCTGCATTTTGGTGCCTGCTGTACAGCCATTGCCAGAGCTCCTGTCGTCGTGACCACCTCTGCTAATCCAGAAGACTCCCGACATGCCATACCACTGCTCCACAGCCCAGCCCCAGGACCACCTTGACCAGCCACACCTGCCTCAGGGGTTGCCATGTCTGACCCAAAATCATCTGAGGCAAGTGGCAACCCCCCTGGCAGTGAGGCAGAGGGCTGTCAGCTTCTCAGTCAGGGAAGTTGACATCCTGGTAGAGCAAGTCCTGGGGCATTATAATGACCTCTTAAACCCACCAGTGCAAGTCAGCAATGAAGGACGGAGGAAGATCTGGGCGGACATTGTGGGTGCCATCAACACGGAAGGGGTGGTACCCAGTGACTACCATCATGTCCACAAGCACTGGGAAGACTTCAAGTCCGGGATCCACAACAAGGCCCAGCGCGTCCTCAAGGCTGGTGAGGACCAAGGGGGCGCCGGGGCCGGTTTAGCACTGACAACATGTGATTCCTGGAGCGCTTCTACCCAGCGCTGCACACCCAGGTCTTGGATTTGGTGCTCTGTCTGGAGTCGACTGGTAAGTGTCCATGTGTTCCTGCCCACCATAGTATATGTGCATGTTGATGTGTGGTTGGAGTGTGCAGCTTGGCCTTATGTCTGGCATGCCTCTTGTACAGATTTCTGTGTGTATGTCCCAGACACTGCTGCATGTGTCCATTCAAGCACGTGCAACATCAACAGTGTTTGTGTTGCAATGCGTGACGCGTGCCAGCATGTAACAACATGCATATGTTTGCATCCATGTGTCTGGACTGGGGCATGCGAGAGGTGTGACACATGGGTGCTTTTGGCTACATCATGGACATGCATGGTGTACATGTGCATGTGTCTGAGAAGTGATTGTGTGACTGGCCAACACTCCGAGATGTATGTTACTTGAGCATTTCAATGTGTGATTGACTCATGCTGCAAATTTGACCTCCAGTGCACTCTGACATGATAGCTACATGGCATGCTTCATGACTGTCAGGTGATGTGTGTGAATGAGATGTGTATGTCCCATAATGTATGTGAGGTGAATGCACAATTTTGAGGTGCTGACAGTGCCTTGTCCAAGGATGTGAATGTCTGTTGTGAATGACAGACATGATTGTGCATGTGTGTGGATAGCACTTCCCTGTGTGTTGTGGACAGTGATGATGGCTGTGTCCTTTGACAGTGCCACTCATGTACATATGCATTGTGCAAAACACACATATGTTCTGTACCCTGATGTTTGTGTTCAATGTTCCCCTATCCACAGCAATGATGGAAGACGAGGGCGGAGAAGGCGCTGTGGAGCAACGCAGCAGGGATGCCTCCACCAGGCACAGACGCAAGGCCCAGTCATCCTCCCAGGTCATATCATCTTCGGGGAGTGAGGAGACTGGTGCCGCGTCCTGGACAACGGCCACAGCTGCTGAGGATAGGTCCAAAAGGGTAAAGGTGGTGGTGGACTCCTCAGCAGTGGGAGGGACAGGTGAGCCCGCATAAGGACAAGACAATGCGGAAGACGGTGGGGAGGCATCCAGGTTGGCGGGGAAGGAGGAGGCCGCATCAGCCCAGTCCATGGGGCCCGGCGGGGGTGATTACGTAGGTGTGACTGGTGCAGTCTAGACTCAGGGGACCGAGGCAGTGCAGGTGGCCGTGGAGGTGCCTGTGCCTATTCCTTCCCCTGGGACTGCGACTGCATCAGTATGCACCTGCGGGCATGCCTCAGGCCGGACCCATCCGCGGGTGGCGGATGTTTCCACGCAAACGGAAACACCAATACCTGCCGATGTCACCATCCAGGACAGGGTGGAACCTGTGCTAGCCGGTGTCATGAGGCGTACAGGCACCATTCATGATGATGTGCAAGCTTCCAATCGGGGGCTTGCACGTCATTATGATGAGGTCTGTCGTGTCTTGAACTGGCTAGCACATTTCCTGGTATCGCAATGGGTCCATGGGCTGGCCACTTATGTGACCCCCCTCCTCGTCTTCCACCTCTGTGTGCCAGTCGTCCTCCCTGCTGGCTTCCGGCCCACATACCACCAGGGCCCCTTGTGTACCTGTCCCAACCCCGATGGCCAGTCTGGTGGTGATCACATCCCTGCCAGAGTCAGGAGTTGAAGTTGGATCAGCCAAGGTGGTCACCACGCAGATCCAGCCGGCAACAGGAGCTGTGGCAATGGAGGAATGGGAAGGCATCAAGGCGCAGAGCACGTGAATGACAGCCCCGGGTGTTGTCACCATCCCAGAGTCTGTCCTTGAGGCACAGGTACCGGGCTATTCGGCAACAGCATGCTCTGAGTAGGAGGCAACAGGACTCAGGGCTTCCAATGGCAAGGGGGCAGGTATCGGCCATCAGGCAGGATGCAAACGTGGACCTTACGTAAACGATGTCTTCCATGTTGGAGCGTTTTGGCCAGCTAATCGGGGCAGAGCGGCAGCGAGCACGGGAGGCACGACTCACCATGGCCAGGGCAGAGAATACACTGCGTCGGGCAGAGAGGCGGGCCGAGGTCCTTGAGGAGTCTTCCCGGGAGTTTGAGAGGAGCATGTTGGAGTCCCTGCAAGCCCTCGAGGGGAGAGCACTGGCCCGCCTAGCGGAAGTAGACGCAGTGTTCGATTATGCCCTGGCCGAGACTTTGAAGGGATATGCTGAGTCGAAGGACTAGCCCGGTGCCATTGTATATAGTTGTTTAGGTGTAAGTTTCATTTTTTTGTTTTTCTTTGGAATTTTTGGACTGTCCTTCACTTTTTGTATATAGTTGTTTTTTATTTGATTTTTAATGGATATTCAAGCATAGTTTTGGAATACGTTTGGGACATTGGACCGCTCATATTTGTAAATAGTTCGCTTTTTTTTATCCATTTATGTTCACCATGACGGAATAGTTTTCTTTTCATTTGTGTTTTCATTTGGATATTCATTTAAGGACATGGACCTCATTTTTTAGTTGGATTTTTTTTCCCCTACACTTTTCTTACCTTTGAACATTCTTTTATTTATTTATTCCTTTGATGCACAGTTTATTGACTTTCTGACAAACAGTATGACTTCAATACTGCTTTTTAATATTTATTTTTTATGGATACTCAAATTGGTGTTTGGTCTCTGGTTTTCTGTAAGTTTCACTCTTCCTAACTCTGTTCTGGGTCACTGATGATGGACATTGTTGATCGTGTGTGTTCACACATGCATGCATGTGTCATGTTTGACATACATTTGCATGGGGCATGTTCTGGTGTGCATGACCAATGGATGGGTCTTATAGTGCACTTGGAGTGTGCAGTGTGTGGTAGCATTTCATTTCAGATGTGCTGCAAAAATGTGTATTGGTCCTCAGTGTGTTGGGGGTAGGGGGTTTGGGTGAGTGATGGGAGTGTGAAATATTTTCACATTTGTCACATGATTAGCTTGATGCAGTGTAAGGGCCTTTGCAGGCATGCTTTTGTGGTAATTCTATTGTATCTCATGCGCTTTGACATCCTGCTTTGCAATCCATATGTTTACATTGCTATGGTTTGACATACGGACAGTCCAATGCTGCACTATTTGTTGTTTGGGAATGGTATGATTGCCATGTACACAATCAGGATGTGAGTCATTCCTCTGTGCTTGTGCTTCTGGTGCTCCTCTGCCCTGATGAGGTCCTGTGCAACTCTGCTATAGAAAGCTGTGTACCCTCTGAACTTGTCATGAGGTCTCCTCACACACCACTTGCTCCCCTGCACTGGCTCACAGGCATGCACCATCTGTAGACTGTGTTTATGTATGCCAAAATACACCTACCAACAGTATGCAACTCCTGTCACTTAGGCTTGGAATTGACAACGGCTGGGCAGTTTGGCTTTGTTGTCATTTTTGGGTGTTTTTCTTCAGATGTCCTTCACATGTACATGACTGCTACCTCCACAACCACATTTCATCAGTCAACACTTCCCAGGCACGGACAGCGTCTCACTGTCAGCTGGCCTGGCAAGTTTCTTGTTTCTGTCTTCACTCAGTTCCCCATCCCGGGAGTCTTTGGCCCTTTGCACACTTGTGTACATGTGCATTCAGAATGACATGTGATTTGATTATATGTCATGTCTTTCACACATGTGAGGGTCACTCGTGTGTTTATGGGGGTGATACATTGAGGTGATGTGTGCTCATTGAGGTTCATTACAAAATACGGCAATGTCTCTATATGTGATACAGATCGACAGTGCTTCTCATTCTGGCACGGTGTGGGTATTTGTAGATGTGGTATTTTGACATCACTTTGTCACATGCAGGGCCTATCTTTGCCATACACTTTTGGGATGTGTATGTTGGGATGTGAATGCAGTCAGCAATTGCGTGGGATCAGCTGTGACCCTCTAGCTTGTGTGCCAGGTGTATGCTTTTTTAGTTGGTTGCTGTGTGTTTTGTGTGCAGGGGGTTAAGGGTGGTGTCAGTAAACTGCATGCAAGGTCTTGAGCATGCCATCAATGCAGTGAACATGTGTCACTATGTCACTATGTCATCATCTGGCCTGCAGGTGGTGTCCAGGTTGCCGTGACGGGTGATGGGGAGTGGGTGTGTCCCATGAGATGGGGCCTGCCTGCAGGTTGCCGTGACGGGTGATGGGGGGATCCCATGTGGTGTGGGCTGCCTGCGGGATGTGGTCACTGGTGATAGGGGTGTCCCAAGTGGTGTGGGCTGCCTGTGGGATGTAGTCACAGGTGATGGGGGATCCCATGTGGTGTGGGCTGCCTGCGGGGTGTGATCATGGGTGATGGGGGTCCAATGTGGTGTGGGCTGCCTGCGCGGTGCGGTCAAGATGATGGGGGTGTCCCATGTGGTGTTGACTGCCTGTTGGGTGTGGTCACGGGTGATGGGGTTGTCTCATGTAGTGTGGGCTGCCTGTGGGGTGTGGTCATGGGTGATGGGGGGTCCCATGTGGTGTGGGCTGCCTGCTGGGTGTGGTCTCGAATGATGGGGGGGGTCCTATGTGGTGTGGGCGGCCTGTGGGGCATGGTCACGGGTGATGGGTGCTGGAGTGTGGCTGTCCCGTCAGGAGGCTTCTGCTTTCAGGGGATTTGTGCGTGTTTAGATTTGGCTGGTGGGAACGGGGTACGCGTTGAGTTTTCATGAGATTACACTGGGGTGCTGACGGGATCCGCGCAGGGCTTTCCATGCAATTTTCCTGGTGCAACCGGGGTACGTGCTGAGTTTTCATGCGATTACGCTGGATTGCGGACGAGGTACGCAAAGGCCTTTCCATATGATTTGCCTGGTGCGTCCGGGGTACGGGCTGAGTTTTCTCATGATTCTGCTGGGGTGCGGGTGGGGTATGGCAGGCCTTTCCACGTGATTTGGCTGGTGCGACTGGGGTACGCACTGAGTTTTCACACGATTACGCTGGGGTGCGGATGGGGTATGTGCGGGCCATTCCCGATTTGGCTGATGCGACCCGGGTACGCGCTCAGTTTTCATGCAATTACACTGCGGTGAAGATGGGGTACGCGTGGGCCATTCCACACGATTTGGCTGGTGCGACGGGGGTACGCACTGAGTTTTCATGCGATTACACTGGGGTGCAGATGGGGTCCGCGCAGGGCTTTCCATGCGATTTGCCTGGTGCGACTGGGGTACGCACTGAGTTTTCACGTGATTATTCTGGGGTGCAGATGGGGTACACACAGGCCTTTCCACGCAATTTCCATGTTGAAACCGGGGTACAGGCTGAGTTTCCACGTGATTATGCTGGGGTGCAGATGGGGTACGCGCAGGCCTTTCCACGTGATTTGGCTCGTGCGACAGGGGTACGGGCTGAGTTTTCACGTGATTATACTGGGGAGCAGGTGGGGTATGCGGAGGCCTTTCCATGCGATTTGCCTGTTGCGACCGGGGTACGGGCTGAGTTTTCACACGATTATGCTGGGGTGCGGATGGGGTATACGCAGGCCTTTCCATGCGATTTGGCTGATGCGACCGGGGTACGTGCTGAGTTTTCACGCAATTATGCTAGGGTGCGGACGAAGGTACACGCAGCCCTTACCATGCAATTTGGCTGCTGCGACTGGGGTACACACTGCGATTTCACGTGATTACGCTGGGGTGCGGACAGGATACGTGTAGGCCTTTCCAAGCGATTTGGCTGGACGACCGGGGTACATGCTGAGTTTTCACGTGATTAAGCTGGGGTGAGGATGGGGTACATGTGGACCATTCCAAATGATTTGGCTGATGCGACTGGAGTAGGGACTGAGTTTTCATGAGATTACACTGCGGTGCGGATGGGGTACGCGCGGGCCATGCCACACGATTTGGCTGGTGCGACCGGGGTATCACGCGATTATGGTGCGGTGCAGATGGGGTACATGCAGGCCTTTCCATGCAATTTGCCTGTTGCAACCAGGGTACGGGCTGAGTTTTCACGCGATTATGCTGAGGTGTGGACGGGGTACGCGCAGCCCTTTCCACCCAATTTGGCTTGTGCGACCGGTGTACGGGCTGAGTTGTCACGTGATTACGCTGGGGTGTGGACGGGGTACACGCAGACCTTTCCATGCGATTTGGCTGGTATGGCCGGGGTATGCACTGAGGTTACATGCGATTACACTGGAGTGTGGACGGGGTCTGCACGGGGCTTTCCACGCAATTTGCCTGGTTCGACTGGGGTTGTGGGATGTATTAACCCACTTATGCTCTGCCCTGCGGCAGTACTGTGTGCTGATGGTGCCAGAATTATCAAAATGGTCACAAAACCCCTATGCGTGGCAAAACCTTTGGAAATCACGCTTTGCAACACGAAAAGATGGCTGCCAAATCTACCATGCATGTTGTCAGTGGTGGAACAGAGAGCACACTCCTGAAACATGCCACCAGGCTTCACAACAAGTAAAAATGGAGACTGCATGAAAAGCAGTAGTTTTGCTGAAAGGAATACAGAATCTTGTTTTCAAATCATTTCCTTGGTTGCTGAAAATACAGAATGCCGGTCCAAAACACCATCAAACATCCAATATTCTTGTTGGGTGTTACTAGTCACTTCATTCCAGAAATCATTATGAACATACAATGCCATGAAAAGCGGAATCTGTCATCAAAACATTCACAAGCAAAAATGTGCCTGCCTGTGCAATCTGTCAAAGTATGGGCGAAGTACCAGCGGCCACCTGTATGACAGCTGTCAGTAGATTGCATCAGAGGAATTAAACTTGTACAACTGAAATCTAATGTCTGATATTTAAGTGACCTGTCATTGAGAGTAACCTAGGTTGTCACTATTTAAATCTCATTGTTTAAAAGCTAAATAAGTGTTATAGATGCTTGTTTTGAAAATTGCAAGTTTGTTTTAAACCAAGTAAAAAAATGTAACAGAATGACATTTAAATTATGGCTCGAACCAGTTCCACAGCTTTCCCTCACAAACGCCAGGCATTTCCCTCCTGCTCCACTCCACTAGGAAATCACACTTCAGTGATGATTAGATCAGGGGAGGAGAACTTGGGCTGCAGCAGAAGAGGACAATGGACTTACTTTGGCTGAAAGGATATGCAGAGTGTGAAGAGTCATAAACAGCCTCTCCCAGGAGGAAGGGGGCAGAGATTGCTTCTGAGCTGCCAGAAGGAGAAGGAGGCGGGACAGACAACCATTTGTTGATTCGCAAGGACAAAAAGCACATTTTTAGAAAGACTGATAATTTACTGTGTAAAATTATGAAAAATATGTACGCCCCAGACTTGTGAACCTAATTTTCTCCTGCACATTTTAAGAGGCGCCAGAACTCAGTGCTATGTTCTGGGGAGTAACAATGGAAATTATGGTTTTACACCAAATTTAATAATATCAAAAGCATGAAACTTCACACGCTTATGCCCCTATACAATGCGCATAGTTGTGGAAATTTGCTCTGAAATTGGATCATGTGTTCCGGACAAAAAGGATGGAATTTTGTCAAAAGCAGACCCAAGATCCTACAGCGACAGGGCTTGGAAGAGTATCTGCTCCACAAAATATGTGATCTAGATATGTTATTGTTATAAAGGTTGCACAATTGTAAATATGTATTGTACCAAAAGTAACCAAAGTAGATTTTATGTTCAAAGGGACAAGGGGAGGATTCTCTGACTCATAAACCCACATCATCATGGTGACACCCTGATTTCTTCTCCAATCAAGGGGGAGAAGATTTTCTAACCTATAGCCTGCCTAGGGGGCGCGGTTAGGATAATTCAGCACACACACCCCTTTACCATATGCATAAATAGAGAAAGCTGAGGACTTAGAAACACACACAGATTCACCCACTATCCTGATCCTGGTGAAGCACCCTGAAGCAGATCCATCCATATTCCTTGCTCCAGACTACAGAAACTTGGCAAGCAGAAAGGCCCCTTCCATTAGTTAAACCATTTTCAACTAGGCCTTGAGTTTCCATGACCAGAAAGAATCCCACATAATCTAAGGGGAACAAAAAAAACTGCCGAGCTGTGCTGTAACTGCTTTCCTGCCAAAGGAATTATTACCAGAACCAAAAGATCCAATCCAGTTGCTCTGCGCTGTGCCGAGCTGTGCCGTGCTGTGACCAGATAGCTGCAGACCCAGTCCAGTCCGGTGGGCCGAGCAGCCTGTCCAGTCCGGTGTGCCCAGCAGAATTTCTAAGCAGAATCCCTGATCTTGACGGACCAGTATTCCTGACGGTTCTGTTCAAACCTATATAGTGAGTATCCATAGTATAGGACTGTCACTAGCCTATGTACTGTCCATAGTAATCCCTATATAAACCCATCCTATCTTGTCTTTAGAACTTGCATTGTTAGAAATCCTTTTGAATTGCCTGAACTCTGTATATTATCCCTAATATCTCCTTCGGTACCAGTATTGTTAAATATCTTTGCGATCATACATTTCATCTGAAGAAGGCAAGCTCCTCGGCAGGCAGTCGCACTGATCCAGTGGCGCCCTGATCAAGTGTCTGTGCTTCTCTGTGGTATTTGCTTCTTCATAGTCATCCCCTAGTGTAAAGAAATCCTATTTGTCTTTTGAAAGGGCATCCCTGTTTTCATTCTTGCGCCTATCTCAGAAAAACGACCTCCACTAAAACGTCCATAACTTCCTCAAATTTTATGCTAGAAACAAAATTTCAACATCTGCTTGTAGCTAACATCCACAGCCAAAACCGCATTCCAAATCCAAATAGTTCTCCTGCGATCGGAATTGCCGCGCACAGAAAAGTTTGCCGCAAATTTTCATTTTGGCAAAATATTACACATGTAAAATAGCTTTTGATTGCATCCGACCTCAATTTTAAGTTTGCACATTGTTAATTAGTGTCAATTCATTTTTAGTGTTTGTCTGCAACTATCCAAAGCGGGTCCCATTACAATTTAAACAATTTCAGCAATTTAAACCATATTTAGTGTTTGACCCAATCCATTCTCAGATAACATTAAAACCATTTTGACAGTTTGCCAATCAGTTCTGTTTCTCTCTTGTGTTTGCTGGGGGGAAATTGGGATTGACATTTTGTTGAATTCTGCATTCCTGAAACCTGTTCTCTCTCCTCCTATCTCGCTACATTGCTTGTTGGGGGTTGAGGGATGTGCAGGGGGAAATAGTAATCACATTGCTACTTGATTTGAACACTCACAAAAGTATTATTTCTGTGCTGAATTGTTTTGCTCACTATTACTCCTTGTGATTAAAGATATTGCTTAGTGTTACCTCACCCCATTGGTGATTATTGTATACCATTAAACATAGTGTGATTATATTGTGAACTACATAAATAAATATTTTAACTTTGCAAACCAGCATGATTCCTGGTTCAGTGTGACCGGGGGGGGGGTTCCAAGAGAGGGGCATGATATAAGTGGTACATCGTTCAGAATAAAAGAACTTTTAGACACAAATAAATAAATAAGGATTGCAGTTGTGCATTACACGCTAGGCATTGACTTAGGCGAAGTGCTGGATTGAAATCACTTACAGATTGGGGGCTCGTCCGGGATCCTGAATTAGACAAACGACTTGTGACAGTCTCATGCAGCATGCTAACTGAAGGGGTACATAAACCCTGTTGGGCTACCACACTGTGCTGCACTGTGAAAACACCCTTCAACAGAAACACTCTAAGGAGTTGGCCTGTTTTGCAAAAATAAAATAACTCCTGTAAATCAGAAACCAGTAGAAATTAATATGGCAAAAGAACACCTACTGCACAAATTATTTGTCAGGGGTGAATGGACAGAGCAGGATAGAATGTTTGGCTGCAGGACATCAAAGAACAAGCCACTGCCACAGGATTAGATATATGGCAGAATCAGGGTCCATTACACATGGCACTCAGTGAATAGTACATGGCCCCTAAGGAAAAAGAAGAGCAAATTAAAATTGCCAAAATAGCAGCATATCTGTACCTCCACATTGGAGCAATACAGGAAGAATATGCTGAAAACCTAGATCTGGCAAACAGGAAAGTACAATCATTAGAAAAAAACCAAACTGATTTGGACTCTGCAGAGCAAAGGCTACAACAGTGCCAAGAATCAGAGAATGAAACCAGGCAGTACCTGATAAAAGTAAAATGAGATCTGGATATCCTGTAGCAAGAGAAGGTAGAGCAGGATACCAAAGTACTGGCGCTGCAAAAAGAGTGCCAAGAAAGTTTGGACTCTCTACTACGGAGCCAACAAAATCTGGAGCAGCAATTGAACTATAATAGAGTCTGTGCAGAGCAGATAGTCACCCTGCAAAACCGCCTAGAATCCTTAAAATATGAAAATAATAAATTAATCCTGAAAGACCTTGACTCCCAAACTGAATTTGATGAAGAGCACCAGAAAGCTGGTGCACTCCAAAAACAAAGGGACGACCTGGCTGCACAGAGGGGTACGCTAATTCAGGAAAGGGACACCTTAGGCCAGGAGGTCAGTTATTTAAAAACCAAGATGGAAGAAAATCACCTGGCCCTTCAGGGACTGGGTGAGCTCCAAAAAGACTACGAAAAACTGTTAGAGCACACCAGGAGGGTGGAAGATGCTCTAGCAAAGAATGACCAGGCCAGTAAGGACATGACTCAGGAAATAACCCTCCTGCAGCAAAAATTGGCCCAATACTCCAAAATTACACAGGAAGCACAGAGAGCCATGTTCCGCAAACTCCCAAAAGATCCAGCCATTCCCACATTTAAACTGTTAGACAAATGGGAAATGGACCTGGAAATACCCAATTTTAAACATTTACTGCCTAGCAGGTGTATGCTCATAATTTCCATAGGCAACAAGAGCATAGTCCATAATTGTTGGGTCGTGCGAGATGTCCCTGCTGCATTTTACTTAGGCAGTGACATTCTCAATCACTTTGCCATTAGTTTGGACCTGATACATTTCAAAGCTTGGTCCCGATTAGCGGTTAATCCCATGGACTTTGATGACCCAGAGAAAGCATTTAGGTCTGCCTTATGCAGTTGAAATTCAGATTGGAGAGGAAGTCACCATCCCAGAACGGACCCGACAATTCTCACTGGAAGTAAACATTAAAAGAGGACAGAAACTGAAAAACCCTGACGCATATATTCATCTTAATGCTCACTTCCAACAGCAAGGGTTGGGGTTAAACCCAACACCACAAGGCAATATAGAACGCAACACCATTCCAATAGAGGTGGATAGCAGCGACCTAAAGAGTATCACTCTGGCCGCAGGCACCATTATTGGAATGGCAGTTGATGACCGACATTTTTCCTTAGATGTAGGTAATGAACTGTTAGGACCAATCCCCAAGACTGTTTTGACAGTGATAGCGACGATGACGCGACACCAGACAGGATCTTCACCCGGCATGGGGGGAATTTCCTGGTGTACACTTCCTGCCCTTATGGCAAGGAAGATGTGACCTGTGACTTCAGGAGGGACGAGGTGATCTTCCAAGTCCACGAGGACTGCCTTGCCCACCTGAAGCCATCAGTCCAAATCAGCACTTTGACCAGGGACTTCTCCACCCAGCTGGAGGAGGCTGCTGAGATAGCCAAACCGGAAGTCTTTCCAGGCTTCAGGCAGATGGTTGAAGAGAGAGTCAACCTAGCTGATGCCTGTGAGACTCTGTAGCAAAAGCAAAAATTGAAACAAGTTTTCTTAGATTTTCAGGATCTCTTTGAAGTGGACTCATATGACCGTGGTCGCACCGACATCCACACAACAACAATCCCCACGGACCCTGGCATGACTCCAGTGTTTGTGAAGCAATATCGCTTGTCTCTCGCATCAATGGAGTCCCTTACTGAAATAATTAAGAACCTTGAGTCACGTGGGATAATTCGTCCAGTCCACAGCACCTTCAATAATCCGGTGCTGGGGATTTTGAAACCAAACGGCCAGTGGAGACTCTGTGCAGACCTAAGGGAGCACAACAAAAGGGTCCATACTTCCCGATGGCCTCTTCCCTACACTGACCAAGGGCTGGCCCAGATCCAGGGTCAAAGGTATTCACTGCAATAGACCTGACCAATGGGTACTGGACTGTACCTGTCAGTAGGGAGGACCAATACAAGCTGGCTTTCACCTTCGGGGGGAAGCAGTACACATGGACCCAGACTCCCTTCGGATACATCAACTCCAGGAATGAATTGAACATTTTTCTACACAGGGCCATGCCCGATTTGGGTGAAAGAGGTAACCTGGCCTATGTAGATGATTTTCTAGTCAAAAGCTCAACTGTGAAGGAACACATAGCGGAGATCTGTTATGTTCTGACACAGTTGAGGGCTGTCGGAGCAAAACTCTCCTTTCAAAAGGCACAGTAGTGCAGAACCCATGTAAATTTCTTTGGGCATGAGATTACTCCTCAGGGTCTCTGTCCCCAGGAAAAGAAAGTAGAAGCACTCCAGAAATTAAAATACCCCACAACTCTGCGGGAACTAAGGAGCCTCCTTAGACTAACTAATTACAGCAGAAAGTTCCTTGAGGACTACGCAGAGATCACAAGACCCCTAATCCATCTTTTGAAGGGGGGGTCAAGTGGGAGTGGGGTCCAGAACAAGCCGAGGCAGTAAGACAACTCAAAAGAAGCCTCTCACAAGCGCCTTGCCTAGCTTAGCCTGTCAAAAACAAGGAGTTCTTCTTGGAGACAGGGTTCTCAAATACATGTTTCACTGCAGTATTATATCAAAAGCATGACAAGGTCAATAAAGTAATCTCCTTTAGACTTTATCCTCTGTGGAGGAAAAATTCAACGATTGTGAGAAGGCAATCCTCGTAACAATGTGGGCATTGAATAATTACCGCCCGTTTATCCAGGGGGAACACATCATAGTGGAGACTCCATACCAGCCTCTGCATTATCTCCAGAGTGACCGAATCCGGGCCGGAAATGTGAGTAATTCCCGAATTACTTCCTGGATTCTGTCAATGCAAGGCTTTCCTGTGGAGGTCAGATATGGCCAAAACAAGAAGAGCCGCTCGCGCAAGGTCTGGCTGACTTGCATGATTGTGCCAGAGAAAACTGTCTCGAGGACGAAAGTCTTAAAATCAAGGACAACATGGAGGCATACCTTAATTCCCCACACAAAGTCTATGAAGAAGACGAGTGTGAGGGAATACCCACTGTCTATGTGGATGGATGTTCATACCAAGTTGACAACAATGGGGCAAAAGAGCTTGTGGCCGGCGTAGGGAATGCATGGGTGAATGATGCCCCAGAACCCTCCGCTGGTACAAACTCCGTCCCTGAAGTAGTCAAGTGGCAAAGTTGATGGCTGTGCATCAAGCCATCCTCACTGCTGTCCAACACCAACTCCACGAACTGGTCATAATCACAGATTCGTATTATGTACGGAACGGGTTTGTGGAGCACCTGGTTAACTGGAAAACCAGAGGCATGCTATGTGCTAATAACAAACCATTGAAACATGGGAAACTAATCCAAAATATTGATGATCTGGTCACCTCGAATGGGATGACCATCTACTGGAAAAAGATCAAGCGTCATTCTAAAGTAGAGGGACCGGACAAAACTGGAAATGACCTAGCTGATCAGCTGGCCAAAACCGGAGCCATCCAAGGGGATCTGCTTGACATTGCATCCCTGTTGGGGGAAATTCAGGTCACTGCTATCACTAGGTCCCAGACAAATGCTCACAATGAACTCTCAACTGCACAATAGAGTAAGGAGACCCCAGATGCTGATTTGATTACGGCTCAGAAATGGGATCCAATAATTGGTACGTTTTATCAACACATTGAGGAACCTGAGAACTTTCCCCTGACGGATACCGATTACATAGGAAAAGAGGACCTCAGAGTGTTGATGAAATGTTCAAAAATGTTCCGAATCCAAGACGGTTTGTTGGTAAGGAGATCCATAGCTGGCCATGAACAGTGGGTGGTCCCTACCATATTCCGAAACCTGATGCTAAGTCACGCCCATGATGCGGCCACAGCCAGTCATCAGGGTTTCATAGAACACTAGATATCTTAAGAGAGGTTGCATACTGGCCACACATGGGGCAGGACCTCGACCAATACTTGAAGGGGTGTCTTTTGTGTGCACAGATTCAGCCAACATCACTCACACACCGTGCTCCCCTCCAAAAGAGGGGGATGACACTGCCTTGGTCAGATTTACAAGTCAATTGTATCAGGCCCGTGATTCGCTCCTCTAGGGGGAACAAGTACATGTTGACCGTGACATGCTTGTTCGCTAAATGAGTGGAATGTCTCCCGGCCCCAAACTGCAAGGCATAAAAAGCAGCTGCCCTGATGATGAACCATATCTTCTCGCATTTTGGACTACCCCAAAGGATTGAGTCAGACCGAGGTAGCCACTTCACTAGCAAAGTGATGACAAAGATGTGGGAGATACTTGGGGTCAAGAGAAAACTACACATTGCCTACTGGCTAGCCTCTAGTGGTGGAGTTGAGAGATACAACAAGACAATTGTGAGCATATTAAAAATGTTTGTGGCAGATTCTGGGCCAAGTTGGGAAATTCAACTACCTCTGGTCCTGATGGCCATCAGATCTACCCCTTCTTCTGCAGCTAAAATGTCGCCATTTGAGCTGATGACTGGACGAAGGATGGTGCTTCCCCAGCATCTGCTCTACAGAACCCAAGACCAGACCCTGATAAATGCTTCCAGAAGTCATGAGTATGTTGAGAATCTGAAAAAACACCTTCAACATGCTTTTGCCTATGCTCAGCGGAATCTATAAAGATCTGCAGACAGCATGAAGACCCACTATGACCTTAAGACAACTAGAAAAGAATACCAAGTAGGAGACCGGGTCTACTTGTTCAATTTCCAAAGGAACCAGGCCAAACAGTGCAAATTTCTTCCTAGCTGGCGGGGTCCTTTTGAAATTGTAGACAGAATCTCACCAGTCACCTACAAAATCTGTATCCCCAAAGCCAGTTTGGCAGAGGGGGAAGATAGGTGGGTCCACATCAACCAGCTGAAGTGTTGCCATCCTAGGCATACTATGCAGCAACTAGAGGAGCCAGCTAGAAAACCCAGAGGGTGACATTCCGGATCCCTAGGAAATGACAACTATTAAAAACCATTCCACCTGTTAAAATTAGTAGCAATTACAGGCGGGAAAGATTGTCAATTTTATGTCAAATGTATGCATCTGCCCCACTACATGAATAGTGGTGGGGAAATGTCTATAACCATGCTCTGTTCTGTCAAAATAGTACTGAAACCAAGGATTCCGAGAACCAAGGAGGACCACTCGGGGACCAGAAGGAAAGACCCAAGGGGCCCGGAGTATCGCTCCGTACTCCCATCCGGAACCAGCGAGGAGAACCTGTCGATCCAGCACTGATGGGAGAAGCAGATGAATTTTTCCACTTGGACCAACAAGAAAGATTGACATCCCAATCTCCCAACTTCCCCTTGACGGGCAGTCAAATTTCAAGTCGTGAGGTGGGGCTTTGTGGGATGTATTAACCCATTTATGCTCTGCCCTGCGGCAGCACTGTGTGCTGATGGTGCCAGAATGATCCAAATGGCCGTAAAACCCCTATGCGCGCCAATACCTATGGAAATCGCACTTTGCAACACAAAAAAATGGCTGCCAAATCTACCATGCATGTTGTCAGTGGTGGAACAGAGAGCACACTCCTGAAACATGTCACTGGGCTTCACAACAAGTAAAAATGGAGACTGCATGAAAAGCAGTCTTTTGCTGAAAGGAATCCCGAATCTTGTTTTCAAATCTTTTCCTTGGTTGCTGAAAATACAGAATGCCGGTCCAAAACACCATCAAACATCCAATATTCTTGCTGGGTGTTACTAGTCACTTCATTCAAGAAATCATTATGAACATACAATGTCATGAAAAGAGGAATCTGTCATCAAAACATTCACAAGCAAAAATGTGCCTGCCTGTGAAATCTGCCAAAATATGAGCACAGTACCAGCGGCCGCCTGTATGACAGCTGTCAGTAGATTGCATCAGAAGATTTAAACTTGCACAACTGAAATCTTATGTCTGAAATTTAAGTGACCTGTCATTGAGAGTAACCTAAGTTGTCACTATTTAAATCTAATGGTTTAGAAGCTGGTCTAGAAGCTGAAATAAGTGTTATAGATGCTTGTTTTGAAAATTGTAAGTTTGTTTTAAACCAAGTAAAAAAATGTAACAGAATGACATTTAAAAAAAGGCCAGGCATTTCCCTCCTGCTCCACTCCACCAGGAAATCACACTTCTGTGATGATTATATCAGGGGAGGAGAACTTGGGCTGCAGCAGAAGAGGACAATGGACTTACTTTGGCTGAAAGGATATGCAGAGTGTGAAGAGTCATAAATGGCCTCTCCCAGGAGGAAGGGGGCGGATTGCTTCTGAGCTGCCAGAAGGAGAAGGAGGCGGGGACAGACAAACATTTGTTGATTCAAAAGGACAAAAAGCACATTTTTAAAAAGACTGATAATTTACTGTGTAAAATTGTGAAAAATATGTACACCCTGGACTTGTGAACCTAATTTTCGGCTGCACATTTTAAGAGGCGCCAGAACTCTGTGCTATGTTCTGGGGAGTAACAGTGGAAATTATGGTTTTACACCAAATGTAATTATGTCAAAAGCATGAAACTTCACACGCTTTCCCCCTATACAATGTGCACAGTTGTGGAAATTTGCTCCGAAATTGGACCATGTGTTCCAGACAAAAAGGGCAGAATTTTGTCAAAAGCAGACCTAAGATCCTATAGTGATGGGGCTTGGAAGAGTATCTGCTCCACAAAATATGTGATCTAGATATGTTATTTTTATAAAGGTTGCACACTTGTAAATATGGTGTACCAAAAGTAGATTTTATGTTCAAAGGGACATGGGGAGGATTCTCTGACTCATAAACCCACATCATCATTGTGACACCCTGTTTTCTTCTCCAATCAAGGGGGAGAAGAGATTCTAACCTATAGCCTGCCTAGGGGGCACACTTAGGATAATTCAGCACACACACCCCTTTACCATATGCATAAATAGAGAAAGCTGAGGACATAGAAACACACACAGATTCACCCACTATCCTGATCCTGGCGAAGCACCCTGATGCAGATCCATCCATATTCCTTGCTCCAGACTCCAGAAACTTGGCACGCAGAAAGGCCCCTTCCATTAGTTGAACCATTTTCAACTAGGCCTTGAGTTTCCAGGACCAGAAAGAATCCCACATAATCTAATGGGAACAAAGGAAACAGCCGTGCTGTGCTGAAACTGCTTTCCTGCTAAAAGAATTATTACCAGAACCAAAAATCCAATCCAGTTGTGCTGTGCCGTGCCGTGCTTTGCCGTGCTGTGACCAGATAGCTGTGACCAGAGCCATTGCAGACCCAGTCCAGTCCGGTGTGCCCAGCAGCCTGTCCAGTCCGGTGTGCCCAGCAGACTTTCTGAGCAGAATCCCTGATCTTGACGGACCAGAATTCCTGACGGTTCTGTTCAAACCTATATAGTGAGTATCCATAGTACAGGACTGTCACTAGCTTATGTACTGTCCATAGTAATCCCCATATAAACCCATCCTATCTTGTCTTTAGAACTTGCATTGTTAGAAATCTTTTTGAATTGCCTGAACTCTACATTATCCCTACTATCTCCTTCGGTACAAGTATTGTTAAATATCTTTGCTCTCATATATTTCATCTGAAGAAGGCAAGCTCCTCGGCAGGCAGTCTCACTGATCCAGTGGCGCCCTGGTCCAGTGGCTGTGCTTCCGTGTGGTATTTGCTTCTTCATAGTCATCCCCTAGTGTAAAGAAATCCTATTTGTCTTTTGAAAGCGCATCCCTGTTTTCATTCTTGCGCCTATCTCAGAAAAACGACCTCCACTAAAATGTCCATAACTTCCTCAAATTTCATGCTAGAAACAAAATAGCTAACCTCCACAGCTTTCCATAGAACCAAAAACCGCATTCCAAATCCATATAGTTCTACCGCGGTCGCGATTACCGCACATGGAAAAGTTTGCCACGAATTTTCATTTTGACAAAATATTACACGTGTAAAATAGCTTTTGATTGCACCCGACCTCAATTTTAAGTTTGCACATTGCTTATTAATGTCAAATCATTGCTAGTGTTTGTCTGCAACTATCCAAAGCGGCTCCCATTAGAATTTAAACAATTTCAGCAATTTAAACCATATTTAGTGTTTGACCCAATCCATTCTCAGATAATGTTAAAACCATTTTGACAGTTTGCCAATCAGTTCTGTTTCTCTCTTGTGTTTGCTGGGGGGAAATTGAGATTGACATTTTGTTGAATTCTGCATTGCTGAAACCTGGTCTCTCTCCTCCTATCTCGTTACATTGCTTGTTGGGGGTTGAGGGGTGTGCAGGGGGAAATAGTAATCACATTGCTACTTGATTTGAACACTCACAAAAGTATTATTTCTGTGCTGAATTGTTTTGCTCACTATTACTCCTTGTGATTAAAGAGATTGCTTAGTGTTACCTCACCCCATTGGTGATTATTGTATACCATTAAACATAGTGTGATTATATTGTGAACTACATAAATAAATATTTTAACTTTGCAAACCAGCATGATTCTGTTTCAGTGTGACCTGGGAGGTTCCAAGAGAGGGGCGTGATATAAGTGGTACATCGTTCGGAATAAAAGAACTTTTAGACACAAATAAATAAATAAGGATTTCAGTTATGCATTGCACACTAGGCGTTGACTTAGGTGAAGTGGCAGATTGAAATAACTTACAGGGTACGCGCTGAGATTTCACCCGATTACGCTGGGGTGCGCACAGGGTCCATGTGGGGCTTTCCACACGATTTGGCTGGTGCGACCGGGGTGCGACTTTCCAGGCGATTATGGTGGGGTGAGGATAGGGTACGCGCAGGCCTTTCCACGTGATTTGGCTTGTGCAGAAGTGTGCCGCTGTAAAGGTAAATTGGAGGTGGGAAGGGAAAAGCAGGCCGGGGAAGCGGGCACAGTGAGCTATATGATCACTGTGCCGCGCCGTAACTGCCGAAGGCATTTCAGCCGTCGCAGTTATGGGCGGGCGCAGTGATCACATAGAATCAGATTTACTGTTACTGCCACTTGGTCCTGCGGATTTACTGTAGGATTACAAGTGGTGGTAGGCAGTGTAAGTCCCCATTTTATAGGACTCCATGGGGTTTTTCTGTAGAATTACCACTTGTGGTAACCCCGTCTACATTAATTCCACCTGCCGTAATTTCACTGATGTTGATGTTTGTTTGGCGGTAAGGTGGGGGATTTATCTCCAGAATTTTGCAGGTGAAAAATCCTCCACTTTACCACCAAAGTTGTAGTACAGCAGTGCTGTAATGAGGCGGTAATCACTGCATTACCACTGTTTTTCCTGCACCACTGCATTCGTAATGAGGCCCAAAGTAAGGACTGTATTAGCAAGTACATTTTTACGAGCATTAGCAACACTACAGCAAAAAAACTGGTGCAAAAAGTAGTGATTTACTAAGCAATCGGAAAACCTACCAAGGGGCAGGCAAAGTTTTAAAATTAAAGTAAGCATAATTTGACATCTTAAAGAACTCCACTCGCTTCTGCAAAATGGCTGCTGCCAGGGGTGGACTGGCCTGCAGGGAACTCTGGAGATGTCCCAGTTGGCCTCTGCACCTTGGTCCTCTTTTGTGTGGTAACCTATTTTATTTTCAAATGTTCTCATTGGAAAAGGGTTGGGCTTGTTGGAAATGTGCAAAACGGGCACATCTTTGATAAAGATTTCCAGGGCCTTGTTTGGTTCGCAGTCCACCCCTGGCTGCTGCTGTAGCAGAGCTTCACTTGCTCTACATGATAGAACCTCTGACCAGTGCCTTACTCTAATATGTATCTTGGCTCTGGCTTTCTCTAGGCAGACCCAAACAATTAAGAACACAAGAATATTCTGTGGCCCTCTATCTTAGTTTCTCCTTTCAGATCACTTATTTTAAATGGTTTGTGCCAACAGTACTGTCATCACAATGCCGTCTATGAGGGTGCTTGTGTTCTTCAGTGGATTATCTGTGCTTTTGGGGCTCAGACAATGCTCGGCCTTGACAGAATACTCCTGTTCCTGTATTGAAAACTTAGCCCTTTCAAATAACACAAACGTTCTCCCATATGCCTCAAGTTGATTCATTTGTGTTGACATAGACCCGTTTGTCCTCCTCTAAGTGTGCTTGTTAAGTCATAATCACTGGGTCATAGGTTGGCAGACTCTTCCCTCGAGCTGTTAATGTACAACCAGGCTGGACTGGCTTATAGGCAATGCCCGAACCAAAAACACAAAATGCTAGTGTGGGCCAGTTTTTGGGTCAAAGTGGGCTACTTTATAGGCCCATGTGGGCCAGTTTGATTAGTTACTTCACCATGCGGCTAGTAGTTTTGAGCAGTGGTACTGATTGAGTAGTCTTTAAAATACACAATTTGCATCACATTTTATCAACTTCCCCCCAAATTGGGTACTATTCAAACAGTCTATCACAAAAGGAATGAATTGCCATTTACAACTGTGGGCCACTTATTCATTGGTTCCCAAGACAATTTTATGACCCAGTCCAACCCTGTATACAACTACCAAGAGTCTGATTCATGGAAAAGGGTGCATAGATCCCGCAAAGCATGCGTGCCGAGAAAGGCTGTGCGCGGCCCCTCGTACAGAAGAAAACCTGTGCGCTGTGCGTATTCATCAAATTGTTCATGCAAAGTAACCCTATGCGCAAGTTGCGGCCGGAATGCCCACGACACGCCCACACGCAGAACCATTGCAGCCATGGATACAGACCTTTGTGCACTCCTTGCGAGCTATGCAATGCACCCTGGAAAATCTGCCTGCGAACCTCCGCAACCAGGGCAGCACCCCGGCAGGGGTTTGTGGGTTGCCCCATAACTATTCCTAGCACCCACTCAACATGCGTACCACTTATCGTCCAAATCGTCATTTCCCGGTACACATGCATGCAAACCCCCGTAAACTGTTTCTGCACCCTGCTACACTGCTTACATGCACCCCCAAGTCCCATCGGAACCCGGACTGGCTTGCACGCACCCCTAAATCCAACATGTAAACTTACCTCTGCGCAGTGATTACTATGCGCAAGTGTCTGTACGCCTGCCTTCAGGTGGCGGTTAGATTGAGTATTTTGCGTGGACATTTCCCTGAGAGGTTGTGTGGACAGATCCATGAATATGCTTGGTTGTGCTCATCTGTGGGCGTGCGATGTACTGCTAGCAGATCGTCCCTTGTAACGCCCACATTTCCCTTTGTTCTTCCCCATTTTGAATGTTCCGGCCCCTACTCCGTTCTATGTGCAAGCCAAGCCCACGCTCTGTGAGGTGTCTCGCGCAAGGCACTCAGCTGCTCGCAGAGATGTGCCGAGCCTGCGCAAAGTCCCCGCAAAGTACAAAAAAGTCCAGCGCAGTCGATTCCATGAATCGACAAACAGGGTTTGGCACGCGGTTTGGCATGCAATGTCCTGATTTACTGCGCAAATAATTCCATGAATCAGGGAGCAAATCTTTATTTCTGGATAAGCATTAACATCTTTGTTGGCATTCCCAGACAAACAGAATATGGGTTGTGCGGTGGAGGTTGCTGGCCATCACATCCCTAAGATGTCTATGCCATTGCTAAAACCTTACTCTTCATTTCATATGTCAGGTCATGCAATCTTGTCAGTGTGCACTTGCAAGCCAGCTCATTTTAGAGGCAGGACCTTTTATTTATAGGAATTGCAGCCCAGCCGCTTAATAGTAACCGTGTAGGGATTGATTTTGTAGGCAGTGAGGAGCCAGGGAACATGCAGACGGGAGAGAAGTAGGATTGATAAAAAGTACAATTCAAAGTGATTATCCATCAAATTACAGGTTAAATAATAGCAAGGGCTGAACGAAGTTATGTAATGCCCGATACAAATTATTCAATGTCTGATGAAAACAAAACTGCATGTGCTTTATAGCATATGATGCATACACTCAAGCAAAATGTAGGAGCTTGCTGCATGCTTCTGTGGCAAGATTAAAGAAACGTTGCCCCGTGCAAGTGCAAAATTGCACGGTATTAGAACTAGGAAGTTTTGCCCCTAGTACTTATACCATAAAAAGACACACTTGGCACGGTGCAAATGTTTTCTAATTTTACCCCACATTCTTTTGCACTAGGTCAAACTTTCTCCTAGTGCAAAAAGCATTCACTTTCAATGCATTTTTGCATCAGGGCAATGTTTGCCCTAGTGTTAATTATTCCGTGTTATCACTAGAGCACACTTTGCCCTGGAGCAAAAATGCATTGAAATTGCATGTATTTTGCACTAGTGCTTATACCATAAAAAATTGCACGTGTTACAGTGCAAATGCTTTCTAATATGGCCCCAACGTTTTTGCACTAGGGCACACGTTTCCCGAATGGCAATAACGTGCAGCTCTGCACTTGCTTGAACTAAGGCAACGTTTCTGTAATGTGGCCCCTGGACTGTGATGCTCTTACAGCAGGGCATCTCTTATTTGCAAATGGATTCACTCTTGGTTAGATCTCGTCCTACGTCGCTAGCCCACACAGCTATCCCGCCTTGCCGCAAGCCAGGAACCCTCTGCCTTTGTTATGGTTCCCAGAATGGATATTCCCAGGCACATTATGACTAGAGCCTGCCATTCCTTTTTTTTTACATTTTCCCCTAATTAGGGAGTCATGACCTAAACCATCATTTGCAGGTGACTGTCTCATCAGGGCAAGTCACATGCAATGCACATTCTGCATCAATACAGATGGAGGACTCACCATAGACATCTGTCCAAGTCGGGGCAGCTGTGTGATACCAACCCTGGGTCCGGCAGGCACCTGGCAATTAGGGCCCAATTCGTGGAATTTTGTGCACGGTTCAAAGTGTCTTTGCACTGCCGACACAAACCCTGATTCATTGAACTGTGCAAAGTGTATTTTCGCGGTGCTAAATCAGTGCAAAGTCTGTACAAAGTCATTTTTGCAGTCGGAAACGACTGCACCGACTTTTGTGGTTTGTGTCGCAGTGCAAAGTCACTTTGAACCGTGTAAAAAATTCCATGAATCCGGCCCTTACATAAGCCAGGGGGACTGGGACACGTTTGTACTCACAGCCCAGACTTTCTTCCCGTCACTCCACCCTTTCGTCATGCAGGGGGCTGCATGCAGACTGTACTGGTCACGTGGGGCGGCGTGACAAAGACTGCTTGTTGCATGCTGCATCCAATAGTATTCATGCATTGCCCCCTAAAAGAGCGCACGCTTGCCCATGGAAACAGAAGATCTGGCAGCAATGTATTTATTTTTGTGTGAAAGTTATATCAAATACTGCTATGGCTAATTCTGGTTTCTATCAAATACACGAAAAGACATTAGAAATGTCCTCTGGGAATTAGTCACCTTGCCATGTCAATTATTGCCTGCTTCCCTTGCTGCACGCACCCCACCGTGATGCGCTTTCTCAGAATGGATATCCCTTTTGTAATTCAGTTTGATATTTCATATTAAATGTCTTTACATGCGTGGGGGATACAATATATTTATTATGGCACGGGGATATCGATTGCCCAGGTTTAGCGCTGAGCAGAGTGTGTACAGCAGCGTGCAGGGGCTTAATTAGTATACATAATTTAAAAGGGCTCTCTCCACGGGATGATGGAAACACAGAAAACCTTACCTAAATGAACAGTGAACAGTGTTTCACATGCCTCACTTCTGAAGAAATCCTTGACTACTGTTACCAGGCTTGACACCGGTTTCCTAGCAACTTCACTCCGAGCCTACTTTTAGATTAATTCTGAAAAATGCGAAAATAGAACAATGTGGTTAGGTATTCAGGACTGTGGGAAGCGTTTAACAATTAACGGAGGCATAATGATGACTGGAGGCAGACAAACCTGGCGCCTTTACTTTTCACAGAGCAACTTGCAGACGCATAACTTTGATATTTTAAGCACCTTTCCTCTATCAGGTGGAGACTTAGGGCCCGATTTCTAGAATTTTTAGCGTGCTGCAAAATGACTTTGCACCAGTGCAAAGTCACTTTTCACTGCAAAAATGCACTTTGCACTGCTCTGTGAATCCGGGTGTTTGTTGGCAGTGCAAAGTCAGTTTGGACCACAGAGAAAAAATCATCCATGAAGCAGGCTCTTCTTCTACTATGTGCAAGAACCAATGGGCAAGGACGCTCTAAGGTTTAATGGGACAGAGGCCTTATTTCGCGTAAGAATGTGTGGTAAAGACTGTCAAGTGACAAAATACAATTACTGCCATTTTACTGCCACATTACTGCACCACCGAACTAGGATATTTGGTGGCTAGGTGGAGGATTTTATTTATTTATTTATTTTTGCGTTTATATAGCGCACATGCAGCCCAAAGGCATCGCAGCACTGTTACTTGTGGCAGTCTTAGTTACAGAAGAGTTACATACATGTGATGAAAACATAGCAGAAGTACAGTTTCAGGGTTTAGAGTACATTATCCTTACATTATATAATCATTCATAGGATGTACCGTCAGCAGAAAAAAATGGAAATAAATCATCTACACTACCACTGAAAATCACTGAAATGGATGCAGAGGAAATTCCTGCTCAGAGTAATTCTGAAAAATTCCCCCTTGCGTCCTGTGGACTCTGAAAATGGAGACCTACATAACTCTGCCACAACTCACAATCCTGAAGTAAAACCATGGGATTGAGTGACGGTAACAGTAAACAATTTAGGTGGTAAATCGGTGGATTTACTGTTTATTTACTGCCAAATGCATAACGAGGCTCTAAATTCCCACACAGACATTACCACCACAGTTGGGAGGAAACATCTGAAAACCTACAATGCAGCCTTTAACAGTATTCAGAAAGGAAGCTTGAGAGTGTGGGCCTTTTCCCAGAGAATGGCCCTCATTACAGGGTTGCCGAAAAACCCATTGGTAGGGGGCGGGTTTCCGGCAAACCCATAACAGCTGTACCACCGCCTGAGATCCTGGTGGCACTGGGATATCAGAAGGGGGGCGGTGATGGTATTCCCCATTTCCATGGAGTCCCAGAGGACTCCATGGAAATGGGGACACGGAGCACCAGCACTGTTCCTAACAATGTGGTGCTACCATGACAACCATGCCGGTACGGGCCTGCCGGGTATCTTTGGCCCCTACCAGCATTATTGTAGTATGGGGGCCCAGAAAGGGTGCCACTACGTTGCCACCAGCACCCTTATTTCCGGACCACCATAAATGGAATGAGGGGCAAAATCTTGTGGAGTACGGACTTGAGCCTTTTGTCAGGGTGAGCCGGATTACATAAACTCTGGTGTTTTAAATGTAATTTATTGTTATTATGCTTCAGTGGTGAATATTGCACGCGGTGGTGGTAACTTGTTTGTTTGTTTGCTTGTTTTATTATTTATAATGCGCACCATTCCCGAGGGTATAAGGGCGTAGAAGGAACATGAATATTTTCGTCTTAGGTTACGAAGCAGAGGTGCAGGGAGACATGAGAACGCTTCAAGAGAATAGCTGAGAGATAATCAGAACAGCATTAGCTGTTAGCCAAGTCCCAGTGACAAAGAATAAGTCAGGTTTGCTGTCAAAGTCTCTGGAGGATAGCTCAGGGGCAACGTGCTCGCCTAGGAAGCAAGCCGACACAGAGCACCGCACTTAGAAACTTCTGGGCATTAGCGCGTTATAAATCAACTGTCATATCAAAGAGAAGGTCGTGAATGGAAGTAGCTGTTGTTCCTGAAGTGTGCATTGCATTGAGGATAGAGGCAGTAAGGTCACACAGGTGGATTTTCACAATCTTGTGAGAAATGGCAGCCATCGTGTTACTGGCTCGAGATAGAAGGAGGGAGAGTAAGGGTGGAAAGGTGCTTGAAGGGTTTGCGCATCATGATAGCAGAATTGGGAAGGGGCAAGTTTACCACAAGGATTTGACAGGGTTGAGAAAGAGCAGGGCAAGGGGTGGGCAATGGTCCAGGGGGCCAATGCCATGTGCTGTATATATTTCTTTGTTTATATTGCGCGGCATATGTGAGGACAGAGGTGTGCGCCCGAGAAGAAGAGGTGTGGTGAGAGAAAGAGGAAGGTAAAGGGGGAGGGGTGAGAGAACGAAGAATGAGTGGATATAGTAATTTGGAGCGATAAGGTACAGGGCTAAGGGGGAAGCAAGAGGGGAAAGGAGTGGTGAGAGCGCAAGAATGCGTTTGAGGGTCAAGCGGCTCTTTTTACCTCTGCGGCTCATCAACATACCTGGAGTCCAAAGGCACACATTATTCATAAGTCCAGAAAGCAGATACAGGTGGTAGGTGTCCCCTGTCAGGTTTGGAAGTATACCACATAGTAAAAAAAAGAAAAACGTCAAGGAAATGGTATAATATGCAGATTTATGAATCACAAAAGAAGTTGGGGAAGAACAGACAGGAGGGCAGTAGAGACAACAGATACAAACAGCATTCCAGGAGGGCAGAAGAAGAAACTACAGAAGTGCAGCAAGAAGCAGTGCCTGTGGCTCAAGGGACTAGTCAGGGATAAAACAGTTTGACATAGACTATTCAGTGCTTGGCAACATCTTCATTGGAAGAAGCTGACTACATGTGTTTCCTGCTCCCCGGCTATTGGTTCATTCCTATATCTCATTGGGCGGGGCTGTCTTATTCTCTGCTGTTTCATTCTTGCTAAAGCTGATCAGATAGCACAGCGAGCGCTCACATCTGTGTGTAGCCTGCTGATGCAGGTTCGAATCCCAGCAGGGCCAACTCAGCCTTTCATCCTTCGAGGTCGATAAATTGAGTACCACCCAGTGGGATGATAATATCAACTGTTATTCAGCACTTTGATACCTGCAGGCAAGTTAGCGCTATATAAACACTACATATCATCACCCCCCCCACCCCCAACCCACTGTCTCTTCCTTCATGTTCCTGCTCGGCTTACTTGGAGGTTCTAGTTCCATCTTGTTCCATCCTGAGGCGTTGCTAGGGGAATCTGAGGGGGTTATAGCCCTGGGTCTTTTGGTTGTAGTCCCAGATAGAAGCTCAGGGGTTACAACCAAAATGGCTAGCTAGCCCCCAGTCCCGACAGTCCCAAAATTAGCGTAGCCCCGGATCTTTTCCAGACCTAGCAACACCCAGCATGCCTACTTGGTCCTTCTGCCCAGGACTGCAGCTATCCACCTGCTCCTTGTGCATCGTGATTGATCCCGGCACTGGGATTGCTCACACAGCTGGACAGTTGTGTCATGATGTATCCCTTTCTACCTCTTCTTCAGAGAACCCTATGCATCTCCATGCTACTTGTGTAGCCCTCTCCTCAGCTACCCGCTCTACTCCTCAATAATCCTCTTTGTTCACACAGCTTCAACTCCATCTGTGTGCACTTTCACCCTCTCTTTGATTGGTCCCTGTCTGGTTTCCCCGGCTCCTTCTGGAAACCTGAGAGGGGCCTGTTCCGCTGTCACTGGCAATCATGGAGTAGGAAGCTTTTCCTTCTCTGGATGTTTTTTTCCAGCACAAGCATTGTCTACATTTCCCTGAGCCATGCAAAGACACTGAACTAGGATATCTTGGGACCCACTGAGACACATTTGCAAATAGCCTGTGTAAGGAAGTGAAAGTTACCTTTCCCTATACCACTCGAACATATTATGAGGAACGTTTAGTGTCAGTGTCTTGTTTGGCACCCATTAGATGTTGCTGCAAGGAACAGTGACGTCACTTTCAACTGATTTGTCTCCCTTTTCCCCCATCGAAATCTTGCAGAAAGTTGTTTACAGTTGCTATTGGGAATGGCAAGGGAAGGGGTGAATGCTTCAGACAATTGATTCCAAGGCCGAGCTTGACAGACTGACAAACCTATCGTGGATTCGGGCACCAATACACTCTTGTGTATTGCACAGAAAATTCAAGAGATTCAAGTAAAGGGAAAACATTCCATAATGAAAGAGTTTAATTAATGGGGCATATCACCAATTTATAGAAACAGCATGCTTCAGGGAGCGGGGAAGGTGGCCCAAGTTTGTCTAGGATTAACCCAGGGAATTTGATTATTCAGGGCCCTAGTTTAGACTATATGACAGCCACCTTTTACCCTGACGACCCCCAAGACCTTTCAGTGGAATGCAGGTTATATCAAATCTTTTTGGCACACTGGCCTGCTGCCTTCTGTTCTGCATCCAGTGCAAGAAAAGAGTCTATATTCAAGCCTGCATCTCCGCGGCATCCAACAACACGGCTGAACTTTTCAAAGTCTGTAAGGAGCTGGCCAACCCTACTGCAACCTCATCCTCTATTGCACCCACTTAAGCCCTTTGTGAGGCCCTTGCTGCACACTTCACAGCCAAAACACAGGACATCCTGTCCTCTCTCTCCTCCACCCTCACTCATGCAACATCAGCACCCGGGTCCCCCTCAGCCGCCCCAACCATGCCCCCCTTTCCTCTCCTCCCTCTCCCCTATCACATCTGAGGAGGTGTCTAGTCAAGTTCGGTCTATGAAAGCCTATTCCAAAGAGGTGGACCCTTGCCCCTCCAAAACCATCAAGGACAACATTGACTCTCTAGCTCATGCCTTAGCAGACCTCTGAAACCTCTCATTCGCCACTGGAGTTTTCCCCACTTTCCTCAAGCATTCTCTTGTGCACCCTCTACTAAAAACAAAACTCTGCTGACCCTTCTATTCCGGCTAACGCCCAATCTCTTTCACTCCTTTCCTGGGCAAACTCCTGGAGAAGATGGCTATCTCTCAGCTTACCCTCCACATTGAATCTGTTGGTTGTCTCCATGACCATCAGTTTGGCTTTAGGGCATTTGTAGACATGGAAACTACTCTTCTGAACACCCATGAAGACCTGCTCTCAAATCCTGACTCCAACTCTCCCTCTGTCCTCATTCTCCTTGACTTCTCCTATGCCTTTGATACAATAAACCACAACATTCTGATCACCCGTCTCCATGATACCCTGGGCATCACAGATCAGGCCCTGGCGTGGCTTATGTGTTTTCTCTCTGACGGTCCTTCCCATGTGGGTCTTTTCTCTCCGCAATCACTCTCTCTACTTGGGGCGCCTCAGGGATCTAATCTATCCCCTTGGATTTTCAACATCTATATGGCCACTTTGTACCACAAGATCTCGTCCTTCACCTCCAACTTTCAGTGTTATGTGGATGACACACATCTCTCTTTCAGGCTACCGTCTGTCTCTTCCTCCTCCTCGCTCATTCCGGACTGTCTGTCCTCAATTCAGTCTTGGTGTGCTGAAAACAATCTCTGCCTTAATGCCTCCAAGACAGAGATCATCCTCATTGGGACCTCTGCTCCCACTTTCCCACTCTCACTCTGCCTGGCATCCCTTGGTCCTCTGCCCACACCCACCAGTGAGGCAAAAATTCAGGGGGTCATCTTTGACTCTACTCTCTCCTTCTCTTCTAACATCTCGGACATGTCCAACAAGTCTCACTACCAGCTGCACCTCGTCAGAGGTATTCTTCCTTTTCTCACCTTCCCCCAGAGGTTCACTGTCTCCAGAGCCCTGGTTCTCTCCAGGCTGGACTACTAACAGTCTCTTTCTCAATCTTCCTACTTCTATTCTCCAACCTCTTTAACTTATCCAGAACAGAACCACAAGACTTATCCTTGGCCTCAAGCTCAGGGACTGCATTTCTCTGGTGCTGAAATCACACTACTGGCTCACCGTGGCTGCAAGGATCAAGTGCAAGTCCCTCTGCATAGTCCACAAGGCTTTCTGGGGCTGGGGCCCTTACTGTCTATAGCGCTCTCTTCCCAAATACTCTCCTTCTGGAGCCCTCCGCTCCGCATCGTCCAACTCTCTGCGGGTGAGCCGTTTCTTCAAACAGAGATTTGGGGGTAGATCCTTATCCTCTGCTGGTGCCTCCCTCTTGAACAGCCTACATTCCACTCTCTGTCTTGAGCCAGACCACCATAAGTTCCGGAAACTACTACCTCATCTCCTCCTCTTTCTCGCCCTCTCCCCTGCTAACTTCCTTTCTCTTTGCTTCTTTCCCTCCTTCCTTATCTTCCCCAACATGCACAACTTGCTGACTGGTCGCCTGGTGCGCCGCCGGAACCCCACAGGTCCCAGGCTCCCCTGCCAGTCCTGCACTTACCTCCGGAACTCTGCACTCTGTTTGGCACTACTACATTATGCTCCATGAGAGGGGCACCCACTCTGCAATTAACCCAGGTCCATGCTGGACTGGGCGCACTTGTCCCCCTCCAGCTCCCTCACACTTCCTGTTCTTGTGCATTTGTACAACCTTGACTTTGAATGTTCCAGGCCTTGCAGGTCTATATTTCCAGCCCTCCCTCTGTTATCCCCTCCCTAGCTTGGGCTTGCTTGAAATTCCCATGCATAGGCGCACTGGATGACCAACTACCAAGCAGTCTGAAATGTTGCCAGGCCAGTACTGTAGTTTTTGATCTGTATGCTTCTCCCCCTCTCACCTCCTTTTTTCTCCCTATTTGTCAAGCACTTACTAGTAGATATGCCTCTGGCCTAGTATGCTAGCTATTGTTAGATCATTCGGAATCTTCAAGGCCTAAGAATGACTACTGTATTCTCTTGTTCGCTCTGCGCCTTGAAGCGCTTTGAAGCACTTCACTTGTGAATAAGCGCTTTACAAATAAGCAATTACAAGTACAATGTCAGCTGTAATGTAAAACTAAACCTCATCAATTTAACCCTGAGGAAGCTAAAGTCACATTTAAGTTGTTCTTTTTAAATAAAGATGCAATCATGTGGTCCATGGTGTCAGTCCAGAAAAACTAAGCACCCCTTGAGGGTCCAGAAATTAATGATAATTGGTTGGCCGAAGACCAACCGCCTCATTTACAGTGTAAGAATATATATTCATTAGTCATTAGTTATTACGTAGCTATTAGCTTAACTAGAGTGAAGCCATTTTAAGATGACCAGAATCGCCATTTCCTTTTCTCTCTCTGCTTTCTCTAACGTTGCCACTTTGCCTCATGTAAAACTGCTTTGCTGTAGATATTATTTTGCTTCAATGGTCCAAGGCTACGAAAACATGTTGAAACATCACTCTGGAGAGCCAGACAAAAATGCCCGATTCCCTCCCTCATATATCCTTGAGGACAGGGAGCGAGGTATTTAATCAGTACATGAATTCCAGCGAGTCTCTTGAAAGAATAGCAATGTACGAAACTAGCATTTAAAGAGTTGAATTATGTTCTTCTTTACGGCCCCCCTTCCTGAGCCCAGTGAAGCCCCGGAGAGCGGGCTGACTTCTAGAGCGAGAATCGAAACTTAGAGATAGGGAGGCCTGGTATGTGCCAGTCTCCTACGCACAGCTTGCCTATGAAAAAACAGAAACGCTGTGTTCTCGCAAACAAAGAATGGTGTCTGTAAAAATGGCGATTGGAACCTGTTACTAAATATGGTGGTCTGAAGTGTCATATTTGTCATGATGGTCAATCATCACCTCTAATTCAAAGGGAAATGAATTGGGGGCGGCATCAATCGTGTCATTGCCGATTGTAAGGTGCTCCTTTTGTATATATGTAACTGATGTACGACTCTTTTTTGCTTGCGTCCCCCGAGGTCAGTTAGACACACGTCACGGATGTGGGACCACCTGGCCAATTGGGACTATTTGTATTGCAAGAAACCCTAGATTTTGGGAACAGAACCTTGTGTTTGGCGTATCTATTTGTGTGTGGTGACTGTGCCTTGTTTCCACATTCGAGGGTCCCTCAGGGGCCCCTCCAAGATGGCACCCGAATAGGGACCCTCCACCACTTGTTCCATCGTGTAAGTTGCAAAATAAGGAAGGCGACAAGAACAGCGAGGACGGGAGCGATCGAACCAGGATCGAGAGGTGTTCGGGGCGCCCTGCATAAGTGATGAAACTCCTTTCTGCAGATCTGCACACCGCTGATCCCTGATCGACGTCCCTGGCCAGCGAACAAGGAGGCGAGGGTCCCGAAATGAGGCATAGTCGAGATACGCAGACACAGCGTCATTGGTTGCGTCAGTATACGGACGAATTGTGTTTTGGAAAGACAAATTGGTTGATCAGGTGAGTCGTACCCCGATTTGTAAGTAATCCTGATATTGGTTGAGAGTTGATTTTGCAAAATCAAACACCCAGGGTAAGTTTGATTAGCCAAGGGTAAGGTTAAAACATGCCTGGGGTATTGTCCACGTTAGCGGGATTATTCTGCTGCGGTGAACAATCTTTGGAAACTGGCCAGGAAGCACCACCGGGAGGAACGCCGGCTTATGAGATGTACATAAAGTATGGTATGGGAACGATAATGTTGTGTGAGACTTGGCATAAGCAAACCAGAAAACAGGAAAATCTTCAGTGGGCGATTGATGGGAGTTTTGAGATGGGACGTATAGATAACCTGGAAAAGGTGTTGATAAGTAAAAGAGCACGCCCCGGGGCACTTGACACCCTTAGGGACTGGAGAAGGGAAGCAATGCTCAGATACAGAAGTAGAGAGAAACATGTGCGTAGGCATAAGTCAAAGATGGAGAAAGCTGAGGAGAAGGAGGAGGAGGAGTGGAGTTACAGCTTGAGAAAGGCAAGGTGGCGCGATGAATTAAACATAGAAAGCATATATCCACAAAGAGAGCTACGCACATCAGACGAATTGATAAACAGAATTTTAACTGAAACAAAACAGGGCCCGAGGAGTGAAACGAAAAAGACTACGACAGTAGCTGTCACTCAACCCCCTCCCGTTGCTCAGCTCCTCCCAACGCCAGCACAACCACAGGCTGCATCAGACACTGCACTGCCCACTAGCCAGCCAGCCCCGAGTGTTTTGCAATTACCACAGCCCCAACAGACAAGCCCCCCCTCTCACTGCCCCCTCCGCACCTTCCGATCAAGAGGGTGCCACTGTTCCGACTGCCCCTCCCATGAGTGGAATTGAGCAGAATGAATGTATGAGAGTAACTCGTAGCGCGATCAGCAAGGAAAGAAAGCGTGAGCTGCAAGAACAAGCGGAGATATATATATAGACGAGCATGATGAGGGATCCACGCTAGCGTCACTGTGTGACTTCAGAAGGAACAATGAAATGCAGGTATTGTTGGAATGCTTGGGGGAATATTTGGCAGGAAAATGGAAAAAGTTAATTGGAAAGTTACCACCACAACGATTGTTGGATTTGAATGCATTAGCCCGTTGTAGAGGGAGTGATGAGGAGATAAAAGAGCATGTAGATAGACAGTTTGAATTGAAGAATGAACTTGATGAAGAATATTCTGAAGTATTCGCCACACCGGGAATAAGAGAAAAAATATTGAGAGAGGCAGGAAGAAAGTGTCAGGATTGTATACGCAGAGATCCTTGCCACCACCGGGACAGATAGGTGATAGAAAAAGATTGCAGGTGTGTGTGCGGGAAGCAATGATATGGATGTCAATTACTAGGACTTCGGTAGGAGAGATAAATGAGATATGTAATGAGTATCCTTTGCGAATAAGAATAGAAGCGCTGCGGACGATACTAGGGGTGTTGCTCCAGCAGGTAGCAGGACACAACAGGAGAAGGGGATATGCATAGAACAGGGGAAATTCGAGTATGCATGGAGGGCCTTTGGGATTAGACCAATGTGCATATTGCAGGGAGGAAGGACGCTGGTGGGCACAATGTCCGCACTTGCAAAATAGAGGCGAAAATGGTCATAGAAGGCCTCATAGAGGGCACGGAGGAACAAATGGTCCTAACAGACATCATATGCAGCAGCATCAGAATGATCAAGGGAATGGTGCACAAAATCAAGGCCAGGCTCTGAATCAAAATATACAGAATCAAAATCAGCAAGGTGCACAAATGGGAAATAGAGGAAGAGGGGGAACATTTTTGATACTCAGACAGGTGCATACTATAATAAATGGTGATTACACATCAGATGATGTGTTGTTACCCCAATAGGACAGCCCAGGACAGGGGTCGGAACCAGTGTCTATTCCTGTGAATCAGAAAGGACCCTACGTAGAAATGAAGATCGGGAATGAAGAGCATAGATTCCTCGTAGATACGTGGGCACAAAAGTGCTCGATAGATCATCATTTGGTTCCAGACATAACTCTGTCAGTGCGACAGAATATCTCAGTAGGGTTCGCAGGCACCCCAGTAATGAAACCCGAGTCAAAATCAGTCGCAGTGACAATAGGGCCTTTTACTGAAAATTGTCCATTTCTTTTAACAGAGCATTGTGGAGAGAATCTTTTAGGATTAAATCTATTGAAAAAACTGAGTGCAGTTATCCATTGTACACCAGATGGGGTATTATTGACTATTTCTCCCCAGAATATGCCGACTTCTGAATTTATGACGGAACCTTTAACAGGAGAATTGAGTACAGTGCCAACTTGTATTTGGGCCGTGAATGACAATGATGTGGGATGTTTGAAAATAGAGCCAGTAAAAATGACATTGAACGAAGGACTAACGCTACCGCGTATTCCGCAGTATAAAATTTCAGCAGAAGGAGAAAAAGGATTGAAAAGTATTGTTTTTGATTTGGTGAAACTGGCAGTGATTGAAGAAATTACACGTAGCGTGTGTAACAGCCCCATTCTTCCGGTGTACAAGAAAGGGGGAAATGAGGTACCGTACCGTTTTATTATTGATCTCCATGCACTGAACAAAGTGGTAGATCCCCAATTCCCGTTAGTGCCAGACGTCACTACGATCTTGACAATGATCCCTGAATCAACAGAATATTTTAGTGTTGTTGATTTAAAAAACGCCTTCTTCAGCATTCCAGTACACAAAGAAAGCAGGTATTTATTCGCTTTCACTTTAGGAGGACGATCATTCACATATACACGCATACCACAAGGCTATACTGAAAGTCCGAGCATATATAGTAGAGCATTGAAAGAACAGTTGGACATGTTAGAATTACCAGCAGACTGTGTATTTCTACAATACAGCGACGATTTATTAATCGCTGCTGACACGGAAGAGATGTGTAAAAAAGGTACTATTTTACTATTGACCCATCCAGCTGCGCATGACCATAAAGCGAGCCTAAAGAAATTCCAATACTGTCAGAAAGTAGTAGCTTAATTGGGTTACTTACTTTCCAAGGAAGGGAGAAGATTAACGCCTGAAAGAATAAAGACCATTTCTGGTATGCCTATCCCAACGACACAGAAAGGTGTGAGAGCTATAATAGGCATGGCTTCATATTGTCGTCAGTGGATTGTGAACTTTGCTTTGATTGTGAAGCCAATGGTGGAGTTAACAAAGAAAAATGCTGCGGTACCTTTGAAGTGGAATGAAGAGTGTCAGAAAGCATTTGATTCGCTAAAAACCATTTTGAGTTCTGCTCCAGTTTTGGGCACACCGAATTATGAAAAGGTTTTTAGGCTATTTGTGCATGAGAACGAAGGATGCGCGTTGTCTGTCTTAACACAGGAACAAGGTGGAAGAAATAGGCCGTGCAGCTATTTTTCTTCTGCGCTGGACCCTGTAGCGCGCGCACTACCACGATGTTTGCGAGCTGTTGCAGCAGCTGCTGCGTTGGTGAAACAAACAGAAGGGACGGTATTGGGACACATTAATCTTGATGGTGCCACATGCCATAGATGTTCTACTCAATAGAACGCAGACGCAACACCTCACCTCTTCTAGATTGACTAGATATGAAATTGTATTGTTCGCGCCCCACATCCAAATTATGAGGTGTAGCGCTTTGAATCCAGCAGAATTAATGCCAATGCCCGGGGAAAACTGTGGTGGGACTGAATCACCTCCCCATGCTTGTTTAATGGTTACTGAGAAAGAAACAAAAGGAAGAATTGATTTGAGTGATACACCCCTAAAAGAACCAGAAGGGGAACTGTTTTGTGACGGCTCTTGTTTTAAATTACCTGACGGCACATCAACTGCCGCATACGTTTTCACCACATTAAAAAGCATTGTGGAGAGTAACAGAATTCCTTACAACTCCGCCCAAGCAGCAGAGATAATTGCCTTAACAAGAGCTTGTGAAATTTCAGAGAACTTGAGTGTAAATATCTATACTGATAGCCAGTATGCCTTTGGCGTAGTCCATAACTTTGGCCGATTATGGGCCGAGAGAGGTTTCCTAACATCCCATGGGGCTAGAATCCAACATGGCCCTCTGATTGTGCGATTACTGTCTGCACTTACGTGTCCAAAGCACCTGGCAATAATGAAATGCGAGGCGCATAAAAAAGTGACATGTAACGTGGGAAAAGAAAACGCATTTGCAGACAAAATTGCGAAACAGACTGCGACTGACTTGAATACAAACATTTTGACAGTACAATCGGAGGAAGTACCCTGCATGATAGAAAATGGAATTGTAACTGTTAGAGAAATGCAGGCGGAAGTTACCGCCGACGAAATACAGGGATGGGCCAAGGGCTCTGCAGAATTGGATTTGGAGGGATGTTGGGTGGACAAGAAAAGCGGGAATTGGATGTTGCCAAATGCTTACGTAAATGCAATGGTTATAATGGCTCACAGTCCCACACACATCTGTATGAAGAAAATAGTCCAACATTTAGCCACAGTTTGGGAAAATCCCCTTATAAAAAAGAATGCTGAGAGGTTGGTCCAAAACTGCATTATGTGCTTACAGCACAATGTGGGAAAAGGAACAGTGACTCCAACTGGAAGTTTCGGCCCTCCCTCTATGCCATTTGAAGTAATTCGTTTTGACTTTATAGAAATGGAAAGGTTCCAAAATCTGAAGTACGTTCTAGTGATCATATGTGCATTTAGCAAATGGGTGGAAGCGTATCCTTTGAAAGATTGCACAGCAATGAGCACGGCGAAAGTAATGCTAAAAGAGTATTTCTCTCGCTTTGGTCTGCCCCGTGTCATATGGTCGGACAATGGTCCGCACTTTGTGGCTGCAGTGATATTACAGATTTGTGCAGGATTACAGATCGATAAGAGATTCCACAGTTCAAGACATCCGAGTTCGGACGGTCTTATTGTACGCCATAACGGAATTCTAAAGTCCAAGATCAGTAAGATCTGTGCGGCCAGCAAATTGAGTTGGGTAGATGCATTGCCAAAAGCGTTACTATGCATGTGAACGTCAGTGCAGGCCAGAACTGGGCTCTCCCCTTATGAGATCATAATGGGGAGACCAGCGAATGTGTGGTGCGCACCTCAGCCGAGGAAAACGAGTGAGATCGAATACCCTGTACTCAGCATTTACTGTAATTTGTTAGTAAAAAAACTGCGTTTGCTTCATCAGCAGGTGCAGGAGGCATTACCGGTGCAGTATACTGGCCCAGGACATGCATTGGAGCCAGGCACCTGGGTGCTGATAAGGAACTTTGAGCAGAAAACATTGCTAGCACCCAGGTGGCGTGGGCCGTATCAGGTACTATTAACCACACAGACAGCACTACGCGTGGATGGACGCAAGGCGTGGATTCATGCCACGCACGCCAAGAAAGTCCCATCGCCATTCGACACGTCAACTGATCGGGACAAAGACCAGAAAGAGACAACAGCGGTTCCAGAAATGGAAAATGCCATTACCAGTCCTTTGCCACTGAAGTTACCTGCTCCTGGAACAGAGCCTGATGAGATTGCCATAAAAAACGGAAGAGCAAAGAGTGCCTCAACGTTGTCCAGCAGATTCTGCATCACTGCTGGCCGACTTCAAGCGCATACCTCTGTGGCGCCCACCATCTTCTGTTGCGCCACAGCCTGCATTGTCGCCATGGCACCCATCATCATCTGAAAAAAGGAAAAAGAATGGGCGAACCCTCTTTTTTAAGGGGCCTGACTCGAGAGGGTTGAGAAGTGCAGAGATATGGGGGGTTAAATATTCCTGTTAAATAAATTTATATTGTTTCGTTCCTCCACTGTGATTTTTTGTTCCGAGCTAGCAGCAATCTAGCTCCTCTACAAGGCCTTAGCGACCTCCTGTTAAGCCATTGGCTAGGGAAGCCTTTGACTCAAACCCCCCATATCTCTACCCATCATCATCTGCCATTGTGCACCAGGCTGACTCCAAGCTTGAGCCCGGAAGTGCACCCACACTATTTGTTGATCACACGGTACCAGGAGCAAATCGGTACAAACTGCGGAGCAGAAAGAAGGAGTGATCACATTTTCATCTCTTTTGTCGCCTCTGTTTCCGATTTCTGGATGAAGCGGGAACCGGAGGCCTAAAGGAGGGTGGCGTAAGAGTTGTGCAAATTAGGCAGCTCACGAAACGCAACTCCTCAGTGCTAAATCCATGTGTCAGGAACCCGAGTGAACAAGCGGGGCGCACGTGGTACAAAGAAAGCTGCTCTGAAATTCTAGAGCAATGTGTAAAATGCACGGAGGCCTTGCCAGATGAATAGGCAATCCAGGCAGACAGAAAACTGGCATAAAAAGATTGTAGACATTGATTGAACTATTTCAACATCCGGAGAAGCACAAGAGCAAACAATATTCATGACAAGCACAGCGGAAGAAGAAGGACGAGAGAAGAATGTTGGAACCTGCAAATGCCTCCTCTTGCACCAATGCTGATAGCGAGTTAAACGTAGTACATAATAAGGTGAAAAAAGGACATGGTCGAAAGAATTGTATGTTGGGTCTCACCATAGTAATGTGCATAATGAGAATATTAACCCCAATATTGACCATATCAGTCTTATGGTACCTGGAGGAAATGCACCCTCTTGAAGTACTTTTGCCTATGATGAACATTTCCACAACAGAAAGCCCAGTCCATGTGATTTCCTATACCTTGTCCCCACTGTAATAGAAACATAGGGAAGGATATGGGAACAACACATTGTTATTAATAATGAACATGACACACTCAATCCTAAGAAAAAATAATTGTTGGGTTTGTGCCCATTTGCCCCAACATGGTGATAAGGGAATAGGATGGTATGTACAGCCCCTGCCATTAACTTCTGCATGCTATGCCTCTCTGAGTGCCCTATATTATGGGAAATGGAACGAAAGTGAAACTGGTCAACTAGATAAAACAAATATGAATGAATTCGAGGAAGTAATTATGAAACCGGTGGGTTGCTCTGTGTTCCAAAAAAGACGATTAATTACACCAGCAATAATGCCACAGAATAGATTGTCTGAACCTTATAAAACTTCTGTGATCACGTTCCACATGAACCCACATGGGAATAAGGATGCAGAACCCCTTTCATATACAGTGAATTATAACCCTCATTCTTTCCCATTCTGTCTAAAGAAAAAGGGGTCTTTCCAGGTAGGAACATTTACCAGATGCAGGAATATAGCATTCCTTGATAAAGAAGTGGAACCAATACATGTGGGAGATCCTGTGTATTTCACATGTGGATAAAAAGCATATCCTTGGTTACCTAGGAACTGGGGAGGTACATGTTATTTGGGATTTCTGTTCCCTGGGGTGTTTCTTTTAAAAACATCAGACATAACCAAATTGACTAGGTCACGGCCTCGCTGTAATATTGAAGATGGGTTGATTGTAGAGGACATAACAAAATCATTCATACCGTTTTGGGGCCAGGCGATAAACTCTTATAACATAAGACGACTGTCTAGGATATTAGAAGAAACAATAAATGGAACCACTGATATATTATATAATATGACCCTTGAAGAAAAAGGAATTAGATTAATGTCACTACAAAATAGAATGGCCTTTGATATAATCTTAGTTGATCGCTGCAGTGTTTGCAAAATCGTGGGATCAGCGTGCTGCGTATTTATAAGCGACTCCTCCCCCACGATTTTTGAGGCGATAACAAAATTGCATGTGTTAAGTTCCGATCTTCATCCCCCTGAAGGCGGTTGGCAATTGAACATAAGCTCCTGGTTCTGGGAAGTGTTGCGATCCTAGGGATGGAAACTATTACATGGAAACTAGTAGAAATCCTAGGAATATTCGTGACATGTTGTTGTTGCAAACATTGTCTCCCCATAATATGTACTGAAATTAGCGAAGAGTGTGTACAAATGATGAAACAAAAGAACATTACTAAACTGAGCACTCGCCAAAGTAACAAATCTGAAACGATTAAAGAATTCATGGCAATTGATGTTATTAATAATAACGAGTGTACAAGTGTACATGAGTCCGAACTTGAATCAGATTCCGAATCTAATCCAAATACTTGGTTGGAGGAGGATGCAATGTATGGATGAGACGTTTGGTTTACGGCCAAGAGGAGGGTTTGTCAGTCCAGAAAAAACTAAGCACCCCTTGAGGGTCCGGAAATTAATGATAATTGGTTGGCCGAAGACCAACCGCCTCATTTACAGTGTAAGAACATATATTCATTAGTCATTAATTATTACGTAGCTATTAGTTTAACTAGAGTGAAGCCATTTTAAGATGACCAGAATTGCCATTTTGTTTTCTCTCCCTGCTCTCTCTAACGTTGCCACTTTGCCTCATGTAAAACTGCTTTGCTGTAGATATTATTTCGCTTCAATGGTCCACGGCTAAGAAAACATGTTAAAACATCACGCTGGAGAGCCAGACAGTAATGCCGATTCCCTCCCTCATATATCCTTGAGGACAGGGAGCGAGTTATTTAATCAGTACATGAATGCCAGAGAGTCTCTTGAAAGAATAGCAATGTATGAAACTAGCATTTAAAGATTTGAATTATGTTCTTCTTTACGGCCCCCCTTCCTGAGCCCAGTGAAGCCCCGGAGAGCAGGCTGACTTCCAGAGCGAGAATCGAAACTTAGAGATAGGGAGGCCTGGTATGTCCCAGTCTCCTACGCACAGCTTTCTTATGAAAAACAGAAACGCTGTGTTCTCGCAAACAAAGAATGGTGTCTATAAAAATGGAAATTGCAACCTGTTACTAAATATGGTGGTCTGAAGTGTCATATTTGTCATGATGGTCAATCATCGCCTGTAATTCAAAGGGAAATTAATTGGGGGCGGCATCAATTGTGTCGTTGCTGATTGTAAGGTGCTCCTTTTGTATATATGTAACTGATGTATGACTCTTTTTTGCTTGCGTCCCCTGAGGTTTGTTAGACACACGTTGCAGGGCGTGGGACCACTTGGCCAATTGGGACTATTTGTATTGCAATAAACCCTAGATTTTGAGAACAGAACCTCGTGTTTGGTGTATCTATCCATGTGTGGTGACTGTGCCTTGTTTCCACATTCGAGGGTCCCTCAGGGTCCCCTTCAATGGCACTCGTATTAAATTAAGACCAATAGCTACAAGATTGTGACATATTTTGGCCAAATTTCCAGCAATGTTCAAACAGAAAAATTATTAAGCAAGTCACACATATGGAGCCAGTGAATTTGAAACAAGGCAAAGTGAATTGATTCTATATGCATCAGGATGTCAACACCCATTGGCATCAGTGCAATGGACAGGGGAGTCAGCAGTCACAGAAAGAAGAGATACAAGATAGTTTAACACCAGTATTTACCAGCACCTCAGGATTTATTGCATCCATCGAACAATAGTCATGTGAGATTGAGAAGAATGTCGACATAAGTAAACGTTGGGTACGGAAGGATGATATCGAGCCAATGCAGGCTTGGGACATAAACTTCACCTTAAGTACCAGCAAAACAAAAAAAGAGATGGCGTAGAGCAAACCTGTGCACGTACTGCAGGGAGAATGGGCATTATGTTAGGAAGTGTGTACGGCTGTCTGCAAATCCCAGAGCCGGGCCACGAGGAGTGATCATGAGTCCAGACAGAAGCAGCAAGTCCTGCTTAAGATCAAAGGCATTGTGTGTTAGTACATGTTTAGTCCTGGAGCCATTGAATTATTAGCTCATGGAGTTTCCCGGGCCTTTTTTGAACAAACATTTCATATAAAACTAAAGGTACCTTTAAGACAGGATAGGGAATCCAAATCATTAAGGTCGGTAGATGGTGCGCCATTAAGATCGGTGGATGTAATTTGGGAAGCAGAACCACTTATGGTGACAGAAAACAGGCCCCTAGATACGCTTGAGCGGCACATTATGAGCTCAATAGATTTCTGTATTCTAGTCAGGACATCAGGGCTATGGAAGCATTATCTCAAGATTGTTTGGGCCCAACAGGTCCTATTTGATTGACAATGCTGTAATATGATATGATATGATATGATAGTCCGGAAACAACGGTGGCAGCGGGTTTACCGCCACCGTTATTTCCGGACCGCCTGGGTTGTAATGAGGCCCAATGTGTTTCAAAGCGCTTCAAGGCAAGGGAGGGAACAAGGGAAAATACAATGACATTCTTACAGGCCATGAACAGTAAGGATGTGAAAATAATTATCGTACTCGGCCTGACGACATTTCAGATAGTGCAAGTGCTAAGACATAGATAAGGAAGGGAGGGGGAGAGTGGGAAGGAAATGGAAACAGACAGGCGACTACGGTTCTAGGCCTGACATTTCTGGTAGAGCTGGAGAAAAACAATAGGTGAGGGAGCGGGGTGCAGAAAGGGAGGGGAGGAACAAAGCAAGCGACTATCATACTAGGCCTGACGACATTTCAGATAGTGCTGGAGGGGGGGTGAGGAGGAAAAAAACAGTAATGGGAGGGTGGAGGAAACAGACGAGGTTGCTATCATATTTGGTCCAGGGACAATTCTGATAGATTAAGTGCATAGAAGAAAGTAAGAGGAGGCGATGGGAAAAGGGAGAAGGGAAAGGAGGAGAGAACAGAGAGTAAGCAGTCAAAAAGAGTGGAGAAGCAAGAGTGGAGAGCGAATACAATTGCAGAAGTCAGTGGTAACATATAATGTTGCAAGCCAGGATACAAGATGAAGATGGCAACAGCATGATTCAGGCCCACAATGAGTACACGATGCAAAGGAAGACCAGCATGAGAGTTGAGAAAGAGTGACGCACCGTGAATGAATGAAGCCCATAAAAGTCAAATCCAGCATTGGCCACAAGACGGTGATGGTGAAACCAGAATGTATCAGGACAGACTCCTGCAGAAGTAGGCTGGAGGAGGTTGAGGGGGAGCAGGGTAGAATAATCAAGCAAAACAGGCAACACCTGTGTGTGAGAAGGGGGGAAACAAGGGAACATCACAGGGGGACTAGAGCGGGTGGGGATGGCCTGTGGGGACAGAGGGGGTAACACGTGTTGGTGCATGCTTACCTGCAGTCTGAGCAGGGGGTCGGGCCCTGGGTCCTCCTGGTCCGAACAGGTCTAAACAGGCATTGCTCTTTTCTTTGTCTGCCCTTCACTGCAGAAGCCCGGGTGAGAAACGCCCTTGATCTAATAGTTAAGAGCAGGGAGGAAGAGGCAGGGCTAAGAAGGTGGGTGGTGTTTAGACCAGGTGATCTAGATCCACTTGCACCTGCTCCCCATCTGCAAAGGAAAAGAGGCTGGAGGGCTCCTTAAGTAGGGAAACAGAGCGGCAAGCAGGAAGGCACCAGGTGGGAGGGGCTTGCTAAGTGGTGAAAAAGAGCGGCAAACAGGAAGGCACCAGGTGGGCGGGGCATGCTAAGTGGTGAAAAAGAGCGACAAGCAGGAAGGCACCAGGTGGGCAGGGCTTGCTAAGTGGCGAAAAAGAGCGGCAGGCAGGAAGGCACCAGGTGGGCAGGGCTTAGGCCAGGTGATCTAGATCTACTTGCACCTGCTCCCCATCCGCAAAGGAAAAGAGGCTGGAGGGCTCCTTAAGTAGGGAAACGGTGCGGCAAGCAGGAAGGCACCAGGTGGGAGGGGCTTGCTAAGTGGTGAAAAAGAGCGGCAAACAGGAAGGCACCAGGTGGGCGGGCATGCTAAGTGGTGAAAAAGAGCGACAAGCAGGAAGGCACCAGGTGGGCGGGGTTTGCTAAGTGGTGAAAAAGAGTAGCAGGCAGGAAGGCAACAGGTGGGCAGGGCTTAGGCCAGGTGACCTAGATCACTTGCACCTGCTCCCCATCTGCAAGGGAAAAGAGGCTAGTGGGCTCCTTAAGTAGGGAAACAGAGCAGCAAGCAGGGGCTTGCAAAGTGGTGAAAAAGAGCAGCAAGCAGGAAGGCACCAGGTGGGCGGGGCTTGCTAACTGGTGAAAAAGAGCGGCAGGCAGGAAGGCACCAGGTGGGACGGGCTTAGGCCAGGTGACCTAGAAACACTTGCACCTGCTCCCCATTTGCAAAAGAAAAGAGGCTGAAGGGCTCCTTAAGTAGGGAAACAGACCGGCAAGCAGGAAGGCACCAGGTGGGCTGGGCTTGCTAAGTGGTGAAACAGAGCATCAAGCAGGAAGGCACCAGGTGGGCGGGGCTTGCTAAGTGGTGAAAAAAGAGCAGCAGGCAGGAAGGCACCAGGTGGGCAGGGCTTAGGCCAGGTGACCTAGATTCACTTGCATCTGCTCCCCATCTGCCTACACAATGTTGGGACCAGGGAAATACACAGAAGCGTCACCCTATGGTAGGGACAATGGCATCAGTGGAAGAGTGCAACAGCATGTACGAATGATACCAATGCAATATGTAGACTTAAACGATGGGTTTTCGGAAAAAGAGGCAGAAATGCTGGCCCTGCACTGAGTGTATGATTGCCCCATAGAATTCATTCGGAAGGCAGTAATACCTCATGGGAGCATTGATGCTTTAACATTGAAGGAAGGTAGAGAGTTACACAAATCTCTGCATGAAAAATTGAAAAGGGGGTTATTAGGCTTTCCACGTCATCATCAAGGGATGCAATATTTTCCTCTTCAAGGCAGATGGACAGCTGAGGCCCCATTTGGACTTCTACAAATTAAATACCGCCACTACGAAGAGAAGAGACCCATTACCACCGATTTCAGTATTGATGAATAAAGTTCATACAGCAAAAGCATTTATAAAATTGGATTTAGGCAGAGCATATAGTTTAGTATGAATAAAGGGGGTGAGTGTAAGAGCACATTTAATTCAAGGTATGGGCATTTTGAATACTTGGTCATGCCCATCGTCTTAATAATGCTCAAGTTACCTTTCTGCATTTCTTTAACAATATCTTCAGAGACATGTTGAACATGTGTGCAATCATCAAAGAGGATGATAGTGATACATGGTATTTTCAGATGATGTAGCAATACGCTGACAAGAAGTATGCAAAGTGTTACGGAGATTTAGGAAACATTGCTTATTTAAAGAAAACTAGACACATGTTTAATTAAAATGGATGTAGAATTTTAGGATTCCACATTTCTACCAAGATAAATTCTACTGAGAATACCAATGTGGAGGCAGTACTGAAATTGTGCACATCTAGCATAGTTAAGGAAGTGCAAACGTATATGAGATGTCCAAATTTTGACTGAAGATTTAGTAGAGATTTTCAGAAATTTCTCATCCCACTAACAACCTAACCAAGAAGAAAGTAAAGTTGATATAGGGTTTGTTTGTTTATTTATTTCTAATGCGCACCAGACCCAGAGGTATCAGGGCGCAGCAAAAGGCAGTGCAAAGCTTACAGAGTTTCAGGATATGGGCAAGGTAAAACATATATGCAAGTTGTAAACAGGAAGGATACAAAAATACTGAGGGCAGGTATTTAGAAATACTTTGATCGAATATACATATTCATCCTAAGTATGAGTAGTGCAGCAATAAATCTTAAAGATCAGTGGCAGTGGATTTGAGCAAGTTAATATAATTACGTCTAAAGTTCAAGTAAAGTTGATCTTCTCTGAGAGGGTGTGGCAGGGAATTCCAAAGTTTGGCTGCTTTCACGGGAAAGCTGCTACCGCCAGCCTCAGTGAGCCTGAATCTGGGTACAGTAAGTGTGCAGAGCAGTACAAACCTACAATACACTAACAACGTCCTCAACATCAGCACTGATCTTGATAGATCCAGACTTGACATCAACATTTGTAGTGAAAACAGATACATACAGATGACATTACAACATAATTACATCCAGGAGCATGCTTTTCTAGATCATTAAATAGGACAGAACAGAATTATGCTATCTATGACAGAGTGCTATTGGCAAGAAAGACGCCTTTGAAAATTATCTTGAAGGATCCATTGGACCAGGAAAGGCGTGGGTAGATAGGTTTGGAATTTTTAAATACCATGATATGTGCCAACCACAGGCATGCTCATTAGGTGCTATTTTTCCCAACGTGGTTTCAGTTCAAAGTTAAATATCAGCCTGGTATCAGACCCAGAAAAGTGCACAGGTTGTCTCAAATACCAATATTTAAGGAAGAAGCTACACATATGGAGTTAACAAATTATTAGAGGCACAGAGAGTTTCCATTGTTTACAAACAGCAGTCTAGGGTATGGCTGCAACCCGTGGCACTCCAGATGATTTGGACTACATCTGCCATCATCCCTACCCAAAAAGAATATCTAAAGACTTTGGAGTACATTTATCAGCATCAGAGAAGTTTACCAGCATATCGGTAGTGGTGGGTTATATCACTACATTGGCTCATTTTGAGAAATTAAAGAAGATGTTCACACACAAAGTATAACAGTCAGCTGTGCCCATGGCCATACAATATCTACAAGTTCTGGAGGAAACACTCAATAAAGAGACTGTGTATTTAAAGAGGGACAAGGTAACATATACAAAATGTGCAGATGGGAAGAGGTGTGAATTAGGGCAGAAGGTATTGCCAAATACTTTAAAATTCCAGACTTTTGTAATGCATTTGCACCTTGGTTTGTGGGTCCCTTTCCCCATCATAGAGAACATTAAATCAGTTACCATGATAACTGAGATTCATCCAGTATTAAACGCTTCTTTGTTAAAATTGGCAAATTCTAAATCCAAGCTAAAGCAGCCACCACCAATAATAGAGGGCAAGGCTGAATTTGAAGTGCAAAACATACTGGACTCTCCAGTGGGAAATGGTAGCACTTTATTGATTGGAAGGAATGTGGCCCAGAAGACTGGGACCGTATTGATTGATTTGTTATTTATCATGCGCCTATACACAAGTGTTTCAAGGAGCAATAAGGCAAAGAAGGGGAACAAAGGTAAGACAAGACAAATAATCTTACTAGACCTAGTGACATTCAGATGGTGCAAGTGTGCAATGTGAAGTGCAGGGAGAGAGTGCAGGGGAAAGTGCAACCAGGGCAGCAAGCTCTGAGTTAAGTGTGACGGAGGCTGGGACAACAGGGTGCAATCCCCTCCAGGAAGTGCAAGGTAGGCCAGGTGGCAGTGCAAGGTGGGCCAGGCGGAAGTGCAGGAGGACTGGTTGGGGCACGAGGGCATGGTGCCCTGTAAGACTCATAATGCAACAAGCAGCCAGTCAGTAGAGTAGGAGGAGCAGGAACAAGGGTAGGTTAGCAGGGGAGAGAGTGAGAGAACGAAGAGGAGAAAAGGAGGGTCTTGAGGAGCTTCTGGAACTTAAGACATTCAGCTAAAGAGAGAGAGAGAGTCAGGGAGTCTCCTGTAGAGGAGAGAGATCCCCCCCTACTCTCTGCTCGGAGAAGCATCTGACCCACAGAGAGTTAGAGGTAGATGAGTGGAGGGCTCTAGCAGGAAGGTATTTAGGAAGAGAGAGTTGAAGATAGTGAGGGCCAAAGCCCCAAAAAGTCTTAAGCAGAGGGTCTTGAACTTGATCCTTGCAGCCACCGGGAGCCAGTGGAGGGATTTCAGGGCCAGAGAGATGCGGTCCAGGGCTTTAGGCCAAGAATAAGTCTTGAGGTCCTGTTCTGGATAAGCTGCGGAGTATGAAGAGTAGAGTTAGTCAGATTGAGAAAGTGGCTGTTGCAGTAGTGCAGCCCAGAGGGAACCAGGGCTCTGGAGACAGCAAGCTTCTGGGGGAAGGTGAGGAAAGGGCGAATAACTCTGAGGAGGTGCAGTTGGAAGTGGGCCTTCTTGGCAAGGTCCGTAATGTGGGGGGAGAATGAGTGAATGGAGTCGAAGATAAACACAAGGTTTATTGCCTCACAGGAGGGTGAGGGGAGAGGGACCAAGGAGGGCGACCAGATTGAGAGAGGAAAAGTGCAAGCAGGGGTCCCAATGAGGAGGATCTCTGTCTTACTGCCATTAAGGCAGGGATAGTTGGAGGTGAACCATGCCTGAATAGCAGATAGACAGTCAGAAATTAGCGAGGCAGTAGAGGAGGCTGAGGGTAGCCTGAAAGAGAGCTGTGTGTTATCCGCATAACACTGAAAATTAGTGCAGAAGTTTGAAATCAGGAGGACCAAAGGGGCCAGATAGCCATTGAAGAGTCAGGATTCGAGGATAGAGCCTTGGGGAACACCACATGTAGTGAGAGAGGTGGTGGAGAGAAAGGAGCCAAACTGGACCTGGGAGGGTCGGTCAGAGAGGAAGGAGGTCAGCCATGCCAGGACCTGGTCCGTGATGCCCAGGTTCTCGCAGTGTCAGTTGATCATGATATGGTGGTTGACCGTGTCAAAAGCAGAGGAAATGACAAGGAGAATTAGGACAGAGGGAGCACTAGAGTTGAGGATAGAGAGCAGATCTTCACCAGTGTTCAGGAGAGCAGTTTCCGTGCCTCTGGCTGCTCTGAAGCCAGACTGATGGTCATGGAGACAACCAACAGATTCAGTAAAGAGGGTTAGCTGAAAGATAGCTAACTTCTCGAGGAGTTTTCCCAGGAACAGAGTGATAGAGACCTGGTGATAGTTAGACAGACAGGAGGGTCGGCAGAAGGCTTTTTTAGTAGTGGGTGCACAAGGGAGTGCTCAAGAAGAGAGGGGAAGATCCAGTGGCAAATAACCTATTACAGAAATCAGCCAATGCTGGAGGGAGAGAAACAATGTTGTCTTTAATGGTTCTTGAGGATCAAGGGGTCACCTGTTTGGATGACGCTTTCATAGACCAAACTTGTCTAGAAATATCAGCAGGTGTTAAAGGAGAGAGGGAGGAGAGAAGGAAAGTAGTGGGATTTCCAAGGGGGGCCTGAGAGATGGAGAGAGAAGAGAAGCAGAGGAGAGTGTGGAAAGGATGTCCTGGGTTTTAGTGCTGAAGTGAGAAACAGAGCTGTGAAGAGAGCCTGGGTGGGAGTAGAGGAGGTGGAGACTACAGTAGGATTGACCAACTCCTTGCAGATTTTAAAACGTTGACTGTGTTATTAGAGGCTGCAGAGATGTGAGCTTGAATATGGACCCTCTTTTTAGAGAAGATGGAGAGTCTGTATTACCTTTAGAGCAGGCGACATTCCAGTTTGTCAGAGGGTGCATCTAAAGCCCACCACTTCTGCTCAGCTACTCTGCACTTGTGTTTCAGAGCTGCCAGGTTGGAGTCAAAGCAAGAGTTGCACTTGGCAGCATGCTCCAGGCAGCTACTCATGGCACGAGCAAGGAGATCAAGAGTGTTAGAGATAGAAAGGTGGAGGTTGGAAAGGGCTGTGTCAGAGTGGGAGTCACCCACAAGGGCAGGAGGGGGAGAGAAGGTGCAGGCAAAGGCAGCAACCGACACTAGCTTGATAGGTCCAGTGACCATGAAGGAAGGTGGCAGTGCTGGGTGAGACTTTGCGAGGGAGACAGGAAGTTCTAAGTGAAAAGAGAGAAGAACGTGATCAGTCCAGGAGAGAAGAGTAGTAAGAGGATTAGAGAAGGGGATGCCTGCAGAGATGAGAACATCCATGGTGTGTCCAGCTGAGTGTGTCGGATCAGAGGATAGGGTGGAGAGAGAGAGAGAGAGAGAGAGACGCAGAGGTTGCAGAAGAGCCCAGAGGATGGGTCTGGGGAGTCTAGGTGGATGTTGAGTTCCCCAAGTAGGAGAAGCTGAGAGTAAGAGGAAAGGAGAGAGGAAGTGAGGTCAGCCCATTCAGAGAGGAAGAGAGTGACCTGGTCGGTTGGCCTATTCATGGTGGTCAAGGTCAGGCAGAGGCCAGGAGAGATAGAGAGCCTACAGGCCAGGCATTCAAAGGAGGAATAGATCTGAGTAGGGATGACAGAGGCAGGGATCCACTCAGGAAAGACCAGGGCCACTCTGCCTCCAGGCCTGTTGGGCCTGGGCTCAGAGAGGATCTTTTAGCCCTCAGGAAGTAGAGTGTCAAAACTTGTGTCCGAGCTGGCCTTGAACCATGTCTCAGTAAGAGTGAGGGCATCTAGATCCTAGAGTTCAAGGAGATGGCAGATGTTGTAGGAGTGTTTGACAGCAGAGCGATAGTTAAGAGTAGCTACGTGGAGCAGGTGCCAACTTTTGAAAGATTTCTGGGGAGGGGTACAGGAGAGAGCAGTACCCATAGGAAGTGGCAAAGAAGCCAGAGAGGTGGTAGGAGGGGGTGTCACAGGGGGCAGAGAGGTAGTAGATGGCAAAGGAACCAGTGCGGTGGAAGGAGGAGGTGGCAGAGGAGCCAGTGCAGAGATAGTGGGAGTAGCAGGGGAGAAGGAAGGAAATTGATGAGGCGAGGGAGGAGCCTATCAAATAGGAGGAGATTTGGCTCAGGGCCCTGGACCATGACAGTGCCATTTAGATAGATATTAATCATATCTCTAAAGGACAGGAAGGAGGCCATGAGAACCTCCCACCGGGTGCCACAATTAATGAGAGAGGAGGAGGAAGGAGAGAGAAGTGTGACCATATGGAAGTGTCCACAGGCCAGAAGAAGGAACAACAAAACGGATGTCAGTATCAGTCCATCTGGCAGAGGCAATGACATAGATGTCAGCGATGGGAAGGCCTGGGTTAGAGACCTGGGTATCTTTCTTGAGTCTCTTACTTCCAGACTTAATGAGAGGGGTAGGATATGAGATGAGATACAATAGCAGTTAGAGAAGATCAGGGAAATTGAGAGCACCATAAAGGGTGTGGAAGGGGATGGAGAGTGCAGGGGAGAAGAGGAGGGAAAAGGATGCTCAGCAGAGAGCTACGCCACCAGGGAACATAGGGAGTGTGTCTATGGAAGGGGTAGGGGGAACAGAGGCAGAAAGCAAGCAAGAGCATAGCGCAGGCGGATATGAGTCAACAGAGGGCAGTTCAACAGTAGTGTGTGGAACAGTGGTGAGTCAACAGGGCTCAGTTATGGCCTAGAGAGGAAAAATGCCTAGAGAATACAAAAATAAGCACAGTGCAGGCACACGCAGGAACATCTCATCTCAATGGAAAATGCAGAAACATGCATGAGAAATGCAAAGAAACAGTAACGAAACACAAAAACACACCCAGGAGAGGGGAAACCCTAGTTGGTGCACAAAAACCATGTAAAACACATCATGCGTTGAAGATGCATTTGTGAATGCAACAAATATGGTTAAGAAATTACACAATAGATTCAGAGCAAACCGAACAGAAAGGAAGAAGAAAATAAAGGAGAGAGTACTGCCAGGCTTCAAGGTATGATGTATAAAAAAGGACAGATTCATTGAAATTGTAAAATAAATGGAGATTGATCAATCACAAAATAAGCTGGTAAAGAACAGAGAGCTGGAATATAGAGGAAACAGGGAGAAACGCCACTCAAAGATGGCAGAAGGAGAAACTACAGCGAGTCAGGAAGTAAAGAGAAGTATTTCCCAGTGAAGGGACTAGTCGGGGATAAAACAGTTTGCCATGGACTATTCAGTGCTTGGCAACAACTTCATTGGGGGCTTCATTTGTTTCCTGCTTCCAGTCTGTTGGTTCTTGCTTATTACTCAGTGGTATGGGCTCCCTTGTCGTCCAATGTTCCCTCCTTGTTTTTCAATACCGCCCAACCTCATAATCACTGTTCACTCATTTTCCTTGGCTCATTTGGTGGTTCCATCTGTCTCTCCACTAGGGCCATCAACACAAGCTACAGCTATCTACCTGCACCTTGCTCCATTTGCTCTCTCCGCTTAGCATGATTTGTCCCAGTGTTGGGATTGCTGGCACAGCTGAAGTGGCTTTCACCTTTCGGTGCTTATGTTCCAGTGCAACCACATCTCTTTCCGCTGCACTCTATGTGGCTCTGTAGTAATTCCGGAGCACTCTATCCTTCAGCACTTTAATGCTCATTTCTCTTGGCATGCATTCACTTACTCAGCTTCAGCCCAAGCCCTGTGGGCTTTCATACTTTCTTTGATTCAGCCATGTCTGGTGTCCCTTCTCCCTCTGGGGGCCCTGGAGTATTTGTGCTTGTATTTGTATGTATTGAGGAAACAGGATATCATTTCACGCAGAAACAACATACTGTAGGAGTCAATACAGAGAAAGAAAGCAGAAGCAGTCCCGGTGTGGGTGCTTTTACAATGGGGGTGGGTGAATAATTGTCACAAGAGCCAGGAGATTTTGAGGTATGGGAGTGGGGCATATATCAGGGACACAAATAAGAAAAGGCATGACTAAAATGTATTTGATGGTCTATTGTCCAGCGTGTAGTTCCTATACAAATGACAATAGCAATAAGAAAGCCTGGTATCGTAAGTAGGGGTGGGCTGGGGTCAGTTATTGGTCTGTGGTGGTCTGTTCTTGGGCTGAGGGGTGACCATCATTAGTTAACAGGTGATGCTTAAATCTGGTCTTGAATACCTCCAGTGTTGGCTGAATTTAATATAAGTGGGGATATAAGTGGAGAGGCCCTACCAGTAGAGAGAAGCAAGGTGTCTCAGAAAGGAGGATCATAATATATGAGAGGGTGAGCACGGAAATGCTGTAAGTGAGGTAGATGGGGGCAATGATGCATAGACTTGTAGATGAGGAGGAATTTGAAAAGAGGACACCTTTCAATGGTTATCCATTCCGCTAGGTGACAGTAAAGTGAGGTGGGAGACGGATCTTAGTAGGTTGTAGGCGGTGCACATTCCAATCTAAAGAGCTTTGATTGAAGGATCCAGGAGTATAGTGGGAGACCAAGGAGCAGGTTCAGACGATAGTTCAGTTTGCAGAGGACGAGGGTGGAGATGAGGGTTTTGGCTGAGTGGTGGGTGAGGTTGGGTGGATTTTCCTTATTTTGAATAGGTTGTTCCTGGCAGCCATGGCAATAGCCATTACGAATTGATGGATTCTTCGGATTCTGCCAAAGAGCACAATGAGGTTGTGAACAACGGGTGAAGTGAGGAGGATAGAAGGGAAGAAGATAGGGGTAGAAAAAGTAGGATTGATAGCTGGGAGATAATTAACTTCTGTCTCAGAGGGGTTGAACATTCTGGAGCATACAGCCATCCAATGGCAGATGGGCATTGGATGGGCATTAGTCAGCTGATGATGTGCTCTCAAAGGGCTCGGATGAACGATAGAAAGGAGAAACAAAAGTGGGTATCATCCACAAAGAGATGATAATAAAAACCAAAGGGTGAATTCAGGCATAGAGAAAGAAGAGGAGTGGACTGAGTACTGAGCCATCTGGGACTCCTACAGGGAGGGGTGTAGTGGAACAAGTACTAGAGTTCCCGAAGATTGAGAACAAATGATCAGAGTGGTAGCAGGCTACCCATTTAAGTGCAGTGTCTTTGAACCCAAGGGAGGAGAGGGCTTGGAGGAGGCATTGATTGTTCACATTATCAAATTCTGCAGAAAGGCTGCGTAGTAATATGATGGAAGAGATGTGAGAATGATAAGCAGTGCTGGGGAATTGAATACTTGGGTAAGAACATGTTCAATATAGTGTTAGCTCAAAAAGACAGACTGCTTGGAATTGCAGAGTGTGTGAGCGTCAAAGCATTTAGCTATATGGTTGGAAATGACCAGCTCTAGGATTTTAGAGTGGTGAGGAAGGAAGGAGTCTGGTCTGTGAAAGGAGGGGTTGTTTGGGTCAGCCCTGAGTTTCTTGAGTATTGGGATAACAGCACCAATTTTATAGCAGACAGGAAAGAAGCTACTGATTTTGGAGATTTTGGGAGATGGGATGTAAGAGGATTTAATTGGTGCACGCTGTTTGTGGTGCAAAGGGGACAACAGGGACACAATAAAGATTGGTAGATAGGACGATGGGTACATGTTTAGCTGTGGGGTGGAGGAGACACTATCAAATTCTGTAGAGAGACTAAGTAGTAATATAATGGAAGAGATGTGAGAAGGATGAGCAGTGCTGGGGAATTGAATACTTGGGTAAGAACATGTTCAATATTGTTAGCACAAAATGACAGACTGCAATGAATTGCAGAGTTTGTGAAGGTCAAGGCATTTAGCTAAATGGTTGAAAATTACCAGCTCTAGGATTTTAGAGTGGTGAGGAAGGAAGGAGACTTGTCTGTGAAAGGAGGGCTTGTTTGGGTCAGCCTTGAGTTTCTTGAGTATTGGGATAAAAGCACCAATTTTACAGAAGGCAGGAAAGAAGCCACTGATGAGGGAGATTTTGAGAGATAGGATGTAAGAGGAGGTAATTGGTGAAAGCTGTTTGTGGTGGAAAGGGAACAACGGGGGCACAATAAAGGTTGGTAGAGAGGAGGATGGGTACATGTTTAGCTCTGGGGTGGAGGAGATGTTGATTAGTGAAAAAGTAGAGGGGGTGATACTAGCAGGGAGAAAATGATTGGGGCGGGAGAGATAAAAGGGTGGACAGAATATACCATATTTTTGTGATTTTGGAGGACAATTCAAGGTCAACAGCAGAGAGCGAGGAGAATGTTGAGTGGCTTCTATTGGTGGGAATGAAGAGAGGATATAAGATAATAATAATAATAATAATAATAATAATAATAATAATAATAATAATAATAATAATAACTTTAATGTGACATAGTTTAAATAATAAACGTTACACATGTAAATCTAGACAATAAAACCATACAATAAATAAAATTCCAATACAATACAATATATACACATTAAGAATCCAGATTCAAACAATGCAGAGTTATGATTCGTTCACTGTCTCTATAATTCATCATCGACAATATAAACCTAAAATACTAATCATTCTTGCCTCATAGTCATGGACATAATCACCTTCATTATGATTCACTTAGCAATATCACAATTTCCATAAAGGAGCACAACCTGGCCGACTCCCAGCAATCATTATATAGATATACACAACTTAACTTCTACCCTTAGCCAGATAGTATAGAGTGCTTTTAACAAGCTTATGCTATTGGTGTTGATACAATGATTCCAGAAAAGCATGTCCCCTATGGTTTCCCTATTATGTACATGTTTTCCCAAATGAGTAGTTATATCATCTATCATTGCCAAACATTCCGTGAGTACATGTTTAGCTGTCTCAAGATATTCCTGATTCTTACAGAGACGGCAATAGCGTTGATCTTTGGGTAACTTATCTATCACCCCCGTAGTCATCCTTATGGGAAGATATTCAATTCTTAGTAGCAGTATAAATCTCCGGAGCCTAAGGGATGGGCATAACAACAGATATGTCTGCAGCTTCTTAAATGAGTATAATCTGTTTTGCACAAAGCTATATCTTTTTAGCTTGCGTAGATGGTCAAAATTTTCAAGCCAGTCCCTCATCTCTAACCGTCTCCCCATAAGGGATTGCATGGCTTCAGTATATAGCCCTTCACGATGTCTCCAACAGATGTCTTTGAGTAACTGTTCCATTTGATTTTTAAATTCACTAATGGGACCCTCATTGTTACTTTTCAGAGAAAATGACATTAGTAGGGCATTACCCTTGCCGTTCACCATTTTTAGATAAAGTCCCATCCTCTTTTTCAATATCTGCGCTTTTAACGATGTAAGCCCCAGCTCCAGTCTTAATAGGGACATAGGGATACAAGCCGGAAGTCCCAAAATCCTTCGCCAAAATTTTCCCTCCACAATGTTGTGTTCAGAGTATTTTGGCATTTCAATGGAAGATGGCAGTTTGCTGACAAATCTAAACTCTACCCACTCCTGTGGAGTCATCACAGATTCCCTGACAAAGATCTCCTCCCATGTGGCCAGGCGATGCATCCACTACCTGATCCTGACCCTGGTGGTGGTGTTATAAGGGAGGATCATACAAGAGGAGACGGCCGTCAGAGAAAGGTGGTAACCCCATCATGAGAGATGCAGTATTCTTCCCTTTCTAAAGAAGACCACCTTATAATTCCTAAATTCTTGATGGCCTGTTGTCACCATATAAATCCCTCTCATTGTAAAACCCAGAAACGCCTTCCTTAAAATCACTTTAGTCAAGATACCATACATACCTCACACACACAGACCACACACTTAACATCTCCATTTTGTAATGATTTTCTAAGTAAAAGTACTGAATAATATCACTTATGATAGAAAATCTATGGACTCCAACTCCCATGAAGCCTCAAGTACTGAGACGAGGAAGAGGAAGATTGAGAAAAACACAAAGCTGAATATGCAGACTAGTAGTTTTGATGAATCAAGAGTGTGCAGGACTTTTAAAGATGGTATCCGCATTCGAATTGATGGCAGACACAGAGAAGGAAGCGGTACAGAAAATGACTGTGCTGGAGATCGAGAAAGCAGGCAATTCCAGACAGCAGCTCGCAATTGCAAGAGCTACATACTGGCACAGCGCTCGACCAAGAAATATGCTGCAGGCACTGTAGGAGGACTTTCGAGCACCGGCAGCAGCAGCAGCAGAGCTACCGAAGACATGGTCGTGCAGAGAAGCAGCAGTCTTCGATCCCCGATGTGGAGAGAAGCCGCAAATGAGCGTGGAGCTGCTGGGATAGCTGGAGGAAGGTCTGCAGAGGAGGCCGTCCCAGAGGGGAAAGTTCACCATGGTGACATGCCACGAGTCAGGAGCGCTGCGAGATACCGGTGAGTATGCCCAGAGCCTTTACAGACACCCGGCATTCCAAGAGGCATGTAAGCCAATAAACCAAATAAGAATATTTGAATACTGAACAAATAAAGCACAAAAGCAGAACCTGATAAGTTCCCATATATGAGATGTCAGTGTGGGGAATGCTGGAGCAAGTATAACCCTAAACAAATATATTCTAAAGAAATAAATACAGCAGTAGAACTTAAACAAGTCCCCATATATGAGATGTCAATGTAGGAAAAGTTGGAACAAGTAATACCTCAAGCAAATACAAGTAGATACACAGTGAAGCAATACAACTGTGCTATACTAAAGGGCAGTGAAACCAAGAAGTCCTGATGAAAGAAACACATCAGGCAGAGAACATTTGGGGGATACCTGGCAGTGAATTATACCAGGGGATCTGTAAGACCCCAGAAAGGGATTCCTGGCAGGAGAGTATACCAGGTAATCCACTCAAAGTAGATTGAAGTATAAGACATTTTAACAAGATACCTGGCAGGGGTATATACCAGGGGATTTGAAGAACCTACTAGAGAATTCCTGGCAGGGGGGTATACTAGGAGGTCCACTGAAGTGGAATAAAGAAGCATACTTAAATAGCAATAGCAAAGAACATGGTAAAGCAGTATACCAGAGACTTGGGAAAGCACATGGAAAAGAATTTGATGAATAGACCTACCAGGAATTCAAAGTTATAAAAGATGAACAAATACATTTTCGTTTTGAGATCAAATTATCTGGCATAATGGTATACCAGGAGACCTGAAGAGCTCACAGGAGGATTCCTGATGAAGGAGCATATCAGGTAATCCACAAAAACACTTTTGCAATCCTTAAGGAACTGTTGTTTAAAAGAAACACTTTTGCCATCCTCAAAAAACGGTTGTTTGAAAATGACACTTTTGCCATCCTCAAGAAACAGTTGTTTGAAAGAGACACTTTTGCCATGTTACCTAGATATCAAGGAGAAGGGAACTACCCTCTAGATCCAAGGATTTCTCCTTGGAAAAGACTGCTTCTGATGGATTTATCTATTTTTTTAATTATGAACACTTTTTGCCAAACCTAAGTCAGAGATATTTCCTTGCACGGTTAGCTGATCATTTCTAGTGTGAGGGTCAGATTAGTATGTTTTGGACACAAGGACAGTTTATAAGTTTGACGACTTGACACAGACTCCTCTTTAGTTTTAGTTTCCTAGGTAGGGAAACTCTCTTTAGGATAGGGACAGAAAGGCCTTCATCCAACCCTTTTTGTTTTAATGAAGATGTCTGATAATGGGAATATTACAACTTTGTGTCTGCCGCTCATTATTGACCCCTCACACCACCCATGAGTTGTCAAAGTCTGGTGAAACAAACTGTGGAATCCTTACTGATTAAAGGGGAAAAATACACAGGAAGGGGCTGTCACCAGATCTAGAATCCTAGGTATAGAGAAGGGAGAATTACAATCTGTACCTGAATGGTGAAAGACACTGCAGCTGTGCCAACAACCCCAGCACTGGGACTGTGTCTTTGATTTCACCCCTACTCCCCCACAGACAGAGGCTTACCAAATTCAAGTTGCTGGTTGCCTGCCCGTGTTCACTTCCAATCTGATGTATATTTTTGTTTTATTTAAAGCAGCCCACAAAGCCTGTGGCCATCTAGGCGCTAGTTACACACTAAGGTTGAAGATGGAGAAAAAAAGGAACACTAGTTAATTGAAGAGGTGCGTTTTTAGCTTTAGTAGCACGTGTTTATTTAGGCACACATTTGCATGGGTCACTAGATAAATCTCTCCCATTGGGGATCAATCCATAGTACAAGTGTGCTGAAAAGCAAATGCCAGATCAAAAACAGCCTGGTAGACTTGCCACAGTGAGGGAGGGCAGAAGGCCGCAGGTTTTAGTGTAGACAAAACAACCTGATAAAAGGGTCAGGTCAGGCTTCTCACAGACTGTTGGCAGCAGTAAGAAAGAAATAGAGATGGTCTAATGGTAAGGCATTATTACATCGCCAGGCTTTTTTTCGCAGCATTTTTTGCAGAATATTTTCAGCCGAAAAAGGAATTGAAAACTATAGGAGGTGGGTGTGGAAGGGCATGTAAGGGGTAGAGGGGTGTGGGTTATAGGGACAAAATAGGGAAGGGGCTTAGTGCGACCCCTCCAATATATAAAAAACATCAATTCGTTTTTTCACCCAAGGTTTTTTGGGAAAAAAACTCTGCGAAAAAAGCCTGCCGATTTAAGAACATAGAACCGGTCTATGATACCAAATTCTAAAGGATCAATAGAAAAAGAATAACTAGGGACAACTCATAAAACAGCTTCAAAAGAAGAATGGCGAAAACCAGAGCCCTGAATGGAGAGTGAAAGGAAAGGGACAGAAAAGGTATAAAGAAAGCCATGCATGTAATAAGACCCCTAAGATCTCACTAAATGGGAAATATGGAGGAAGAAAGACTGTAAAGGAGACAGGGAAAAGGCTGTGTAAACAAAGAAGGAGGTGGGAAAAATAGCAAAAGCATTGCGTAAAAAAGAATAGAGGGGCACCCCAAAAGGAGTTTCAGACAGCAGAACAAAAGAGCAACACAAATGATTCCAAAAGATAGAACCCATAGAGGAAATGATCCAAAAGAAACTGCAAAATGATGCAGGAAGGAAACTGCTACCTGGCTAACATGTTGGATGTTCCATGTAATATAAATTAACTCTACCCTGTGACCTGGAAACAATATGTCTGCAAGGTCCCATTCTCTTAATGTGTCACCCATGGATGAGATCTTGACAGGGAGTCCTTTCTATGTGTGTTCCCTATCCATTTTCATACATTCCAAAGTTGCCTCTTAATCCTAACATGTATTAGGGTGATCTGGAGGGCTCAAGATCTTTAGTGAGGACAAGGAGAGTGTCTATGTAGATGGCAAGAAGAAGGGAGGAGAGATCTTTGCACCAGTGATGTGGCTGTTTTCAGTTGTATTGCTCCATTGATCCATAGTTGAGGGCGAGGGCAGAAGTGGGTGAAGGTGTGAGAAAGATAGTGATGGTAGAGGGAGTTGGACAGTAAGAAACTGAACTCTGACAAAGCAAGTTTGATTGACTTATTTGGTTGAGGCCAGATGGCTTGGAGGTACGACTTAGCTTGCTCCAAGTATGGTGCAATGGAGTCAGGTTTGAACTTTCTTTTGGTGATGGAAGGGGGTGGGGGTTTGCAGGGAGCAGGGGCACTGAGATGGTGCAGTGAATGTGTGAGTGATCAGAGAAATAATGGTCTATAGAGAGAGTGGAAAGAGGAGGGGAGGAAGTTCAGATGAAGATAGTTTCCATCGGTGGGGGTGGAAAGGACACTGCCGGGAGGGCTGTAAATGTATAGAATGGTGAGTAGGGAGAGTGTGAGGAGTTGCATGGAGATATGGTTACAGGATAATGAGTTAAAGTCAGAGAGGGGCTGATTCTTTGACCTTGCTTATCAATTCAACAGTGCGACCATCATCTTTTGTGAATCGGGGTAGTGGGAGAAGGTGGCAAAGTCTATAGGAATGGCTGTTAGTGTTGCTTTGTCATAAGCGGCAATCTGGTGTTCTGTGATGGCCATAATAGTGGGCTTGGGATGGAGGGAGTCTAACTGATCATTACTGAAAGAGGTTAATTTGCAGAGAGATTGGGCATTCTAGTGACCGAGATACAGGTCTGAGAGGGGGCTGCAGCTGGTAGTTGTGATGCTATTAGTGGAAAGGTGAACAGGATAATTAAGGTCAGAATGTTTGATAAGCAGTGGCAAGTGGTGACTGGGATGTTGATTGGAGGAAGAATGGAGGATGGGGAAACAGGGGAGTGCCAGGACAGAGCAAGGAGGTAAGCAGAGACTGCGGATGAGAGAGAGAGAGTTGAGGTGGTTAAGAAGAGCAGTAGGAGGGACAGTAGCATGCTGATGGCAGTAGGCCTTTGGAGGAGAGCTTGAAAGTGGAGCAAGGTGAGGAGAGAGCAGGAGTGGAGGATACCTTAGTGTAAAGTGTAAGTGCAACAGGCCAAAAGTGATCCCACTGCTGCCAGGAAAGACAATCACACAGTCATTGCCTCCGTTTCCCTGGCCCATATGAAGGCTGTGCGAAAAAGAGTCTCACACTCGGTAAGTGCCACACAAACTTAGAATGAGAAACCCCGAGTGACTGTGTGTGGTGTTGTTTTGTATCCCTTAGGTGTTTATACAGTCTTTTAGTTTTCCTCTCCCTGGCAGACATTCCTTTACAGTTTCTTTTGATATGATAGGTTATTAACGCGCTTAAAGGAATGGTTCGGTAAAAATTTTGTATTGCTCCTACGGGTCAGCCATGTGTTTTTAAGCCTCAGTCGCTCGATTTTAGAAACATTTCCTATGGATCTTACCCGAGTTTTCGTCCATTAAACGCACGCAAAAACAGGCATCAGGGAGCTGCCATTTTGTGATAATCCTATCATTTCCCCCATCGCCCTGGCTGAACTGCTTTTGCGGCATTAAATCATACACCCCGCCCCTGAGCCTGTCATCAGCAGACGCGTACCGCCCATTTCACAACGCCAAAGCACGTCTCATGTCAACATTCGCTGCGCTTCAGCTAATGACGTGTCGCCATGGAAATGGCAGGACGCCTCTTTCCTCAATAAGTATAAACAGACCGTTTCACAACAGACATCAGCAGATTTTCGATTCCATTCCTCTCTCTGTGTTACTTTGAGTATTCTGTGACTTGTTTCTGTGCTCTGGTCAGCTATCTTCGTTGCTTGTAGCCCGTGTGAACAGATACCAGTACCACCGCTATAAATTATTTTAGTTTGTTTAACACACAATGGCTATAATAATTCCCTACATGTACGAGCCCGAGTTTACCGAGGAGGAACTACTGGAAAGGGAAACACGCGAAAACGATTGGTCTTCGGACTTCAATTGGGAGGACGATTCAACAGCTGAAGAGCCTGGACCTAGTCGCATGGAGGGTGTTTCCACCTGGTGCACATGCAATCGGTGCGAGCTAATGTCAACCTAGGACGAGAACTGCTGCTGCTGTGAAAACTCGGGATGCGTGGCCTACATTTCGGAAGGCGAGCCACGACCGCAATGCATCACCGAGCTGCCAGACTTCAGGGCAGCCTGCCTCACACGGTCCGTGTTGAGGATAATGATGGTGCTTATGCACAAACTTTGCGAAACTGTCGTCCTCGTAATCCGAGTAACGAGTAAGTATACTCTGCTTGTCATGCCACACCTATTTCATGGTCTTCTACTATATCCAAAATTACATATACATATCATGGTAACGCATGAAAGTCATTCAATAGTGTGCAGTGTCTAGATAGCATTTATCGGAGCACAATGCCATTAGTTACAAGAATTGTCATTGACAACAAACGTTTATTAAACTTATCTTGGTCATTTAAAACAGTTTGTTTCATTTCTTTTCACAGATACAGGCTGGTGGCCTATCGTTCCTTTACATGGTGGCTTCACGGGAGGCTTAGACACCGCGTTCGAAGAGTAATACCCGCCTGTGCCGTTCGTGCCATAAGAGAAACGTTCCCGATTGACAGCAGTCAGTACAGGGGATTTCCTCTCACTGTGCTGCAACCTGACCTGTACAATGTGTAAAGTCTTGTATTTTTCTGTCATCAAAATAGGATACAAAATAAAACACCAAATATATTTTAACAACGGTTGTTTCGATTTTTTAAATGAATCAAGTGTGTCTCCATTCAAGGATGGACGTCAGACATCTGTGCTCCGAATGGGTGAAGGTCAGGTCGCTGTGAAGCAGGGTGGTCACTATCTAAGCTAACATAATATATTCTCAATAATGCATGCAGGTATTGAGGACACGTTTGTGGAGATGAACGAGCTATGTGCTTAGTTCAGGCTGGTTCACATGCAGGACAGTGATCGAAGAGGAAGAGTGATGTGTTACATTTATTAGCTGTTGCAAATACCTCTGGAGTTTTCCAGTCAGAGTGGGAACGAGGGTGGGGGCCATGTGGTGTGCGCAGTGAGGCCTGGTCACCAAGATGGATTGGAAAGGGGGTACAAAAATGGATGCCCCGTGTCCTGCCAGTGGTTCCATCTACACGAATGTCAACCAAAGTTAACATCACATAAGGGCAAGGGGCGACCCCACTACTGGAGGCACTTGGTCCGAGTTTCTACTGAGAAGTAAAGGATGAGAGGGGCCTGATGGCCCCTCGCTCCCACACACTTGCCTGCATGCCCACCGGCCCATCGATCGCGCCCCCCTTTATCAAAGGCAGTTTGCACCAGGGGATGATCGCTGGCATGGGGGACTGGCATGGGCGCAAACGGCCAAGGTGCCAAACAGCATGTACACTTCAAAAGGTATCCCACGCCCAGGGGCCATCGCTCACATGGCCTCCTCAGACCCCGTGTCTCCAGGTAGGCATGACGCCCCCCTGCAATCCACATAAGCGTGTCTCCATTCAGCAGTCTTCCTGTGCCTTATCTGCACGCCCCAGGCCCATCCATCCCACCCACCCTCTATCAAAGGCGGTTCACACCCGGGGATGAGCGCTGGCATGGGGACTGTCACGGGCGCAAACGGCCAAGGTGCCAAACAGCATATACACTTCAAAAGGTACCCCACGCCCAGGGGCCATAGCTCACATGGCCTCCTCAGACCCCGTGTCTCCAGGCAGGCCTCCCCTGAGGAAGGCCGCCCCCCTGCAATCCACATAAGTGTGTCTCCATTCAGCAGTCTTCCTGTGCCTTACCTGCACGCCCCAGGCCCATCCATCCCACCCCCCTCTATCAAAGCCGTTCGCACCCGGGGATGAGCGCTGGCATGGGGCGCTGTCACGGGCGCAAACGGCTAAGGTGCCAAACAGCATGTACACTTCAAAAGGTATCCCACGCCCAGGGGCCATCGCTCACATGGCCTCCTCAGACCCCGTGTCTCCAGGCAGGCCTCACCTGAGGCAGGCCGCCCCCCTGCAAACCACATAATACCACGACATACACACGTCATCATTCATTCACAAACACACCCCTGTTTCTAATACTTTATAAACCACTTGATATGTCTCATGTGAACATCTTTGTGCTTTGCAAGTCAACTCCTGAACCTTCTTCCTGAGAAGCACTGAGATCTATGCTAATCTGCTCGTCGTCGTGCTATCTGTGACCGCTTCGAGCAAACTCGTCAGTGTGCTACCTGTGGCCATCTAACTGTTCTCCTGCAACATACTGCTCGGCCTGCTGAATCCAACTGTTTGTTAGTCAAGGTAAGGCCATGTATCCTAGTCATATTTCGTTTACATTTTATATATATTTGCGATTACAGTACCCAATGGAGCTATGGTCATTGGTCTCATTGTTATTGACTTGGGTTTCAATTGTTATGCTATCAATAGATCTATTTATTTTCGTCTGTGTCAATTGTCATCGAATTGCATCCTTTGGGGGTCCATTCTATAATGTAAGCATGTTTCCTTTTCGTGCAAGACAGAACATCCAAGGGACGAGTCACATGTTCAGAGTTTAGTCACATAATTTAAAACATTTCTGTAACTTATGCAAATACTAAGCCGCACATGATGAACTGGTATAGTTCCGGCGACCAAAACAAACCTTGCATTGAGCATGGTATGGTTCATTTACTTTTTTATGACATTTTTATTCATCAAGGTTTTATAATAATCTTGATATTCACTTTTCAGAATTTTCAACAATGCCTGCCTGTTCGATTAGCGGTTGCCCTTCGAAGACCTATGCTAAATCTGAAGGCATTACAATGCATGTATTCCCGAAAACTGTTGATTGAATAAGAGAATGGGTCAGACATTGTGGATATCCACTGGATGAGCTGGAAAGTAGAGTCCAACAAGTCTTAGAGGACAAGAGGGGTGATCGATACCGCATCTGCAGCCGGCACTTTTCCTCGAATGTGTACGCCACATCTTGGGTAACAAAGAAGAATAAACGGCGAACGACACGAAAATTGCTCGCAAACGCTATTCCAACTCTATTCGTCCACATTCCAGCACTGGTGAGTCAAGTGTCCGGATTTAGCTTTAGGCCTTGCGGTAGTGTGTAGGTAGCCGAATGGATTAATTGATATTTTAGGTGTTGTGTCCCTTGCAATACTCCCTTGTAATACTTTCAATATTGATATGAGTGTATAGCTTTTTGAATAATGACATTTATCAATAAATTATTTTTCGATTTTATAACCCCCAAAGGAAATCTATTCATGGGCACATAGAAATGTACTATATTGCGCATTTTCAATAGCATTATTCTCAAGTATTCTGTCGGTTTACATGGCAATTTTTTAATATTTGCATTTCATCATCAAACAATAATTTACCTTTACAAATGCTTGACTCTCCACTGAAACTGAAGCAAGAACATTCTACATCCGTGACGTGCCCGCAGTTATCAACCACTTCTAGCGCTTATCAGGTAATCATACTTGTCTATTCCGCTACGGACTTATTTTATGCATGTCAAGTAATAGTTTTTATGTATCGTGTGATTATTTTACCAATTGTTTGGTTAGTGCTTTCCAATTGACATACACCTTAGTTGTCGTCCCGTGGTGTTTGTTTTCAGTTATAATTAGTGTTATCCATACTAACGCAAGTACTGTGTTTCAGGGAGATGCTGAAGCGTCCACCACATTGACAACAGCCCTAGATGTTCTTCAGCAGCACGAGGTATTGATACTGACAACTCCATCGACCGTGATCATCAGGACTGGAACACTTGTTGTTTGATTGTTCTACACCATCTTTCATTCGTGGTTAGCCATTGATATGTACCTGTGCGGTCGACCCCAAGTGTGTGTTGTGTTTTCAATATTGTAATCCTTAATAACGCAAATACTATGTTTCAGGAAGTTGTTGAAGCGTCAACCTACGCACTTGATGCAGAGCCTGACATTCAAGTAATTCCAGGGGAATCGGGACCATATGGATACGAATCGGAGTAACAGCTTTCGGAAGTGTGCACCACATTTACAACATCCATAGGTATTCTTCAGCAGCACGAGATATGGATACTGACAGCTCTATCGAGCGTGATCATATAACGTGATTCCATTTGCTATACTTTCTTCCCTATTAACGCAAGTACTGTGTTTCAGGGAGACGATGGAGCTTCCACTACAATCACAAGATCACATTTAAATGATGCAGATGTAAAGAAATCGGAGAAATAAGTCGATTAAATCTGATCATATTTAAATATTCCTTGATTCTTTTAGACAATGCAACATTTGTGGTTATCTCTTTATATGTACCTGTGCCATGGACTCCAAGTGTGTGTTATGTTTACAATATTGAAAACCATACTAACGCAAGTACTGTGTTTCAGGGAGTTGCTGATGCCTCCTCTTCAATACAATCATTTGTGGCAGCCCATGGAGAGCCAGAGGTATGGATACTGACAGCTCCATCGAACTAGGTCATCAGAGCTCGAATACTTGCCGTTTGATTGTTCCACACAATGTTTAAATCGTGTTTGCCTATTGAGATGTACCTGTGTGTTCGTCCTCACGTGTGTTTTATGCTAACAATATTTTGATGCACAGTAATGAAAATACTATGTTTCAGGGAGTCGATGGAGCATCATTCCATGCTGTATATGCGGATACAGAAAATATAGTCGTTGCAGCGCAAGAGGAAGGGGAGACATGCGGATGCGAATCGGAGCAACAGCGTGCAGGTGTTGAAGGTCGAGTCAAAAAAGTTGCAAAGAAAAGAAACAAAAATAAGGTTAGTTACAAACAGTTCATAACTTTAGAAATTTGTTTGTGCTGGGGACTATTTTATGTTTTTTTCCAGTCAATTGTATTATACTTTATCTTGTGTTTAAACTGAACATCCCTTTTCCAATCTATTCTCTAGTTACCAGTGGGTGTGCAAACTATACATACACAGACAGTGAAGCGAATGAGAGATGTTCCTTGCCAGACCATTTACACTATGGAGGAACTATTAATTCAGACGCCGCGTGTTGAGACTCGAGATGCTCATGTCCAATGGCCAGAACATGAAATTAATGTGTCCGGAGAATCCAGCAAAGTTGTATTGGACCATTGCTACAGTGCGACCGCACCACCACAACAACATGATACTGGATGTATTGAAGATAGCTCTGAAGTAGTCGCAGATCAATTCACACAATCTACACCCACCAAAAAATTGCCACCAAAAAAGCTGTCGACATTGTTGTGTTCTCCCATCAATGTTGAAGTAGCAGATTTTGAAATGACAGAGAATGAACCAGCAGCAGCATTCACCGACGCATCAGAACTTGATAGCAGCGATATTTCTTTCAAATGTGGTCATATGTCCTCAACGTCAGAAGCCGAAACAACTTTGACGCCGGATGACAGTCTACTGAAAGAGGGCAAATACATAGTATTCGACAGTTGTTTGATGAATATTATAAGTATGCTGAAATGTGGGCATTCCGTTAGAGGGAAAGTATGTGGGAAGCCATTGATTCATGTCACTCGTCAAAAAAAAGGCAGTAACGTCAAAATAAATGCCGCCTGTAGATTAAATCATACGTTCTCATGGTCTGCACACCCGATGCTGGGGAAACTGCCAGCAGGCAATCTACTGTGTGCAGCTGCATCACTTTTTAGTGGGTCCAGTTTTAGAAAGTTAGAGTCTTTCTTTCAGTTTGTGGGACTCCGTTTCATTTCAAAAACGCAGTACTACAAATACCAACATGATTATCTGTTTCCGGCCATGAGTGATTCTTGGAAAATTGAACAATTGTCTCTAGCAAGTACATTCGAAGGCAAACGATTCAGGCTAGCCGGCGATGGACAGTGCGACAGCCCTGGATTTCCTGGCAAGTACTGCACCTACCACTTTCAGGACATGGATAGTAAGAAAATTGTGAGTTCGGTGGTCGTGCAGGTAACACAATGTACATCCTCAGTGGCCATGGAGAAACTAAGGATTTATAAAATCATTGGAATATATACAATCGAGGGAAATGCACATCGACCTCATAGCCACGGACAGACACGTTTCAATTGCCAAGACAATGAGAGAGCAGTTCCCACATATTAAACATCAATTTGACGTATGGCATCTTGCTAAATCAATCAATAAGAAAATCTCGGCTGCAGGGAAAAAAAAAGGTTTGGAAAGTATTTCAGAGTGGCCCCAGTCTATCAGCAACCATCTTTGGTGGAGCTCCAAAACTTGTGAAGGGTCAGTGGAAATACTACTCGAAAAATGGCGGTCACTGATGCACCACTGTACCAACGTGCACCGCTGGTCAGAAAACCTACATTTCCACCAATGTGAACATGGCCCTTTGTCCCCAGTGGAGGCACGGGAGAAGAAGTGGTTGATTCCATCTTCACCGACACACAAAGCCATTGAGAAGATTGTTTTCGATAAAACTCTATCAAGAGATTTGAGGGGACTGACAGAATTCTGTCACACAGGAGGTTTGGGGGTGTTCCACAATATGTGCCTAAAGTACAGGCCAAATCGCTTGCATTTCAGCATACAGGGCACAAGACATAGGACTCTCCTTGCCGTCTTGGCCCATAACAAGAATCTCGGCCGTGAACAATCTAGGACTACGGGTAATGTAAGGATGCCTTGCTACACTAAGGCCTTTTCAAAAAGAAGTAAGCAATGGGTGATCAAACCAGTCTATGAGGAAATGGAGTTCGACTTTGTCAAAAGCCTTATTGTTGCTGTATTGGAGAAACAAAGATATGGAATTTTGAATGTTTCTGTGCAGAGCACTGATACATTGCCACCAAACATTTCCACTGTGCCATGTCCACCCAAAGGAGAGCTGGTTGTGAAGTACAAATCCCGGTTTAAATAATTGTACTACGATTGTCTTTTTGTAAATACAGTGTACATACAAAGTATGCTAACCCTAACCCCTACCTTCACCATCCTGGGTGGCGAACAACCTGGGTTTCATCTTTGAATTCTCTCTCTATTCACCTCATATTGCTGACCTTGGGCCTCATTACGACCCTGGCGCTAAGGGGTCTGCGCCAGCGTTAGCTGCGCGGACCCCTTACCGCCAACTACGAGTTCCCGGAGCGCCATGGTCATTTTTCCGCCCGCTTTTTGCGGGCGGAAAAATCCATGGCGCTCTGGGACCTTGGTGTTAATTACGCCACCGTACTTTACGGTGGCGTAATTAACTCCTTCCCCACTCCCATTGAGCCCTATGGGGCCGAAATGGGAATGGGGAAGGGTAAATGGGTCAATGGGGACTTACCGCCCCGCCGACCTCGGAATGGGGCGGTAAGTCCGCCATCCGCCATGGCGTAAAGGGACTTTGCGCCATGGCCGGAAAGTCCGTCGATGGCGGAAAAAATCCGCCAGGGTCGTAATGAGGGCCCTTGTCTATATGTGTATGTATATCTTTTTGTTGATGTAACTAATTTTCGCAATCTCATGTAAATGCTGCGCACGGTTAACTGAGGGGAGGCTTGCGTATTGCAAATAATAAAACAAACAAACAATGAATCTCACTTTCAACTCAACTCCTCGGGTACTTTATACTTTCCCTGACCTTCCCCAAAAAATTAAAAGTCTCAATAGTTATGGTTCTTTGGGGCTGCAAAGCTCGCAGACAACGGGGACAAAATTGGGGGCCTTAGAATGCGCCAAGCGAGCCGTTGCAGAGAAGCCAGTTCGCATTTGCACATTGAGGCGCAGTACACAGATGGATTCGAAACTTCAAGTTCTCACAGATGGCTTTACTATGGGATGTTGCAAAGAAAGAATGTATGCTCATTTCTAGTGAAGGTCAGCGGCTCTGATTTTCAGCTCGCGGCCTGAAGAGGCCCACAACTCGCACTGGCAGTATAAGGTTCTATTGTTTTTTGACCTTGAGAGACAGGGACCATGCCGAAAGAACTTCATTTGAAGGGGGGGGGTGCAATAACGTAAGAGACGATAAGGCAGAAAATTCTGAAACTAGACCGAGTTTCATGTTAGTTCAGTATACGAAAAATCGTTGTCAAGAGCACAGTGGGATTTACGGACTGCATTACGCAGAGACACAATGGAAATTGCAAATATAATGTAAGTAACTCTTTAGACGCTTTTATACCGGAATGAGGAATTAATGAATGGATGCATGAATAAATGAATGAATGAAGAGCTAGGAAAACATTTGTGGGATCGTCCTTGTAGCGGGCACATGGGCATGTAGGTCCACATTCCACACGCATGTAGACAAACAGTCTTTTATCTTTGTGTGCTAACCTCGATTTATTTTGTTACTTTTCGCATTGATTTTAGAGCCGAACATACTCCATTGCACTGTCCTTGAAAGCAAATTGTTTCAGCTCGGCTGTAATAAATAAAATGAATAATATTAATAAAGATCGGCTGGCGAGACTAATCATAATTTTTATGTTTTCAAAACAGGTATATACTTCCCTACTGCTACTGCCACCAGTTTCAGACCCTGGCAGACGGCTTCTTCAACCGCCAGCTGCAGCTTCTTGTCAACAACTGCACCACTTTGACGATTTTATGGGACGATCGCCAAGGGCCGATATGCCCTTACGCGGTACTAGCGGCTAGAAGCAACATATCAACCTTTACGCTGGCCTAGTGCCTACTTGATGGAACAGCCTTGCGGTTCACCGTGCGACGAAAGTGCTTCTGTTAACGAAAACCAACACCCTGTGTACCATAAAGGAACAGCGCGTGACTCACGATAAAACGGAACAGTTTTTGCGGATAAAGATAAAAGAAAATAAATGGCATTACGAGTTAATATGGCAATTGCTGACTATTCTGTAAACATTTAATGTCAAATAAATGTACTTTACCAAATGTACCGTGTTGCTGTTTGATTTTAAAGCACAGTTTCATATTCCGAATTGTGGCGCGCTGTGTTGTGAGTTCATCTGTGTTGGTTTCCGGGTTCTGTGTGAAGTCGCGTAGAAGACGACTGGCCGCGTTAGCCTATGCAGCACAGAAACGTCACAGAGAGAGGCAGGAAATATGAATGCTTTGATAATGTCAGGCTCAGCGGTGGGGGATATGATTTAGTGCCGCAAAAGCAGGTCAGCCAGGGCGATGCGGCAAGTGATAGGATTATCACAAAGTGGCAGCTCCTTGATGCCTGTTTTCGCGTGCGTTTAATGGACGATGTTTCTAAGCGTAGACCAGGGGATCAAACCTGTGTTTGGGCATGTCGTCTTGCTTCCAAAGCGAGCACGTTGCCCCTGAGCTATCCTCTCGAGACTTGGTAACTATAAGATATGGTGGGACTGGAGTCTAACGTTTTTTTTTTCTTTTTTATTGTGTTTTAGTTTAGGAACAAAGTTTCCACACAATATATTAAATAACTTAAATGTCACAAAGTGCACCTAAATAAAAAATACATTGAACATACTAATTGTAAAACAAAAACACACAATTAATTATTTCACTTTAAGCCTTAATTAAAAAAAAGTATTCATTTTCTGCCAAACGTGTACCGCTTGTAAAATTATCGAAATCTAATGTCCAATCAAAAGTCAGATCAAGAAACGTTCACCATTTACAAATGCCTAAAGTACAGCACGTTGAATGAACCGCCTCCCGTCTAATCGATATAACAGTCACCATCGATAAATAAGTGGCCAAATATTGCAAAAATGTCAGTGCTTTTACAAAGTCTAGGCTTGGATTCCCTGTCTCGCCAAGCATATATGGTCCCAATGCACTTAAAAATGGCCGAAGCAATTGACCCCACACTTCATCTAAATGTAGATGCTAGAAATCTTATCGTGCAGCGTCGAGGGTATCTTAATAATGGGAAAAACCTGAACATATTCCCTAGATTAGACAATACCTTATTTCCAGAATGTTACTGTAACTACTAATATGATCGCACTTATAGGTTTTCAATTTGATTTCTTGTATTGTAAGGCCATGATGCACACCTCCAGTGTCCTGTCACTCTTTCCCCCCTCTGGATCTTTGTTGAAAGCTGTTTACACTTGCTGTTGGGAACTATGTATGAGAGAAGGGAGGCGGGGGTTATTGCCTCTCTCCCAGGCGGGACTTGACACCCCCTCCAAGCGTAAAGCATTATATAAGAAACAGGCCTAAACTGAAACCAGACAGGGCTGAGTGAATTCAAAATATACTCCCTTTAAGCAGAATAAAGCCAAGCTCCCAGTAAATTCAAAACAGAATACTCTTATGAAGGATACAGCCCTGTGTAGCTGGGAATACATTTTACAAATCCGGGCGCAGCTGAACTTTAAAGGAAAGCAGAAAATCTTTCAGCAGAATATACTTGGGTAAAGCTGGAAGTAAATGGGAAACAGAATACATTTACATTTCTGGGCTGGTATGAAAAGCGAAACTGAATTCCATTATAGGAATGCTCTCAAGAATTGCATTATGCATCAAACATCAAAGCAGTCCCAGGATTCAAAGCAGTCCCAGGATTGCAGCTGAAACAGCTAGGTCCAGGATTTTTCCAGGGAATACTGCTAATAGGCATGTTGAGGTTAAGGGATCAGTCAGTGCCTGGATTCCACTGAAGGCCGATGCTTCAAGGCGCTCGAGAGTGACACTCAGCTCCTGCTCTGGAACACAAGGGTGGGCAGGCTGTGGATAAAAGTATGTTTTCTGCACAGGCGCTACAACATCATAAGGCTATATGCCTATCGTCAGTGCTGGCTCTGCTCTTCGGGGGAGGGAGGGTCCACCTCAGGTTACTAAGTGCATCCACAAAAGAATCCTGGTCTCTGGAGCGGCGTTGAAGTTCCTTACGCCGTCTAACGGCTCTCCCTTCTTCCTCCTTCTCTTCCAACCGAGTGTTTTACACAAAGGAACGAATGGACACAGAATAACACATAACTGAGAGAACCAAGATCTTGGTTCAAGCACAAGAACAAAAAGTGAATTACAGTCATTCTTTCCACCTGGTATTCTTATAGAGCTGGAAAGATATGATGGTCAGGCACTGTGAGAGTTTCCAGGATTGCCACCAAGTGTCAAAGAGGTCACCTGCTGTCCTGTGTCTGGCTTTCATTGGCTGCTGCCTTGGAGGTGACCAGGAGTGACTGGAATTTTCCAAGCAGAGGGCCATCTATTACAGAAACCACAGCAGGGGGATGTCTAAACTGATAACTCCTCAATTTAGCAGATGTTGGCCACCAATTCTGGTCATGGGAGCAGCCCTTGCCTCCCTTCCATGGAAACAATCCACAGGGGTTGTGGTCTACTTGGACATGCAGGCCTCGAGTCAATCACAGCTTTGTGAGCTTCCAAAAGCGTCCATACTGGGGCAACAACACATTATACCCATATGGAAATCCAGGCTTAAATATCATCTTTCCAAGTTAGACGTTTTACATTAGAGAAGCATAGACCCCTTCTTTATTAATATCTCATTCTAAAAACAGAGCATTTCACTTCATAAAACAGCCAAGAGTACAATTTAAATGTACTCTTCCATAGCTATGGTATTGTTCCAAATGTTTTTCCCCCAATATTTACTTTCAATTATAATACAAATGCTGTAGTAGCCAGTTAACTAATGCCAATCTCTTGGCAGGTTGTGTGCTGCATCAGAAACACAGTACAACTCTTTATGATATGAAATATATAAATGTACATGGTATGTTACCAAAACAGAGTGCCTAATCCTAATATAGGTAAACACGGTGAACACCAACAAGAACAGGTTTTGAATTTACCTTAAATAATGAAAAGAAAGACTTTAGATTAGTATGGGTTAACAAAGATGAACCTGCCATAGGGAGACTCCAGGAAAACATAGAAAAACACAAGTCCCTTAGTCAGGCCTTACATCAAAGCTGGAGAGTGTTCAGATTAAAGCCAACATTGCATTAGATTTGCTATTCTCCAACAGCCTCTCCATTCTAGAAGCTCTCAAAATGTAACACAACACACATTTCTAGGGATTCATCAGTTGCTATTTTATTTTGCTGTGCTTCTGGATGCTGATCAGCATTCACAACGTAGCAGTGACGTGTTCCAATGAGTGCCATACAATGCACGCAGCAGCTGGCTCTGTTCTTTAGCAATGCCCAATGCTACGATTCAATTGCTGAGCTGCTTCTTCTTGTATCTTTTATTTTATTGGTTATTTATAATGTGCACTATACAGCAAGAATTGTGTTTCAAGGCGCCACAAGACAAGGGGGTGTGAGAAAAGGGATGAGGAGGAAGGTATAAAAAAACAAAAAAGTTCTTGAAACATTCGGAATGTGCAAGTGCTACAGCACTATAGCATGGGCGCAGGGGAGGGCCGGGGAGGGGAAGTGCAGACAGGGGGGTAGAAGTGAAGAAGACAAAAACACTCTGAGTAGGTCATGAGACGATTTAGAAAGTGCAAGTGCTAATACATTAAAAAGAGGGAGAGGGAGAGGAAGGGGAGTGCAGGAGGGGAAGAAGGGGAGAGGTACAATAAATGCAAAACAAATTAAAAAGTGCAGGGACAAGAAGGTAAACTGCAAAAAGGGTATAACAGAAATGCGATTATGACAAGCAGGTATGAGTGACTGCAGACTGGAAAAGCCACCTAATGGAAGGAGGGGCTAGATCAGGCATGCAGACAAGCAAATAAGACTAAGCAGGTAACAGTGACTGCACACTGGAAAAGCATTGCCTCATGGAATGAGGGCTACATCAGGCATGAAGACAGCAATTAAGACTAAGCAGGTAAGAGTGACTACAGACTGGAAAGCCTCGCCTCAGGGCATGAGGGGCTAACATAGGCATGCAGGCAAGCAAATAAGATTAAGAAACGACATGGAGTGGGAGCACACCTTTGGAAAGCCTCACCCTGTGGTGCAGGTGGCTACAACACATCGGTTTAATGCCCCACTTCAGAACCACACTGCTGAGTTGAACACATATATTTCGCTTAGGTTCATACTTTCAAAGTGTTCCTGTCACTGTGGTTGAACGATTTCCTTTTCAAGCCTTTAAAGTGTTCTCCTGCAATCTCTGTGGTTGTTTGCAGTTCCCACAATCTCAGGTGGCTTCAGCAGGGCACAGGATGGTGTCAGGTAACGGAAATTGCACTCTTTGGGGCACAGTTATGATCATGGTAGTAGCTCCCATGATGCTTATCACAGCCAAAGGCCATGGATGCTTCTGGCTGTTGTTGCTCTCAGGTATCTGATATCTACATCTTCTCGGGATCCCAACACATGTTACGGCCAGGCATCTCAGTGCAGAGGATCTGGAGAACTCTTAATTTTGCTGCTTCTCATGGAACAAGGGAAAAGAGCACCTCAGCAGGCTTCTCGATGGTTACTAGAAGACAGTTGTGTGTGCACATTGGCAGAGTTTCTCCTCAGAAAACTGTCCTAGGTGGATGCATCCTAGCTGCACTTCCTCTCAATTCATCTTATGCTGAATTCTTCTCGTGTTATTGGTTCATCTTCAGGTCCATTTTCCATTGACAGACAATGTACCGGGGCAGACTTTCAGCTTGAATATGAATCCTCAGAGTTGAGTGTCAACTCTTCTCCTGGTGACAGAGTTGCATTCTTCATACAAACATTTGGCTGACACCCATCTCGGGTAGTCACCACATTCAAACTTTCCGTGACATCTCCGTTGGCTTCCACTCAAATGTGTTTTCCAGAAAGGAATTTCAACATAATTTTAGTAATCTTGAGGAGTCACAACCTCATATTGCAACATCCAAGTGCTATTCAGTCCTTGAGGACACATGCTAACATGATGGTCTCAGCACTGGATTTTACAAAGGGGTTACACGTGGGGATGCTCACTTGGTACAGCAGGCTGTACCCCACTACAAATAGCAATGATAGTCTGACAACAACCAGTGAAGTCTACATAACCTACTGTGTTAGTTAACAGGTTAGCTCTGACATATCCAAAAACAGAGAGGACAAGGATCACCATGGCACATCCAGTCACATGCAGGATTTGCATTTGGTTTGGTCCTCAGTGAACAGCTGGGTTCGCCAGGTAGGACAAATCCAAACAAATCAGATGCCTGTTTCTATAGATACAGTGTGAGACGTGTGACCTCCCAGATGGCATGGACTGTGTCCATGCCCACTGTATGGTTTGTGCATATCTTGACTTGATACCATTTGTGATCTTTTGATGATGCAGACTTTAAGCAGTGTATGGGTTGGAGTTAAGCTTACAAAGCTGCCTCAACTAGCAAATTAGGATAGTTCTTCATCTATGGCAGATCGACAAACCACGTGATGTATGAACACAGGTGTCAGTTGGGATAAACGCCTATCTGGTCTTATAGTTTCTCTATAGTACGACTGGACATTTAACTCTGGGGGCAAGATAAACATTACATCAAGATCTGTCTAATAATGCAGTGCAAGGTACGCAGAAAAATGATTCCATAGTCACTTTGTGGACTGAGGGGGTTTCATAATCCTAGAGGATGTCTTACGAGGAACTCTTCAGTTTGTTCTCCAAAAAGGATGGGGAAGTTGGAAAAACACTTATAGGTCCTACGGGTTTGCATTCTCCAAGTAAGCAAGAGTTCCCCACTGGGTTTATTCCAAGTAAAAAGGTGTCAGATTTGTACAAACTATAAAGTGTCAAGGAACTTTCTCAACTGGCGATACTGGTCTCTGCCACAGTTTGTTTCTAAGTTCAAGATAGTCTCAGGGTTATATAGCCCAGCTTCATATTTGCTCAGGTTACAGTAAGAAGAATATAGTTCACAGCCACTTCTTTTCCACGTGTCGTCTTTCCAAGGATATAGCACAGATCTGGCTATTTTTAATCAAGCTAGGAGGATAGTACCTTGCCAACCTCTTCCTGCCACTGGGTTATAGTAAAGCACATCTTAGTACACTAATAAGCAATATGTTGCCTGTCTCATGCTTATTTGGGTATATGGTGTTTGTCTCACTCTCTACAGAATATAGTGCCCTTCTAATTTTCAATGTGGAATATGGTACCTCTACCACTCTCGTTAAGGTCTGTGGTGCCATTACTCTCAGTAAGGGATATAGTTCCCTTCTCACTTTGAGGGTGGAATATGGCACCCTTCCAACTGCTCCACTCTTTCTGGTGATTATGTAATCTGTCCCCTTGTATCCCACCTACTTTCTGGTCCACCTTCCCTGAAGGCTGGGGAGCTCCAAGACATTTCTTTCATTAGTACTTAGCTTCCCTCTGCAACTCTGCGCTACTGCCTGTGGCCTCTGGCTTTCTACTCCTCCTGGCACTGATAGCTCTGATGGTTCTGCTTTAGCTGCTGCTGTGTTGTCTTCATCACTACATAGCACTGTGTTGCTTTCTGCATATTGTGGTTGGGGTCTCATTGGCTTAGGTTAGTTGGAATCTGCCCCTTCTGTGGGTCTGTGGTACTCTGAGTTTTCAAACGGCTGAGCTGCCCCTTTGATGTTAGGCATACGTTTGCATGGATGTCCACTGCAACCCGTTCTCCAACCTCAGCTCACAGGGGTTTATTTCTTTCCTGTTGCAATGCACCTAACTGACCATGACTAACATGCAGGTAGCCTACAGGAAATCCTACAAAATAACAAGTGAAAGAGCACACAATGGAGGGAACTTGTAAGGAAGGAGGGGGTCAGTTTAGTTCCCCCATACATTCTACACGAAAGGGACCACCTGCTCTTGCACTGGTGGAGGGACGCCTTCCTTGCCCTTCTGTGACCTTAGGGGACAAGACCCTGGCATAAGCAGATGTGGGGCTATTGCAAGACACACTTGGACTCCATGTTGTGTACCCTCGACTCCATCTTTGAACTAGGCTGCATTCTGGTATTGCAAAGTCTCCTCTCCCCTCAGCAGCGCTGCGCATAGCAAGCACTGACAGCCCCCACCTTTTTCCTCCCGCGCCTTCGCCTCCCTGGTCCCTTTCTCATGGATGCCTTAAGACAAGATGTTGCAAGCAAACAATGGATTCATTTCATTCTTCCCCTGAGATCACTGTCCTGTGTGTGACTGGGATGAACCATGACTTGTGGCTCATCCGTCTCAACAAACCTGTTCCTGCACCTCTCACCCCTGCAGTTGGAAAATTACTGTTTGTTCAACCTTGTGCCCCTCCAAAGCTATTCTTTTGATATACCAGAAGTGTGACCCATCCTTGCTGACCACCCTAGAGGGCCCCCATTAATACCAGACCCCTGTCACAGTATATTCTGTCCTAAACTAACATATGTCACTCCACCCCCTTCGGCTCTGATTTCCCAGACCTGGCAGCTATCACTCCTGCCCCCACAATTTACCTGAGGGGCAAGACCCCCACACCCTTCGCCTCACCATTGACCCAAAGTGAGATAATGCAAACACACGTGTACAATTTATAGACTTCTAATGAAGACTTTAAAGATATAGTGATGATAATTATTTACTGCATGTCTAGGATAAGTGTGTAGATTAGTTAACCAGAACCAGCCCCTTCTCTGGACCTGACCCAACCTTCACCTCACACGCACAGGCCCAGCTGAACCACGTGATGTCCAACCTCCCGCCAAGTCATCAGCCAATCTCGTGGAGCCAGCACTTTTTAACCAATGGAATTGTAACTTGTAGACTGTACAGAAATCATCACTGATGACTCTGTAACCCCTTAAAATGTATTGTTTCTGTATTGTTTGCCAGAGCGCTCTCAAGGCAGCAGAGTTCTTTGGATGCTGAATCTTATATAAAATCCTTTGCTGACTCGCAAAACCAATCTCTTGGTCTCATTCCCTACTGGGATGTGTCCTTTATTCTGAGTTTATTGGTGAAGTGGGGAGTGAGCGCCTTCACCTGGTGACCCCTAGGACGTGATTTGAGGGTGCACCGAGAGACACCCCTGTGTCGTGAGGCGAGATCCGGGATGCCCCCCAGCAAAACCATCGCCTCCTGCGGCTGACCAGTGCGCGCACAAAGAGAGGTTCCAAGGGTCCCAGCCATTGCAAATACCCGACTGTTCGCCAGGGAGGGTCGCGGCTTGGTTGGGGTGTGGCCCCAATTGTGTATAGACAGTGAACGGAGGGTCTCGGATCACCCCGGAAACGTGAGTATTGGTTGGGAGAATATCAAAGGAGGGAAATTCAGAAAGAAGGTAAAGGGTATAAGGGTAACGCTGAAATAACAGTGGGGAGTTAGATTTAGGGAATAAGACTTGTATGAGTGTAACTGATAGGCTTTTTCTCCTCTTTTCTTTATATGGCCATTAGGTTATGATTATAGAAGTAACGGAATACGGGAAGAGTACAGGAATTTGGCTTCAAAAGGGGGTGGAAGGCGGCGCTGTGTAGCATTGTCTCGACCAGTGCAGGAAATAAGTGGAGATAAAATAGAAAAAACATAGGAGACTTGTGTAATGAATAGACTCGGGAGATATTAACAAATTCTTTTTCTTGTGTTCATAACTCTTTTAGAGGTCAGACCGAAGGGGCTCCGGGAAGGTGGGACAGGGAGAGTGAGTGGGGGAACAGAATATGATAGTGTGGTCTAGGGTAGGGTGGGAGTGTAGCTAGAAATTGAGCAATTCTATGTTAAATGTTAATTGTCGTTAAAGTCAATTGTGTCGGTATGTTTAAAAAGCATATGTGAATTTGTTCTATATTGAAGCAGTATAAAGTTTGTTTTTGTTTATGTGGAGTGGAGAAGGTTTAAGTGAAAAGGTTTCTTTAAATTATGACATTGCACTGTGTTTATTAAGGTGTTACAAGCTAAACAAAAGTACTCCTCAATTATATTTTTGACGCACAACACATACACGAGTGAACTCCAAAAAGTGAAGCAGGGAGTAATGGGAGGGGATACACCATTAGCCCATATTTGCCAGCACCTCCCCCTCTACAGCGAAAAAATACAGAAGGATCATGACCAGTGGCTCACAGAGATAAAGAGAGAGGGATCGTCTGAAGTGTGGCCAGAAGGAGGGTCATTCAACAAGCGAATATTAGACCTCGTGACAGCCCACCTATTGGCAAAGTACAGAGGAAAGCAACTTCAAAATAGAAACGCCCCCAGTTAGTGGAGCAGACAAGGAAGACCCAATTAGCTTTACCCACTGTTAACTAGGCCTGCTGCGGGATACAGTGACCCATCTTACCAGCCTGCACCAAATGCACCTTCCACTCCCGCAGCTACAGCCCCGCCTCCCTACGATCCTAGAGGGTTGTACGGACCCAAAAGCTCCCCCCAGTAAACCTTGCACACCTAACTGGGGATCTAGAAAGACAGCTCACCACTACACAAATGAAATTGACACGATTGAGAGCATTATGTGACAGAGGCCAAATGTTGCCTGGGGCAGGGGAAGCGCCGTCCAACACCATCACCACCCTTTTCCAGGAACCCATCTAGGCAGCCGGAAGATGAGTGGAAGATGAGTGGAAATCAGGGGAGTTTTTCTTCCACCTTAATAATACCCCCATAAGGATAATAAGAGTAGGACAAGAAGGTAGCCAAGCAGGGGATGAACAGGGAAGTGGAGAATCAGATAGGGAGATAGATGAGGTGTGGAGCGATCTAGATGAATATGAGGAGGGAGCAGCGGCAGCAGGAAAGACTCTTCCGCTATGAGAAGAGCCGGAAGATGGGGTGGTGCGACAGAGGTGGCAAGGGAGGTTGACGAGCAGGTTGGGAAACATGTCATTGAGTAAAGCAAAAGGAGTAAAAATAAGTAACAAAGGAAGTAAAATGAAATTGCAAATGTCCCTTATCCACAAGGGAGCGGGAAGACCCCATTATATACCATGGCCCCAGATGGACAAGAATAATCTATTGAAGTTATTACCCCCACTTTCGGGAGGGGCGGGAAAATGGATACACGCTTTTGAAAAACACACTGCATGGGTACTGCTGGCTATAGGGGACGTAAAAAGTTTGTTAGTATCTGCTGTGGCCGACGGGTTGTGGGTGGAGGCAGGTTTCCTGGGAGTAACAACAAATTGTGACTGCATTGATGGGTCGGCCTTTAACAACGTGAGGGCCCAGGTGTGGGATTCACTGTGGAGGACCTTCCCTGATACCCCAGATTTACATTTAGTGATGCAATGCACCATGGGGGACGAGGAAGAGGCTGCGCAGTACATTCTCCGGGTCCATGACTTGTAGAGATCAGTGACGGGCACGGCTTGGGACCAATCAACCTTCCTTTTCTATTTCATTATTAAACGAAGCCTCCCGCAGGAGGTACAGCAGGCCCTAGATAAAATTGCTGGAATAGAAGCCAAAGGCTGGCCAGAAATTCAGACACTATAGTACATCATTGTAGGAGGATCAAAGAAAGAGAAAAAGAAATTGCACAGAGGAGGTTGGCAGACGAGGCCAAACTTGTACAAAATAAACTGGTGAAGGTTGCTGCGGTAACAGTGGCCCTGCCCACTGAGAGACAGGGAGACGGGGAGGAGGGGTCGGGACGTTCACTAGCAAGGATGACAGCAACCTGGACCACAAACGGGCAGGAACAATGGGCTGGCGAGGAGCAATACGAGGGTCCTCAATGGCAGGGAAGGCCTACAAGAGGACGAGGTGAGTACAGGGGGCAAAGAGGTGGATTCGGAGGACAACGGGCTCGGAATTTCAGAGGACAAGGTGCCCGGGGAGGGGGCCAAGGGTCATGTTGGAACGGTGGGAGATGGGGACATTTATCAAAAGAATGACGTGCCCGACCCATGGGATGTTATCAAGGACCTCCACCACATGGGAATGAACAACAATTTGGTCACCCTCATCCAGGCAGCCCTTATGGATTACCAATGGGTGGCCATGGGCAAAAGGAGCAATATTATGATAACTATCAGCAAGGAACACAAACAATTCAGCAGAGACCACAAGCACTGCAACAGGGCATGCAACCGCAAGTAGCACGCCAAAACGCTATGGGGAACGCCCACACTAATATTTTTACCACTACCGCAAATGGCGCACCTGCACCGTTCCACGGAACCACAGTGGTTGGAGAGAGCTTTTTCTTTGTTCCAGGAACAAACACCTACCGGATTAGGACAGCCCACAGAGAACACTTGCGTGTCCAGTCCTATCGACTACCCTATGTCCAGATGAGGAACCACTGGTGGGGGCAGATATAGGAAACAAGCAGTTCATCTTCATGGTGGACTTAGGGACTGAAAAATCGTGCCTCATGGAAGGCCGGTTTCTGCTCTCAGGCCGAAATTTGGAAATGCAGGGATTTTCTGGGGCAATTTTGAAGGGTCCCTGCACAAAAGATTTGGATATCATGGTGGGAGAAAAAACAGTGCAGGCACCACTGTTATACCATGAAGATTCACTCATAAATTTGCTGGGGAGGGACCTCCTTAGTAAGCTTAATATGACAATTTCCTTTACAGAATGAGGGGTAGTGTGCTCCACTCCAGGAGTATGCCCACTAAGAGCAATGCTAATGATCAGTACCATGACAAATGAGATAGCAGTAAGGGGAGTGCCCACGGATGTTGAAATGTTAATTTATGGGATACAAATATTAGCTAGAGTGGTGCCTGAAATAACACAAAAGGAATGGAGAGTACCATCCGATTTTGTTTTCCGCCCAGTGGTGGGCTCAGAAATTGTGCCTGGTACAATACTCTCGACTGACCTACAGGTTGTGCAAGTGTCAGTAAAACGTATTGTGGCAATAGGACTGGACACGCATGGATGTGAGTGGAGAACCGTGTTGTGTATTTACCCAAACATAGCGCGATTTTACTGATGAAGAACTGTTCACTGACAGTGGCACTGACAGGGAGATAATAATGGAAATTTGTGTAACCTGTGATATAATGATCCAACATAGGGAAGTAAATAGCCCCCTCATGACCAGTGTCAGTGTACCACCTTCAATTTTTTATGAGGATATGAAACACGCATACCAAATTTATGGACAACAGGACCCCCTGATGTAGGGCTCTCACAAGAAGTAACGCCCATAAAGATTTAATTGAAACCAGGTGCAGTACCATTTTGTGCAGCGTCCCAAAAGAGGCCACGTGTTTCATAGTAGTGGATCTGAAGAATGTTTTTTTTCTCAGTACCACTCGACCCCAGTTGTCATTATCAAACGGCATTCACCCTGAGGGGAAAAAGATACGAGCATTGCAGATTACCCCAAGGTTATTGCGAGAGCCCCAGTATCTTGAACAGAATTCTGCACAAAGACTTTGGAAATATCGATGTAAAAAGTACCATAATTCAGTACATAGATGAGTGAGAAGAGCAGTGTAGAGCAGATTCAATAACATTATTGAACTTACTAGCAACAAAAGGTGGACAAGAGAAAACTGCAATACTGCTTAGCAGAAGTGTTGTACCTGGGGAAATTAATATCAATAGATGGTAAGAGAATCGTACCAGACAGAGCAGCAGCAATACGTCACACTCTAATGCCCAAAACTGTTAAGGACATGCAAAAATTCCTTGGCATATGCAATGTTTGCCGTGCATGGATCCTAGATTATGCTGCCTACACACGCCCCCTTCTCCAAGCACTGAAAGAAGCTCAAAAGAACAGCGCTCCCATAAAGTGGACACAGGAAATGATCACACAGTTTCTCAAATTACAAGATCTCATCACAACAGCACCCGCCCTAGCGACACCAGATTATGATTGGAAGTTTTATTTATTCTCCCACTACAATGGCACACTAATGACAGCAGTATTGACGCAAAAAGAATAATTGGGCCACAAGCAATTGGCCTATTACAGCAGCACACTGGACTCAGTGATGCAAGGACACTTTGCGTGCGAACAAGCCCTCGCTGCAGCAACCTTTGCAATAGAGAAAAGCACAACCATAGTAATGGGATGTTCCATGACCCTATTTGTTGAACACTCTTTATTTGCTATGCTTGAAAGGTCAAAATCTACACTCACCACACAGAGAGCAAGTGCATATGAAATCATAATCTCAAGCCCAAACATGCACGTCATGCGCTGTAAGACTGTAAACCCAGACCCCTTCATCACAGAACCCTGCACAGCAGAAGGCAAGCAAGTGCACGACTGTGCCACGTATGAAGGGGAAGGTGACAATATACCCAAAGCCAGTGAAAATGCCCTAGAGGAAGGTGAGGTGTACTTCATGGACAGATCAGCGTCCATTGACTGTGAGACAGGAGAAAAAAAAGCAGGGCAGCCGTAGTAAGAATAGAAGGGGACAAATATGAAGTGATAGTGCAAAAACACCTCCCCTCCCATTTTTCAGCGCAGGCAGCAGAACTAATAGCATTAATTGAAGCATTGCATACAGCTAAAGGATGCGCAGTGACAATCTACTCTGACTCGGCATACGTGACAACTATGGTATGTTAGGGAGAATTCTCAGAAATGTGCTTATTTTCCTTCACCTTAGAGACCCCCAGCAACTTTGCTGGATTCCGAGGACTGTTTTTTTTTCCCTGGAGAGAGTGTGAGCCTTTTTCCCAATCTCAGGTATTTTGATTGGTGTTTTACTCTTGTGTTCTTTGGTTATGGAGTTTTAGATAACCCCAGAGGCATCATCTTTTTATTGTTGTGTCACAAAGCACCTTTAGTGCAGTAGCACAGGGGTGTCCTTTAGAATCCCCAAGGTTTAAATAACTTCTCTGGGATGAACTACTGTTCCACAGAGAATGTAACATTAAATTGACTTTACTAGTCTTTTTAAATTCATAGACCCAGCACAACATATCTTCCTAGAGTCCTGGAAGGGTTACTTAGTATCCCCTGTGTCTTAACACTCTTGAAGTTGTCAAAAGCTACCCTTTTCCATTGAAATGTCTGGTGGCGGTGGTTTTATAATGAACTACCATGTTTTTTCCCGACCGCGAAAACTGGTAGCTAAAAATCGGGGCCACCATGTTTGTCAATATGGCGCCCAAGACCCCTCTGTAAAAACAGACTCCGGTCATCTTTTTGTGCCGTTTCTTTGTGAATAGGTCCTTCTGGTGTTTAACTCTGCGCGCCAAACCAGGTTTGGTCCTTTTGTTCGTGAGCCTTTGGCGGGCTTCAGGCAGGGTTGGATTGGTCTGTTGGCCTTTTGGCCCGTGGCCAGGCTGAAATCATCCGTGGGGATTGGGGGCCGGTTTCTAGCCATACCTGGGCCAGTTTGGAAGAAAAATAAATTAAAAAAAAAACCTTTCATCCTTCTTAGATAAATGAGTACCAACACAGATTGGGTGAAATTGTATTCATATTTGTTCTATAAAATAGAGCTTAAGCGTAAGTGCTATACAATAACATTATCATTTGGCCTAATTTAGTGTACTTAGGAACAATGCTATTTGATGCCACTTCCTGTTTTGTCAAGGGGTGAAAGGTCGTGTTTCATCACTTCCTGGGATGTCACTTTGGGGTGGGGTCAAATGACATCACTTCCGGTGATGTCATCAGAGGTCAAGGGTCGTGAGGTGAGGGGTGGCCCACTTTTTTGAGGTGAGGGCTGGGCCATTTTTTTTTGGGTTACCGGGCCTATTTCTTGTCCCAGTCCACCCATGGCATCTGAGTGTCTGCGGTGGGCAGGAAGTGAGAGAGGTGCCCGAAAGTCCCTGTGATTAGTCTCCTAGGAGACCCAAATGCACTCTGGCATGATTGGCTGGCTGAATCTCCGGCTATGACAGCCACTCTGCAGGGTGAGTGGCAGCTAGGCTGGAATGAACGGGAGATAACTGTTTAAAAGATGATTCTCCAAGACTGGAAGGCAGAGTTGACCACTGGAACAAAAGAACCGAAGATGAGCTGGAAGAGGATGGCTGCTGCAACCACTGGATCGTTGGTTTGCCCGGTGAAGTCCTGTTGCATCCCGAATTGTCAGATCTCCAATCGACAGAGAAGCCCCTTCAAGGACGGCTTCTTCCTTTGAGTTGGTGGGACCAATCAACTCAGCAAACGCCTGGATACCATTATTGGAGCTGGTTAAGGTTAACCAGGGGGAAGGACACCCGTTTGTGTTTGGAAGCCACAGCTACTTGAGCTTAAGTGACGCTATTTTGTTTGCACCGATGACGATCCCGTGCAGTGAGGGAGTTCCCCGACATCCTCCCTCTTGTCCCCATGACTGAGGCTCAGGAAAGAAACAGCGAGACCTGCAGGACCTGCTAGGAACCAACATCTTCAGCTGCATCTTTTTGATCCACTTTAAGGCACTGTGCCATATGGTTGAGAGATCCCAACTCTTGTGGTGGAAGTTCGTGAAACTTTCCCAACTTGCAGGCCTAATCAGCTTGTGACACGACATATCTTACTTTATCGTCTGAACTACTTCTACAAACCTTTATAAAGACTTCTCAATTTTTAACAGAACTGTGCTGTCCTATCTAAGAACACTAGACTATTGACTTTGGCCTTGCCTATTAAATTGAACTGGCCCTCCTGGTACATTGAACCTTTGCATTGTCTGAAAGAAGTGTTTTCTAACCCTCTATATAAACCTATGCTTTTTATTCCTATTGGAAAGTACTGAAGTGCTATTTGGGTCCTTTTTCAGGGGAGCACAAACTGTCTTTATAACTTAGAGTTTGTTACTGTAGTATATTGGTGTTTAATATTGAGTTGATTTCTACTAAATAAATGTTTAAGTATTTTTTACCAAGGGTCGTGAGGTGAGGTGAGTGTAAGTGTCTAGTTGAACCACTGTGATTGTGATACTCTTGTGTAACTTCTTTTACTGCCCACTTTCCCTCTTGAGATAAGCCTGGCTGCTCAGTTCGCTACTAAAAGTGTGTGGTACAAACCTTTACCAAAGGTTGGTTTTTGCTTACACCTGTAGTCCTAATTTTGTGTGGTGTTCCCAGGGGGTACTGCCTGCAATTCTGCCTAACACAGTGCATTCCGGGTTGTCACGATGGCGAAGAAGAGGGTTTGGGAGAGCGGATGGTTCTCCTGTATAGCACCCGCAACTATTGAATGATCTTATTGAAGTGATGGCTGAACCGTCAGTAGTAGCTTTGGTGAAATACCAGGCCCACAAGAACAACACAGATGCGATCTCATTCGGGAATGCAGCAGCGGACGCTGCTGCGAAAGAAGCTGCATACCATGATGTTCCCCAAGCAGTTGAATGTGTAGTAAGAGCAAACACACAAGATGACAAGGAAGAAGGGTACAGTTCCACACCCATAATTCAGATAATAGAACTACAGAGACGCGCCCCATTAGAAGAGCAGGAAATATGGGTAAAGAGATGGTTCAAGCAATCACCCACAGATCTCCTCTGGCGCCAGTAAATGACAGGAAAATTAGTAATGCAAGTTGAACTATTACACGTGGCCTTTCAACAGCTTCACTTCCTCGCACATGTTACACAACAGCACATAGCAGAAGATATCTAAGAGGACTGGTTTGTTCCCAACCTGCAATAGCACATCCCAAAATTGAAAATAGAATACACAATGTGCCAGACATACAGCTCAGGTATGACCCTTAGGACGCTACGAGGAACACTGCCACGCCCATCAGGACCATTCTGAGAGTTACACATTGACTATGCTGATATGGAAAAAGGTGCAATGGAGCCAGATACCTCATAGTGGTAGTGTGTCCCTTTTCATGCTGGATAGAGGCAGGACCTTGTGCACATCCAGACGCCAAATGTGCAGCAAAATTCCTAGTGAGGGAGGTGTTCCCTAGGTGGGGGATTTGTGATATGATCTGTTCAGACAACGGCACTCACTTTGTAAATGACCTCTTCATAGAAGTGACCACATTGCTGGGTGTGAAACACAAACTTTGCTCGATTTATCTGCTGCAGACAAACGGAGTTGGTAGAAAAGATAAATGGCCTTCTTAAAATTAGATGTCACACCCTAAAAAAAGAATTAGGTGTATTGCTTGCCTCTAGCACTGTTCCAGCTCAGAACACAGCCAAGTAAGGACCACCATTTATCCCTGCAAGAAATCGTGACAGGGAGGTGCATTCAAACGCCACTATCTCCTGTGAGAAGAGCATCAGATGCACACAGAGCTGCCACAGTGCTAGGAGATGAATTTAAGGAATATCTCACCCAACTGACACAAGCTGTGCAAAGTATAGCCAAACAAATAGTACCCCCTTTCACAAGAGAAAATGAAAAAAGATACAAACACTCCAGCAGCAGACGGCCTAACGTTACAGTTAATGCCCGGGGAAAGTGTATACGTGCGCAGTTTTGTGCGGAGATGGAACTCCCCACGATTTCATGGCCCCTATGAAGTAGTGTACTGCATGCCCTCGGCTGTAAAAGTAAAGGGTTTAAAGTGCTGGATACATCTCATGAATGTGAGAAAAGCACACAATAGCACAACACCCCATGGTGAGCATCCACAAGAGCAGGAAAGTGCTGTGCCATAAGCAAAAAAGGGTACTGCAAAACTGTTGGGTAAAGGAAATGAAAAATATTTGAATGCAGAAATACTGTAAGGGTATTAATTATTAGTAAAATGTATGTAAATTGGTTTATAAATGCAAATATTTCTCTTTCTCTCTCTCTCTCTGGGTCTCTCACTGCCTATTGCTTCATTTCTCTGTAACTCTCTTTTAGTTTATATATCTCCATTTCTGTTTTATTTTTCTTCCCATTTTCACTTCTTCTTTCTCGATTCTCCTCTTCCACTGTTAAGTTCTCTAAGATATTGTGAGGTAAGATATAATGGTTTGTTAAGGAGTTAAAAGACAAAAATGATTTATTTGTGTGTACTTAACCCATTTATATCGCCCCCTTGAGGTGGAAATATGGCAGAAAGGAGGGCCCTCACTAACGGCACTTCAAATGTAGATTGCGATAGGGAAGCTATTAGTGCTACTCGAGCTTATAATTATGACTGTGGGTTGTATTTTGTAGCTATTGTTTTTTCTGTAATGTTATTTTGCCTGGGTCTTTACTGGAGTATAACTTTTATATTAGGTGATATAAAAGAGGGGGGGCAGGGTACACTTAATACAAGAAGGGTCTAGCCTCATTTGAAATGGGTTCAAAGTAATATGGGCCCACAATACTTCTTTAAATATTAACCTCACCACTCTGCACAAAAACCGAACTGTCAAAACCCTCATTTTTTCATATGCTGCTATGGGTTCTGACGTGCATAATGTATCTAACGACTATAATGTTGACTCTCCTGTGTTTGATGTTGACAGATCGCCATATGTGTATATGCACACAACTGAAGTACCTACCTCAGATGGCGATAATATGCCCTTTAAGCCCTGTGTCCCCACCACGCAAACGTACTCAGTCTCACAGTCTTGGAAGAGTGGTAAGCAGATATGAGTGCCGCAGCTAAACAGGCAACCAGCGAAAGTTGTTATGTCTGCTGCTTGATACCTCATGCCTCTGGCACGCCCAAAGTTCTCATACCCCAGGAAACACCTTTGTCGGATGCCCTGGGTCTTGTTCATTTAGCCCTTTGTAGGATTCGGAGTACCTTCCAGGCACACACAGTAACAATACAAATGTTGCAGAGTGAGAAAACATGTGCCAGCAGACCTCAAGGAGTAATATGCGTGAAAGAACCATTTTTTATCATCAAAGGGACATTGTTCACGGAAAACAAATGGCATGAAGAGACAATCACATGTAAAGCCGAAGCACTGGGAGGACTGTCAGAAGAAAACTTTCAATGGGTCAAACGAACATGCACTCCTACATGGTCTCAACACATTGCCAAACTAACGTGGGTGTCAGCCCTTGAAAAACCAATCAAGATACAAAAGAAATACAGCACAAACTCTGTTTTCACAACGAAGGGGGGGTGCCCATGGGCTCAAATAAACATTGCAATAAAACAATCATCCTCCCAGATATGAAATAAGGCACAGCAGCATTAATGGACACTTACTGGGTGTGTGGCAAGCAAGCATACCTTCACCTCCCTCCATACTGGAGTAGCACCTGCGCCATGACTGCATTGCATTCAGCCTTGATGGTGATCCCGGAAAGCCATGTCCAGGGGGGAAGGGTGCCAACAGAAATATCGCCGGCACCCCAGCCAACAACTGAAGAGCCCTCCACATACAACATCCTGTCAGAAGACAAGTTGCAAGAAAGAATATCCCGCAAGAGGACATAACCAAACTACATCTCCAGCAAATCCTCAGACCTCCTGGTGGAGATCCCTGATCAATACAAACTCTTCAATTCCTCAGAAACCTTCTTGCCTCCCTAACCGTGCCAGGCATCCAGGTGCGAGCCAACACCAAATGGCTTCAAATTGTGCACTGGGAACTGATCCAGATGGCCAACGACACAGAAGAATTATTCAATGTGATCAAATTGGTCAAAGTGGAACTTTGAGCCCTACGGTTGATGACCATGCAGAACCGGTACTTCCTAGATCTACTCAAAGCAATGGATGGCAGTGTTTGCCAAAAAATCGGGAGTGCATCTGTACATTCGTACCTTCTGCCGACACTGACAATGTGACCCTATGAAATGGTTATCTGCAGTACACAACCTATGAAGAAAGAAGGGGGGATCCAGCCCAGCAATTGGTTCAACAACATTTTTGGCTGAATATCTTCCTGGTTCAGAGTTATGATGAAAATATTTGTCCCACTCATTGTTTTTCTGTTGCTACTTTTTTGTGTGTGCCAGGTAGGGGTTCGATGTTGTGCAAAATCAATGCCTAGTTCTGCAGTGATGATGGTGACAATGGGCAAACCGATAAAGGTACAAACTATGAAGGATGCACAAATGCAGACTAGAGAAAGTGGGAACTCCAAATACCGTATGACCACGGTTTATCGATATCCAGGGGAAACGGTGGACAACTTATATCACACCACAATTAAAGAACCCAAAGAATAAGAGTGGTACAAGGAGGTGTGGGTAGATCTGGATGGGGATGGGGAAATATACATGACCTGCCCTTCTGATGAATATGCTAGAAGGGGTCAAAGCTTTCGAGGTTTATGTAGAGCATGGATGCCAATAAAAGGTACACCTGCTTGGGACAAGGCAGTGTTGGAGGCGGAGCACTACAGGAATGCTAATAATGCTAAACAGTAGTTTGTTACTTTAGATGTATCGAAAGGGGGGAATGTAAGGAAGGAGTCCTTACATGCGGGTCGGTTTAGCCCCCCCATACATTCTACATGAAAGGAACCACTTGCTCTTGCACTGGTGGAGGGACGACTTCCTTGCCCTTCTGTGACCTTAGGGGTAAGACCTTGGCATAAGCAGAGGTGGGGCTATTGCAAGACACTGTTGGACTCCATTTTGTGTACCCTCAACTCCATCTTTGGACTAGGCTGCATTCTGGTATTGCAAAGTCTCCTCTCCCCTCAGCAGCGCCGTGCACATCGAGCACTGACAGCCCCCAGCTTTTTCATCCTGTGCCTTCGCCTCCCTGGTCCCTTTCTCCTGGATGCCTTAAGACAAGATGTTGCAAGCAAACAATGTATTCATTTCATTCTTCCTCTGAGATCACTGTCCTGTGTGTGACCGGGCTGAACCATGAATTGTGGTTCATCCATCTCAACAAACCTGCTCCTGCACCTCTCACCCCGCGGTTGGAAAATTACTGCTTGTTCAACCTTGTGCCCCTCCAAAGCTATTCTTTTGATATACCACAAGTGTGACCCTTCCTTGCTGACCATCCTAGAGTGCCCCCAATAAAACCAAACTCCTGTCACAGTATATGCTGTCCTAAACTAACATATGTCACTCCACCCCCTCCCGCTCTGATGTCCCAGACCTGGCAGCTATCACTCAAGCCCCCCACAGGTTACCTGGGGGGCACGACCACCACACCCTTCACCTCACCAGTGACCCAAAATGAGCTAATGCAAACACACGTGTACAATTTATATATCTCTTATAAAGACTTTAAAGATATAGTGATGATCATTATTTACTGCATGTCTAGGATATGTGTGTAGATTAGTTAGCCAGAACCAGCCACCTCTCTGGACCCGACCCAACCTTCACCTTGCACGGACCAGCCCAGCTGAACCACGTGATGTCCAACCTCCTGCCAAGTCATCAGCCAATCCTGTGGAGCCGGCCCTTACAGCGCTATACTCGCACCCCTTCCCTGACCAATAGAGATGTAACTTGTAGACTGTATAGAAATCGTCACTGATGATTCTGTAACCCCTTAAAATGTTTTGTTTCTGTATTGTTTGCCAGAGCGCTCTCAAGGCAGCAGAGTTCTCTGGATGCTGAATCTTATTTAAAATCCTTTTCTGACTTGCAAAACCAATCTCTTGGTCTCATTCCCTATTGGGATGTGTCCATTATTCTGAGTTTATTGAAGTGGGTGGTGACCACCTTCAAACTCTTAACATTGGCGTCCTTAGTTACTGGGGTGATGGAACAGTCAGTCTTTAACTAAATGCATGGAGCGAGGGAAGGAGAACTCAATATTATTGCAAATGTGTGTTTTTCTCTGGCATTCATAGCTTCAGGTTTCGATTCAAACTCTTCAGATTATGAATTACTCTGATGGACATAAGTGGATGTTCTAGAGGTCAGAGGCTACGGGGGTCGTCTATTTCCTACTCTGTATGTTTTGCTATACTTAGTGTTACTGGGTAAGCATCTAGTTCAGAGCTCATGGATTCCAAGCTAGGGGAAATATCGTCCTGTCTTGTCACCTTGTACACTAATCTGGCAGCCCTTTTCTGGTCTAAGTGAACTTCCTTAGTCACGTATTTTGGGGAGCCAGCAAACAGATTTTTGCAGGAGTCTAGGTGTAGTAAGAAAAGGGTTTACACCAGATCTTTCCTTTGAGAGTATTTCAGTAGGAGGCAGAGTTGATAGCTTTCTTACATATTTTGTTTAATTGGGTACAAATGGTAATGTGGAATTGAACCTGACTCCAAGATTCTCAGTTGGGTGGATGCGGTCGTGGAGGGCATTGTCAAGGGGACCAAGGAAAAGTTAGTGTGAAATGGTCCTTAAAGTTGAACGGGAACTTAGTTCAGTGCTCTAGATGGGTGTACTGTTGATGAATAACAACACGGTGCCTGAACATATGTGGGAGAGAACAAAATGGGTTTCTCCTTTTCTTTTCATTGTTATACTGCTTGTAAACAATGGCAGTTTTTCTAAACAGTTGTGCTGTGTGCGAAAAGTTAGACTGTTCCCAAATATCAGCAGAAGACCATAAAATGGCTTCCTTTCTTTCTTTCCACTTTATGGCACTCTGGAGTTTTTGCTCATTTAATTGTTTTCCTGAAATACGAGCATGGAGTGTTATGATGTTTGAGATATATTTAAGTCGATCATAGAAAATGATTCTCAGAAAAGAGAAAAAAAAACATATAACAAAAATTGGTTGACAACCCTACAAACAAATTGACATCAAGTGTACAGTAACATAGGATCTAGTATGATTTGGGCTGCTACAATATCCCCAGAAAAAAATATAAATATACACAAGGCCTCCACCAAAAAACAAACTAAGAGAAAGGAAAAACAGGGTTTGTTGAAAAGAGATGATTTGTCAAGGGATTCAGGCCCTTTTTTCCCAAAATATGATTGATTAATACAATGTGGCCGACCCTTACAGACAGCATTTCATTACTATAGGCAAATTATGAGCTGGTTAAATGATACAATTTCAAGATGCATATTATCATACACTTATATTATGATTGAGTGTAGGACTAAACCATATGACCCAAATGCTTTGTTTTTTAGGTTTCACTCTCAGTGGGAACAAGCACATGCAAAGTCACTAATAATATAGGATCCTTAGACATTTGAGTCTGCCACATAGGTAAGCAACTATAACTAGTAGAAAATGGGTACAAATTAGAAGGACAGTGTGAAATAAACAACCACTGATTCTATTCTTAAATCACTGCAGTCCTTCTCCTTAAAGATCTTGCAAAAGAAATGCAATTGCGCTAAGAGACCACAGATGAATAATGATTATGAAATAAGTAGCTAATCTCTTATCTCCAGCTTTTGAGAGTTGATATGAGCATATATGTGCAACGTTATGTTCTTTACACAAATTGGAATGTGTGTAGCATGCCTTTATGAACATAAATGGTTGGTTTTCTGTGCAGTATTAACGTTATTGAATGTATGGGATTGATTTGAGCAACGTATTGCATTGTGTAACTAGTTTGTGCTGATTTTGTATCAGCGCAAGGCTACTTTTGCCAGATTCGGCTAACAACATTATTGGAAGGAGCGCAGCCGGATCCGTGAGTATCAGACTCACTTTAGGGCAGCCAGCTGCCCTAAAGTGTACTGTTTCGGCGCCCTGCTAACAAAGTGTTTTTTTCCCGGCTTTGTTGCAGCGCGGGCGCCTGGAACACAGACACGCCCATTGCGCGAGCCCAGGAGCTTACGCACGTTGAAGCACGTTCAAAGGTGCTTTAGTCGGAAGCGCAATAAGCTTCCAAATGAGTTTTGAGCGGAGCGCAACCCAGCACACGGGCAGCATAGTGCAATGGCTTGGAAGACAGAGCATTCCTGTAGAGGCAGCGCTGCTCATTTAGAGCTTAATCAGACATCTGAGAGATCCAAACACTCACAGGACGTGAGTTTCATGCAGCTTATAATACCAGTAGCCCAAGGCAACAACTGGAGCAGGCCCAACATTGGAGATAAGCCCTAGCTTCAGTAAGGTGGTTTAACAGCCCAAAGCAGTAATACTGCACTGATCAGCACTGTAGCAAGCCCAACATAGCCTGCAGACTCAGCCCTGCTTCATGAGAGGGCAATAAACAGACAGCTGGAGAAAGGCTGTGCACATTAAAGAACTACTAAACCCCATAGGGCAGTGCCCCAATCCCTACCAGAGGACGTGGCAGTCAGCCTGCTCTGTCCAGGCACCCAGGCACGAGTGAAATAGACCCATAGGATGGAGTCTGATGATGGGAGTGTGGAGAGCCAAGACCAGATGCTTTCCGAAGAGGAGACAGATTTAACCCTCAATTTAAAAAAATCATTGGGAGATTCCCATGTCAATACAGTGTCCCAAGAGGTGCCTCTGCTTCAAGACAGGCTGGAAGCCCTAGACAACTGAATTGGGGATGGCCTTAAGAATAAAGGGCCCGATATTGACATCAGCACGTCCTCTGAACTGCCTACTGTTAAGGCAACTGATAAGGGGAGAAACCAGACACGTAAAAGAAAAAGCTCTTCAACTCCCACAGGTCCTGACAAGGAGGGAAAAACAAAGCCTCCTGAGGCTGTCGGCGCAATTGAAAAGCTGAAAGGCACCTTCATGAAACGTTCGACCATGCCTAGACTCCTACCCCTTTCTCCAGAGGTGCAAAATATAGGGGATGACGACCCCTTCACCAGAGCCCATAGTATCGCACTCTATATCCTCCTAAAGGACAAAGAGTGGGAAGAGGAAATGCAAGAAGAAGCATTTGGAGGAGTCCAAATCAGAATTGACAGACATGTTTGACCCAGAGTCAATCCTGCATCCGAGATCGAACGACTGGCTGCCATTACCAAGAGTGACAGCTTATATGACCCAAAGGTTACGAAAGCCGATCAAAAAAGAAGTGAGACTGAGAATGCGCTCAGAGTGTAGCAGGCTGGAATTACACAGAAAGGTGCCGGAAATGCAAGAATTGGACCTGTAAATGATCACATTCATATTTAAAGCTCCAGAGATCTTAGAAAGCGCATGGAACGAGCCTGGAAGGGTTGCCAAGACAAAGTCTTAGACTAGGCAGGCCCCATAGCTAAGATCTTGGACCTGGCCGAAAGAACCAAAGACACCGGGGAGCTGCCGGACCCTGACACACTAGCCAACTGGGCGCAAAGGGAGGTGTCCCTCCTAAGGAATGCAAATTGTGCCCTATCATCCGAGAGGAGGAGAAGCCTTCTACTGAAAATATATTTTGAAATGGCAGACCTGGCGTCCTACGAGGCAGGCAAAGCCGCTCAGGGTCTTTTATTCGGTGAGGTCTTCGCTAAAGAAATTCGAAGATTTGTGGGCACGTATACGGCCCTCCAGAAAGCACAAACATCCATTAAAAAGATTTTTCCATCAAGAGTTTTTGCCAGGACCAGTTGCAACAGAGGTCATACGTCCAGTCGCTTTTACACACAGAGAAAACCGCAGAACTAAAGAGTCCATTATTGGGAGTCCCGGCAACAAAATCCATTCTTCCTAGCGCGATGCCACAGCAACTGTGGATGCAGAGAACAAGGTTATTATTGTCACCCAGGAGCACAACAGGTGAGAAGTGGAATATACTGCCCCCCATCCAGTGAGGGACAGTATATTGTTATACTTGCAAAATTGGCGATTGCTTTCAAGCGATTCGTGGCTGCTCCTGACAGTGGCAGGTTTTCAGCTAGAGTTTGTGGCATGGCTAATAAAGCGAACCAGGTCAAAGCGGTTCACGCAAGTGAAAGAGGAGAGCAAGCTCCTAGAAAGAGAGTTAAGACAATTAGTGAGGAAAGGCGCTACAGAACATGGCGACAAAGCAGTGACAACCTTCATAAGCAACATGTTCCTTGTTCACAGGAAAGAGAAAGTAAGGCCCATTATCAACCTAAAAGAACTCAAAGGGTGGCTGTTTTCAGGCACTTCAAGATGGAGGCTATACACCTCCTGCGAGACTTCCTCCGGAAGGGGGATTTGCTGGTGAGATTGGATCTGAAAGATGCCTATCTGACAACTCTGATTGTCAGGGAACACCACAGGTACCTCGGCTTCCTGTGTAATGACCAAATATGACAATTCAAGTGCCTGCCGTTAGGTCCTGCCTCAGCACCCTGAGCCTTCACAAAAAGCATGAGACTGGTGGCTGCAGCAACGAGAGAAAGAGGTATCTGCATGATCATTTACTTAGATGACATCCTCATGCTGGCGGACTACAAGCAAGTGCTTATCAGCCAGATGCAGTGGGCATCCCAGCTTCTTTCATCCCTAGGTTTTCTCATAAATTGGGAGAAATCTGAGGTAGTCCGCAGGCAATGCCTGGCATTCCTGGGGTTGTAGTGGATACAACGAAAGTGACTCTGGAACTGCCAGCTCCCAAGATCAGAGCAATAAAGAAAGATATCAGAGCTGTGCCAGAGAAGCCCTTAATATTACCTCAAGCTCTAACGAGGATTGTCGGGCTTCTAGCAGCCTCCATACAAGCCATCTTTTGAGGCCCCCTACACTACAGAGCCCTCCAGATACTGAAGATTCATCACCTTCAGGAGGGTCTGGGTTACCATCAGCTGGTGCCCCTAGATCAAGAAGGGAGAGTAGAGCTAGAATGGTGGGTTCAGAACATGGAAGCCTGGAACGGATGAGCTAACTTCAGAGATATCCCAGAACTAGTCATAGAGTCCAACATCAGCAAAGCAGGAGGGGGAGCGAGGTGTGGGCATCTAGAGACAGCAGAGACATCTAGAGACAGCAGATGGTCACAGGAGGAACTGTTCCCCCACATCAATTGCTTGGAACTGATCACAGGCTCATTTTTGATAAAAGCTTTTACGAAGAGCAAAGAGGAGTGTTGCATTTTGCTCAGGATGGACAACATCTTTGCGGTCCGATACATCAATCACATGGGGGGCACTCGGCCGGGCATGCTGGTGGAAATGACAAAGGACTTCTGCAATTACTGCCTTGATCGTAAAATCTCTGTGGTAGTGGAGCATCTCCCAGGTGTGCAGAACGTAGTGGCGAACTGGAACTCTTATTGCTGGCACGAATCCAGTGACTGGATGCTAGGCAGAGAGGTGTTTGATCAGATTGCAGCCCTCTGAGGTCCCCTAGACACTGACCTGTTTGCGTCCAGGTTGAACAAGCAGTTACCAAAATTATTCCGCTGGTTACTGGACCCTGAAGTACAAGGGGTGGACTCCTTTCTTCAGGAATGGTCAGACGCAGTACACTATGCCTTCCCCCCTTCATGATGTTGGCCACAGTTTTAGCGTAGATTAGGAGTTAGAAAGCAGATGTCATCTTAGTAGCCCTGAACTGGCAGTTGCAAGCGTGTTTCCCAGTTCTGATGGAAAATTATTTGACGGGTCATCAGGGAATTGCCATCCTCTTAGGAGGACGGGGCAACTACCTCTGCTAGTGCGCAGGGTATCGGGACCATATGGAGCCTGCCGGGCAGTTCAGGACCGGCTGCATAGTTTATCAAACAGTACTGGGCCCCCTCTAAGCTCAGGAGCTATGAGGAAGAATGGGGGAGATGATGCCTATGGTGCAGCTATCTTGACCTTAATCCCGTTTCAGCCCCTTTAATGCAAGTGCTCAATTTTCTAGCATCTCTGGCCAGGGGTGGAAAAGCATTTCAAGCGGTAGTAGTCTAAAGATCGTCAATCTCAGCAGGGCACGATCCTCTGGACAGGAGTACTATGGGGGAACACCCTGCAGTAGTGAGGCTGATGTGGGGCATTAAAGGATAGATGCCCCATCCCTAAATACGCACAACTATGGGACGTTGACACAGTCTTGCGGCTGTTCATGACCTGGCCGTGAAACAGAGATTTGTCAGACCAGCAGCTTTCGGGAAAGTTAGCAATGTTGTTATGTCTGGTGTCCTGTAGAAGAGTGTCGGAAGTAAAAGATTGCGAGGTGGAAAGGAAGACCTTCTGTCTAGAAGGAGTGATCTTTTCCATTGCGAAAAAGACTAAGTGCCATTCGTCGGTTATTTCATATCTGTATTTCCTAGAACAGCCTAAGTTGTGTGTGGCCAACTGCAACAAGAAATATGAGGCAAGGACAGTTGAGGTGAGACCAGCCAAGTCTCTGAGCTACTGATCATGCGCAGGAAGCCATTTAAAGCAGTGGCAGCAGCCACCATACCCCAATGGGTGTGAGAAATCATGTCCCTGGTAGGCATAGATGTGATGGGATTTGCGGCGCATTCAGTTAGGGGTGCTATGGCTTCCAAAGCTTTTGGAGCCAGAGCAAGTCTTCAAGACATCTTGAAGGCAGCAGATTGGTCCAGCGATGCCAGATGTAAGACGTTTTATTTTAAGCCAATAGCAAGTGGGGCAGCAGCAGTAGTGAATAGCTTTGAGCAAGCATAATGCTGCCTCCGGTCCCGACATAGAATGAAGGTTACCCCTGCTGTAGTGCAGGGAGTCTTGATTCCATTAAAGACAAGGAGGCAAGCACTATTCTTTTTAAATTTGTTTATGGTTCATTCAAAAAACCTTTACAAAATGTTGTAAACTTAATTTAACATTTCCATAATACATACGTTACATTCTCTATATTTATAATGAAATTAACAAATAATACATTGAATATATTGTGAGTGTTACATAATGATTTAACATTTGAATTCATTTGCACTTGTGAGAATATAAAACCAAGTATTATCTTCAACCATAAAATTAACTTTAATTTGTTCAAAATATAAGAGTAGAAGTATTATCAGTTAAAAACAATATGAAACCTTTATATCATAAAGTAAAAAATGACAGTACTGAAGTTAAAAGCTCATTTTCAATATGTGTAAGCAATCTCACCAGTGCAAATATTAGCGGCCGATGATTTCCCAACATCATTCTGTCCCACAGGACCATAAGACAATCCTCATAATTGATATTAACAAATTTCATAAGTAAAGTTGAACGCATTATTTTAAAATGAGGACACTCTAGTACAAGATGCTTAAGGGTTTCAGTCTTTTCATTGCAGGAGGAGAATCGACATTTCAACTCCTTCATTGAGTTGTGGGCCTGATGCCAGTGAAGAATTCTTTCTCTTGTGTGATACTGATTTAATGTAAACCTCATATAATACGTGTGATAAATACTACTGGGAAAAACTTCTAAGTAGTCACAATGATGAAGGCATTTCCTTGAATAATTTGCATATTCAGTATACGAGGAATAATTTTTCAGTTCGGAGATGGTCTTCGTCCAATCATATTCAAACAATTTCTTTTTGACAGAGGCAGGTCTGTTCATTAGGTCAGATTAATTTATGTTAAAAATTGCCATGGTTTGTAATATCTCCTCCTGAAATATTTTCATAGTACACGGACAGTTTTGTAATACCATATCTTGGAACCCGGAATATAAGGAATTTTTTGGGGGAGCTATTATCTTAGCGTAGTTAGAAAGGTCACGCCATTTTTTATGACATGAAAGAGAGATCAACCCAAACTTGTGGCAGATGATGCAATTAGGAATTGCCAGTGAAAGCTGTAATGCAGATTTAAAAAAACACCCCTGTATTCTATCCAAGATGTTGTTCATATTAAGGAGGCATACATCAAGAGTATATAAAAGGATGCTTTTGACCTTAAGACTCAAGAAGTCAAGAACTGGTATTAATGAAAATGTACAGTATTTACCGTAAATGATCTTGAGTTGAGACAAAAGAGGTCTAACTTTCATATTTAGTTTTTCGCACAGCATTTTGATAGAGGATTTTTTTGTAATGCAATACCCGAGGTAGATGGTTTCGTGCAGAAGTGGAATGGGAGTGTCAACGATGGTCCATCTATCAGATTTACTTTTCATTTTTCTAGCGAATGCCATAATGCAGGTTTTGGTAGCATTTGGAGTCAGATTATGATTTTTGGCAAATTGTTATAGCTGGAGCTTTAATTGCAGCCCCGCTGGCTTGGGGGTCGAATAAAATCACATTGTTGGCAAAGGCCAACCATTGTATAAGCATAGGGCCCAATTTTATGGCAAAGAGATTTTTATCGTGCCACGACTTGTCCAAATCCCTCATATAGAGATTAAATAAACAAGCTGCAAGGTTGTAGCCTTGTTTCAATCCCATTTTCGTATTTTTGGAGTCGGTGGTATTCCCTGCGCTATTAACCCTAACTTGAGCCAAAGCAGATTCCTGATTACATTGTCAAATGCTGCAGAGATGTCTATAAAAGCCATATATATAGGACATGAGTCCTTATATTTAGTTTCTGCTATCATATGGGACATCACAGTAGCATTCAAGGCAGTACTCATTTGTTTACGGAAGCCAGTTTGAAATCTCGAATATAATGAGAATTGTGTGATATGTTTTTCTAAGTCACATAGAAAGAGAATAGCAAAAACCTTGGCTTCGATGTCCATTAAAGAAATAGGATGATAATTGGCAGGATTTTTCAGGTGCCCCTTTTTAAAGATAGGGATAATGATTGAGGTTGCCGAAGAATGGGGAATATTACCAGACGTCAATATGAGATCAAATTTTGCTTTTAATATAATTGCCCATAGGGTCGGGTCTGTTTTAAGAACACATGGAGGAATTGCATCGGGTCCGGCTGACCTGGAAAATGTTAGTTTTTTAATTGCCCATACTATATCTTCATTGGACCACGTTAAAGAAGTCAGTGTTGTAAATTGAGGTAATTGAAATAAGCAATTCTTGAAGTCACCTGGAATCGCATATTTAGCAGTTATATATGGGTTCCATGTCTTATTGTCAATGATGTTACATGTTTTAATTTCAGCCCAATTTGTATCTTTTATTACTTTCCAAATTGCTCTTGAATCGTATTTGCAAATGGATTTTATGAGCGAGCAATTAAGTTTGTTTAATTTAAGCGACTGTGCAAACCTGACTCTGTTCTTGTATTTTTGAGGTAACAATTTACGTTGAGTCTGATAGGTTGCACCAGTAAGACCCATATTTTTCAGGTGCCTTAAATTACGATTTCTTTCACGTTTCAGGCGTTTACATTTGGGATCAAAGGGATGAGTAAAGATTGTGATGAATACTGCACGTTTGCACCAATTTCTGCAATAACATCGCTAACAAGCTGAGATGTATAAGATTCCCATTTGAATATAGAGCAGGGATTGGTGTCCAAAGTATTTAGCTTTACATTCAGTACCGATGATACTCGAGTGGCAAGTTCCTTGCACAAACCAGGGTTCCAGCGTAAAGAAATTTTGGAGCAATGGGTTTTGGGTAATTTTCAGATCGGCACATTATTGAGATGGTAATAGTCGATGTCAATACTAAGGGTCAGAGGTGCATGATCGCTCAAATGATTCTCATGGAAGTCGACACTAAGGACCAATTGAGTGAGGTTGCTAGAAAGGAAAAAGTAATCGATCAACGATTCCTGCTCCCCTCGTCTCCACGAGTGCTGCTGTCCCTGCGGATTATACTCCAGAAAGTCATGGCCCAATCATAAAAATATTCAATCCATCGCTTCCCATGTTTTATAGCATTGGAGTCACATTGTGGTATTAATTCGCTAGAATTTAACAAAAGGGTGCTACACAATGAGTTAAAGTCACCTCCTCCAATTATCACAAAGTCAGACATCCGTGAATAAATGAGTTTGAGACATTGGTCAATTTCATCAAACATTGCATCCAGGGATAGTTTTGATGGATTCCAAGATAGATTTGCCAAAAGTAGAGTTTTACATTTCGATTTGTGCATAGAAAGAGAGATGACCAAGATATTAGGTGAGTTCCATATCATTACAGATTCGTATGACATGTTGTTATTAATGGTCGACCAGCATTTTCTCTAGTGCTAAAACGGAGTAAGTAGAATATTCTTCAAGTAATAATTCATTGAGTTGCATGGTCTCTTGAATAAGCAAGATGTTAGGAAGATCAAAAGGAAGAGTTATGGATAGCCACCTTTGAAGATTATTAAAGCCACACAAATTCCAAGTAGTGATTCTGAATGCGGATTGAATGATTTGCTAATGAGTAGTGCAGGGAGTCTTGATTCCATTAAAGACACGGAGGCAAGCACTATTCCACCCAGTGACGCAAAACATTGTTTGTTAGTTCTGGAGTAATGCCTGTCATTTGTGTATGTTTCATTGCGTCGTATGACCCGCCCTAATAAATGTCTTTTCTGTCAGGTGATGACCACAAGACTGTCTGTTGCCAGTGTTGGCCATGAGTGGACCCCTTGTCGGAGGGTACTGGTTCAGTAACAGCTGAGGTTGTTGTTTTGTTTTTTTCTGTTTTGAGTGTGATGTGTTTTGCCAGATGTCAGTTGGAAGGCATCAAAGAAGAGGAAAGTACCTGGGCAGGAAGTAGCTCATGGGATGTAGAGGCAGGATATGAGCATGGGTCTACCAGAGACACAGGGGTTCATGGGATGTGAAGATTTTGGGATATTTTCTGTTTTGAAAAAAAAAAAATATATATATATATATATATATATATGTATATATATTTATATATATATATTTATATTATTTATATATATTACACGGCCTGCGGTAGCGGCCGTGTAGTTATGGTTAAGTTGCTAAGCTCATAGGAAGAGCACTTTTTGGGCGGCTTATAACTTTGCTCACCCTGGACGAATCCTCACCAAACTTTGCAAAAAAAGTATCTGGCCTGCTCTGAATATTGCTCATGCCTACAGCCCAAACCGCTGGACGGATTTTCATCAAATTTGCGTCAGGAGCGGCGGCTTGGTCCCAAGAGCATGCTTTTGTAAATTTGGTGAAAATCCGTTCAGTAGTTTTTTAAAAACAGGCAAAATGTAGGTAAAAAATAATTTGTGATATCTGGCGATGCAGACCCATTTCCATGTTCGGTCCGCGGACATCGGATGCGCCCCCTGATTGGAGGGTGAAAAGCGTTTTCATTGTGTGTATATAATATATTCAGTAAAAAAACTTTGTTAAAGAGATGTTATGGTTAAGTTGCGCTACTAAAAACCTATGAAATTCAGTAGAAAAATGTTGTTAAAGGGACGTTATGGTTCCAAGTAAAACCGAAAAACTCCTGAAATTCGCAGTTATGGTAAGCTAAGCAACCATAACTCGCGCCACCACTGTGCATTGCTAAGACTAACACCCAGGACATCAAAGATGACATCACAAATGTCATTGATGACATCACTGATGGCATCACATGCATTTACTTTTCATGAAAAGTCTGTACAAGGGATTCTTATTATAATGTTGATTAAAAAAAAGTGTCACGGATCATTAGAATAGATACCTTGAGCTATGTAGTGCATTAGACAATGCATTGATATAAATAGCATTCTATTATGAAGTTTTTACAGTATACTAAGCTACTCATTTGATAGATGTTTATAGAACACTACCCAAAAACTTAGGGGGTATCTTAGATTGTTCTATCATGCCATATAAACACTGATCAAGTTCAAAAAGCAGCTCATAAGCACATTATATGTAATAATAAATAAGAAGTGCAACCTATATATGTAACACATCAACCATCCATTTAAATACCATATGTACTAAAAATGGAATATACCAAAACAAAAAAGATATGCTTCCAACATAATTACCTCACAGAAACTGCACAGCTAGGAGCAACAGCATACCTACACAACAGTAAGAACACAATTTACCAGAAAATAGTAAGTAAACTTTATTTTTCTTATGTATTTCTAAACTTTCTGTATTTGGTACACTAAAGGTAATATATTTTTTTTTACACAGAAATGTCCAGAACTTTGGAATGGCTTGAGGAAATTTCCCATGTGAGGAAATGTCTGAAGACAGTGATACTAATGGAAGACACTTCTCTATATAAGCAAATTAATAATCATTACTTTATGAGACTGCTTCCACGTCTCTTTCATAAATGTTATACCTGTATATAATTAAAAAAAATATTATGTGTGTTTTAATTCAGTCCTTTGTGTCTTATTTTTTAAAAAAGGCAGTTAAGGTGTCTGCGGACAGTGCGCCTGTCCGGGATGTCCGTAATTAGTAAAATGGGGGTGTCCTAAGGGCACTATACCTGTCCGTACTGTCCGCAAGCACGATGGAACTGTTCTTAGAACACGCGCGGTGTCCGGGATGTTCGTAATTAACCAAAATGGGGGTGTCGTAAGGACACTATACCTGTCCGTACTGTCCGCAAGCAACATGGAACTGTTCTTAGAACACACTCGGCGTTCGGAATGTTCGCAATTAACCCAAATGGTGGTGTTCTAAGGACAATATACCTGTCCGTACTGTCTGTAGAACATCTACGCACATGCTCACCACACCCATAAGTCCTACGAACATCACGCATGTCCGTAACTGTCCGTCTCACTTGTGTCACACTTTAAATTAGTTTTAGGACCCGAACACTGTCCGTAGAACACCCGCGCACATGCGCACAACCGTTCCTGTGCATTTGGTGTCCTGCAGACACCCGTTCCTTTCGCAGACGTGTTCGCAACGTCAACATGTGACCGCACCCACGCTGAGCGTGTGTCCTGATTTGCGGACACTGTCCGGGTCTCCAAACATTTTAAAAGTACTTTTTTTGGACAATCCAAAGTATTTTATAGTAAAAATTCACCATTTCACATGTCCCAGACAATGACCCTGGCTTTTTCTTTGTACTTTTTGGAACTTTTTGAGCCTTTTTGGGATGTCCGCGCTGTCCGCGGAGCACGCACCAGCACCCCTATAAAAGGCCACACCCCAGAGCTGATCTTCATTGTGCTTCTGGGTATTGCAGATTGACTTTTGCTGTCTTTGCTGCTCTTGCTGAGATTATCTCATCAACCGTGATGGCATCCATGGCTGCTGCTGCTCCAGCTGGTGCTACATCTGCCTCAGAACCACCTCCAACCCCTCCACCACTGCCACCACCTCCCCAAGGGCCTGCAGAGGGGAACAGGCGTGAGGATGTAGAGGAGGAGGATGAAGAGGATGAGGTAGTGAAAGTCCCTACTACCAGCACTCGCTGTGAGACTTGGGTGTGGCTGTTGTTTACCATTCATGGTGACGTACCAAAAGCATGTGCGATCAAGGTCACCTGCAACCAGTGCAAAATGGTGCTGAGTCGTGGGAGGCCTGGTTCGTACAGCTTTGGTACGACATCCATGAAGCAACACCTAAGGTCGTTCCACGGTGGGGCCATTCGTAAGGTTTTACCTTGTGATCAAGGTAGTAGGTTGGGTTCCTCTACCACATCCTCTGTTTCCGCTCCTCTCACCACAAGAGACACGCCTGTGGGAGGGCGCATCCCTCCAGCTGCCTCATAGGCCATTCACGATGCTGTTGACCCTTACCTTTCGAGGCTCACAATAAAGTGTATGTACTGTGACGCAGTACTCTGCAGGGGGGAGAATCTTCGAGGTGCTTTCGAGACTGCGGTCAAGGAGCACCAGAAGGTCTGCTACCTAACTAAATAAGGCCCACCCTACATCTTCCTCTCTTCTCCTGCCCTTTCTTATCCTCGTGGTTGGTGTCCCTTCCGTACCCTCCTTTCCCCTCCTCTCCTAGTGTGTTGTGTGTAAAAAACCCCAAAAAATATAAAACAACAAAAATCCCCCCCAAAAAAGGCTCTTTTCAGAACCGCCTTTCACAGTTTAAAAATAGAAGTGGCAAATAAATGGAGCAGGGTCCTGTGCATTTTTTAGAAGTCCGTGGACAGTTCGTGTACATCTACATTTTTGGGGTGCTGCCCTATTATAACCATTGACTTTTCTCTGGGAGGAAGTGGTGGCTCTGAAAAGAGCCTTTTGGTGGTGTTTTTTTGTGTTTGAAAAACTTGAAATGGTCAACACCTACTGCAAAAGGGATGGCTGTAATTCCCCAAAAGGTCGCAATGCATTTTGTAAATTTTTCAGAAAAATCTGATTGCCAGCACAAGTAAGATGGACTCCATCTCTGTGAAAAATGTAGGTGCTACAAAACATAATATTTTCATTGTGAAAAGAGGACATGCCAACATCTTTTAGAAAGGCACAAACAGCCTTATTGACATTGTGCCTCACTTTCTCCATTAGTGGACCAAATGAAGAAGAACGCAGCCACATTTGTCTCTGCTTGGGAATTCGGAAACATGTCCATAACCTTCCCAAATCCTTCTTTCATTGCAAATTGCAATGACATTCCAGACACATGTCCTAAACTGTTCCCTCCACAATGAATTATAATTATGTCTGGATGATGCCCTGTCTCCAAACTAGCACAGAGAGGTACCAAATCCAGCCCCTTCATTCCACGCACTCCATGCCAGTGCACTTCCATATGGGTGAATCCAAGATCTGCAACTACTCCACAGAATTCTGCATGCACCTCCAACCAATGTATCCATGAGTCTCCCAAAATCCAGATAATCTGTTTTCTGAAACACACAGCCATAGCTATCTGTTCTTCTCTCAGGAAAAATACTTTCTGACAAACTCTTTCCTTACACAACACACCCTGTAAAACTTTACTGACCAATCCCTTGCTCTGCTCATTCTCATTTGCATGCCTCTCCACCCCAAAATCCCTGTATGTAATATGCACTGTCTGCAGACACCCGCCATGTCCGCGGACATATCAAAAATCTGAGCGTGGTGGATGGAAATTTAAATAGTGTGCCCCATTTCCCCTTTGAGGTTGGCTCTGAAAAGAGCCTTTTTTTGTTTTTTTGCAAATGCTTGACGGACACCTGTTATTTTGTATTTTTTTTCTTACTTTACTCCTAAAATCTTCACATAACCTTCTCCAAAGCAACCCTTACATTCCAAAACAGAATGGCATTTCCCATAAAAGATAAGGAAATGCCATCTTCTTTAAAATAAACAGCATTACTGGAATCAATATTCTCATTATTACGGAAGAACATACCAGCTCTAAGCATGAAAGCACACATGCCTCGGTTGATTGCATACCTAGCAATGTTTTGCTGAGGACAAAAAACAGAACTATTGTCCCATGTTGCCCTAGGTACTAATCCAGAAAAAAATAACTTTGGCATTTGGAAGGATGTTCATTACTGCTTGAACCAAGTGTTCCAAATCTGCCAACAAAGTAGGGGCACTGACATAGCCCAAATGGAAAGCACCATAGTGCAAAACTATGTTTGTTTGTTTGATTATTTTATTTGTATAGCGCTCCAGACCCGTGGGTAGATGGGCGCATAAAGAGTTCAGTTACAGGAATGAGGTATACATTATACATGGTACAACAATTACAAATGACAGCAATTTACATTATTTACAGAACTTCAGCAGGTTCATAGGAGATTCAGAGGTGATCGCTACTATTTGTTCAGTAGCCAGTGAATAACCTGTTTCCTAAAGATTGGGAAGGACTCAATGGTTTTGATCTTGAGGGGTAGGGAGTTCCAGAGAAGTGATGCAAGCACTGTGAAACTGGAGCCGCCTGCTCTATTTAATGTGAATCTAGGCATTACCAAGCATAAGGAGTTGGATGACCTGGTGATTCTGGGAGCGGATTTCATAGTGAATTTGTTGGTGAGATATGGTGGGGCTAGGTTGTTTAAGGCTTTGTAGGTGAGGCAGATGGTTTCGAGGTCAATTTTCTGTTGTATTGAGAGCCATTTGCATGCTTTCCTAGTTGTGGAAATGTGCTCTCATCTTGGGATGTTGAGTGCTGCGCGCAATGCATTATTCTGGAGAACCTGGAGTTTGTTAATTATTGATTGGTTGGCACCTAGGTATAGGCTGTTGCAATAGTCCAGTTTGGACTGTATGAGTGCTCTGGCAAGTGTGAGGCAGCTATGGGGTGAAAGGAAAGGTCTGCAGGCTCTTATCAGTTTGCAAGTGTAGACGGTGGCTGATGCGGTCATATTAGTTTGTTTGGTAAGGTTGGTGTTGGCATCAAAGTAAAAGCCTAGGGTTTTCACACTATTAACAATGGGGATGGTGTTGCCATTTATAATAATGTTTTTGTAGTGGGGACTTAGTTTGGACAGGTTGCTGGGAGAGCCAACTAGGAGAAGCTCTATCTTCTCATCATTTAGACAGAGGCCGTGAGTGGCCATCCATGCTTGTATGATGGAGAAGATTTCATTGATTCAGGTGACGTCTGTGTTGTAGTTGCCTGAGATAGTGAGGAGTATCTGGGTGTCGTCTGCATAGTTGATGTAGGTGACACCCAGACGGTTCAGTTTGTCGAATAGTGGCTTTGTAAATATGTTGTACAAAGTCAGGGAGACGCAAGAGCCTTGTGGGACTCCGCATGTGATGGGGATGGGGTCTGCTGCTGATGTGGTGGAGAAGACTCTCATGGTTCTGTTCGCTAGGAAGGATTGTATCCAGGAGGTGGCGGAGGGGGAGAAATGTGCTGCGCTAGATAGGTGGCTGCAAAAGATTTCATGATCGACTAAACTGGAGGCTGCGAGAGGTCTAGTATGAGTAGGATAGCGGCCTTGCCTTTGTCTTTAATTTCATCAATCTGGCTTTTGAGGTCTACAAAGGCAGTTTCTGTACCATGTAGAGGTCTGAAGCCAGATTGACGAATACCTAGGAGTTGGTTGGATTCTAGGTGCTCCTGGATTTGAAGGTAAGCGACTTTGTCCAGTATTTTTAGCAGGAATGGGACAGTTGTGATGGGTCTATAGTTTGTGGGTATGGCTGGGTCGAGTGATTGTTTTTTTAGCAGGGAGAGAACCCAGGATTGTTTTAGGTTGCTAGGGACCGAGTTATTAGCAAAGGAGAGAATGATAAGTTTAGTGATGAAAGGGGAGAGGTCTCTGGCTGCCTCTTTTATTATCTGGGCGGGACAGCTGTCTCATTTGGAATTAGATGGTTTTAAGGTGGAGATGATTTTTTGGACTTCTGCAGTAGTGACTTTTTTAAAGGTGAAGCCTGTATTAAGATTGGTGGGTGAGGATGAGCTTGGGCTGGTAGACTTGCTGCTAAAGAGTTGTTGGTGTTTGTCCTCAATTTTAGTTTGGAGTCCAATGATTTTGGAGTTAAGGGCGTTCTGGATGCTGGTGCACCAAGGCTTGTCTTTTATGCAGGTGTCTGCGGGTGGAGTGGGGTTCTCTAGTTCTAATTTTGAAGAGATATAATGGTTGTGTTGAGCTATCCCTTGATAGTGCGCCGGAAGATAATGGAATGGCAAGTAGTGATGATTAATAAATTCCTTTTATTTTTGTGATGTTAGAGCCTTTGTGGATGACACGTGTTTCGGCAGAGCTGCCTTTATCGAATCCAGGCTATATAGATAGCTCATAAGTCACTGCATAATGCATAAAGGTGCTGAAGTTCACAGGGATGAATCCCTCCTGGTACAAAGAAGTCCTCCGTATGTACGAGTGTATACGGAGGACTTCTTTGTACCAGGAGGGATTCATCCCTGTGAACTTCAGCACCTTTATGCATTATGCAGTGACTTATGAGCTATCTATATAGCCTGGATTCGATAAAGGCAGCTCTGCCGAAACACGTGTCATCCACAAAGGCTCTAACATCACAAAAATAAAAGGAATTTATTAATCATCACTACTTGCCATTCCATTATTTTTCGGCGCACTATTAAGGGATAGCTCAACACAACCATTATATATTGTCACAAACGGAGTGGAGGGACTCTAAGTCTCCGTAGTAGCTAAACCTGGTGCGACGCAAGATCTTTAACATCACCTCAACTTTCATGGACAAACCCTTTTAATTTAACAGGGCGCGTAGGTACTGCAGCAGGTGTCATCACAAACAGTCCCTCACCAAGAATGCACTAATTTTGAAGAGCTCTTTAGTGGAAGAGCCTGCCTGATCTATCCTGACGTTATAAGCGTCTTTTTGGTGTGAATTATCTCCTTTTTGTATAGGGCGGATGTATTCCTGAGGTTGTATTTATTTTCCACTGATGGGTTAGTCTTCCATATCAGTTGTAGTTTAGCTTTCAGTTTCCTGAGTTGTTTAAGTTCAGGGGTGTACCACGAATTTAAATGGGCTATTGGTTTACTTTTGCGTAGTTTGCCTGATAGATGTTGATTTCGAGGGGGATAAGGTAATGGTCTGACCATGTGAGGGGTTGAGGGTCGCTGCATGTGGTGTTGAAGTTGAATGTTGCCACCCAATCTATAATTCTACCTTTCTGGTGAGTGAGTAGGGTACTGTGTTGAGTGAAACCGTGCTCGGTAAGAGCGTTTGCTAGTGATGTAATTGGGGCATCGTTCGGGTCATTGTAGCCAAGATTAAAGTCGCCGAGGAGAATAGATTGTGCTAGCGACTTGGAGTTTTCGGCAATGAGCAACGTGATATCTTCTTCAAAGACCCCAGGTGGGCCTGGTGGTCTGTAGATAAGGTGAAGTGTGATTGTACTTGTGGGAGAGGTTTGTAGCTTGACTGTGAGTAACTCACAAGATTTAAGTGATGATGAGGAGACTGATCTGCAGCCAAGTAGTGATTTAGAGATGAATAATACGCCACCTCCCCTACCATTAGGTCTATCAGCTCTGAGGATGGAGTAGTTGGCAGGGATGGCTATAGATAGGTATGGTCCTAACGCCTCATGTAACCACGTTTCTGTTAAGGCAAGGAAGTCAAGATCATTAGTCAAAATGGTGTTGGCCACTTCAGTAGGGTGTGCAGCCAGGGATCTGACGTTGAGCAGGGCTCCTTTAAGGGGCCATGGATCTGGCTTGTTGAGGGTCTTTGGTGACTTCTGGGTTGTGGTGTTGTAATTGACCTGCTGGTTTTGGATGGAGTCTTGTGGCAAGTCTGTTGTTGCATGCTATGATGTTGGGGTTGGCTGTGCATAGGATTTTTTGGGCAGCCATTGGTACGGGGGGCTTAGTATCGAGATTAGTTTGGTTAGGCTTGGTGGTGTCCGGGACACTGCCTAGGACATTAGGTCTGAAGTGATTGGAGGTTTTGTTGGAGATAGTGTTGGCTGGGAGGCTAGTGTCTTTGCCTAAGGCATGGTGATGGTGTCCGTTCGGTGAGAAGGTTGGCCAGGAGGGTAGGAACTGTGTGGGGCGAGGGATGGGGTAGTGTCTGGGTCATCCGAGGTTGGCTAGGCCGTCCTTGAAGGCAATGAAGGCATTGCCACTGCAGGGAACATTGCTGTGTATGACACAAAAGGGGAACATGGTTAGAGTGAGCCAGATGAATATGGTCTAGTCACAGGGTTGCGCAGTGTGAGACCAATGCGCTTTAGGTTAGGGTGTGGTAGTGCGGCAGTACCTAGATTTGAGAGTGCATTAGTGGGCTGAATTGCAGTAAGGCAGTAACTAGCGTTGACATTACACTTAGGCTAAGCTGCAATAAAGCGGCAATTGGAAGTGTGGGCGCATTGTTAGGCTGGAATACAATAGGTGACAGCATTGGCAGTACACTCTGAGCTGCTAAAAGCAATAGTGCTAGAATACAGTAGGAAGCAACATTGGCAGTACACTCTGAGCTGCTAAAAGCAATAGGGCTAGAATACTGTAGGCAGCAACATTGGCAGTACACTCTGAGCTGCTAAGGCAATAGGGCTGGAATACAGTAGGCAGCAACATTGGCAGTACACTCTCAGCTGCTAAAAGCAATAGGGCTAGAATACAGTAGGCAGCAACTTTGAGTACTTTCTGAGCTGCTAAAAGCAATAGGGCTAGAATATAGTAGGCAACAACGTTGGCAGTACACTCTTAGCTGTTTAAAGCAATAGGGCTAGAATACAGTAGGCAGCAACGTTGGCAGTACACTCTGAGCTGCTAAGGCAATAGGGCTAGAATACAGTAGGCAGCAATCACATGGGGACTGTTCATCCTGCCTATATCTTCACAAACTTGTACATTTCCCTGTACATTGCAATCAGGTACAGTGCTCCACCACACCTCCACTCCTTTAACATCAAAATTGTTTGACACATGCCTGCATTGCGCATACTGCTGTAAACCATGCACACACATATCTCCAAGCACCAACACCCTGAGTTTCTCCACCTCTGCCATCTTCACTAAACACAGTCTCTTTCAACACAAATCCACAACCTCAACATCTGATTGGCTGATCCCTACAGTCCCCTTTCCATGCTGGATTTGCTGGAAAACCCCAGATGTGGCATGCCCTGTCCGTGGACAGCCGTGATGTCTGCGGACCGCGTAACTCTTAGACAGCCCTTCTCCCCTTTCCACTTCACTCTCTGTGCCATTCCCTCATTGGTACAGCTAAGCAGTCACACAACCATCCAACAATCACATCCAAGACCTTTACATCTAACTCCATCATCATAGTTCAGCACTTTAAATGTACTGTTGATCACTCTGAGTACAAATCTCATATCATTGGAAAGCACCCACTACAAAAACCACTGTACGAGTCTCCAAGATTTCTACTTGCAGCTGCATGCATATCCACATGCAGGAATACAAACTACAGGTATGCATATTTTATGCACAGTACATGTACAACTCTTATGAATGCATATAAACAGAGTAACTGCCACTTAACCTATATAACCTATAAAATGAATGTACTGTCATTTTTCCCATCTGCTATAATCAACTGTCAATTTCAAACCTGTCTGCTATCTATTTTTTTTTTACCCACACAGCTATCTAAAAAATTATAATAATAGAAGATGGGAGAAATAACAGTATAATTGTAGAAAAACACTTAGGGGCCAATTCATGGAACAAATGTGCGCCGAAAATCTTGGCGCAAGCTTGCGCAAGCGTGAAAAAGCAGGCGCACACACACGCGTGCGATTCATGGAAGGCCCTGCACTTGTTTTCCTCGGGATGTGCGCCAAATCCGTGAGTGGCGCACACGGGCGCACACGTCATTGCAACATCCAGAACACAATGCGCAACGCGCACAGCGACAGGGCACAACTTTAGCGCACACACCAAAAAGTGGGCAGAACACGGGGTGTAACACACGGAATGGGGAACAACGCGTGAAAAAGAAGGCGTAACTGGGGAAGTACTGCAGGGAAATACACGGAACGCCCACACGCACACGAACAACATGTATTCATGGAATTGAAAACGGGAAACCCGCGCACGGCAAAATATGCGCACAGGCCTAAACATGTCCGCTACATGAAGGAAGGCCCTAGCGTCCCTGCGCATTGCAAAAGTTTGCGCAAACAACAAACACTTATATACAGCTATGATGAATGTCCCATTCTGTGGCCCCCTAGGAGAAATGACGTGTCACGCAATGCACAGGCACCCCATAAAAGCTAGAAAAAGAGATAAGCGACCCCTGTAGGCCACATGCGTGTAAAAAAGCACACGAAGTACACTGTGGCAGACAGGAACCCCAAAAATACGTACGCGATCAACACGCAGGCTGGTTTGGCTGGAAGAAAAGGGGTACGCGACAAACAGGGACACCTGCAGTTGGAAAAATAGCGTGTGCGACTCACCGTCTGCCTTGCGTGTAGAAGAAGAACGCATAGCCAACACCCACCCACTGTGAAGTAATCGCATGTGAACCCCAACGCCTGGAAAACACACGCATCGCTTTCCACGAAAAGCACGTACAGAGCGATGGAAACCCACGTGGGACCCTCAACCCGTCACATATGCGCTTATGCGCTAAGGGCCTTTCCTCGCACATGCCAAATCACTCTGTATCAAGCTTGCCACGCGACAATACATGGAAGACCACACTCCTGCGCAGAAGGCCATTTCCCTGCCCCCCAGAGCCCCGAGCAGCATCCCACGAGCCAACTGCTGCCGCCTGCCTGCCTGCCTGCTGCCACCGTGCCCTGCCATTTGGTGCCTGCACATCTGCCATCTGCAGGAATCCAGGTGCTGTGACCACCCCTGCTGGAACAGAAGACTCCCGACTGGTGTTCCGTCACTCCACAGCCCAGCCCCAGGACCCAGTTTCCCACCAACACCTGCCTCAGGGGTCGCGATGTCGGGGCAAACACCATCAGAGAACACTGGCGACCCCCAGCCAGAGAGGCAGAGGGCTACCAGCTTCAGCGATAAGGAAGTTGGTATCCTGGAGGAGCAAGTTCTGGGGCATTATGATGCCCTCTTCACACCATCGTGCGCTGACAAGGAAGGACGGGAGAGGATCTGGGAGGACATAGTGGGTGCCATCAACGCGGAGGGGGTGGCACCCCGCAACATCAAACACGTCCGGAAGCGCTGGGAGGACTTCAGGTCCAGGACCCTTAGCAAGGCCCGGCACCTCTTGAAGGCAAAGGATGCAGAGGGGTGTCGGGTCTGTATGACCAACATCCAGATGAGGGTCCTGGAACGCATTAACCCAGCGCTCCACGTCCAGATCCTTCAGAGGCAGACCCGTCTGGAGTCGAGCGGTAAGTGGCCATTCATTGCTGTGTGAAACAGGGCATGTAGCAGTGTGCTGGTAGTCGGCTACTTGCCTGTATGTGTGACATAGGACATGTATGGATGTGTGTGTGCAGGGACATCATAGTGCTGCATGTGAGACCAGTCATGCGTGAACCACATGGATGGTGCATGTGTTACAATGCAACATGTGGAGCAGCATGCGGAATGGACACATGAATGCATGCCTGTCTCTGTTCTTGGACATGGATGGGGTGTGAGAGATGGGTGCTGCTGTCATGGACATGTATGGTGTACATGTCTGTGTGTCTGAATAGCGTGTGTGTGACTTTGAAACACCATGGATGCATGACACATGTCCGTGAAGATGTGTTGAATCACTGATGCAGTCTAGTCATCCTTGTATCCACTGTGTCTGTGGTGTACAAGGCCAGATGCATGAGCCTCCGGTGATGTGTGTGCATGTGATCAGTATGACCCATGATGCATGTGAGTTTAAACACAACATTGTATGTTAATAGAGTGCCTTGGACATGGATGCAAATGTTGATTGCATGCACCGTGCCTGTTTCTGCATGTGTGTTGCCTGCATTGACCCATGTGTTGTGGAGGGACATGATGGAAGTGACGTTTGACAGTGCCACTCATGTGCTATTGCTTCCTGTCTAGGGGACTATTGTACAGTACCCTGATGATTGTGTTCTTTGTCTCCCTCTACACAGCGGCGAGTGAAGAAAAGGGCGGAGACGGTGCTGTGGAGCAAAGCGGCGGGATGCCTCCACCGGCCGGCGACGCAAGGCCCAGCCACCCTCCCAGGAATTACCATCATCCGGGAGCGAGGGGACTGGTGCCACGTCTGCCACTACGGCTGCAGCGGAAGGGGCGAGTGCGCCCCCACAGTGGCTTGCGATGGCGGAAGACAGTGCGGAGCCATCCAGGTTGGTGGTGTACACAGAGGAGGAGTAGGCCGCTACTGACCCGCACATGGGGCCTGGTGGGGGTGGTACCACTGGTGCAAGTGGTGCAGTCCAGGGGCAGGAGGCAGCACAAGTCGGCGCGGAGGGGCCTTTGCATGTCACTGTCCCTGACCCTGTGACTGCACCACCATGCACCAGCAGGGATGCCCCGTCCCAGGCCCGTCCGCAGGTAGGGGGGAGGCCCACGTCATCTAGCACTCCACTACCTGCGGACGAGGAGACCCGTGACCATATGGAGTCCGTCCTGATAGGTGTCGCGTTGAGCACGCGTGACATTCGTGATGACATGCATGCTTCCTGGGGGGAGCACGCACGTCATCACGAAGAGCTGGGTGCCAACTTGGCCCAGTTGGGAGGGGCCCTGGTCAGAGGGTTTGTACATGTGTCGGGCACACTAGAGGCCCTCTCCTCTTCTGTGCAGACTATGCGCCAGTCGTTCTCTGTGCCGTCTTCCAGCTCAGATTCCACCAGGGCCCCCTGTGGACCTGCCCTGACAAACGCAGCCAGCTCAGTGGAGATCACATCCCTGCCACAGTCGGGAGTCGGAGGTCCAGCAGGGGTGGACACCCCACCAACTGGAGCCCAGCAGATGGAGGATGTGCCAGCATCATCGGACAGGGCACTTGCAGGACGGCGCCAGTGGATTCCATCAGCCCGGATGCCGTCGTGCTGGCAGAGGCAGTTGCATCGGAGGCAGCGGCAGGCTCAGCGTGGGAGGCATCATGGCTCGGGCCATCAACATCAGAGGGGCAGGCATCGGCCGGAGGGCAGGAGGACCCTGGAAAGGGAGTGTCTTCCGTGTGGCAGCGGTTGGGCCAGCGGATAGATGTGGAGCGTCGGCTGGCGGAAGAGGCACGGCTCACTATGGTCAGGGTGGAGTACTCCATGCGCAGGGCGTTGAGGCGGGCTGAGTGCCTCGAGGCAACTCGCAGGGAGTTGGAACATGCCATGACTGCATCCCTGCGAGACTTCGGGATGGGGAGAGGCCCGCCTCCAGGACATCGATGTGGAGTTCGATGATACCCTGGCCCGGTACATCACAGAGTGAGCCGTAGGACTTGCCGGCCGCCATTGTATATAGTTGATTAGTGTTAGGTTTATATTTTTTATTAATTTGGGGCGCATGGACTATGCCCCACCTTTTTGTATATTGTTGGTTATTAGGTAGTGTTTTTTGTAGTTTTCCTTTCAATTGTTGGGCTCATGGACCCTGGATTTGTAAATTGTATATAGTTGAAGACTGGATTTGGCCTCTATTTTTTTTTCCCATGGATCAATGGATTTATCTTTTTTCATCCTTTGGATTTGGTTTGATGGACGGACATTTTCATTTGATTTTATTTGGATTCTGCAGCCCTCATTATGACCCAGGCGCAAAGCGAAAAACGATGGCGGTAAACGATTACCGCCATCGTCTTCCGCTAGGGCCGATTACGACCCGTGACCGTAAACTACGATGTCATTAGCGGCATCGTAGCTAACGCTAACGCTGACAGCGCCAAGGGCGCGCGCACGCGAACATCCACACCGTACTTAGCGCCATGGCGGAAAGGTACGCGAATGCCGACCCAAGCGGACATGCCCCTAACGCCATCACCCAGCCCGTTAAGTACCTTACCGCCATGGTGCTAATTACGCCATCGTGAACCAACCGTAAAGGGCCATGTAAAGTGAATGCAGCTGCCACAGGTGCACAGAAACAGCACAGGTGAAGGCAATACAGACTCAGGAAGTACAAAAAGAGCACACCCCACCCCTTCCCACACCCATTCACACTCCACAATGATACCAATAGGACTAGCAATGTTGGGGCTGGAGGACCTGATAGCAATGCGAGTGCTACAACAGCAACTACAACAAAAACAACAACAACAACAACAACAACAGGCTGCACAGAGGAGACGCAGGAGGAGAAGGAGGGCAAGGCAGGCCCAGCAAGCCCCACCAGCACAGCCAGTGCCACCACGCAGGCAGCCCCCAATCCCACGCATCAGAGCCAGCCCATTCAACCTCACCGCTGAGCAGATCCACACCCTGTACCGACTGGACCGGGACACCATCACCACCATTGTGGACATGATACACAACGACATCGTCAGCATGATTGAAACACCCACTGCCACCCCCCCCCCTACTGAAGGTAGTGTCCGTGCTCCACTTCCTGGCCACAGGCAGCTACCAGCACACAGTGGGGCACTTGCATGGCATATCACAACCATTATTCTCGCGTACACTGATGCAAGTGCTCAATGCCCTCCTCAAGCACACAGATGACCACATCTCATTACCACGGTCTGCCCAGGAGATTGCCAACACCAAAGTGGGTTTCCATGCACTGGCCGCCATACCTGGTTGCATTGGTGCCATTGACTGCACCCATGTTGAATTGGTGGTCCCACAGCCATGGAGGTACCGTACCGCAACCGTAAACATTTCCACTCAATCAACATGCAAATGGTCTGTGACTCCAACAGGATCATCACACATTGTTGTGCCAGATACCCCGGATCAACCCATGATCCTATGGTCCTTCGGAACTCCACAATACCACGCTACATGGAGCGACATGCAGGCCCAAGATCCTACCTACTCGGTGAGTCTAATGTCATGAGCATGGAAATGCAAAGTGGGTGTTGAATGATGTACCAATGCATATTTCATCTGGCAGATACAGGGGGGTGATGCATACGTCACATGGGTGCAACTAGCAGTAGCCAGATCATTCCCTGTGGCAGCACTGACGTCAACAGAGTAGTGTACACATCATGCCTGACCTAATCATCCCAACATGTGAATGAAAGTGCATCCCAAAAACGACACAACCATCTGCAAGTGCATTGTGCAAATTGTGACCGTATTGACCCTAAAGAAAACCACCAACATGCACGTCACCATGCACCAACTACTGAAAGGCCTGTCCCCCACAACTGCGCACAAAGGAGGCACATGACAGACAGGAACATCAATGCACCAATACAAGACCCACAAACTGTCCCCATTGACACCAGTAATGCTCACTGGGGTCATAATGAGCCAGACATCAATGTTGCTATCATGTGAGCTTCAAGCTCACAGGACACGTGCAAGGTCACATGAATGACGGCCTGAACGGACACAGTGGATGGCCACTCACAAGGCAATCGTCCCCCCTGCATTGTGTTTTTGCATGCAAAACAGTACATGAGAGCCATGAACACATACTGGTTGCACAGTGTAAATCCATAACCACAACTCCAATTGGTGCACAGTAACAGTCAGAATCAAGGCATGGTTGTGCGTCATGTTCACATATCAATCTCATTCCTGACACATTCTATTCTCACATTTTACAGGTGATGCGGGCTATCCCCTGAAGAGGTGGCTCCTCACACCAGTGCGGAACCCATCGAACCAGCATGAGGAGGACTACAACCATGCCCATGCACGTACCCGTGTGGTGATAGAGCATGCTTTTGGCCTACTGAAGGCACGTTTCCGCTGCCTCAGCAGGTCTGGCGGGGCACTCCTGTACCGCCATGAGAAGGTTGCAAAGATCGTCATGGCATGTGTCATGCTACACAATATGTGCATCAGACGAAACGTGCCTCTGCCCCCTGACGCAGAACCACAACCACCTGATGATGGGGATGATGATGATGGGGATGGGGCAGCACCTCAGGGAGGCACCGATGCACAGGAGGGGCATATGATGCGTCAGAATGTCATTGACCGATACTTCTAGCACACACAGCGAGTGTGTAACATATGGATGGCACTTGGGGCACTGTGTGTGTCTGGTATGTCAACACTGTGGACTGTAAAACAATAAAGCACACATACGCAATGAGCAATGTCCACACATTTTGTTTGTGAGAAAATAAAAAGTGTATTGTTCTTCTGAATAGGTATAACAGAACCCCTCCCCCTTCCCCCTGAACACTCCAACACACCCAATTCCCCCCGCCCCCTCCCCCCTGAACACTCCAACACACCCAATTCCCCCCTCCCTCTCCCCTCTGAACACTCCAACACACCCAATTCCCCCCTCTCCCTCCCCCTGAACACTCCAACACACCCAATTCCCCCCTCCCCCTCCCCCCTGAACACTCCAACACACCCAATTCCCCCCTCACCCTTCCCCTGAACACTCCAACACACCCAATTCCCCTCTCACTCTCCCACCTGAACACCCTGCAAACATGTGACAGTGCCCGTGGTGAAGTGTGTATAGTTTACACACTATTGACTGCCCCCTCTCCCGGAACCTGGGGCCCCCCTGCCTGTGCTCCTCAGGGTCCTGGATGACCTGCGGACGGGAGAGGCTTGTGCTGAACTTGCAGCTGAGGATGTACCGGGCTGCACAGTACGGCATGTGTCCAGAATTGTCTGGATGAGCTGGCTCATCATCTGCCGCACTGCAGCAAGTTCGGTGCATATGTCCCTGCTGGCAGTTTGGATGGCAGCCCTGATGCCATCAGCACTCCTCTCCATGGCTGCACTGGCACTTCCACATTCTGCAACATTCTGCGTGAGGAGTGTGCCCAGTGCTTCCTGCCTGTTGGCAATCTGCTCCAGCGACAGCTGGAATTCTGGCCCAATGGAGGGTGCCAATGGGGGACCAATGGGACTACTCCCATCTTCCACAACTCCCACTGGGCTTGGTGTTGCTGGCCATGAATTAGGTGGCGATGGGCCCTGGGTGTCATCTCCATGATGGCTGATTGGGGATAGGTGTGGTGAGTGCAGTTGCGTGTTGTGGTCAAGTCCAGTGTCATCCTCCACATCACTGTCGGAGCAGGCAGCGATGGCTGCAGTCTCCCCAACATTACTGCTCCCTGCTGACACATTGCCCTCAGTGGGCAACAGTGGGTGTTGTTGGGCTGCAGGCGCTGTCACAACCCCTTCCTCGGGGGACTTTGCTGCCCTGGCCTCTTCAGCCTGGCGTGGTTTCGGCCTGGGTCCAGCAGAGGTGGATGCACGGTTCCCTTCTCCCACTTTCCTGGCCTTCTTGGCTGGGGTGCTGGTGCTGTCGTCCCTGCCAGTGTCCGATTGCGAGCCTGTGGTGGAGCAGAGGAGGGTGACTGTTATTGATGGTTCAGCGGACATTGAGCAGGCATTGTGAAGAGTGTAATGGATAGATGGTGGAGTTAGTAGCCCGTGACATACAGGTTGCCTCCCTTTAGGTTCGGTTTTGCATGCAGGTGTGTGTCTGCCTACTGTACAGTGTACATGCTGCATGTGCGCAGGGTGTGGCTCATCTGCTGATGTGTTGCGTCTGCCACATTGTGATTGTCACATGCAAGTGTATCAGGGTGTCTTGCAAGGCTGGATATGAGGCACCTACCTGTCTCTCCAGATGTCGGGGCCCCTCTCTCCATCTCGCCGACACCTTCGATGCACTCAATGCCAATCAGAGAGGCACATGTCTCCTCCCATGGCTGCATCTTCAGTGGGGAGTCTGCTCCCCCGCCAGTTCCCAGGGCCAGGTTACGGTTGGCTGACATAATGCCCCGGACCCTGATCCGCAGGTCGTCCCATCTCTTGCGGCACTGTTTGGAGGTGCGTGGGGTGGTTCCAACAGCACTGACACTTTGTGCCACAAGTTCCCACACCTCCTTTTTGCGGCCTAGGCTGTCCGGGTCATCTCAGTGGAGAAGACAACATCGGCCTTCTCCTGGAGCGTGTCTGCTAGCATTTGCAGTTCCTCACGACTGAAGCGCTCCTGCCGCTGCCTGTCACATGCCTTCTTGACAACTTTAGGCATGGTTGGCTGTGGAAATGGGTGGGTTATGGGAATGTCAGGGTTTGAGGGTTGGTTGTGGTGTGGTTGGGTAGGATGGCAATGGATTGTGTTTTTTAAGATGGCCTCTGTGCTGTTTCCCGTTCCGCCGCGATTACGCTATTTCCGGTTCCGCCTAATTGCGGTCACCGCTAATAACGGTGACCGCTGACTACGGTCGGCGCAATGATGGGTGGCGGTAGGTCACCCTGCGCTGTTAACGAGGGCGGTAAGGGCTGTTTACGGCATGGCGTAGTTTACGTTACCGCCATGGCGTAATGCTCGTGCACGATGGGTCATAATATGGCGCTCTTATCGCCATCGGACCATGGCGTTAACGCTCATTACGCCATGGCGGTAATTTCGATCACTTACCGCCTGGGTCGTAATGAGGGCCTGCATTGATATATATTTTTTGATTTTTTTGGGACATTCAGCCTTTTGTTTGTTATAATTTTCTCTTATGTGATTTCCTTTTATTCCATTGATTTTTCATTTAATACATTTTGGTTTCATACTTCAATTGTGTGGTATTCTCTCATTGGTTTCATGCATGTCACGATGTGGGTTTTCGCATTCACTTGCACCCATTGTGTGTGTGTGACAGACATGTATTGATGTGCATGCTTGCCATTTGGGATATTTCATGTAAGGGGGATTTCAATGTGGGGTGGACGGTATACTTGGTTGGGGGTTTGGACTGGGGTGGCATGGGGTGGGATTTGGGAGGCCATTAGGGCCATGATTGTGGATGGTGATGACGTGTTGGGGGGGACATGTTTCGGGGCCTGCTGCAAGGTGCCCGTCAATGCTGGGTGGGTGGAGGTGCAGGGGGACATGAGTCGGGGCCTGCAGGCAGGTGCCCGTCAATGCTGGGTGTGTGGGGGTGCAGGGGGACATGAGTCGGGGCTTGCTGGCAGGTGCCCATCAATGGTGGGTGGGACATGTTTTGGGGCTCACAAGTGCATGGTGCCATGTGGACTGCCTGCGGGGCATGCCCAGGGTGGATGGGCTGCCTGCGGGGCATGGCCAGGTGGATGGTATGCCTGCAGGGCATGGCCAGGGGTGTAGAGTAGTCCCCTGTGGTGTTGGTTGCTTGCAGGGCCTGGGGAGGGGGGATGGGACACATCCGGGAGGAACCACACTGACAAATCGCGTGTGAAACTCCCTGCGCACCCCTCAGAATACACGTACTCCTCTCGAGCTAGCGAAAACACGTGTATGAGTTCCCGCGCACCCCCCAAATACACATATCCCGCTCGCCCAAGGCCTATCGCGTGTGAAACTTCCCGCGCACCCCGAAATACATGTATCCCGCTCGCACAGGGCCTATCGCGTGTGAAACTTCCAGCGCATACCCCAAATACACGTACCCCACTCACACAAGGCCTATCGCGTGTGAAAGTTCCTGTGCACCCCTCAAATACACGTACCCCGCTCGCACAAGGCCTATCGCGTGTGAAACTTCCCGCGCACCCCCCAAATACACGTACCCCGCTCACACAAGGCCTATCGCGTGTGAAACTTCTGTGCAGCCCCCAAATACAAACAGGCACCCCATCCACCCTGGGCATGCCCCACAGGCAGCCTACGCCACAGGAGGGGTTCTTTTTCTATGCTATTTACCTGGCGCAAGCGGGGTACGTGTATTCTGGGGCATGTGCAGGGAGTTTTACGCGCGTTTTCGCTGGCGCGAGCGGGGTACGTGTATTCTGGGGTGTGCGCAGGGAGTTTTACACGTGTTTTCGCTGGCGCGAGCGGGGTACGTGTATTCAGAGGGGTCCGCGGGGAGTTTTACATGCATTTTCGCTGGTGTGAGCGGGGTACGTGTATTCTGGGGCTTGCATGGGGAGTTTTACACACGTTTTCGTGGTTGGGGGCTGTATGCTGGTCCACTGGCCTTTGCGCCATGTACTGGATTTGTGTGCTGATCATGGCGCACAGGGCAGGGTTGGGGACGTTACTGCCGCTGCTGCAGGGTCGCTGCACCACTCTGCACCACAGCTGGTTATGGATGTTGAAATCCATGAATACGCTGTGCGCTGAAATGGGTTTTGGCGCACGCGGCTGGTGCAGACTGCCGCACGTGCACACTGTGCGCCAGCTGCGTGCGCCATTTGTGCGCTGATTTCTATGAATTACGCCCTTACTAGTGTATTATAAAATTACACAAAGCCAGGATAAGGTCATGCATCTTCATACACTCACACAGATAGACACTGAAATTGAAAAGCTCCCAGCTGAAATAACACCACTGCCTGTAAATCACATCCTTCTGCTTTATTACCCACACCTTCACAAATGCATACATTCTATGATTTCTATACAGTTTCTGCCATTTAGCTTATAAACATTGCAAAATAAGTATATCATTATTTCTTCTATCTCCTAACATTCAATAACACAGCCTTAAGAAACCAAGTGAGATTCATACGTTTAGTATTCTACTCATTTGCAAAGCATGTTGAACTAACATATTCTAAGTAAAATATAAAGGCTGCACATAGTCAAAGGAAACTGCATGCACACACTATGTTCAGATATCAAACAAGAATACTACTACAAAAACATACAAATCAACGTCTAAATTAACATCAGTGCTATAAACAGAAAAATTACTAACTTCTTTCTTTTAGGTTTGCAGTGAAGACCACTCTCCTGAAAAGCAGCAGCATCTGAAGTACAAACAACAACTCAGAAGAAACCTGCTCATTCCACACAAAAAATTAACTACAATACTACCATAATATTCTTAATGTTATTCAAACACACTGTGGGGTTGATTCATGGAATTTGTGTGCCAAAAATGGAGATTTGTCCACCATTCTGCCCACAAATCCCCATTTGTTAAACAGGGATTAGCACTCAGAATGGCACACAAATCCCAGTTTTTCGGCGCACAAATGACATAATTCAGCCCCTAGAATGTTAGTATTACAGAACAAAGAACTGTTTTAATTCCATACCATTAGATTTAGTATTAGTGCTTCTCCTCACCACTAGCTTACTTTCTACTGTCATCTGAACCTCAGTATAGTAACACACAAATACAAGTATAGCCTTCCTAACTAGTTGTAGTTGCCCAATGCACAATCACACACCACCACATACATCCTTACCATCATACTCAGAAACTCATGCACACAGCACACATACATTGCAGAACAGCCCAACGCATACCTTCTTTTTTTTCAACAGACCCCAAAGAATGCCTACCAAAAAGCAAATCCGTAGAAAGCAACGCAGAAGTAGAGCAAATGAAAATAAGTGTCCAAAATAAGCATCCATCTCTAGCAGAATTTGTACAAAAAGTTCAAACAAAAGATCTAATAGAGTCATTAAGCGAAACAAAACAAAACAAGCTTCCAATACAAAAACTTTCCCTCCTCTTTCAAAATGTAAAACAAAACAGAAAGTGATTAACAAGAATTCAGCTACCACTACTGCTAACACTGCTCCTATAAATCTTGATGTAGTGGCAAGTAACCATACCAAAAAAAGTATTTTAGAAAAAATGCTCCGCCACAGAGTCCTTCAGAATCTTATAAAAACAGGAGAGAAATCATGCCCAACCCTTAAAACATACCGTAGAAAATGAATCTTAGAAGCTTTGATAGCCAGTGCAATCCTTCTCAAAAGGAAGTTATTTATTTTAGTCTTAAACAGAATGAAACCACTAACAAAACTAACAACTAAATTACAAAAAAGACTTATCAATAAACGGAATGTCAACAAAAATAACTTCTTAAATATCTGTGGAGGTGAATGGAGTCACACCACGAGCACAGAACCATATTTCAATGAAGAAGCATACAAATAAAAGCAGACAAACACAATTGCCATACATAGCAGTGGACGAGGGTATGAAAAACTTAATAATGGCATAATGCAACAAGAAATACTGCTTACAAAAATATCCCCAGAAAACTCAGTATCACCTCTCCATTCGACTGAACCAGAACGTCCAGTATACAAATGGCCGTGCACGTCAATGTGTAACATTGCCAAAAGATCTTTCAAATCTTTACGCCAGTTCCTCAATCAGTATGTGAAAGGCAAAGACAAAATCAAAATGAAACTACTACAAAATATGGATACCTGTCCAGTGCGCAAATACACAGGACTACAAAGACATTCATTAGCCTGCATTTCAAGACCTATTTGCAAAAGCACCTTCCATCATATCAAAATGATATCAACACAACATTCAACTATAAGAAATCAAGTCTATAAACTGTACTATGCTAAAGGTCCTGTTTTAGCACTAGCCATTTTAAATAACAATCTTCTACATGGTACAGCCAAAGACCCATTCGAAGAAAAAGCGCATATCCAGAGAAAATATTTTGGAAGTGAAAGCCACTTACAAAATGCAATAGCTTTCCAACAGACTAGCAACAATTGTACAGATGGGAACCTTCTACTACACACATACAAAAAAGAAATACTGAAATTTAAAAGTACATCTGCTGAAGTACCAAACCATGTGTGTGTGTGTGTTGCTGCAGAACTTTTTATAAAAGTAACACAAAAACTGTAGACGTAACATACAAAATAGAAGACAATGAAGATTCCACATGTTTGAATTAGCTCTCTACCTTATAGCAGAAAACAAATATGAAATAACTGACCCCTTAATACTTTGCACTTACTGCACTACAAAACTTGACAACAACCAAACTCCTTCACGTGCTATCACAAATAACTTGGAATTACTCCCACTACCAAAACCCCTGCAACAACTCATATTATATGAGAGCATAATGATTCAAACAGTGCACCCATTTCAAGCAATAATACGCCTCCAACCAAAAAACAGCAAAATATCTCCCTCTGAATTAGTGAAAGGCATTCGTGGCAAAGTAGTTTATTTACCATTAGATCTGAAAGAAAATGTGCACATTCTGGGAGCGCAACGTCCAATAGAGCAATCTTTAATTGTCTTAGTAAATGGTGTACCTACAAAAGACAAACAAATTTGGCAACAACTCGTAGACTTACATAAAGTTAGACAAGCCTTGCAATATCTAAAAGACAATAATGAATTCTACAAAGAAATGAATATTGAAGAAAATTTGAGGGAAACCACTGAAATAATTCAAGAGTCACCAGAAACTGGTCAATTAGAACTTCTAGATCCTGCTACAGTATCCAATATTTTAGACCATTATACAATTCATCCATTACACTCTAAAGACACCATAGATGATGCACTAGAAACATACCAAATGCGACAAACCAAAGGATCACCAATCAGCATATGGGAAAAAAGTATAGAAGCACATGCTTTTCCTCTACTCTTTCCTACTGGGAAATGAGGAAGGTACGATGATAGACCCATTCAGATAACAGCATCAGAATACCGCTCGTTACGAATGTATTCTGAAGATCCCAGATTTAGGCAAAATGTGGAATACATATTCCACCTACTCTTTGAAAGTGAACTAGCAACTCTATTCTATGGAGTTGCACACACATTGAAATCAGGTACCCACTTTCAAAATATGTCAGCTACGCAATTACTACAAAAAGTGCAAGAAAAAGATGAGGTTTTACAATCAAGCATTACAAATCTGTTTGCAAACAATGCGTGGTACTAAAGTGTACTGGTTCCAATGTCACGGAGATGTACGTTGTATGATAAGAAACCTTTGCCCGCCCACTTGGTTTGTTAAATTAAGTTGTGCAGAATATGCATGGGAAGATTTACATGATTTCCTATGGATAGCAAACAAAAACAAAACAAACATATATATATAACACCTGGAGAACTTTACTCTCTAGATCCTGTTAATGTTTCAACATATTTCCATCATCGCTTCATTGCTATGCTACACTTTATTTGTAATAAAACTGTTCCTCCCCTCGGAGAAGTGCAACACTTCTTTTGAGAAAAGAATACCAAGCCAGAGGCGCACCACATATCCACATGCTTTGATGGATTAAAGATGCTCCTAAATTTGGTCAAGATAGTGATGCCACTGTTTTACAGTTTATCGAAAAATATGTCACTTGTGTAATTCAACCAGAAGCAACAAATAGTGATCTTCATGCACAAATTGTACAATTTCAAAGACACAAATGTGGGAAATATTGTCATCGCAAATACAAAAACAAAGGGAAATACTACACCAAATGCCACTTTGGTTTCCCTAGACCAGTTACAGAAACAGGTGAAGTGAACAACTTCATGTCTTCAGTTAGACATAGTGTTAAAGGTAAATCACCTAAGAACACATATTACATAAAAAGAACAGAAGAAGCAAAATATATCAATGATTACAATGCAATCATTGCCCTCTTATGGAATGCAAAAATAGATGTGCAGTACATTGCAGACAATTCCACTGCAGTTGCACGATATGTCACAGCCTACTTAACCAAAGCAGAAAAAACAGAGCTTCAAGACCTCTGGAATGACCTATCATAGGACAAAACACTGTCTCAGAAATTGTACAGTTTAGGCATAAAAATGATCCCAACAGCCAAGACATTTTGAAAAACAATTTACTGGACACATACTACCCAAACAGGAGTACCACTTTGGAAACCATGTGTCTATACCACATAGCCCACAACTTCACATACAAAAATAATACAAAACCCAATGAAAATAAAGGTAGATACAGAGTGACAAATTGTGAAGGCAGCTTAGTGAAACTTACCAAACGAAGCTTAATTAATCATATCAAATTGTCATTAAAAACTCCTCAACATAAAGAACTATATTACATGTCCCTGCTGCAACTTTTAAAACCGTGGGGAAAATAAGAAGAGATACTAGATATCTATGACTCCTATGAAGACGCTTTCAAAGCAAATGAAAGCACTATAACTAATGTAAACGTTACACAGTACAAAACAATGTTGCACAATGAACAGCAACACGAAGAAGAACTCCAGGCCCAACTAGATAAGGACACTCCTGACAGTAGTTAACCTTCTGTAACAGGAAGCCAAGAACCCCTGGGACAACCACTAATAGCAAATGAGGCAGAATTAGCTATGACAGAAGTAGAAAACACCATGTGTCACTATGAAGAAGATACAGAAGACTTAACTGTACTGCAATCAAAACTGAACAAAGAGCAGCGTAGCATTGATCAAGAAGAAACAAAAGAAATTCGACATGGTGTACAACATGAAAATAAAGAATGTACCTGCCAAAATTACAAACCTATACTACTATATGTCAGTGGTGAAGCTGGTTCAGGCAAAAATTCTTTAAAAAATCATCAGCAAGGTCCTTCAACAATTGGCAAACAACAAACTGTCAGCTGTTGTAACTGCCCCCACAGGTTTTGCTGCCTACAACATAGGCGGTGTCACTTTACACTGATTACTACTCCTTCCAGTAGAACACCAAACAAATTAGAATATTACAAACTTTCTACAGAAGCTGCAATGAAACTATGCAGAGTGTTAAAACAAATTAAAATGCTACTAATAGATGAAGTGAGCATGGTCTCCAACCTAATGTTGGCTTTGATTCACCTCAGATTACAGGAAGTACTCAAAACAAACTATGAAGAGCTCGTTGGAGGAAAGCAAATTATTGTTTTCGGAGATCTTCTTCAATTGACACCAGTGAAATGTGAACCTATTTTTAAAACCTTAGGACACAAACTCTGTCGTAAAACTGTTGGCAGCATAGGAAATGTTAACCTTTGGCAACATTTCCAATAGAGAGAATTAACAGAAAACATGCGCCAGTCTACAGACCTCACCTACGCCATCATTTTTAAAAGCATTAGAGTTGGTGTACTATCTCAAGAAGCACAAGAAATATTAAAAACCCAGCACATCCATGCACTTTATGGCCATAACTCATGTGCTACTAATGTCATGGAACAATTAGCACACAAAAATATCAATTGTATGTCCTTGATGCCAAATCTTGCAAGCTGTTCCAAATTCAATGAAACAATGTTGAAAAAAGAAATGCAACCAATAATTGAAATTTGCTCCACAGACAAACTGGACGTACATGGTATGACACTACCCATCTGTCAGCAAGCCACAACAAGACTAAATATCTTAGAAAACTCAATCTCCAACACAGCTGGTTTGGAGAAAATATTAAAATTATCTTTAAACTGTAAAGTAATGCTTAAGCGTAACCTTGACGTGGAGTAAGGACTTGTTAATGCAGCACTTGGTACAGTCGTTGGCTTTCAAACACACCCACGTAACAACAACATTCAGTTTGTCAATATTCTCCTTGACAAACTATCAGAAAAAAAAGGATAGGATGCTCAACAGCTCGATTCCTTCTTTTCAAAGACATGTATGTATGCAGAGAACAATTTTCTCTAACTCTAGCATATGCAGTCACCATTCACAAATCACAAGGTCTTACCATAGATAAAGCATTGATAGATATTGGGTACACAGTCTTTAAAGAAGGCATGAGCTACGTAGCACTATCACGCTTACGTACACTTGACTGTCTATTTCTAATCAACTTTGATGCAAGTAAAGAAAACGCTGATATTCCTTGAATTTTAGAATACAATAGACTACGTTCACTATACACCCCCATCTAAAAACCTATCCTGTTTCACAAAAAGCAAAATGTTGTAAAAGAAAACTACTTCAAACAGAAATGCAACAGGATCTCACTGCAAATCCTCCAAAGAGAATAAAAGAAGCTAATACTTCATCAGTTACTACAACCAAAGAAGAATGTACTACTCAAAGTAACTCAGGTACTTCGTCAAAGAAGCAACACACACTCCAAAGAAATGACTTGGACACAGAACCATCTGATCCATTCAAATGTTCAAATATAACTGGTGTAAATTGCTACGCAAATGTAGCAATACATATTCCATTTCAATTGCCACCAATTGTTGACAACATTTGCTTACACAATACAGACCAACTGTGTTTGCAAATGTTAGTCCTTCATTGAAATGCAAGCAACAATCCTGACAACACATATAGGGGGTCATTACGACCCAGGCGCTAATTGCGCCAACATTACCACCACGGTGTAAACCATGGTGGATGGCGGATTTACCGCCCCATTCCAAGGTGAGTGGGACGGTAAATCCCCATTTCCCATTTTCCCTTCCCCATTCCCATTTTTGCCCCATAGGGTATAATGGGAGTGGGGAAGGCGCTAATTACGCCACCGTAAATTACGGTGGCGTAATTAGCATCATGACAGGTTGGCGCCATGGATTTTAACGGCTGCTAAAAGCAGCCGTTAAAATCAGAATCAGGCGTTAAGGGTTAATGACGGCGTTAACCCTTAACGCCTGGGTCGTAATGAGGCCCATAGTGTTCATGGAATAAAACAAGAATTGGACTACTGTACTGGAATGTTGAAATTCACTATAAACTCACAAGAAGATCCACAAGAATTTCTAATGTACTTACTACAAGTACTGGAAAACAAAAACATACCTATAAATGAAATCTTCCAGATTTCATACATGTGGAAACATACATGCACTCTGTGCAAAAATATGGCACAGGAACAAATCCCTTATGAACGTTTTGTGTATGTACCCATACCTAACTGTGAATCCGTTCCATTTCAGCAACTTGTACAAAATGCAAACCATGGTATATTATGTACTACCTGCAATTCTGATAATCGCTCCACCTTACAAATACAAACACATAGTAAATATGTAATATTAATGCTTCTACGGTACAATGCAGATGGTACCAAAAACAACTGCAAGCTGACTGGATTCACACATGGTCAAGTATCACTTGGTAAGAAAACCTTCACAACAATAGGTATAATCTGCCACGCAGGAGCCACAACCAATGCAGGTCACTACACTGCATATATAAAAAAGAATTGTGGATGGTTCCAATGTAATGATAGTACCATTACTCTAAAACAGAGATTACCAGCAAATCTTATAAACGCTTATTTAATCTTCTTAAAACCAAAATTTTAATCTGTACATAAACATTAACAAAACTTCAATTAGAAAACTATAAACAGTTAGAATACGCCAACAGGTATCTAACTGCCCCAAGATTTTGCAACAACCAAACAAATAAATCAATACCACTAATAACTAATCTGTGCATAAACATTAATAAAACTTCAATTAGAAAACTATTGTCATGATCTTGGCCTTGCGCGGAGGTAGCACGTACACCTACCTCCCCGTTGGGTCTTGGGGCCTGGAGTGTTAACAGCACAGGCTTCCGTGACCCTCCGGGGAAAGAGGGTTAGGGTCCGCTGTTTGGGTAGGTTGGGGTGGTTAGGAAAACCGGGTAACAAGGCAGGAAAGGGAAAAAAGGAGGGATAAGGGAAGGTTTAGAGGTTTAGATGAGTTGCCCCTCCTGGGGTTTTATTAAGCAATTGAAACTTTGCCCTGCACTCCTTCACTTGAGCACATATTCTGGTTAAAAACCTAGATGCTGCTTTCTCTAGATTTCACAAGCAAACAGCATTGCCTTTTCTGCAATATGAGTATTACAGCATACCCACTGATCAGCAAGAACATAAGATCACAAACACATTTGAATTACATTGGTTGCAATAAGGTAACAAAAGGAAAGCACTTAGCTTCGGTTGTCAGCAGGAGACTCGGGGTTAATTCACCAGTGTTCTATCTTGCTGTGCAAACAACGGAACTCCGCTACAAGAACCAAAAAACAGGAGTGAGCGTACATACTCTTGAGAATCAGATCATACATTGACATGCCGCCGGAACCCGGCTTTAACGTTAGCAACATTAGAGTTTTAGACGAAGCATGAGTAACTTGTGCCTGAGCTGCGGCTCGCAAAGTAGCGAATGTACAGTGCCGGTGCTCCGATCGCAGGATTAACTGTGCCGGAGTTCCGGCCGTAGGATTAGCAAGGGTTAAAGTGTCGGGAAACCCGACTCCGCTTCACTACTTGGTGCGGAGCTGCACGGCTTCAAATATACACAATGCCGGGCTCCGAGACACCACTGTCTGTGAAGCGTAGTTCTGAAGAACGCCCGACACACTATACGAGTGCTCGGACTGGTAGCCAACAAACGATTAAAAGTGCACTTATCTGTAGAAATCAGCGGGGCCTGCAGAGATCGCAGGCGGGGTGTGGCCCCGCTGATAGCTGCCTGCAGGAGCCCACTGGAAACACGTCTTGCCTCTTCAAGATCCCATAGCGCAAGCGGCGTCTCACATGTTCCTGGCACGCATGCGCGTTTTGCAGGGCGGTGTCCAGAAGCTTCCCGGTGGCTCTCATGTACGCAAGGCTGCTGGGAGTTGTAGTCTGGTTCCTTCTTTCCTTGTTTTGAAGGACTAGGGGGCTGGTTTGCCCACACCTAGCTCTTTGCCTGCAAAGGACACAAAGCAAGGTCCTAAAATAAAGAGGTTTTAACCTCTGTGTTACCCTTTTCCTGTGATTCCCACCACTTACAACGTTTTGGTGCTGCATGCTCCCTCCAACCACCTGGGGAATCCTGACAACTATAAACAGTTACAATACACCAACATGTATCTAACTGCCCCAAGAATCTGCAACAACCCAACAGATAGATGAGGAACTTGAGAATATAAATAAAAAACTATAACTAGTTACAATTCGACAACAGGTATCTAACAATCTGCAACAAGCCAACAGATAGATCATTAGCCAGAAACAACAAGTAAACACTGAAAACAAAGAATGAAATGTACTGTACCATAACAAAACAAGTTTTTTTTTATCCAACATGGATTTTCTTTCCCACAGACCCAATGATTTAAGCAACAAACACAGAAACTGAGCAAATTGCAAAGTACACTGGTTTGTAAACTGCTAAATATGAGGGTTGACATAAAGCAGAAATGTCTATTATTCAATATAATAAGTCTTTATAAACTGCCTACACTAACATGATCTATTCTTTTATCACAGAAATTGAAAAAGAATATCTGCTCCAGTTACCCACATCATGAAAAAAATATATCCAATCAGAAAAAATCAAACATTAAGTATATTATAATAAATACAACTCATAAATACTGCTCCATAACACAACCGTTGAAGCAAACATCTAACCATACACCAAAATACAAAATGTTCCCTTCCATGGATATGTTATACTGTAGTGCTTGTTACCAAACCATCCCCAAACCTTGAAGAAGAAAATAAACGTTTTGATGAAACATCCATCCCTTCATCCCCTCACAAATCATCCCCTCACAACCAGCCTGTGTTAAACCCTAATTCCCCTATATTCGTTTCGGTTTCTGCTTCCCCCTGTATTTCTCTTGATTGATGTGTGTGTGTGTGTGTGTATTGACATTTTTTTTATGTTATTTGTAGCGGAAGAGTTTGAGGCAAACATTTTTTTTAAAAAGAGTTACAATGTCCGCGGACAGCGCGCCTGTTTGAGCTGGCCGTAAGCAATAGAATATGGATGTTCTAACGGCAATACACCTACCCGTACCAATCGCAACCAAGATGGAACTGATCTTAGAACGCACCAGCAGTTCAAGTTGTGCGTAAATGAACAGAATGGGGCATCCTAAGGACATTATACCGTTCTGTACTGCTCACAAACAAGAAAAAAAATGTTCTTAGAACACACTGGGTTTCCGGGATGTCTGTAAATGAACAAAATGGGAGTGTCCTAAGGACACTATACCTGTCCGTACCGTCCGCAGCCAAGATGGAACTGTCCGTAGAACAAGCGCAGTGGCCGGCATGTCCGTAGTCAAACAAAATGGAGGTGTCCTAAGGACACTGTACCTGGCTGTACAGTCAGCAGATCATGTACGCACATGCGCACTACACCTATAAGTACTGCGTACATCGCGCCTGTCCGTAACTGTCGTGTCACTTGTGTCGCACTTTTAATTAGTTTCAGAACCTGAACACTGTCCGTAGAACACCTGCGCCCACGTCCGTTGCTCTGCATTTGCTGTACAACGGGCACCCATTTCCCTCGCGGATGTGTTCACAACGTCATCATGTGACCGCACCCATGCTGAGCGTGTGGACTAATTTGCACAGTTTGTCTGCTTCTGCAACATTTTAAAAGAACTTATACAAACATGGGAAATTATTTTACAGTATAAAATCACCATTTCACATGTCCCATACAATGGCCCTACCTTTCAACGTATGGTTTAGAATTTTTGCAATGCTTTTGAGTGATCAATATGGTCACGAGCCGCACCCCTCTGCCCCTATAAATGGCCACACCCCCGAGCTCATCTTCATTGTGCTTCTGGCCATAGCAGATTGAGGTGTGCTGCCTTTACTGCTGTAGCAAACATTAGCCGACTAATCCTTATGGCATCCATGGCTACTGTTGCTTCATTAGCCTCAGCACCACCCCCAAACCCTCCACCGCCACCACCTCCCCAAGGGCCTGCAGAGGGAAATACGGGTGAGGATGTAGAGAGCGAGGAAGAAGAGGAAGAAGAGAATGAGGTGGAGGAACTCCGCACTACAAGCACTCGCCGGGAGCCGTGGGTGTGGCGGTTGTTTACCGTTTTTGGGAACGTACCAAAAGCAGGTGCGAACCAGGTCAGGTGTAACCAGTGCAAGTTGGTGCTGAGTCGCGGGAGACCTGGTGCGTACAGCTTTGGTACGACAACCATGAAGTGACACCTAACTCTGTTCCACAGTGCGGACATTCGCAAGGTGGTGCCATGTGAAGAACGTAGTAGATTGAGTTCCTCCACAGCAACCTCTGTGTCTGATCCTCTCACCACAAGAGACACTCCTTTGGGGGAGCACATCCCTCCAGCTGCCTCACAAGCTATTCGCAATGCTGTTGACCCTTACCTTTTGAGGGTCACAATATTGTGTATGTGCTGCGACGCAGTACTCTGCAGGGGGGAGTGTTTTCGAAGTGCTTTTGAGGCTACGGTCACGGAGCACCAGAAGAACTGCCCCCTACCTAAGTAAAGCATACCCTACATCTTTCTCTCTCCACCTGCCCTTTCTTATCCCTGTGGTTGGTGTCCCTTCCTTACCCTCCTTTGCCCTCCTCTCCTAGTGTGTCATGTGCTAAAAAGCAATAAACTGGAAAACAACAAAAATGACAAAAAAGGCTCTTTTCAGAGCCGCCTTTCTCAGTTTAACAATAGAACTATCAAGTGACCGTTGTAAGCCCCCGCACATTTTTCAAAAAGTCTGCGGACAGTCGTAGGATGCACAAAAATGAAGGGTGCAAGCGGAGCAAAACCAATGCACTTTTCGCTGGCAGTAGTGGTGGCTCTGAAAAGAGCCTTTCAGTGGTGTTTTGTGTGTTTCAAAAACTGTGGATTCGAAAAAACAGATTGCCAAACTGATGACTATGAATCCAAAAAAGGTCGCAATGCATTTTGTACATTGCGAAGAAAAATCTGATTGCCAGCATATGTGAGATGGACTCCATCTCTGCGAAAAATGAAAGTGCTGCGAAACAAAATGTTTTCATTGTGGAATGAGGACATGCCAAGATCTCTTAGAAAGGCACAAACTTGGGTGTGAGGCCATACATTTTTTAATGTATGGGTATGCAGTATATAAAATCCATAATGGCTTACAACTGCAGTGCTTATAACTTTGTTCTTCGGTGCATGGCCTTCGACCATGCACAAAAAACTATACGTCCTGGCCCAAGACTCTAGGCCCTGGCCACAACCAGCACAGCATATTACACCCATGGTTGCTTATACATCATTAACACACCCATACAATGAAACATTGTAACTAACTACCACACCATATTACACCCATTGGGGCGTGTGAAGACACTATGTACAAATGTGCTGTTGGGTGCATGGCCTTTGGCCATGCACCCATGACTGCAGCCCCTCCCCACAGCCACCTGAGTAATGTACTACCACACCATACGACACCCATTGTGGCTTGTAAGTACAGTCCGTATAAATGTGCTATTGGGTGCATGGCCATTGGTCATGCACCCATGATTGCAGGCCCTCCCAACAGCCACCTGAGTGATGGGTGATTCTACAGGTGTATGTATAGTTGTGGTATGTTGCAGTGGATGAGGCCATAGTATGGACTCTTAATTGTTTGTCCGTAGATATTGCAATGTGTGGGTGTGCAGCAGCTTATAACTCTAGTGCTTTGAACTTTGTTGTTGGGTGCATGGCCTTAGGCCATGCACCCAAGTCTCTACACACTCTCCACAAGCACCTAATCCATAAGCAAGACCCAAGACTCTAGGCCCTGGCGACAACCAGCACAGCATATTACACCCATGGTCGCTTATACATCATTAACACACCCATACAATGAAACATTGTAACTGGACCATGTACTCAATGTATAGTTGTGGTATGTTGCAGTGGATGAGGCCATAATGTAGACTCTTATTTGTTAGTCTGTAGATATTGCAATGTGTGGGTGTGCAGTAGCTTATAGCTCTAGTGCTTAGAACTTTGTTGTTGGGTGAATGGCCTTCGGCCATGCACCCAAGTCTCTACACACTCTCCACAACCATCTGATCCATAAGCAATACTACAGGTGTATCCATTGATGTGACATGCAGCGGTGGTTGTGGCCAGGGCCTACGGTCTTGGAAGTATGGCCGTCGGCCTACGGCCATGCACCCAGGACTCTAGGCCCTGGCCACAAACAGCACAGCATATTACATCCATGGTCGCTTATACATCCTTAACACACCCATACAATGAAACATTGTAACTGGACCATGTACTGAATTCGTACTCAGGACTCCAGGGCCTGGCCACACCTACCAGATACATAAGCGAATTTATGGCTGTGATGTATGAATGTGATGTCCTGCAGTTCTTGTAGGTGGGGTCTAGACTTTTCGGTGTGTGGCCTACAGCCTTCAGCCATGCACCCAAAAGACTACGTCCTGCCCACACCCACTGCACTATGTAAAATCCATGTTGGCTTATAAATTTAAAGTTTATAAGTTTGTTCTTGGGTGCATGGCCATGCACCGAAGACTGCAGGTCCTCCGCACAACCACCTCAGTGATGTGCCGTAGTACGGGTGTATCTATAGGTGTGGTATGCTTCAGTGCCTCTGGTCAGAGGCTGGACTCCTAGCTGTATGTCCATAGATATTAGAGGTCATGGGTGTGCAGTGGCTTAGACCTCCAGTGCTTATAACCTTGTTCTTGGGTGCATGGCCTTTGGCCATGCACCCAAGACTGTACACACTCCCCACAAAGAGCTAATCGACAATCAATGCTACAGGTGTATCCATGGGTGTGACATGCTGCGGTGGTTGTGGCCAGGGCCTAGAGTCTTGGAAGTATGGCCGTCGGCCTACGGCCAACGGCCATGCATATAAGACTCTAGGCCCTGGCCACAACCACCGCAGCATGTCACACCCATGGCGGCATACGAATGAATGGCATACCCATAGGAAAAAGTAATGTAAAGACAGCATGTAGACAATTTCAATGTTCGCTAACAGCACGCGTGTCCTTAAAACAATTTCAAGTTCGTTGTGCACAGCACGGACTGAAATACTACCCTTATTAACAGCCTAATTCTGTGTACGTACAAACATGGCAAACAAGGCGGCCATAGCAAATAAATACATCATGAACACCTACCGCCACAACAAATGCAGTTTTTCATCCATGTCTTACTGTCTGAACCTCCCCAAGCACTTTGACACAGCAAACTAGATTGCGAAATTGCTTGTTGGTGCTGGTACCGGCTCCGCTGTCGGCGGATCCAAGATGTCGGGCGCATCCAAACAATCTGACGCAGAACACGTCTCGCTGCAGCCAATCAGCGGAGACGTTGCGTGTCCGCATTCATGACGCCAGCCCCTTAGCCAATCAGTGTCTTGTCCGTGAAGCGAACAGGGAAGTGTCACAGCGGAGCGGACATAGATATCACTAATTTTTTGAGACCTACTTTTTGGTCATTTTAAAGAAAAGTACTACACGGAAGGTCACCAAATTTACAAAAGCATGCTTTCGGGACCATGCCCCTGCCCCTGCCGCATATTTGATGAAAATCCATCCAGCGGTTTGGCCTGTAGCCGGGCGCAAAGTTTTTTCCCCATTCAGTCTATGGGACAAAACAGACGTTTTGGGACCCCCCCCTATAACTTTGCCCCCCTGGACCAAACCTCACCAAACTTTGGATACAAATTTAAAGTGGCCCATATACTTATTTTCCAAAGTTTTTTGAGGATTCGTCCAGGGGCAGCGGAGTTATAAACCACTCAAAAAGTGCTCTTCCTATGGAAACAGGAACTTAACCATAACTACACGACCACTACCGTGGCCATGTAATATATATTCAAGGAAAGGCTTAAGTTGCAAGGACGTTAAGGTGAGAACATAATGCAACAAAACCTTGGAAATTCAGCTAAAGCCACCTTACCTGTATGCCCCATGTTGCGCAGCCTATGACCACTGTGATGACATCACAGATCACATCACTGATGATATCACTAATTACATGTTGTATGAGAACAATGATGACATTACTAATCACATCACTGATGCTATCACTGTTAACAACTCTAATTGCATTGTATATAAATGATTACATCAATAATGAAATTAAACATAATAGAACGTGTAAGTTAACTCATGGAAACTTTGATTACCTTAATAATAAATTAGGCCGTGGCCTTGGCCATGACAAAGACTGTGGTCACTGGCCAGCTAGTGGTTGCTTAGTGTTCAGAAATACCAATGCCATAGTTAAAAACCATGCCTAGGAGGCATCACTGTTTTAAAATATACAGTGGGTAACATTGAAAGCTGTAGTCAGTGGCCATGGCTAAAGGCCTTAGCTAGTTTCCATTAACATGTCAGAATATACAGTTGGCACAGCCACTCGCTAGTATTGTGTTGAAGACCATGGCTAGTAGCTGGTTAGTGTATATAATATACAGTGGACATGATCGAAGGCCATATCTAGTGGCTTGTTAGTGTTGTGTAATACACAATGGGAAAGGCCAAAGGTCATCACCTATTGCATTTTATTATTTTAAAATATATAGTGGACATGGCAAAAAGATTTATGAACTGCTCAAGGTCAATGGCTATGGCTAGTGGCCTATTTATATTTTAGAATATATAGTGGGCACAGCCAAAGATTGTGGCCAGTGGCCAGTATTGCGCTAAAGTCCATGGCTAATGCTAATGCCTAAACCGGTTGAAAGCTGTATCCACTGGTAAAGGCCAAAATCTATGGTTGGTAGCCTGTTGGTGCACATGGATGAAGTTTGTGACCACTGTCCATAGCGGAAGGCCATGACTAGTACCCATTCATGTGTTAAAATATATTTGGCCAAGCACACTGACCAGGGCTGAAAGCCATGCTTATTTAATGCCAGTTACTGTTGTAATGTAATTAGTGATGTCATCAGTGATGTGATCTGTGATGTCATCACTGTGGTCATAGGCTGCGCAACAGGGGGCGTGAAGTTAAGGTGGCTTTAGCTGAATTTCCAAGGTTTTGTTGCACCTTAACGTTCTTGCAACTAAAGATTTTTCCTTGAATATCAAGGTTTTTTTTAAAATGTGTTGCGTTGCTCACCTTGACGTCCCTGTAACTAAAGTTTTTTCCTTGAATTTCAAGGGTTTTGTCATTCCATAAATAATTAAACTTAATAATACGGACAATTTGGCTAAACAAAACAATGTATTGTCTAGTAAGTAATATAAAAAGCAATTATGCAACCACATTCCCCCCAAATACACCTGTTGTTACAAAAAATGTGTTTGCATATGTACTTAGCTTTTTTAAGTATTTACCTGTATATGTACTGTTCTTGAATAGTTATTAAGGTGTTAAACTAACTGTGTAGAAAGACTACTCTCGATATATTTTTTAAATGTTTTATAGCTGCGTCTCCCAAGGATGCATGCGTGGCTACATGCAGCAATGACTGGGGGGTTACCTGCATGCGCAAAATGAGCCAATAGATGTCGACATCCTTCAATGAAGCTATGTATTTTCGCACCTAATACGCCAGCCAATCATATCACGCGATGCAGCTCTATGCCTACACGTGACTTTCATGCCATCTGACATAAGCTGCGTGTGTGAAATGGGCCAATAGGATGTCAAACTCTTTTAATGCAGCTACCAATCTTCGTGCATGATTCAACAACCAATAAAATCATGGGCTGTGGCTCCGCACCTACACGTAACTTTCATGCGCGTCTACGAACGATCCAATCAAACATTGTGATATATTGACATGGCTATGCCCACACTGTTTGACGACATCTGCGCATACAAAACTGTGCAATCAGACGGCACAACAGTGTGTAGCCGCAAATAATCATCACACCCACAAAAAAAGTTCATATTTATCATTGCTTTCTGTACTTGCAGGTGAAAGGGTTTCTCAGTAACTGCAACCACTTTTTGCACTTTTGCCCTTAAATTCCGGATTTTTTTTACCCACCTTTGCGCTAATCCTATTTCCCTTTGTACTGTGATTTGTTCAGTTTGTGTATTTTTTGTTTTACTTTTTTCTTTTTTTAAAAAACTTTTTAGATTTTTTGCAGCATTGGGCCTCATTACGAGTTTGCTGGTCCAGATACAATGGTACCAGTAAGCTTGCCGGTACTGTTGTATCCGGACCAGCAAAGTTAGCGTTGTGCTCGCGGGTACCTTTCATTCAGGTCTGACCTGGCGGAATGCACAGGCACCGTAATGATTGGTGCCAGTGCTACAGGCATCCCCATTCCCATTGAGCCCTATGGGGCTCAATGGGAATGGGGATCACCCGATTCCGGCACCCACGAAAGGGAAATTACCGGGTCTGGCAGGCCGGAATACCCCAGTAATTGCCCATTTGGGGGTGCCGGATTTTTTCACAAGTTTGGAGGTAGCCTGCCTGCATTACAGGCATGACTACCTCCAAACCTGTAATGAGGCCCTTGTCTTTTTTGTCTTCTCTTTTTGATGGTTTTACTTTTTTCTTCCTACTAAGACATTCCACCATGTCTGAACATGAGAGCAAGAGTAGGGACAATGTCATCATTTGGGTCGACAATCCATCACCACCGGGGAAGAACCACACAGGAATGAAAACAGCGCACAGTTGGTGTTTCTTCAAAGTGAAGGAACACTGTTCCAGAAAAGAGGCAGAGGAGGTAATCTTGACCTTCTGTAATAAGACTCTAGGACGTGGGCCTTCTGAAGTTCCATCTCAAAGCCTAGGAACATCAATCATGATCAGACATCTAGTGAGAGTCCATTGGGATGAGGTGGATGACGAATATCGAAAATTGAATATTGAAAAGCACACAAACATCACAAAGGGAAAATGCATGGGGCCCATTCCTTACATAGAAGGCGATTAGCACCACCTGCAGAACCTCCATCCACTAGTGGATCAACAACTGCAAATGAGACCCCTACATCAGCAGTGGTATCCACTACACAAACTCTTCTCTTACTGACCCCCGATCTAACCATGATGTAAAAATGTGTAAAGAATGCTGCGAATGGGTAGTCAAGGAAGATGCCACATTTAACAAATGGCAGAAGATAATCACACAACACCAGATCAACTGCCACTGTTATTTATTTATTTTTTAAGCAGTGATTTCCCCCCTTTTTTCTTAAAAAAATACAAATAAAATACTTAAAAATATATGTTTGTTTTTATTTTAATTTCCCTTGTTATATGTTTCCTCCTTATGGGTTTTCCTCCCCTATTCCACCCCCCTCTTTCCATTCCACCAAAAAGGCCCTTTTAAGAGCAACCTTTTTTACATTACAAGAATAGATAAAATTGAACACAGACTGCAAAAATATATTACAATATCTGTTGCAATTTATTTTATGCAGTTTCAATGCTCAAAATTCCCAATTGTTGTATGTAGCCATATTTAACAGGGGAAACCATTTAGCTGCGAATAAAGGTACTCCAGTCGTTGCTACTTTAGCCGCGCAAGAATAATCCTGCATTCATTGGCTAATACTGTACCTGCGGCTACAAATAATATTATTAACAAAAAATATACAACTGTTTGTACATATAACATGCATTACACATATATATTTCTCAAAAATCTTACCATATATATTAATAGGTGTTTGACGCTTTCTGCCAAATTACCAACTCTGAAAGAAAATAAAATGTACTTAATATTAATGTTAAAGGCCATTTAAACTATGCACTATCCCCACCAGAGTGTTCCTCTGATGTTTATCATAACAAAATAAATACACAATTATTTGTTTTTTTCCATAATGATACTAAAAGAATACTAATTGTATACCAAGTTCACAACCATTAAGAGGTTGTTTTCATTAATCAGGCTATAGAGGAAAAAGCTTCTCGTTGGAGAAAAAAACACTCTTCTGTTACTTTAAATATTTAACATTTAGGTCATTCGAACTAGTTTTTGCAACATCAAATTCGAAAAAGAATTTCCTGCTACACCCATAGTTCGTACACCGATAAAGGCATTTCACTACACTGCACAGATGTTACAATACTATAAAAATATTACTTTATATTAGATGATGACACATGTACAGATTACTATATGCAACCTTCACCAGGAAACCAAGACATATAAGCTAACTATGTCTTCAGTTTTACAAATAAATAAATGAAGACTTGCCAATGCTGTAACATTATTGCGTTGGTTCCAAGTCTTTCCAAAATTGTTAAGTCTGAGAAGTAGAGGGCACTCAGACATCATACTAATTCATTGTGGAGGCAATGATTTGGGAAATTTGCGAGGGGTGTATGTTACTTTAATGATAAAATAAAACATGGGAAAACTAATGGAACTAATTCCTCCCACCATATTTATATTTTCCAATCTCACTCAGAGGCAAAAATGGAGATGGACCATCAGATTTAATGTTAAAATTGTGAAATCCCAGAGGAAGGTTAATAAAGCAGTTTGAGCATTCAAGGTAGACCACAACCAATTTTGGATTTCCAACAACAACATACAGTTCAACACGGCCAATTTCTATAGACATGACAGAGGACACCTAACCGATGAAGGAAATGCAGTGTTCCTTCATAACATCGAAACAGTACTGAAATGATGCTCACCACACAATATACATATATTTATATGCGGTTTATTGGAGTATCAGGATTAGCCCACCGGCTCTGTCAGCAACACAGCTGTAATCGATATTCAGCATTCTTCCCAAGCATCTTTTCCTTCACATTCCATGTTCCATGTTCTACATCTGCTGGTTGCACAATAAGATATTACACAATAAGATATTACACACCTCCCTTCTTTACATGGAAAACAGTAGGAAGAAGATTGGTTCTAGCACAACTTGACTGTATAATGTCAAAAACATAAGGATAAACACCAAATTAAACCTTAAAAACCATGAGATACTTAAATGACATGTTAATACTAAAATCGTAAACATGTATGTACACTGCAGGCATGATTGTCAAAATGTGGTAGGAGTGCGGGAACACAAAAGAGAAATAGAAAGATTCTAACTCACATAATCCTTTAAATATAAAGGCTTCCCACATACACGTTTCGTGTGTTTGTTTACTGTTCCTTGTATCACATTTTTCTTCTCATTCTTACTGTTCCTTCCATAGCTCGTATTCCTATTATCTGATTTATGCCTCATGGATAATGGATTACAACTCTAACATATCCTTTTGACATTCCATACCCTACCATCAGAAACCTTTACAGATCTATGAAACCTCTCTGTGACCTGCATGGGTCCTGACCACTTGGCATGACTACTTGCAGATATTTGGGGAAGTTTCACTTTCACTCAATCACCTACTTTAACATCACATTCTTTCACCACCTTTCTGGCATCAAATTATTTTTTGTTCTTTACCTGTGTGTGGAGTTTTTTCTTTGCACCTCCTTGAAGTCAATATCCTTCTTTTGAGCTCTACCCAACCATGAAGGGCAACCCCTTGTATTGGGTTTCCTGCCTCTCAGTATCTAGAATGGTGATACGCCTGTAGTAGAATGTGGGGTAAACCTATGTGCAACAATAGTATCTTCAACAGCTTTCTTCCAGTCACCATTCCTTGCTAGAGTCCCTTTAATGCTGTTCTAAATGACTTTGTTAAATCTTTCAACAATTCCATTAGTTTGGTGATGATATATAGGACTAGTTTTGTGCTCAACACCGTTATCCTTAAGAAACCATTTCATGACTTCTGACAATAGCTGTACACAATTATCGGTGATGATAGTGGTGGGATATCCTTCCCTTCTAAAAATCAAATCCAAAAATGAAATGATGTCCTTAGAGCATACATTTTTTACCCACTCAATTTCCACCCATCTGGATAGAATGTCGAGTACTATGCAATACTTTAAAATCCCTTCACTTCTCACTGGACCTACAATATCCATACCAACCCATTCCCATGGAATGCAAGGTATAGACGTAACTGTCATCGGGTCTTGTCTCGTGATTTTGTAATTTGTTATTTGTTTATTATTTGTATCATGCACCTAACCCTGAGGTAACTGGGCACTGGAAAGCTTAACATGTTACAGGCAGAAAGCATAATTACATATTTACATAAAAGGATAAACACAGTAATGGCGAAGGGGTCGATCTGGATTACATATTGGTCTGACCTTCAAGATATGTACAAATATACACAATAATTGTGAAAGGGTCAACTTGGGTTACATGTTGGTCTGACCATGAAGATAAGTACAGGTGGGATGAGGAGCAGCGGGATACTTAGGCCAGTCAATGGGGCTGTGATGCAGGATCACTTGTACTCAGCAATTGGTGGGCTTATCTTTAAGCCAGAGTTTGAAAGGAAGGTTCTTATCTGATGGAGGGAGGTAGTGAGTTCCAGAGGTTGGCAGCTTGAACAGGGAAAATGGCTCCACCTGCGGTTTTGAGGTTGAATCTGGGGACTGTGAGGAGGTGAGTGTGGGATGATCTGGTAGGACGGGTGGCAAGGTGTAGGGAGAACTTGTCAGAGAAGTATTTAGTTGCGGCATGTGAAATACATTTGTGTGTGATTGCCATGGTGCGGAGTGAGATTCTGTCATGCACTGGGAGCCAGTTAGATTTTTGTCTGTGACTAGAGATGTGGTTGGATCTGGGGATGTTTAGTATGGATCTTAAGAAGTTGTTTTGTAAGATTTGGAGTCTATTGAGATGCATTTTGGAGATTCCTGAGAGAAGAGTGTGTTGCAGTTATCTATTTTGGATAATGCTAGAGCTCTGGCTAATGTCATGCAGCTGATGGGGGATAGGTAGGACTTACAGGCAGTGATTAGCTTGTGTGTGTAGGCTTTTGATGAGGCAATGACACTCACTTGTTTTTTTAGTGATAAGGTGTAGTCAAGGTAGAAGCCAAGCATCTTTATTTCTTTTGCAACTTTGATTGTGTTACAATCAATGATGAAGGACAAGTACTGTGGGTCAAGTTTGTTGAGGCAAGATTGGGTGCCTACGATCACAAGCTCAGTTTTTCGTCATTAAGACATAGGCTATGTGTTGCCATCCATGCCTGAATATCCAAATAGATGTTGTTAATTAGTTTGGTGTCATTGGAGTAGTGTCCTGATAGTGTGATGAGAACCTGGGTGTCATCTGCGTAGTTTGTGCAGATGACACCCATGTCGTCAAGGTGGTCGAATAGGAGCTTCGTAAAGATGTTATATAGTGTTGGTGATGTACCCTTTGGCTGAATTCTCACATTCACAACATTCTCATATGAGTCTCTCCACTTCTAGATCCATATCAGGCCACCAGTAATCCTGTCTAACAAGCTCTTTGGTCTTTGTCATACCCCATTGACCTTCATGAGCACGTTGTAATATACTTTTCCTTGACCCTACCGGAGGATAAACTTTATCACCTCTGAAAACTACATTGTTTTTCATATGCATCTCGTCAATTATATGTCTAACTGCTTCTGGAATATCTCCCTTTCTAATGTCATTGCTCTTCACACCATTCATCAAGTATTCCTTCACTATCTCTAACACTTCATCAGATGTCATCGGTTGAATGCATTCTTCCTCTGAAACTACCTCCTGATTGACATTTAATATTTGTTCCTCTTCGTTTTCATCATCATCAATGTAATTTACAACATTAGTTAACCTTGATAGGCAGTCAGCAGACTTGTTCTTGACACCGGGCACATATTATACTCTTGTAGGCCTGCTACCCATTTCCTAGTTATAGAAGAAACTTTATCCAAACCTCTGGTCATGAGAATCTCTTTAAGTGGTTTGTGATCCGACCTCACTACAAATTTTGTGACCCAAATAAATGTGCAAAACTTTCAAATGGACCACTTGACAGCCAGCAATTCCTTCTCTATGGTTGAATAATTGCATTCTGCCTCTCTCAATACTCTCGAGGCAAAAGCAATAGGGAATTCTACTCATTCAACTTGAGATAATACAGCCCCTAGGCCATGGTTGCTGGCATCTGTGGTGAAGATGCTTTTCTTGTTGGGATTGAATGATTTCAAAATAGGAGCATTATTCAGATCTACCTTTATTTTACTAAATTCACACTCACATAGTTCACTCCACTCAAACTTCACATTCTTCTTGACCAATTTTCTCATATTAAATGTTTTGCTCGCTAAATCAAGAATGAATTTTGCGTAATATTTTGCCATGCCCAAAAACAATATCACTTTATCCTTGCTAGTTGGACTGGGAACATTTATAATGGTGTTTACTAATTCCACCTTAGGTCTGATACCTTTATCTGAGATTTCATGACCTAAATACTGTATGCATGACCTATTGAATTTGCATTTGTCTTTGCTAAGGGTAAGACCTGCTTCCTTAAAGATGTCTAAAACCCTATGAATCCTATTGTCATGTTCTTCCTGGTTTTCCCTATAAACTAGCACAGAGTCTTGGAAACATAAAACGCCTTGTATCTGATGAAATAGCTGATACATTATCCTCTGAAAAACAGCTGCAGCAGAAATTTAAAAAAAGGCATCCTCTTACATTGGAATAACCCTTCTGTGCTGATGAAGGCTGTAATGTTTCTAGAAGTGGGATGTAACTTGATCTGGTGGCATGCAGATCTCAAATCTAGTGTGCTCATTATTTTGGCCCCCTTAATTGTGCCTAACATTTCTGTTATATTTGGTAAGGGATGCCTGTCTGGAATTACACAATTATTTACACATATGAGGTCAATACACAATCTCAGTTTCCCATTAGGTGTGTGCACAATAACTAAAGGTGAAACCCACTCTGAGGATTCCACCCTTTCTATCACACCCTATGCTTCCATTTTCTGTAGTTCCTCCTTCACTGCAGCTTTCATGGCCAAAGGAACAGGTCTCACTTTTTGGACCACTGTCACCACACCATCTCTCATACAAATTTTGTGATAGAAGTTCTTCAGAGTACCAAGTTCCTCACAAAATACTAAATGTTGTCCAAGTTGACTAGTTGATGCTTCTTCATCCACAGCATATACAGCCTCCAGGGCACTTGGGTCTAATTTTATTTTAAGTCTCCTTTGATGTGACCAGCTCATTAATGGAAGTCTCCCTTTCTTGGAGACATAGACTTTCCCTTTTGCTATACGGTCATTAAATTTGAGTATTGACCAAAACCATCCTTCTAGTTCAATATACCTGCCACTGTATGCGACAGGTTTGACATCCACTTCTTCTAGCACAGCATTGGTTTTGAAATCCTTCTCAAAAAGAACCTTTGGTAATAAGGTATATTCCGCTCCACAATCAATAACCATACTTAGGTTTATATCATTTGTTTCTATTGTTGCCATTGGCTTTTCCAAATCTACATCATCATCCTCAATTTCGTTTATGTTCGAGTCTTCAATTGAAAAGGTACATTCTTCCATTCGTTTGCACAGTTAATCAATATAATCTATGTTTTCTTGTTTTGTCCTTTATTGCTGGACAATCTTCACTGCTCGCCAAATGATGTATGCTATCACATCTGTAAAAGAAATTCCGGTCTTGAAACTCTTTTCTTTCATTGAATCTTGTTGCTTTCTTCTTTACATATGCAGAATCCTTCCCAAATTGTTTTATTCAGGTAATATTCTTATTTTGAACCATTAATACTTCTGGCACTTGCAAAATGTCTTGTTTTTTATTGTTATTTTCTGTTCTCTTTTAAAGTTCTCTTACACATCTATTCGTATGCTCCACCTCCTTTGCAATCCTAAGAACTTCTTCCAATGACGCATTACCTTTGGACCATAATGCTTCTCTTACATTTCCATCAGCATATTCCAGCATTAATTGATCTCTTAACTTTTCATCCAAATTGATTCCAAATTCACATGAGGTTGCTAAACCTCACAAGGCAGTGATAAATTGTTCCACTGTTTCCTCAGGTTCTTGTTTCCATTTACCAAAATGATACCTTTCAAGGACAATACTGACAGAGTTTTCTTAATGTAAATCTAACATTTTCACTTATTATTCATATTCTGTGAGTCCTGCTGCCTGCTCATCTGATAGAGATGGAAGATTCTCAAATTGTTCTTGTCCATAGCTGCCTAAACAATGCATGGGTAAGCATTTAGTCCTCTTATTGGCAAAATTCAAACCATGGGCAGCAAGAACATAATGTTCAAAGAGCTTCTTCCATCATTTCCAAGGTAAAGCAGACTCTCCCTTTGTGTCTAAAAAATACTGTGGCGGTGGTATTCCTTGCATAATGTGAAGGCCTATTGTTCATTGTTCACTTTAGTGAAGCTCAGATGCAGCTACCTATTGGGCCTCAATACGAGTTTGGCGTTGAATGAATGGGCCATCATGAGTTCAATGGGCTGGTAATTTCCCATTCGCGGGTGCCGGTATGGCCAGCCTCCCTTGGGGGTCGGGAGTATGGTGGCACCGGCACCGTTAATAACGATGCCGGTGCAATCAGGAGTTCTGCTCACGGGTGCCGGTCTGCACGCCTGGCAGACCACGTGTGCAGTCCGGCACCGGCAAGCAGAACTCATAATGTGGTGGAGAGGTAACAACGGTGCTGGTAGCACTACCGGCACCATTGTTGCCTTTCCACCACATTCGTAATGAGGCCCATTGTGTCTGTTATCTCGTAGAAAACAATTTTTTTGCTTTGCAATTCGTCTATTAATTGTGAATAGTCACTTTATTTACTGTGGTAAACAATCTTGAAAATTCTGACAAAAGCAATGAAACTGATGACCACAGGGTGCATATGTCATGTGAATAACGTTGTGTATTAATCTTGTTCTTGCAATGCACTTATCTTTGGAAGTGGTAATATCACTTTAAATGTTTTGTATTAGACCTGTATGCATTGAATTGAATTGAATTGATATTTTATTTCTATCGCATGAAGGCTTTCAGTTGCTTATTGTGTATACATGAAGGTTTTCAGTATCTCTCTATGGAATTACTGTCGATTGGCACTTTGTTGGAGAGTTTATATGTTTAATTAATGGAAAGATCACCAGGTTTTTTTAAAGTTCCCTTGCGTTGATACGGTTGTGTTTATTTGCCTTGTGTTTAAGTAAACAATTAATTTTTGTTTCACAGTGGATGTTACTATGGTAACAGATGGAAAATTAGTCACCAACCAAACAAAATGGTGCCACGTTATTTTACATTTTTGGGTCCTTTACTCTGACGTTTGACGTCAGATCGTCTCATCCCAATACGGATTCACATGCAGAATGCTCTCACTCGCGCTGTGTGCCGGTAAGAAATGCTTCTTCAAATTATGCTTTTTATTTAAATAATGCATTTTGAACCATGTGCATTACAATCCTTTAACGTTGTTGGAAAAATCGAACCTTTAGTAATATGGCACAGTTTTAAATCACTGGGAATGCGCCTGACTGTGTAACGCATATGTTTAAACTGAAACTGCATTGAACGAATTTGAACGAATCAATCACATACACGCCTTAGCTTTAAGTTTATGTTGCCCTTAGCTTAGTCACTTATCGCTTGGCTTACTGTTTGCAGTTGACAGTTTTCACGGTATTTGACTTACTGTCATGGAAACATTCGGTTTCACGGTCCACGTTCAGGTTCCTGGGAATAACTTCCGAGTGGTGCACCCTTTCTTTTCTTCATACACAGTCACTTCTCACAGCTATCAGATCATGTCCTTTTAGCAAGCAGGCAGGTCCAATTTAAGTTTCACACAGTTGAAGACATCACGAATAACAGCTTCTCGGTGGGCTGCCATTTTCTGCCTAATCCCATCCTCGTCGCCACTGAAATGATGCTCACCACACAATATATATATTTATATGCGGTTTATTGGAGTATCAGTATTAGCCCACCGGCTCTGTCAGCATTACAACTGTAATCAATCTTCAGCATTCTTCCCAAGCATATTTTCCTTCACATTCCATGGTCCATGTTCTACATCTGCTGCTTGCACAATAAGATATTACACATTAGTACCCGGCAGTCCTATCAACGGGATTACAGTGAAAGATGATTGGCTCATTTCCGAGCCCTAACTCGGTGTAATCCTGTGGGCACACGAACGTTGTTCGCGTGCCGGGTACCTCCTTTTTTCAAGGCAACCTTGGAAAGGAAGAAGGGACCACACGTAGCCCCTTCTCCCTTTTCCAAGGTGGCCTTTTTTATTTTTATTTTTGTCCCATTCATTAGTACGGAGCAACTTCGCCCAAAATGGCGCCCTGTTGCTCCACACTAATGAAGCAGCATGCGCAGTCTAGTGTTCCTGGAACCAGCGTGTACTGCAACAAAACCTTTTCAAACGGCAAAGAAATGGCGCTTGAAACGGTTTCGTAAGCCATTAGTGTTCCGGGGCTACAAACTCAGGAAAACCAGTGGCCCGAGCCTGCACAACGAGGATACTAATGGCAATAACCGCCGGCTCTGCGGTTATTGCCACAATAAGATATTACAAGTACTCTGATGTGCTAAAGTTCTACACTCAATGTACCCCAAGACAGTCCTTTTAAGGACTACTTTTCATACATAAATACACAAATACAATAAATAATAACAAAAACATTTTTTTTTATAATAGCCGCTGCTACAGTTCATTGACTTTTACCATAACCACGGCTACAAAAAGTCAGTTAAAAGGTGGATTGACTTCACGTTTTATACTACAATCCAAATGAAATGATCAGTACAGTACAACACTACTCATGTACCTATGTAAAGTAATGAAAAAATAAGAAAGCATAGAAAAATACATAACAATAAAATAAAAAGTGAAACATTTTACAGCCATACAATATAATGCCATAAGTAAGAATACACAACTTAAAATACATTTTATGGCGCATCTAAAACTAGATTACAATTTCTCCTTTTTTTACATTCATTTTGTTAAACTATTTTCTTCTATTTTTCTCCAAAGTCTCACCTTTTCTGACCTGCCTACAGCTTTTTCCTGCGTTTCATTTTCCTATAACCTTGGTTATAGCCGCGAATATCTCTCGCATCGAGAGAAAAACAAGATGGTGTTGTTTCATTTCTGAAAACCACAATCCTGTAATGCACTATGGGAGATAACTCTATTTTTGGGGGGGGAAGGGCACACCCTCTTCTCTGTCAAATATTTAAATAACTACTGCACAGAATAACCCCAAACTATGCATTGTGTGCGTGTCGGGGACGCTGAATAACTTCTGTTTTTTTAACAAATTTTATGAACCTTTGCAACATGGGTAGCCCACAGACTTTTAATCACTTTCCAAATTTCAGTCATATTCATCACTCGAATGAAAAGTTGAGGGGTTCCTATGTGTCTCCGACTCACCTTAACTATAGAGTGGTATATATATATGGACAAGCCCTTACATTATTTAATGAGACATTGCAAACTAGCAAGAAGGCAGTATCTACTGCAGTAACGCCTAAAAGCGGGAGCGAAATTGGTCTTCTGAAAAAACTAGAAAAGTTATAATGTAAAGAAGTCAGTAAATGGTGGAAAAAACATTCTTTGAAAAACTATATAGAGGTTGGCAGAATTCCACTGGGTTTGATGATCCTAACAATTCCATCCTTTGAGGAACAGGACCGATTGATGTTAAAAGAATGGAGTGATGCCACAAATGGATGTTCAAAAACCTTCCTAAATTTACTGATAAAGTATGCTGGGAGTGATCAGACAACACTATTGGAAAAAAATCACAGAAGTGCAGGACAAATTAAAATTAATTTCAGAAACTGAAGAGGGAAAAAACTAAAGAATACAATGGAGAAAAACCTGTCTGAATATGAAGAAGAAATCAAACAGAGAAAGCAAAGAAAATCCTTGCGAGACAAAGAGGACTACGAGAAGGGAAGGGTTTATACCTTTGCTTGGAGGTTTGACCAATTACGGCAAGCATCTTTAAATAAAACATCTCCAACTACTGATGAAACAACAGCCAGCATCAGCGAAACTTCATCACTAACAGAGTCTGACTTGACCAGCAGTGACACCAAGGAATCCAACATTTGTTTACATTTTTTAGATGAAATGTGCTTGCTATGCCAAGATGGCAAAAAAACAAGCAGACAAGAGGTGGAAATTCAAATCGGGGCAAAGGGAGAGGAAGTCGAGGCAAACAAGGAGGGGGCAGAGGAGCAGGAAATGCCACTAACAATACCCCAGCCTGATTTCTGCATTCTGGTAAGTAAGTGGGACACTTGAACACAATGAGGGCAGTTTCAAGATAATAAATGTATCGCAACATACTCTAACTGCCAGCCAACACAAAATATTGAATTTGGGTCTCGACTTCTGTCCCAATGCCAAAAAGTACTATGTCCAGACGAGAATAGACCATGATCTGTTCATACGAAAGGTCAGTTTAAAGAAATTCTTTGCCACCAATACTCCAAACCAACGCAAGAAAGAAGTACAAACAGGAAAAACAGAAATTAGTATACAAGAACCTGACATATTATCAGATCTAATGGAACTTGAGAAAGGCACCAAAGTAGCTATGGAACAAGAACCATTTAATTTGGCTGAAGTGGGAATCAGTACAGATTGGATGGATAAAAGTAGCATAAAACAAAAGTCAAGATTCAATCCCACCACTAATGCAGGGAGTAATATAGAAGTATTTCAATGTTTGGTCATCAAGGACTTGAAGAGCATGCACAGGAAAAACAACCACAAAATCCCTAAAGACAACATGACAGCCCAGGACAGACAAGCACTAAAAGAATTATATGAGCTAAAGAATGGATCATCAAACCCTCAGATAAGGGGTGCAATATAGTCTTACAAAATAAAACTGACTATATAAAGGAAGCGTACAAACAGCTCAATGACCGAAAATGTTACACAAAGATAACCATCAATCCTGTTAAAGAGCTAGAACATAAGGTCAAATCGTTTCTTGCTAAATGGAAACAAAAGGGAATTATATCAGAGACAACCTGTAAGTTCCTGATGACAACAAATTCTATAACACCTACTATATACTTTCTCCCGAAGGTGCATAAAAACATCAAGAAACCGCCCAGGAGACTTATTGTGTGCCTAATAGGTTCATCATTAGAAAACATGTCTAAATATATAGATGAAGTGTTGTTTCCATTTGTTTCTGTAATACCATCTTATCTAAAAGATACCACTGACTTCCTGTATCGTATTGAAGGTATACCCTGGGAAACAGAGTATTTGATGGCAACAATGGACGTGGTTTCGCTGTATACTTCAATTGGACACGAATATGGAAAAAGTGCTTGTCAACACTATCTAGATACCAAATCTCTCAATTACCTCGAACACACAAGAATGTTGATGGACATGATCGATCTATGTCTGACAAATAATGGTTCTTCTTCAATTATGAATATTTCAAGCAGGTACAGGGGACTGCGATGGGCACGACATTCGCGCCCCATATGCAAATCTCACGATGGGTGCGTGGGAAGAATTGGAGGTGTGGGCAGACATTAATCAAGAACAAACACAAAACGTAGCGCTATGGTTAAGATACATAGATGATTTATTTATAATCTTGGAAGGGGACAGAGAAAGGCTGGTTGGAATTTGTTAAAAGGTTGAATCTCAATCCAAATAACCTAAAATTCACCGAAACACACAGTCAGATATTAATTACCTTCTTGGATGTGAATATAAGAATTGTCAATGAGACAATAACCTGCAAACTACACAGAAAAAACATTGGTTCTAATACACCATTACATGCCACCAGTGGGCACCCCAAAAATTTGATATGGAATGTACCATACAGCAAATTCATAAGGTTAAGAGGAATAACACCACTCTAGAAACCTATGATTGAGAGAACAAAGTGACAGCTACAGGTTTTCGCAGCCAAATTTACCCCAAGAAGGGAATTGAAAGGGCTTATCTGAAAGCAAGAGAACTTGACAGACAGAGCCTATTATCTGGATCCCAAAAGAATGAAAAATTAGAGGCAGAGAAAATCAGCACACGTCTTATCTTAACCTTTGATATCCAGGCAACAACGATCAGACGTATTTTACAAAAGCACTGGAACATCCTCCTGGCAGACCCCGATCTAGCTAACGGTCTTAAAAACAATCTGAGATTAGTTTCAGAAGAAATCGATCCCTGAAAGACACATTGGTTCAAAGTTTCATGTTGAGAGAAGAAGAAGTGAATCTAGTGAATTGGCTTACAACTCAAAAGAAGGGTTTCTATAAGTGCACACGATGCAATATTTGTAAATATGCAACAAGCTGTGGATCATTTAAACATCCTGTCATGGGACATACCATCTCAATATAAGAAAAAATCACTTGTGAAACAGAGTATGTGGTTTATGTCCTGACATGCGCTTGCCAGAAATGGTACATAGGCAGCACGAAGTGTAAATTAAAGATCTTCATACAACAACATGTTCGAGCTATTTTACATAATGATGCAAACTACTCCATGGCCAAACATTTCACCGATTGTCACAATAACAATATAGACAGTTTCAGATTCTTTGGAATCCATAAAATAGAAACTGGTCCAGGGGAGGAAACATAGAATCCTTGTTGCGACAAAATGAAACTTACTGTATTCTTGATTTTGAAAGCAAACAGCCCAATGGGCATAATATCGACGAAGAACTTTATACATTTTTGGGACATTGAACCATAATCAGGGAGGGAAGGGAGAGAAAATAATATCTGAAATATCCGCCTCTGTGGAATTTACTAGATATGCAATGATCATGATGTATTTTATTTGGTATGTGTTTATCCATTGTTTTTAACTTGGTGTTTGTTTCTAATGCACTTTGTTTAATGAATGAACAAAACTCAGTAGGAAGAGATGAGTTGAGCTAAGGTGGCAAGTGGACATCGTAAAAGTATTCTTGAGGTATCAAAGTGAAAGAGAAACATGAACAAATCCAAATTATGGACAAGTAACTGCTGAGTTTTTTTTTTATGGCTGTCAGCTGGTCAAAATAATGATTATGGCACTAAGCACTTTATACAATATGTTTACTGATGGTGGAGAAACTGTAGAGTGCCATCGATTGACAAAGTTATGACTACATTAAGTACTGTTCACGAAGATAAAAGAGGACTACCATACAGTGAATTGTAGGGTTAACAAGTTTGTAAATTGAGAATTATAAACGAATCAGGGGTTTGAATACCTATTGCAGATTTCATCGGCAAACACATGATGCACTTTTATGAGGTTGTGATGACAGTATGTAGTGAAATGCAGGCCATGAGACCCTGATTGCACTATGCATTTCAGAGTCAGCAGGGGAACGTGTGAGGCACGGCACACTGATGAGACCATGCAATAACGATAATATGAAAATTCTCCTGTTACAAACATGCATCGTATGGAATACGATATAGCACTATGCATTTGTGCACACTGTGCTATGATGTTTGCTCTTACTTTGGAGATGTTCCATGAGTCCATTATGAAGCTCATTCATTCTGTAAAAGCAATATGCTCATTATTACATGCTGCCAGGCTGCTAATGCACTATGCACTTTTTGGAGGCATGTCACACTAATGTGACCATGTCATGATGAGAATATGAAAATTCACGTGTTACAAGCATGCACTTTATTGAATGTGATATTGCATTATGCATCTTTGCACACAGTGTTGGGATGTTTTCCTGCTATTTTGGAGATGCTTTGTGAGCTAACTATGAAGCTCATTCAATTGAGAAATGCATGATGCACCTTAATACATGTTGCTATACTGCTAATGCACTATGCACCTTCGGCTCACTGAATGAACAAATACGGCATTGGGAAATTATCACATACAAGACATTTCTGTTTTTGGGAATAACATGTATTTTGCATTTTTGCACACTCTGTGACAAAAGTTTGCCGTTAATTTGGAGATGTTCTATGAGCAAACTATGAATTTACCTTATGTGGAAATGCACTGTGCACTTTATTACATATTGTTATGCTGCTATTGCACGATGCACTTTACTGTGCGCTAGAAGAGCATCTACAGCATTGTTATACGAACAAATACAAGTTATCTTGCTTTTTTAAAACAATCTGTATTTCAATGTATGCATATATATTGACACTAAACCGTAGTAACCATGGGGTCACGAAACTAGGCAAAAATGGCCGACATGTGCAATATGGTGTTTCTGAAAGAAGGTAATCCAGTCCCCTTTCCACCTCTAACCTTCCTTTTTAATACATTCACGAGTGAAGGCACTCTGTTGTGAACAAGCGGCGAGTCAACCACGAAACACGTAAATGCCTCGGCAAAACTAATTGCCACACCTTGGGAGGACCTCATTCTGATGGTCAATGTTTACATTTTTATGTATTTTGATTTTCCCTGATGTTTCACTGAATAATGGAAGACACATGTAATGAAGCATTGGCATTGCGGATCCAGATCTCAACATTTTTCTAAACACATATATATATATATATATATATATATATATATATATATATATATATATATATATATATATATATATATATTATTAAAAGAAATATGAAGATTTAAATCTGCTGAAAGAGTAGAAATAAAGGAAGTTGAAGCATAATGCTCCCCTCCGTGTCTTTACTAGAATCAAGACACCCTGCGCTACAGCAAGAGTAATATAGCTTTATAGACCTGCAGCGAGGGCCATACCGGGCGTTATGGGCCCTGAAGAATGAGTTAATGAGGTATGAGGGACCATAATGCCCAGTACGGCCAGAGCTACAGGTCTATAAAGCTATTAGAACACCCTCAGTATTTAATTAAATTAGAAAAAATGATAAATTACACATAAATGCTGCAGAAATTAAGTATTTGTTTGGAAAAGTTTTAGAGGTTGGAAAGGGTACATTTGTAAAGAAAAATGTCTATTTCAGGTAAATGTGTAGTGCCATAAAAATTAATTTTGCAGTTGATAATGCTTTCCTACTGATGTTTTTCTGGTTGTGGCTTTTTTATGTGGTTGTGGGAGGTATTTAGAAGTGTGTGAGTGGAGTAGTTAATTAGCAAACATGTTGCAGGTGTGTGATTTTGTATGTATGCAAATGTAGGGCTAAACTACTTACAAATTAGTCACATGACGTATACAAATAAAAACTGCCCAATATTGCTTTGAAACCATATTGAGTATGTAGCTTTTACTTTCATTATAAACTGTTTGCTACTTACATTATTGCTGTGTCTTAGTAGCGTTCTATTGAAGCCCAACCTGTTGATTTCCTGAACTTCAGGTTTCCACAGCACTATTGAAGATCGGCGAGCCATCTCAAGAAGTGTTGTGAGGGGCCAGTTTATGTTTTACATGCTGAGCTATTGCAGTGCCATAAATGGGGGATTAAGTTGTGTCAGGACATTGCTACGGAGTGAAAACAAAAGGAGAGTTAGAAGGAATTTTTGGCATGGGACTTAGCTGCATTCTAATGGTGGAGATGTTGTGCAAAGTGCCTTCAAGTAGTATATGATTGCAGACAGGGCCATCTTAACCGTTTTGGGGGCCCGGGGCACAGACAGCCTTGGGGGCCCCCTCGACCCACCGAAACCGATGTTGCCCCCCAAAACCCATGTCCTACTCCCACCCCCCTCCAAACCCATGTCGCCCCCGCGACACGACACCCATGCCCCCTCCATATCTCGAGTCTAATTCAACAGATACTCATCTAAGCTTTAAATGGATTATCTAGTTGTTAATAAAATATAAACATTATACATCTGTGATCTGTTTCCCCAATGGGATGCTATATTAAGGACATTTCACTTTGTTTTTCTTTCGAATAATATATTTTGTAAGAAAATAAAGGAAAAGGATTTTAAGCAAGCATTTATTAAACAAAATGAAAACCTAACAGTTCAACATGAACTTTTTTGCCTGTATGAATGTGTCCAAAGCACTTGGAAAAACATGAAATAAATAAGGCAGTACAGAAATGACAAAAGCATGACAAAAGCATGTAGCAAAACATCAAAATTCACTTGGCATTTCAGTTCATGCCCGCACAGCAAACAAGTTCAAGTAATCCTAGAAAGAATGAGATGACAGTGAGGATATGCTTTCTACACCACCCACATTAAACTATGTGTTTCCTTCTAGATTTGCGTATTGCAAAATCCTTAATTATGTCTGAAAATTCTATCTCTTGAACCATTTCAGATTCAATGCTTAACAGAGCCAAATAATTCAGCCTGGCTTGAAGCATACGATTTCGTAGCTCACTTTTTATCAACTTCAATTTTGAAAATGAACGCTCCCCACTGCAATTTGTCACCATCATAGAGAGGAATATTCTTAATGCAATTTCTAGATTTGGAAATGCAGGGCCAAGCTTATCATTGTTTATTATCTTGTAAATACACGAAAGTGACATGGTTTCTTTCTTTTCAAATGTATAATGCTTAAATTGTTGGCATTCAGAAATTAGGTTGGATTTCTCAAGATCTTGGTGGTAGTAAGAGGCCAGCTTTATACAATGTTCACTCATTTCTTTTCCATCCATGTCTCTCAGGTTCACGAGGAATCCAAATCTATTGCTGATATCTTTGTATGCGTCACCTCGTCTTGTTAACCCATTAATTATTGAGTCCATGATTGGCAAGTATGTTTCTATGTGAAACTTCTGCCGTCCTTGAACTACCGTGTCACTAGCAGCTCCTTCAAAGCCAGTTAGACGAGAGCTTCGCTGTTTCACACGTTTACCTTGGTCACTGTAATCTGCCTCTGGCGCTTTTGCCTTTGCCTTGACTTCATATTCATTAAATTTGTCTCTTATTTCTTGTACATACAACTTCAATGACTGGATGATATTAACTGCAACAGAGAGGTTGATATCTTCTTTCTGAACAGTTTTGCTTGTTTCATTGAAACGTAACAGAATGTCATTCCAAACAATGGTTAGAAAAATGGTATCCAGCTTCTCCATTTTTTTAAGAAGACTTAGTGCATCGTGTGCAGTGTCTTTTGTTTGTGTGTTATCACTACTCAGTGAATCAAGAGCAGCTTGAATTCTTTCATAGCCATCACACAGAGCATTAAGTGCATCTGCATGAGCTGACCATCTAGTGTCAGACAAGCGCTTCACAATCTTGTGAGCTGGACCTACAGAAGACACCAACACATTCCAGCGATGAGTAGAAGCAGAGAAAAATGTGTACAAATGTTGAACAAAGTCAAAATAAGATACTACCTGCATGTTGCACTCAGCAGCCTTGACACCAACTAGATTCAAGGAATGTCCTGCACAGGGAACATAAACAGCAAATTTGTTGATCTCTTTTATCCTTGCCTGCAAGCCTGAGTACTGTCCTGCCATATTGGATGCATTATCGTATGATTGGCCACGGCAATCTGATATGGGGATCCCTGCCCCTTTCAAGAACTGGACGAAAACATCTGCAAGGTACTCTGCTCCATGGCCATGAATTGGGAGAAACTCCAGAAATCTCTCCTTTGGAGCATCATCCTTTACATATCGCACCGTAAAAGTCAACTGGTCAATGTGACACACATCTGGAGTGGAGTCGACGCTAAGTGAATAATACTTTGCTTCTCTCAGTTCTGAAATAATAGCAGAGAAAACCTTTTTGCTCAGCAGTGTGATGAATTCTTCACAAATATTTGCTGACAGATAGGATGGATTTCCCTTACCAGCATTTCCATATTTTTTGATGTGTTCGTCCAGGAAGGGATCAAATTGGCTGATCAGCTCCAAAATCCCTAAATAATTTCCATTGTGCTGTGATCCTATAATCTGATTTTCTCCTCGGAATGCTAGACCCCGCGATGACATGAACTTTACAACTGCTACAACTCTTTTAAGCACATCCTGCCAGTAGGTTTGTCCATGTTTTAACTGTTTAGCTAATGCTGAGTCAATGCGGCCAGTTTCCTTTTGACGTTTCCAAAGTATTACATTGCACCTTTCATGTTCAGGAGCATGTTCATGTTCATGAATGCGGGAAGATGCATGCTTCCAGTCATTAAAACCAGTTGTACTGAATGCGGAATCAGTACTAGAAAAAAAACGGCAGACAAAGCAGTAAACTGAACCTTGTGATGGGGAGTATAGCAACCATTCGCGGTTTACAAGTTCGCCATCCCGCATTTTTTGCTTAAATAATGCTTGTGTTAAGCATCTTTTTATTCTTTTGTCACCAAGTACATAAACACGGGTTGACTTGGAAAAATTGCTGTTGAGGTTTTGACAGGCTGCCGAACCTTTTTTAATCCAATAGTACCGCAATTCGTTTGTGATAGGATCCCATAGTGCGGGATCTGTGGAAGAACATGTGACGCTCACTGATGCAGTTTCCAATATTTCTGCAGGCTGGTTGTCATCTTCTTCTCCTCCTGGTGCAGGGGAATGCTGCTCAGCCACTATTTGTAGATGACCACTACTGCTCACTGATGCAGTTTCCAATATTTCTGCAGGCTGGTTGTCGTCATCTCCTCCTGGTGCAGGGGAATGTTGCTTAGCCACTATTTGTAGATGTCCACTGCTAGGTGAAGTGGGAGCAGCAAATAACCCCTCAGTGGACTCTTCTATGGACTCAGCATGAGCCTCAGTGTGCGCACTTTCGCTTTGTGGTTGCTCCTCAATATAAGTATCACTACTAGATGGTTTTGGCTGTACAGAGAAAAAGGAAGACAGTTTTTGTTGATTACCATGCTTCTCTTTTCTTTCTACTTTTTTCCTTTTGGCAGCTCCACTTTCATATGAACGCCTCATTGTGAGAACATGTATTGATTGGCTTTTTTTTCTTTGCTAAAACTTAACTTAGCAGGAGCAGAGCCTTTCATTCAGAGCATTTCATTCAGATAGACTTGAAAACCGCTGGCTTGTGGCATCCTCTTTTTGTGGATTGTGAACCTGAAAAGGCAGAGTACAAGAAAATAATTTTAGTACTGTACCTTTGAAGTTTAAAACATGACATGAATTAGAATATGGCAATACTGGCGTACATTGGCACAGCCAGCATTACAACACCTTGAAGTGGTGGTATATGCATTTTACTGAGGGTCCACTCCACAGGCAGTGTAGACAGTGCATCAGAGCACAGGGAGGGGAGCCCTGCCTCTGTGCACTGCTAGGTGGTCAAAGGTGTGAGGGCAGAACCTGCGGACATCTGTTATCAAAGCAGGTACCAGCCCTGTGCATTGGCTGACATGCTGCTGGCTGACACAGGCTGCCAGGAACTACTGCCAGCGAGCCCCAGCCGGAATTGCAACCAGAGCCAAACCTCATTTGCTTTCGAGGCCAAACGCTTGGAGTTTATCTCCAGCCGAAATGTGTCCATAATGCTAAATTCCACCCTCTAATTCACCACACAGACACACCAGCACCCGTTTGCCCATGCCCACTACTGCAGGGGAGGACTGGTGCACTGCCAAGCTGTCATGAGTGTATATATATTTATGCATACACTTTCATACTTGACAGAATAGGTGCAACCTCACATGTCCAGGTGCTGCCGGAATATGCCAAGTGTGGCATCAGATGGGGGAGTCGAGAGCTGAATCTAATGTCATGTAAAGCCCCATTTGCCAGGTACAGGAAAAGGTTCACATGTCCAAGGACTCCATCATATGTTCAGTGAAGCCTCACATGCCCTGCACTGATCTACTATGCCACATACAACGGCATATAGAAGGTATAGCTATGACCCTATAAGTCCAGATGCCCACTGCATCGTCAAATACTGAAATGCTACCATCACAGACGAAAGGAGGATAGCTCAGGGTCACCACGCTCGCCTTGGAAACAAGACGACACGAAGCAACACAGGTTCGATCCCCAGGGTCGGCACTTAGAAATCTCTGGGTACTAAGCGCGTTATAAATACGCACTAAGACATATTCAGGGAACAGCGCCTCGATGCCCCCGGGCTTTTTAAAAATGCAAATAAATAAGTGCAACATCGTATGAAATGCATTGCCGAAGCAGAGTCTAGCCCATGTTAGGAGACCCTTTCTGCCCCAGCCCTTCTAGGTTTTCAGAGGTTAATGAACAGCTGCCAAATCATAATTGCATTTTTAAGTTGCATTGTGATATCGATTATGTAGGTCACTCAATAAGTTACAGTACTGGTCACCAGTCTGCCAAAGCAATTCTGCAGCGTTCAGAGTGAAGTCCGAATTCCCAGGCAACCCAATTGCCACTATACAATTCATAGCATTAGATGGACATGCGAGGCTGAAATATACACATGGTGAATATATACCGGACAAGTAGCAACAGCAGCAGTAATACTAATAATAATGTATTGTTTATATCACAGCGTTACAATTACAATCAACACAACATATCCAAAATAGAGAAAATATTAAAAACACATAAAGGTATGTATAAAAACTGTGCAGATAGCTGAAAGGGACAACATAGATGTGATCTCACAAGACACACGCCACTGTAGTGGCACATACATTGGGCCGAAGAAAAAACATTGGGCTGTGGTTTTGCTGCTCAGGTGGTCACAGCTGTCTTCACTCAAATGCAATGTAATAGTTGCTAAGAGGATTGCAGCGTGGAATGACACCCAGGGCCAAAATAAGCCAGTTCCCTGAAGCTGCTTCTGGGTGATGTAGCTACTCGCCTTCCGCGACTGATCCCTGCAGTGGTGCCAAAAAGCCTCTTTCCAATGAGTCCTTCTCTCTGGGCGACCCTACAAGTGGCCCACATCCAGACACTAACTCCAGACACTAATATGCCTCATCCAAGCGAGTGACTGAGCACCCTGAACAGTTCGAGCTCCTCAAACTGAATCACTAGGCTCAAGTCACTGTCTAATCCAATCCAAAAGGGTTCCAGAAGGTCCTCCTCGGACCCCAGCGGGATCCCCAGCTCTGTCTTCAAGGAGGAACTGGGGTGCCTGAACCTAAGCTCAGAAGGCATCTCAAGAAGACTTCCACATCACAAACTTGCTTGAGTCAAGGAGCGAACCCCCGTAACTCCACCCCATATAGTGCCGCAGTGATGACCTCTAGGGGAGCTTTAACAGAGATGGAGAAGATATGGGCATTCAGTCTTAATGTCCCTGGATGACCGGTTGAGTTTGCCCTGTTGGCATTCGATCTTTTGTTGTGCCGGCTGCCCCCATGTGGGAGATGAGCCCTAGACTCGAGAGATGTCCACCCAATGAGAAATTAACTAGCATTTATTCATTCATTTTTTATAGCGCTTTTCACCATAGTTAAGGTCCCAACGTGCTATTGGAGGGACCATTACATGTTAGAAACCCTTTATTCACTAGCATCTGCACTGCGGGTCTGAGAGATTCGGAGCTGAGCATTCCTAGTGCATCCCATCCCAACACTCTTTTATAGGTTTTAGATCGTATTGTGGAAAATACACGGCCTGCCAGAACATTCCACGGCGTCAGTGAGCGCGGGGGGCTCAACGTTCCAGATTGAATGCGTGCATTTGAGCTTCCTTCCGCGTGAAGGTCGCGGGCTTCGTTAGCGGATAGATAAATAATAATAATAATAATAATTTAGCATTTATACAGAGCTACGAACCCTCGGGTATCTGAGCGCTGCTTATTATTACCCATGGTGTGTGGTATTTATTGACCTCAGAAGAATGAAAGGCTGAGTTTGGCCCCGCCGGGATTCGAACCTGCGTTAGCAGGCTCTGCACCGATGTCAAAGCGAGCGCTCTACTCGCTGTGCCACTTGACCGGCTTGATAATCTCACAGCTGCAGAGGGGAGCGCCTGCTTAATGTATCATATCTCTGTGCTTTGAAGCAGACGAGGTCAGTAAAGAAGCGCTCCCTAAACATTCTCACTGGAAGAAAGCAGCCTGACTCCTCATGCTGTGACAGTGTGTGAAGGGTGCAGTAGCCGCACACTCTGTTACTTTTCTTCAGCTTCCAGTTTCTCTCGCTGCAGAGCTTCAGCCGAAATGGTTTCAGGCGACTCCGCTCATATGGCGGGTGCGTGCGTATTACAGAACCCTCAAGCTCTGCTTTTACTCGACACGAGGCTGCATTTGCAAAATGATGGCAGCAACTGCACATATCAGCGTGTACCTTTCTTATTGCTACCATATACCAGGTGTATGATGACGTGGCAGTAATGGGCCATGCTAGACTGCGCTTGTCATGTAAAAGCAACACAACACTTGAACATGTGATTCTGTAATTTACAGACTATATGGCAAGTAATACCGCATGTGAATTCCCAGGACTAGTGACTAAAGCGCCATTGTGCAGGGGTTTGAATCCGTGTTTACCAAAGTGCATCGGGCAAACATCTCCAAGCTGCACAGGGGAGAGGTGCCTCTGGGTCCTCCTGCCCCCCATTCAGAGCCGGTGGGCCCAGGCTGGGCAGGGGCGGGCGCATCATCTCCCTGTTCCCCACGTACGCCCAGGGGCATGCTGGGAATTTCAGGTCAACTGGGGACTATAGCGCTGTATTTTAAAGAGCCACATGTTTGCGTTTACGAGCAGGAAAATGAATTGCTTTGTGAAATACACTATAATCATTCAAGTAATGCAATAGCATAACAAAGCACAATTTGAACTGGGTTTCAAATTAATTTCTTTTTTTTCACTTGTTTCAATCGAGTATGTGATGTTGTATTTCATTAATTAAGTTAGTTTCTTTTTTATGCATGAAGTTTTATATGTTGTAAATTATTGCTATGACTTTTATGATCTATTCTGGATCGAATTAAAGTTTAACAAACTAAAAAAAAAAAAACACTAAGCACAATACAAAGGAACCCATTTAAAAGGGCATAAGGAGCAGTGGGTTAGCAAAGATGCATTGAAACGATAGCAGAGGTACAGATTCAACTTAACCAAAAAGTAAATAGAATTTTTAATTCATGAAAGGAATTCTGAATATGAGGCTAATTGCTTGCCCCCTCCCTGCCCTCCCCCTCTTTGTTTGTGGTCAGGTTATGAAGAGGGTGTGTAACTCGGGCCGAAATTACAGTGCGGTAATTATATGCACTACTGGGAACACTACCCAGGTGCAGATACACAGGAAGATTTTTACCATAGGTCTCTGAAAGGTCAACAGGAATGGGGAACAGTACAAACTACGATGACCAAATGACTCCATGTAACAGGGGCACAAGTCTCACTCCCAACCATGCAATCTAATTTAACAAACGAAACGAATGCATTCTCGGTGTTGTAGTCTTGGTTAACTCGAAGTGGACACATTTATGTACACCTGATATGAGCGATTTTCAAAAAGGAAAGCTGGGACTGGGGAAATGGTGTCTGGTGATTGTGTTCAGTCACTAAAACAAACAAAAAGCGACAGCCCGTATCTTTGAACCTTCTTGAATGAAAAGGATTGTGGAGTAGTAGACAGGGTTGTAGGGAAGCTGACTAACGTGTGCAAAAAGGGGAAGCAAGGAAGAGGAAATAGGCTGAAAAGGTGCACTGACAAAAGAGTAATGAGGCGTTTTTGGGGGTGCCATTCCTCATTTAAAGATACAAAAAAATGCAACAGGAAAAATACATGATCGACAAAAGAATCGCCATATTGGCCATTTTGTGAAAAAATAGCATTCCCACTTGTGACACACATCCTCGTCTGACATGAAGTCACCTGATCGCCCCAGTCCCATCTTTTAGTTGCCAGTTTCAGATTTGGTCATCACCTCGGTCAAACGTTTCTGCACATCTCCCATTTGCTTAAAGCCTGACCTCTCCACTGTATGTTCCCTGGTGCACAGAGTGTGAAGAGACAGGAGACACGAGTTCCACTAAGTCCTATACTGAAATAAGTCCATTGCTCTGCAAATCCATAACAAAATGGCAACTAGGTGCCATGTGTAAGAGCCACAAAACATAACACACTGACCTGGAGAAGCGTGCTCTGGGAAGCTAGCCACACAATTTTAGCCTCGGAAGCTCAGTCAGCACGTGTCGCGACGCTGCCTGCTGCTGGCTGGCTTGTTCTTCTGAGGAGGCTGCCTGCAAGCTGCGCAGTAGTGCCAGTGCGCACTCCCAGTGGCACGTGCCGTATTCCCTGTGGGGTGGGGGGAGGTTGGGAGGGGAACGCACGGCTCGTGGTCCTGCGTCGTTCTCCTCCCCCTCCCCCACTTGTTGTTCAGTCAAAATCAACATTGCCATTGGGAATCGAAACCACGGCTTCACAGGTCACAGAAGTGTCAAGATTCAGGAACAGGGGCCCTGTTCCTGAATCTTGACACTTCTGTGATCTGTGAAGCCGTGGTTTCGATTCCCAGTGTTGATTCAGGGGCCGGGGCTGCACTGCAGTGCAGCCTGCGCGCACACGCACATAAATTAAAAAAATAAAACACAATGTGTTCAGCACTGGGGGCCGGGGGCCCCCTCCAGGACCACCAGGATGGGGGGCCCGGGGCACGTGCCCCGTTTGCCCCCCCATAGAGACGTCCCTGATTGCAGATACATGCAGGTGGGTGGCCATGCCTGCGGCTATCTTCCATCGATATTGAGTGTGATACGTACCCATGGGCCCTGGCTGCTTTCTTGTTTCATTGATGCGGCACAGGTCCTGTCCTACGGTCTGCTGGAGTCCTGTCTCTGTGTTGCTCAGTGCATTCTACGAGGGACTCATTGATGCCCCAACCTATCTGATAGGGGGTTAATTTTAACCCAATAGGCAGAATGAGTTTGTCAGGATACATGAGGGCCTTCCGGAAGGCAAGGTGGTACTCTAAGCGGCAGATGCAAAGGGGAATCACAACCGATATTGTTGGTGCTTGGATGGAAAAAGAGGATACCCTATTCGGGTCAAACTGCAGTGAGGGATGGCAAGTAGGAGTGTGGTGCCTGATCTCCATTTTTTGTTGGGCCTATGAGGGGTGAACTTGTGTTGTAAGTATTCTGGTCTTGTGCACAGCACGGTGGATGATGCATATGGCTTTGAAAGTGGACCGTCGCCCGACAGTGAGCATGTGGAGAACACAGAGGGTGGATGTGATGTGCTCTCTTGGGCCATGGGCTAGGAGGAGACTAGCTGCAGTGTTTGGACCCTTTGGAGTTTTCTGAGATGAGATGCCGAGGCACCCATATGGTCATGAGAGTGACTGGAATCATTTCTTTTGAGGGAATGTTCCACAGTATTTTGGGACACACCAATGGGTGCTCGCAGCTGTTTGTGTCTCCTCGAGTGCCCTTGTACTCAGTGAAGGACCCTTGTTCTTTCCCTTAACCTTGCCAGCATTGTCTGGACAACTTGACTTAGTGTACTTTTCTGTAGTGGACTTGCTTGTCGCAGCAGTTGATGTCATTGTGATTGTGAGGTAGGTATCGTTCTGGGGGAGGTATCGTTCTGGGGGATCTAGCCCCAACAGATGGACTTACAGTTGCTGGTCGTTGGGCCATGGATGTTTCCTCCTGATCACTGGAGGAGTTGTCTGTGGGGAAATAAGAGAGTCAGAGTTCAGTGACAATACTGTGCTTCGGTGAAATGATGCATGCATTCACTTGGTTTGTGTGTAAAATTTGACAGCTTTGTGACTTCACTATTCTCATATCTGGGTTGCCTAGACGAGGGTGGTGGTGTTATTTGGACTACAGTGTTACACAGACCAATTGCTTGGAGATTGGGCATGGATAACCTCCCACCCTCCCGTGCCCAGAACTAGGAAATGTCCTCCACACAAAACCATTAAAACAAGGATCAATTATCGTATGTGGCAATATGCAATCCACACGCAATGCAATAGGAGTCCAAAATGAGGCTTAACTGAAGGGTCTGCCTGACTGTATGCTGACCACACACAGCAACAGTGATTGTGTTTGGTTGGATTTCCCAAAGAAATTACTGCCAAACTCTAAATGAGGCCCTAAATGTTAAGGGGAAAGACCCCAGTTCCAAGTATGGTGCAGAAGGAATGTTTACCCACAATGCAATTTTGTTAACTACAGCGCTGATATGTGTTTTTAAAACTGAACAGCCCTCCCCAAATGCATGGCACTGTACACTGGCATACCCTACAAAAGATGAGAAACCACGAATAAAGTAATATTTCCCAATACGCTTTACAGATTTGCTAACATTTTCTGTATGATAACTCATAATGAATTGCAAGATTGGAATGAAAAAGGCAGCATATTAAATTCGGTCCATGTTATTTATGTGCTAGAATGTCTACAGTAGAGCAAGTGTTTTCTATGAGAATAGACAAGAAGTGCCACAATAGGCTACTTCTTTGGTTCCATGTCATTTCAACCAAGTAAATTACGTTGATGTAATTTACTTTGTAAAAACACTTGGAATCGTTTTTTGTGTGAAGTCTGGGGGGGGGGTCCCCCATCCCCCTCTTCCCTTCAATACCAACCCCACCTCAAACCCCTCCCCACCCCCTTCTACCACTTACCTCCAAATTGGCTTATATTTCCAAGTGTTTTGGCAAAGTAATTTCCATGAAGTAAATTACATCAAAGTAATTTACTTTGTGGGAACAACCGGATAACACTTTTTTTACTTCTTTATTTTTAATTTAATGGATCCAGTAACCCTGTGGTCCAAATGAAAGGAAACATGCATGACTATATGAGACCGTCATGCAAGAGAGCCCACAACATGAATTTCCCAAAACAAATGAAGCAGTGATATCCTCTAAATCCCTGAACCCATATGGACGTCTTGTCCCAATGTCGCAAAAACTGACGGCCTCAAGGTACCACATCTTCTCAACAAAGGCATTTATGTTTGCTAGAAAGTTGTATTTGTTTTTCTATTGTCGATCTTGCTTACAATTGTGTTAGTTGTTTTACTTCATGAACATTTAAGAGTTCTTAGAACAGGGATGTATTCTTGAATAGATGGTTGGGATTACACCAAGTTGGGGGTGCTAATTCTGACTTGATCTTGATATATTAGGCATTTTATTATATTTTATGTCGTATCTTTGTTGTAGGATTGAACGCTTTTTTTTTATAAGGCTGTGTACGCATCTGGGCCAGATTGGAACGTCAGATGTATTCTAAAAAATAAACTAGTAAATAAATAATTCTGTGTCTTTCGATGTGAAGGTCCGCTACCCCCTGGGGGTTTCCTCTGCTACTCCACCCTGGCCTCTAACCCCTTACCCATTTGTCCTTTCATGGCCCTTGACCTTTGTATGCCTGGTTATTGATCCATTCAGTGACTAGCATCAATAAATACCGTGGTGTGCACTTCATGAGAAATGAAATAAACCATTCAAACATGGGAATAACCTGATTTGCTGACGGCGTTCACCACACAATTGAGGGAATCTACATTGCTGCATTGCTTATTAGAATTACTAAGGGACGTGCACCCTGACGAAGCCACGTCATGTAAGAAACAAAGATGCAAGCCATCTGAGGGCTGTATTAGGGAATATGATGGAATGTCACTCAGGAAATTCTAATTGTTAATTTGTAACGCGCTTAATACCAACGAGTGGTTTATAAGCGCGGGATCACAAACACGTTGCCCCTGAGCTATCCTTCCTCCCCAAATATGTATAGTACCATACTACAGAAATCACATCCTAGTCTTCAGTACACAGACAATTTCACGAGAGGTCAGCTTGGCGTGAGAGTGTGACTTTCCTACCCATCACTCTTATAGTATGTTGCTATTCTACCACATTTTTTGTGGTGGTGTAACGGTGTATGCAGCCCTTGACAGTTGCGGGTGTACCCTGGTGTATAGTGAGGGTGAGGGACCTAGCGTCGATTTTGAGAATTCAGGGCACCCCAGGAAGCTTTCAGAGAACCCAGAAGGCCCTTTTGCGTTATCACAAACACTCCAATTGGTGGAAAAAGCACCCGATCATGAACAGGTGATATCACGTTCCTACTTTAGGGTGTGTCTTTCCACCAGTGCATGCATGTAATGTTGCATGTGTTCGGTCAAAGCACAATCACTCATTTTTCAATGGGATTTTCCCCTTCTCATTGAGCCGGCAGGTCAACAGCAAAGTCACTTTCAAGCAAGCCAAAGGTACCTTGCGGTCTCCATCTGTTTATGGCTCTCATTTGTGGGCAATAACATCTACAAAACATTGCCACATTACAGGGCCCATCATCAGTAGCAAATGTAATGTAAGTGGTGTGTATAGCGCTGTCTGCAACTATTGGTGGTCTTGTTGTGCTTGTCTCTGTGAGATAAAATGGGGATGGGGTTCATCGGTAAAACAGTGGAATAGCAGATGTGGAGCCTATGGTGTTGATTGGTGCAGGTCGGAAGTACCAGGTTCCTAAGTGCCAATCTGTGTTCTATGGGTTTGGCAGATAAACTTGGAAGTATGTTATCCATAGGCAAGAGCCCATGATCTCATAGACTACAGCGCTCTGGGCCAGGTTAGCTGCTGATGTGGGAGAGGGTGTCGGTGCTAAAGAGGAGTGCTTAGTCTTGACCCGTTTAGTGTATATGTGCTAATGGCTAGGCCTGTGTAGCCATCTGTGCAGGGTTTGAGGTGGAAGGAGACCTATCAGGAGAGATGGTATGGTATATTTTATTTGTATCGCGCTCGTACACAAGTGTTTCAGAGCGTGATAATTACTCAGGGGAGCTGTGGAGAAGGTCTTACAACATTCAACCCTGCATTCCTACCCCTGGCCACTTGCATACATGTTCCATTTTACTAGCTCACTGTGTCCCTGTCAATCCCTCTCTCTGGCCCTCATTATATGTTTGCCAGTATCCAGCCAGAAATTCTGTCTGGAAACTGCAAACGGACCTACCATTAACGGCGCCTGATATCCAAGGGTAGGTAAATCCCCACTCCATGCATCAGGGGATTTGCTAGTATTACCAGCACCGTAATACCGGCTGTTTTTTGCCAATGGTGGCCTGAGTTACCATCAGCTCTTGGCTGGTAGTTAATTAGGTAACCCCCACCAGCAAACTTGTAGTTTGGCGGTGAGGGAAAAGTGGCGGCAACAGAATTACGGCCACTTTTTTACTTCACCGCCACACTTGTAATGAGGCCCTGTGTCTCTCTGTCTCATCCTCTCTCACACACGCACACACACCCACTCAACCCCAATACATTGCATCCCATGTGCAACAAAACAAGCATATGTGAGTTGGCAGATGAGGGGGGAGGGGCAGTCTGTAAACTCCAGTCAATTTCCATGAACTGCTTGCATAATGTTCTTGTCAACTGAAATGCCATCTTGGCATCGGAATATTTCCACTGGATCAAAAAATGTCAATATGAAAGCATCTGTTCCCTGGCTTCAATATAAATACCCTGAGCCTACAATAGGAACAGATGTGCTCCTACCTCAGTGAGAGCCATTGTTTCCTCTTTTAATTTGCTCTGTATGTCTTTCCTCCCCCAGAGGCTTGAATCCAGACTGTCGATACCAGGGCCACTTTTTTCACAGCTTCACTTTCTTTCTTTCTAGATCTTTCCTCGGCTTGGATCTTTCTCCTAGCGAGGGAGCGCTTCTATATTTGTTCTTTGAATCAAAACAAAATCTCCATATGGGGTGTCATTTTCAAAAGGTATTTCCCAGAATGCCTAGAGCTTGAGAATCACAATGCTTGAAAGGAAAAAAAAATACCTCTTAGGAAATGCAGCACAATGTTGTTATATTTATCAACACAGGAGTGCGGTTGAATTAGTTCTGAGGAAATAGACGTGTGAGAGATTGTCATCTTTATGTGAAATGTTTAACGTTATGAAGAGTAGGGAATGAAAGGAAAATGCGTGCAACGGTGTGGAAATGCTGTGTGCACTGCCCCTTTATTGGGGATTTTTTTTTGTAGCATCTGTGTGTTTTTGCTTATTTGTGCTCTCATGTCTACACACTGTTCCATAAGAAAAGAGAGCTTGGTAGCTACCACTGAGGCCCATATTCTCCTCAAGGTGTTAAGTACCGAAAAGGACGTTAAAAGGGTTAACAACCTTTGCAGTACTTAAGACCTATTCTGAAGGTGGCGCATTCTTCCAAAGTCAAAGGTATGCGCCACTTTCGGAATACATGTGGCGGTTGCTAGGATGGGTTGGAAACCAACCTACCAACCGCCACATTCGTAAACTAGCTTTTTGGAAGGCTATTCTTGTGGCACTCCTCCAGTTTAATATGTGCGCTAAACTAGCACACATATACAGTACCCTTTTGTTGGTGTTAAACTGGAGGAGTGCCACAAGAAGCCTTGTTTGGTGCAAATGAAAGTGTTCATATACACCCGTGTGTTGTATATGAACACTTTCCTATACACCAAAGTAAGCCGCTTCAACATCCTGCAATGTTGAAGCTGCTCACTTTGATGTATAGGAACTGTGTTCATAAACACCTGTGTTCTCAGCAGCATTTTTGTAAAATAACGAATATGTCGTTATTTTACAAAAATGCTGCCGAGATTGGATTGCGCCCGTTACAACAAAAAAAAAAGGTGCAATCCACACAGTTCACTGTCCTGCTCTACGATGACGCCCAGGCCCACTTGAGAATACTAGTGGAGCCTGGGCGTCCTCTTTTGGCGCAGAGAATTGTGCTGTTTAGCACCTTCACTGTGCCAAGCTCCGAATATGGACCTGAGGCTAGTCATTTCTTCGGAAGGTTTTAATTCCATATGTCATTTTGTATTTAAAGTATTCCTTCTTTTTTAACTACATATCGTGTAAGGAATGACACTGAAGCGCCCCTAAGTCGGCCTACTGCCACTTTGTAAGGAATGTAAACCAATAAATATCAGATTTGATGAAGACCCCAGTATATGGATGTGTCCTCCCTGTAGGTTAACCCGAGGATGTATAACTGAACCTAGAACAGTAAATCTAACCAATCTAAAGCTCTTTGGGCATGCATGATGTTAACCATGTGTCCATGTGCACCATTCTAACCATGTGTCCATGTGCACCATTCTAACCATGTGTCCATGTGCACCATTCTAACCATGTGTCCATGTGCACCATTCTAACCATGTGTCCATGTGCACCATTCTAACCATGTGTCCATGTGCACCATTCTAACCATGTGTCCATGTGCACCATTCTAACCATGTGTCCATGTGCACCATTCTAACCATGTGTCCATGTGCACGATTCTAACCATGTGTCCATGTGCACGATTCTAACCATGTGTCCATATGCACGATTCTAACCATGTGTCCATGTGCACCATTCTAACCATGTGTCCATGTGCACGATTCTAACCATGTGTCCATATGCACCATTCTAACCATGTGTCCATATGCACGATTCTAACCATGTGCTCCTGGCAGGAAATACATCTAGCAGTCCTTCTCTGCAATGGTGGGGGGCGGGTTTGCAGTAATCCCACATGTTTGTAATTACACTAGTCCATCTTATACAACACCAGCACTCAAATCAGTGCACAGCAGCTTGAAGCACATAGAAAGGGAGTTAAGAATTCTGCGAAGATGTAGGAGGCCCCCCCCGGAATTCTCTTTTTGCCCAAATATCTTTCTTGTACACCATTCTGTTATGCCCTCATGAGTATGATAGCTTTGGCAAGATCTAAATATACATCAGCCTTGGGTATGAAAATGTGATCCAATAAAAACAAGTGTCTAAAGCATGTTGCTTCAATGATGCTTTCCCTTGCAATGAGACATGTGTGGCTTCACTGGGGTATCCATGCAATCTGTGGTGAGGGCGAAAAACCGCCGGTAGGGGAGCACTTGCTAATCATCTCAAGCACAGATTGAAGACTGCACAATGGGAAGAATGCGTTGCTCCTGGATGCTCGAGAGAGCCCCCCCTTGAGGAACAAAGGGAAGCCCAACGTAAAGTATATTTGGACAGATAACATTGCAGGTAGCCATGGTCATTATTGGTTTACGTTATGGCAACTCTCAAAGGGTTCTGTCTCAACCATACGTGCAGACAAGCAAAAGGGTGACTGCTAGTCATTCAGTTTCCTATAGGACACTTTCAGGGTTTGAACTCCAGAACAAGTGTCTTATGAATGTTCATGCATAATGCAAAGCTGTGTCCCACTGTATTTATTTTTTATTTTATTTATTACATTTGGTTACATGCCCAAACCCTTCCTTGGGTGTCACGGCATAAGTTGCATATATCTTTGTTAACAAGTAAAGGTTACATACAAAATGTTTCCAGTTTTACATACATATAGTGGCCACAGCCTACTTTCAAAATTGCAAGAATTTAGTAGGCAGCGTGGTATGTATGGCTTGGGTGTCATTGTTTTTTGCAGTGAGTCGTCTAGGTTGCTGAGAGGGTGACCCAGTCCGCTGAGGAACTGGTGATAGGTTATTGGAATTTGTTAAATAGCCAAGTTTTGAGTAACTTTTTGAACTTGGGTAAGGAAGCTTTGTTGGACAGGTAGATGGGGGAGTGAATTCCAGATGCGGGGGGCTGCAATGGGGAAGCTAGTGTTGCCTGCTCTTGAGGAGGTGCAGCGAGGGATGAGGAGCTGGGTGTTGGCACTGGATCTGAGTAGTCTGGGTGAGGTTTTGCGTGTGATGCAGCCATTAAGATAGCTGGGGACGGCATCAAATAGGCATTTGTGGGTAGTGGTGAGCGTTTTGTGGAGAATTCTTGCGTGTACTGGGAGCCAGTGTGCATCTCTTCTGTGTTGTGTGATATGTTCTCTTCTTTTAATGCCCAGTGCTGCTCTAAGGGCTTTGTTTTGTAAGAGTTGGAGTTTGGTAAGGTTGTTTTTGTGGTACCTAGTAATAGGATGTTGCAGTAATCTATTTTAGTTAGAATGAGGGCTCTAGCGAGGGTGAGGCAGTTGCCTGTAGTAAGGAGGGTCCTTCTTAGGGTAATGAGTTTGGTGGTGTAGGATGTTGTGGAGGCGAGCGCACTGATATGGGACTTCATGGTGAGGTTGGAGTCGAGGTGTACTTCTAGTGTTTTGACTTTATGGGAAATGGTGATGGGAGTGCCATCGATCAGGATGGAAGTGTAGTCTGGGTGAAGTTTGCTGAGTCTGGCCAGAGAACCGATTATGAGGATCTCAGTTTTTTCTCCATTAAGGCAGAGATTGTTGTTTGCCATCCAGTTTTGAATATGTGAATAGATAGTGTTGATGGTGGCTGTGTCTTGTTCCAGGTTGCCTGTAATGGGGATGAGGATCTGTGTGTCGTCAGCTAAGTTTGCATAAATTACTCCCATGGCATCTAATGCAGCGAAGAGTAATTTGGTGTAGGCATTGAATAGGGTGGGGGAGAGGCAAGAGCCTTGTGGTACCCCTAGTATTAGAGGGATGGGGTCTGCTGCTACTTCTTTTAGGGTGACTCTTGAGGTACGGTCTGAGAGGAAAGATTGTATCCAGTTAGTGGCCTTCTGGGAGAAATGGAAATTGGTGGCGAGTGTTTGGCATAGTTTGTTGTGATCAACCAAGTTGAACGCCGCTGAGAGGTATAGGAGTAATCTCTTTTGTTTATGTATTATTTATATTGATATTGTGCTGAAGCCCGGAGGCATCAGAACGCATGCATTTAGACAAGCAACGACATAATGAAAGACGGGACAGCTGGTTGCTATTTCATTGTCCTAAGGATCTGCTATAACTATCTAAACATAGCTATGCATGAGAAGGCGATACCGTCTTCTTTAAGCTCACATTCGTCCTTGATTAGCTGTGAGTCCGTTTAGTTGCTCGAGTATCTGCTGAACTGAACACTGTTCCAATTGAACCACCTGCTCCTGACTCAGTTAACAGGACCTCTGCGACTTCTCTTTATCATGGACATGTGGGGGTGAGCTGGGATGCGTGCCAAACGCCTGGAAGCTCTGAGCAGCAGTGTCTAGAAGCTCATGTGCCCCATCCCCTCCAGTCCAGATGGCAGGAAGCACTCTTCAACTTATCCTTGGGAGCTCTATAGGGGAAGCCAGTAAAATAGATGTTCAAGGTGTAATCTTAAGACACTGTCAAAGGAAAATGTTGGAAGCTGGAAGTCAGCATGAACCTCAGTCATGGTGTGCTAAGAAAGTAGTCCCTTTGCTGCCTTGTTGTGGGAAAAGCACTTTTAGAAACTTTGAACCAATCATGAATTTGTCTGAGAGAAACTTTGCAAACCACTCTGTGCCAAAAGACCTTCTTGAATGAATGCATACTTTAGAAACTGCATTAACCAAACATGTTTCATAGAAATTGTTCGTTCATTTGTAATGCTCCATTTATCGACATTTTGAAATGTGTCATTTTACCATGTTGTGAAGAGGTGAGAAGGGTTTCTGGTTGATGAGATGAAATAGAAAGAGAAGCACAAGTGACGAGAAATAAGGGGACAAACAGAAACAAGAATTGGCAAAGTCAAGGCATTACCCATGCACTGCCATAATGGTACTATCTGGCCATAAAATGGCAACAGCTGGAAAATGGTATATTATCACAGTGCCTATCTAATGCCTATACAAGAGCCTAAACTATTGGATTTGCCACTGCTGGGTTTTTCCAGGAATTAAGTGCATGGAAAAGATGCAAGGGTACACATATTGATTATGAATGAAGACCCTGAAGGTATGCTTCATTGAGATATGTGTATTACACCAGGAGCTGGTTTATAGTTGCACACATGCCATAACCTTACAGAGGACTGCCTAGAAATAATATGGGCCTTCCCTTAAAAGCACAGAGGTAGTTCAAAGAGATCCTCAGGGAGTGGTGTTTTTGATGGGGAGCGAGAGGTAGTTGGTGAGAATGGTCATAAAGTCTAGCATGTCCATAGGTGATCAATGGGTGGAAACAAATCCAAACAAAACCCACAGCATGTGCGCTCCACTTCACATCCCATCTATCTCTTAATTTCAATTCCCATGCCAATAGTTGTGGCTGAAAGGCAGCGCTACCTAATTGCCAAACCTTGAAAACGTTCGGAGACCCATACCCTAAATCCATGATCTCATTATTGAGCTACTTTTTAAACTTGTGTTTCCAGAGCTCTAAAGTTTGAAGTGGCTCTGCATGAGAAGGTGATCCAGTCTTCTTTCTTCCATTTGGAACCAGGGATCTGAAATTTGTTCTGTCTTATTTGAAATTTAGGAACACTACAAGTCCCAGAATTCCAAGTAAAAACAAGACTGGGTGGCCTTTTCACCAATGGCCATGGGACACTTGAGAGCTTTGCGATTCCTGACGAGGAGAGTTAGAAATGTGAGCTTGGACTGCAATTTTATCAGTGAACTAATGCATACTTCAAGAAAGCATTTTGATTTGCCTTTATCTGAAAGCCAGTGGTTAGGGTGGTATATTGTGATTAGCTCCAAGCCAACCTTCCCCTTAAATCTCCCACTCCAGGCGCTAAAACAGGGCAAACTGAAAATAAAAAGAGTCACTGGGCCAAATTATGAGTCCGGCAGTAGCCGTGCCAATAAAACCGGCAGACTGCCACTGGACTCGTGATGAATTTCCGACGCCTGACTTGCCGGAATAACTGGAGCATTACAGCCCCAGCCGTCTGGTAAGTCAGGCAGCGGTAGTTGTTACTCCCCATTCACATTTGAATCCCATATGACTCAATGGGAATGGGGAGGACGAAGCACCGGCACTGTGCGCAACAGTGGCGGTGCTTCCGTCAAAGTCTGCTGGCGAGTACTGTTCCGCCCGCCAAGGTCATACCTGGCCAAGGTCAGACCAGCAGACTCGTAGATTGCCGGTCTGGAAACAACGGTGCCGGTAAGCTTACCGGCACCGTTGTTTCCGGACTGACAAACTTGTAATGAGGCCCACTGTAAAAATGTATGGAAAGAATATGGGAAATGCAAGGATGTAACATGGGGTCACTCAAAAATCAGTCACAGAGACAGGTACACATAAACTTCGAAAAACTAGGAATGAAAAAGGCATTTGCACTAAACTATGAAATAATCAAGAACGTAGAAGTATTTACCTTTTGAAAGCTGCCAATGTACACATGCCCCAGTTAGCAGAGTAACAAAACCTACTTGCAACAAAACAAAATGTCTTTACAAAAATCAATGTATTGTGGATGTTCTTACCCATCGTCCACAAAAAGATTGGACCAATAATTACCAGAGATATTAATGTAACAAAGGGCATTTGTGAATAAGACATTTTGACCATTAGCAATCACCAATCCGAACATGATTTTGTACCCGGCAGGCATGTCTATATCAGCACATTTAAAGTGGGGACTATGCCTTCTATAATAGTCTAATGAAAGCACATTACTTTTCAGGTTTAATACTGCCCCATGTCAGGAGTGAGTAGTCTGAGAAAGTCAAATAAAACGTTTGGCGTTTTCAATGCTTGTTTTTACAGGACTTCAGTGCAAGGTACAGATATAAATCAAAGATATGAGGGCACACTTGTTTAGGACACTTTTTTATTACACCATTAGCACATTGTACAGCTGCAGTTAAGACATTAACTCTCAGCCGAAAGTTTAGAAATAAAACTGGAAGGGCAAAGTTTGATTTTACTGCTTGTTAAAGACTGCTCTGAGAGATCACAGGGGAATGTGTGTTGGGTGAAAAAGGGCAGGTCCTGGGCAGAAATGTCCATAGAAATTAGTATGGCCATGGACAATCAATGGGGTATTCAATAACCAAATACCTACAACTGTGTGTCCCTCCTCACATGCCGTCTCCCTCCTAGCTGTACCCCAATGCAATAGTTTTGGCTTAAAGGTAACGTTGTTGTACTACCTAAGAGCCAAAACTAAAAATGAAACAATGTTTATGGCGGGTGTATTGCATCATCCTTGCAACAGGCCTTCATACCTGACAAGAAGAAGCAGTTCTCTTAACAACATGCATTATGAATTATATTGCTGATAAAAGTTTAGAAGTATATTTTTTTGGCCTTTGCATGTCATTCATTGGTTTCTTGTCAATTTGCTTTGCATTGTTTAGGTGTCTTCTGTTTGGGTGAGATTAATGTTGATTTTGAAAATTCAAGGACCATCCTGTATTCACACTAATAAAATGTGCTGTCCATACCATTTATATGTTGTCTTCTGGTGGTGAGCCTTAACATTTTTGCTCTTATTATGGATGTTATAACTGCATGTTCTCTACTTCTCTGATGTCAATTTGGGTGCGTGTTGTGTCCTTTGTCCTGATACAATGATATGATATGATGAGTCATTTATAACGCACCTGTACACAAGTGTTTCTAGGCGCGACAAGATAAGGAGGGGGAAACAGAAGGAGGAAATACAATGATCTTACTAGGCCTTGTGTCATTCAGATCGTGCAAGTGCGGGCAAGAGGGGAGGGGAGAAGTGCCAAGGAGGGGTTTGGAGGGTGAGGAGAAGTGCAGGTGACTCAATAAGTACTGGCCGAGGGTGGCTCTTAAGTGCAAAAAGCAGGGACTGGAGGGTTACAGATACAGACCCTTAAGTGCAGAGGGAGCCCTGAGGCAGTGCAAGGGTAACTGGACATGCAGGAGCCTGGGCCCGAGTTCAGGGATTGCCAGGTGACCAGTGTGGGGAGCTATCAGGGACATTAGCAGAGGAGGAGAAGAGAGAAAGTGAAAGCGAAACGGAAGGTCTTAAGTTGCTTCCAGAACCAGAGGTGGTTCTGCTCAAGTTTGAAAGAGGCATGGAGGCTATTCCAGAGGGAGGCCCCAGACGAGGAATGAGATCTGCCCCCATTCTCTGCTTGGAAAAGTGTCTGATCCTCAGAGAATTGGCGGTGGATGATCGGAGATCTCGAGAAGGAAGATGTTTAGTAAGAAAAAGCAACTCAACACCTTCCTCTTCGCTTCTGCTTTCTCTCTTCCTCTCACTGCTGATGTCACATGGCCACCCCCTGAATTTGGGCCCAGGTTCCTGCATGTCCAGTTGCACCTTGCAGTGCCTTTTGTTTCCCTCAGCACTTGTGGTATGTATCTGCAACCCTACAGCCCTTCTCCCTGCGCTTATCAGCTACCCGATGGCTGCACTCTCTGATTTACCTGCACTGAGCCACCTGTTGGCTGCACTTTGAGCTGCCTGCACTTCTCCCTCCCTCCGCTGTTAAACGGTAATTATATAGTGCCTCCATAGTATTTATATTGGCCTAAGCCTACTCGCACTACACGGAAAACCGCGTTGCCAAGTTCTGATTTTTGGGTTAACTTCGCCACCATTTTAAGATTCTTCCGCCATTTTGATTTCTACTAGTGTGGTCTTCGTTCTAAAATGGTGGACTATGTTTTCAACTTGCAACCAAGCCTTCCGACCTTTGAGTTCTGTTAATGTTTATGCTGTCCGAGAGCCAACTGTTTAGACTAAGCAATGAGACCTTGTGCTTCATATGAACTGTTGTTTAAGTGTTGTCTACGCTCACAAGACTCATCCTTGTGACAATGAAGAACAAACCTCGATCGTATACATTGGTCGAGCTGCATTGTAAAGGAACATTGTACAAGGCTTACCGCGGGATCCGAGAGCATACATCACCATTGTGCCTTCATGGAAATGCAAACCTGTGTAATCCTTTGCATAATATTGTATAATCTGTATGTGAGCTAGGCACGAACTCTAGACCATGAATTATTAATGTGAAGAGAGGATGGACAATATTACACAAATTGAATAACAGCACAAATGTTTAGATGTCCAGCACTCTCTCACCTCTCCCTGTCGGCTGGTACACATCGCAAGGTGTTAGGAGCCAGATAGCTATCTGTTTTGCTTTGTAAACTGTACAGTAATAAAAGGATCTTTTTAGCCCGCGATTGGTGTATTTCTTTTGTGGTACTCAGCCTCGATATTTCTTTGTTCTTTTAGATGGTGCCCGAATAGAGTTGACGCAGCTATCGGACCGGGATCGGACAGTGAGAAAGGGAGCCACTTCTTGGATGAGACGCGACACCTCAACAGTACTGCACGATCCGATCCCTGGACGGTGAGCTCCTGGTCCGAGACGGCATCTTGACGAGGGTCCATATATCGAGGCGGGCTGTTTTGCCGAAATCACCAACCACGAGGGTCCGTTGTTTTCCTTTGCAATCCGATCGCACCTCCCTTAGTCCTTTGAATCAGGTGAGTCGAGGCCCGATTCCTAAGTATCCTGATATTTGGTTGTAGTATTGTACTCGCGAGCACAATCAGTGCCAGGTAACACCAGTATTCTGATATGTCTGGGAAATTGTCTGCCTGTTTCAGAGCGTTATTCCGCAGAGATGGACAATCTTAGGAATGTGGCCGTCTGCCACCACAGGAGGGGTCGCCGGCATGTACTATGTATTGTAAGTATGGCATTGGTAGTATAGTATTCAATGATATTTGGCACAGACAAACTAGACATGCTTCCGAACTTCAGTGGCCAATCAATGGTAGTTTTGAGATTGCCCGAATAGAGTATTTAGAATCCATTTTGCTAAAGAAAAAAGCCAGACCTGCAGCATTTGATGTAATACAAAATTGGAAAAAGGAAGCTATGCAGCAACTTAAGAGTAAAGAGAAGCATGCACGTTGACACATGTCAAACTCAGAAAAGGCATTATCGTATGATCAACAAAAACAGTCAGTCTGTCAGAAACATGGATAGAGCTTTTCAACTTGGTATACAGAAAATATATCTGTCTAAAGATTTTCATGCCTCAGATGAGCTAATTGATAAACGTTTAAATGAACGTAGGCCTGGTGCTACTTACAACCTCCTTATGTACCTATTCCTGCTGTCTTACCTCTTCCTGCTGTCGTTCCTCCTCCCGTAACAATTCCTGTTCTTCCTGTTGCTCCTCCGCCGCCAGTTATTGCTCATCTTTCTGTTGTTGTTCCTCCGCCTGTACCTTCACCTTTACCTACTATCACTGTTCCAGTAGATTCATCTTTATTGCCAGTAGTAGTGGCTCCACTACCTGTTGTACGGGATTTGTCTACTCTCTCTTCCCAAGCGGTTCTGCTCCACTCATAGCTGATAAAAAAGCAAGTGTTGAATCAAAAATTGTAACTCGGAACACAGTTTCCAAAGACACGAGGAGAAATTTGAATGCATGGGCTAGACAATGTATAGAGAAAGGTGAACAATCTACTGTGTTAGCTACGCTTTATAATCTAGAAAGTATTCCTGATCAGAATGTCTTTATTGAGGGGATGGGGATATATTTGGCTGTAATGTGGATTAGATTGACGGACACAGATGTCCCACAAGGGTTGAGGTATTTTAATGTTTTAGCTTATTCAAGGGATACTGCGGAGAAAGTAGATGAGCATGTCGACAGGGTTTTTGAGTTTAGAAGGGAGTTAGAACGGTTGTAGAATGATGAAATAGATGGTGATAGTTTGGATGCTTTTTACGTGCCGAAACGCTTCCTTCCTCCTTGTAAATCAATGAGTGAAGAAACACGAATTTGCACAAGGGATGCTCTTAGATGGATTTCAGATATGTCGATATCTCCCGTAGAAGTATATGATACGAATAGTCATTATACTCCAGAAATGCAGGTGAAAGTGTTACAGGTAATGGTAGAATACCTGAAGGATGAATGTATAAAGAAAAAGATGTGTTGTCCCGCAGAATTATTGAATATCAAAAGAGAGCTTTTGTGTCTGATACTACTTCCACCACTTTAGTGCTCGATTTGGCTCTGTTGCTTAGTAAACGTTCGGAGTTGCCTACTTCTCAATTGCCTATGAGAGAGGTTCCTCTGACATTTGTTCCCAAAGTTGAGATTCCGGCTAATGTTGCAACAGGTGCAGCAGCCTATTATATTGCAGCTCACTACGTATAACAGTTTGTTGAGGTCCCGTTCTCAAGACAGGAAGTGAATACTATTAGACAATCGATTCCAGACATTAGGAAAAATCTGACAGGGTTTTTACAAAGAAATAGAATCTTGCATTCGTCAGTTTTCACTCTGGGTGATACAGACTTGTTGTTTCCTGTGCTCCTACCTGCTGATTTATGGAAACGGATTAGGACTGTAGATGATCCAGCAGGGTTAGGTGACACATGGGTTAACTTGGTTAGGTTAGATGGAGAAAGGACAGCTGGTGAAAGACCACCACAGGTGATACTGACTTCACTAGATAGAATAGTAGCAAAATTGAAAACTTTAATTCCTGAGAGAAGGATTGTTTGGGACAACCTCACTACTTGTACCCAAGGAAAATCTGAAGGTACTACCGAATTCTTTAATCGGTTCGAACAAGTATTCTCAGATTTTAGTGGACAGGATTTAAGCACTGAGTCAGGAAAAAGATTGTTTGTGGACAGATTTGTGTGTGGATTGTTGCCTGATGTCCAGTCACAAATTTTGACTTCCAAGAGTGCTTGGCAAGCTAAATCACAGTCTGAAGTATTGCATATGGCTCAGTATTATGAGAATAGAGGCAACAATGAGAAAGAAAGGATTGAAAAGAAAAGGGGTGATCTGAAAACTAAGGTATTATTGCAACAGATGGTTAGAGGGTCTAGAGGGGGTAGTACACAGTTTCGAGGTCAGTTAGATCCAAAAAGTAAGGTGCCGTTGAGTCCTATACACGCGAACCAATGTGCTTATTGCAGACAAGAGGGTCATTGTCGAGCACAATGCCCGATCCTCCAGCAAAGGTCGAATAACGCATATGGTGTCATGGGTAGACGATCCAGAGGCTGCCCTTGGGTAGGGGTTCCCGATAGAGGCCAGTTTTCTCAGAATTCCCAGCCTTTTTTGCAAGATAATCAGCAACCTAGTGTAGATAGCAGAAATATCTTTGATATTCCTTCAACTGCCTATCTTTCTGAAGATCTTGTCTTTGATGATATATTGTTCCGTTAGGACAGCCCAAAGCAGGGTCTGGAACCAATGCCTATTCCCGTTAATCAGAAAGGTCCCTACGTTGAGATAATGGTGGGGAATAGGAAGCATCTATTTTTCATAGACACAGGAGCACAGAAGTGTTCCATTGATCATTCAAGGGTTCCAGATATTCCACTGTGAGGGCAAAATAATGTTTCTGTAGGGTTTTCTGGTACACCAGTGGTTAGTCTGGTTTCTCTGCCGGTACCGATTTCACTGTCCATTTCTTCTGACAACGAACTGTGGAGAGAATTTGTTGGGGTTGAATCTGTTGAAGTAATTAAATGCAGTAATTCATTGTTCTTCAGATGGAGTGCGTTTGACGATTTCACAGCAAATTTCTGCCTCACAGTTTTTGACTAGACCTTTACCGCCAGAATTTCGTGAAGTTCCGGCGTGTTTATGGGCGATTGATGACAATGATGTTGGTATATTACAAATTGAGCCTGTTAAAATCGTTTTGAAACCAGGAGTTAAGTTGCCACGAATTCCAAAATATAAGATTTCAGTTGATGGTGAGCAAGCTTTGAAATGTATAGTTTCCAAACTTTGTACATCGTGGAATAATTGAAGAAATTGCAGGAAGTTGTGCAATAGCCCGATTCTACCGGTGTCTAAGAAAGGGGATAATGCGATTCCTTTCCGTTTCATTATCGATTTACGCGCTATCAATAAGATTGTTGCTCCACAATTTCCAATTGTGCTTGATGTAACGAGGATACTAACAATGATTCCAGCTTCTGCTACTCATTTCAGTGTGGTGGATCTTAAGAATGCCTTCTTTAGCATTCCCATACACGTGGATAGTAGATATTTGTTCGCATTCACCCTAGAGGGACGCTCGTTTACATTAACCCATGCGCCACAAGGGTACACGGAGAGTCTGAGCATTTATAGTAGGGCTTTGAAAGAGCAGCTCGATACACTTGAATTGCCTTCTACTTGTACATTGCTACAATACGTCGATGACCTTCTCTTAGCTGCAGACTCAGAAAGTGCCTGCAAGGAAGGCACTGTGTTATTGCTTATTCATCTAGCAAAGCATGGGCATAAAGCTTCATTGAAAAAGTTTCAGTATTGTCAACAGGAGGTCGCCTATTTAGGCTATCTCCTGTCAAAGGAGGGAAGAAGATTGACACCTGAATGAATTAAGAGCATTTCTAGCATGTCTGTCCCAAATACACAGAAGGAAGTCAGAGCCTTGATAGTAATGGCTTCTTACTGTAGACAATGGATCCCTAATTTCTCACTAGTGATCAAACCAATGTTGGATTTGACAAAGAAGGGAATTTCGTGGCCATTACCGTGGAACTTGGAACACCAGAAAGCTTTTGATCTGCTCAAGACTGCACTGTGTTCAGCACCAGTTTTGGGCACACCAAATTATGATAAGACCTTCGAGTTGTATGTTCATGAAAGTGATGGATGTGCTTTGGCTGTGTTAACACAGGAACATGGGGGGAACAATAGACTGTGTGGTTATTTTTCCTCCACACCTGATCCTGTTGCATGCGCTTTGCCGAGATGTTTGAGAGCTGTCGCTGCTGCAGCTGCGTCTGTAAAGCAGAGCGAGGGTATGGTCCTAGGCCATACTTTAACCGTGTTGGCACCTCACTCTGTTGACATTCTATTAAATAGAACGCAAACGCAACACCTTATGTCCGCACGATTAACAAGATATGAACTGATCTTATTTGCACCACATATTCAAATTAAAAGGTGTTGTGTATTGAATTCGGCTGAATTGTTACCTCTTCCGCAAGATATTGCTTGCAATGACGAAATGTCATACGACTGCCTTTATACCACAGAACAAGAAACTAAAGGCAGGATTGTTTGAAAGACACACTTCTGAATGATCCACAAGGGGAAAGGGGAGCTGTTTTGTGATGGCTCCTGCTTCAAACTTCCGGATGGTACATCCACTGCTGCTTATGCCATCACTACACTAAGCACGATTGTGGAAACCAAGAGAATTTCGCATAACTCCGCGCAGGCCGCAGAGATTATTGCACTGACTCGAGCTTGTGAACTTTCCAAAGGGCTTAGAGTGAATATATTTACTGACAGCCAGTATGCCTTTGGGGTGGTTCACAACTATGGTAGACTATTGGCAGAACGAGGTTTCTTGACCTCACATGGAACAAAAATCCAACATGGCACCTTGAAAGTTCAGCTACTCTCAGCACTAGCGCCTCCTACTCAACTAGCAATCATGTAGTGCGCGGCACATCAGAAAGGAGTAGATGATGTAGGGAAAGGGAATGCTTTTGCTGACAGGATAGCTAAACATACTGCTACTGATTTATACTCAGAAATGCATGTTACAAAGGAAGCCACAAACACTTGTACTGTAGATGAAGGGATTGACTCGATAAAGGATATTCAAGCTGATGCCACTCTAGAAGTACTTAAACATTGGGCTGAGGGTTTGGCGAAGTTGGATGAGGAAGGGTGTTGGGTAGATAATTCAAAGGGAAGATGGATGTTACCCGATGCATATGTCACTGCCATGATCACGATGGCCCATGGTCCCACTCATATATGTGCTAGGAAAATCTGCAAAATGTTAGAAAGTTAACATCTCAAAAACTGCTGAGCTTTTTGTCCTGAACTGTATGGTTTGCTTACAGCATACTGCAGGGAAGGGTACGACGATACCGAGGGGTAATTTTGGTCCCCACTGTGTGCCTTTTGAAGTAATTCATTTCGACTTCATCGAGATGTAACGCTGTAATAACTACAAGTATGTTTTGGTAGTCATTTGTGCCTTTAGCAAGTGGGTTGAAGCCTTCCCTGTGAAAGATGCTACAGCAATGACAACGGTGAAAACCATGCTTAAGGTATATTTTCCTTTGTTTGGTTTGCCGAGGGTCATCTGGTCGGATAATGGTCCACATTTTATTGCTGCTGTTATTCTGCAAGTAAGCGCAGGATTTCAGATCGATAAATGGTTCCATTCGGCTAGACACGCTCAAAGTGCTGGACTTTTAGAACGCCACAATGGTATCTTGAAAAATCATGGAGCCGATTCATGGAATTAATGTGCGCTGAAATTTTCAGCGCAAGCGTGCGAAAGCGTGCAAATCGCAGTGCCAGTGTGAAAATCGCAGCGAAACCCGCGCACAGCGATTCATGGAAGTCCGTGCGCGAGGAAATTCCAGGATGTGTGCCAAAATTCTGCGTGGCGCACGCTGGTGCACATGTCTCCAAACAGCGTGAGCTAAGCACACAGCGAAATCGCACATAGCGCGGCGCAACAACAAAAGTAGGAGGAAGAGGGGGCGTGACACGCGGAATGGGGAACAACTCGTGAAAAGGTGGGCGTCACGGGGGAAGTACAGGAGGCAAGTGCGCGGAAGGCCCACACGCTTGCCTACAACACGTATTCATGGAATCGAATAGGGCAAACCAGCGCACGGGCAAAGACGCGCACAGGCCTAAACACGTCTGCGACATGAAGGCAGGCGGTAGCGTCCCTGCGCATGAAAAAAATGTGCGCTAACAAAAATCACGTACATACAGCTATGATGAATGTCCCATAGTGTGTCCCTCTAGGACAAATGACGTGCAAAGGGGTACGCGATAAACACGGACACCCGCTGTGTGAAAAATAGCGTGTGCGTGTATTTCGGGGGTGCGCGGGAAGTTTCACACGCGATAGGCCTTGGGCGAGTGGGGTACGTGTATAACTGGGGTTCGCATGGAGTTTCATATGCGATTGGATCCGGGTACGTGTATGTCTGGGGTGCGCGGGAAGTTTCACACGCGAAAGGGCCTGTGCGAGTGGGGTACGTGTATTTCTGGGGTGCGCGGGAAGTTTCACATGCGAAAGGGCCTGTGCGAGTGGGTTACGTGTATTTTTGGGGTACGCATGGAGTAACACACTCGATAGGCCCTGTGCGAGTGGGGTACGTGTATTCCTTGGGTTCGGGGAAGTCTCACACGCGATTTCAGCAGGGTATGTGTATTTTGGGAGTGCCAGGGAGTCCTGCACGTGAATTGGCTGTGTGGGTCCTCCCAGGTGTTCCCTCTACACCCTCCACGGCCCCTGCAGACAGCCCACACCACAGGGGACTACCCTGCACCCCTGGTCATGTCCCGCAGGCAGCCCATCCACCATGGGCATGCCCCCCAGCCAAGCCACATGTCACCTTGCACTACTGATCACCAAGCATGACCCCCTGCACCTCCACCCCCAGCAGTGCAGGGCACCTGCCAGCAGGCCCCCACACATGTCCCCCAGCACCCACACCCCCCAGCAGTGCAGGGCACCTGCCAGCAGGCCCCCACACATGTCCCCCCCGACAGGTCATCACACTCCAGACCCATGCCCCTCATGGCCTCCCAAATCCCACCCCAGTCCAAACACCCCACATTGAATTCCCAAAGTCATGATAGAAAATACATAACCAGCATGGCCATGAATCAATGACCCTCAGACCCACGCAATGGTGACACATGACTGTGAAAAGATCAACATTGTGACATGCACAAAACAAATGAGATAAGACCACATCAGTAAAGTATATAAGAAATGTGTATTCAATAATTAACCAAATGAATAAAAAAAAATCACACAATAATGGAAAAAATGAAGAAAAAGCTGCATGTCCAAAATATTTGAAAAAAATGTGTGAAACCAGAATCCAAATCAATCCAAAAGCAAATGGGTCCAAAGAGTCTGTCCGTCCAACCAAATCCAAAGTGTAAAAATAAGACACATCCATTGATTCATGGTAAAAAAGAAACTTAAATGAAGTGAAATCCAGTGTAGAACTATATACAAAGTACAAGTCCAGGATCCATGATCCCAACCATTGAAAGGAAACCTACAAAAACCCTACCTAATGAACAACTATATACAAAAAATGGGGCATTGTCCAAGCGCCCCAAATGAAATGAAAACCAAAAGGAAACCTAACACTAATTAACTATATACAATGGCAGCGGGCTAGTCCGACGGCTCACTTCCTGATTTCCCGCGCCAGGGCATCATCAAACTCCTGTGTGATGTTCCGAAGGCGGTCCTCTTCTAAGGCCCCTAGGGTTCGCTGGGACGATGACATCCGGACCTCCAGGTCCCTGCGAATTGCCTCGAGGCACTCGGCCCATCTCTGAACCCTTTGCATGGAGTTCTCCGCCCTGACCATCGTGAGCCGTGCCTCTTCCGCCCGCTGCCGCTCCGCATCTATAGCATGGCCTAACCGCTGCCACATGGAAGACACTTCCCATCCTGGGTCCTCCTGCCCTCTGGTCGATGCCTGCCCCTCCGATGTCGAAGGCTCTGAGCCATCATGGCTCCCACCTTGTTGTTGCTGCTGCTGTGCCTGTGCCCGTGCCCTGGCTCCTGCTGCCTGCACATCCTCCTCCAGCTGGGGTGCAGTTGTTGAGGTGGCCACCCCTGCTGGACGTCCGACTCCCGACTGTGGCAGGGATGTGTCCTCCACCAGCCTGGCCGCACGGTGAGAGGCAGCTCCACAGGGTACCCAGGTGATACATGGGTGGGAAGATGGCACGGAGGACGACTGGTGCACAGGGGGTTCAGGTGAGGAGGGGGTCGAAGCAAGGTTCAGCAAACGGAGGAATCCGGCCTGGGTGACCTGTCCATGGTGGTCAACGAGCCATTCGAGATGACGTGCAGTCTCCCCATGAAAAGACTGCAGGTCACCTCGCATGTCCCGTTGACACAACGCCACCCCACCCAGGACAGGCTCAACCCAGTCCCAGATAGCCACGTCCGCAGGGAGAGGAAGGCCAGTTGTTGTAAGCGGATCCCCTCCCTGAAAACGGGTCTGGACATAGGCATTCCTGCTGGTGCGGGATGATGCAGTCACAGGATCGGGGACAGGATTACACACAGGCACCTCTGCGGCGGCCTGTGCTGCCTCTTGTCCCTGCCCCTGCACTGCACCACTGGCACCAGTGGAATCCCCACCTCCAGACCCCGTCTCTGTCCCTTGCGCAGCCTCCTCCTCCACCAAACCCCCCACCAACCTGGATGACTCTGTGCCATCTTCCTTCGTCGGACCCTGTAGGGTCTCAGCTGCCCCTTCTGCTGACGAGGAGTCCAACTCCGACCTCCGCTCTTGGACCTACCCTCGGCAGCTGTGGCCTGGCACGTGGCACCAGACTCCTCACTCCCTGACGAGATCAGAACCTGGGAGGGGAGCCGGGGCTTGCGTCTCCGGCTGGTGGTGTGATCCCCGCCGCTGTACTCCAAAGCACCCTCTCCGCCCTCTTCATCAGTTGACGCTGCAGATAGGGAGAGATAGGAGACAGGCATCAGGACACTGTACAATGGACTGATACACACATGCCAGTTGCACATGAGTGGCAGTGTCAAACTTCAGACATGGCATCACAATCCCCAACACACATGGCATGTCAACTCACACACCTGAGCAATTCCACAGCCATATGGCAACAGCCAGCACCATCCATACACATACAACAGCATGAGCAGCCAAAGGTGAGCCAGACATCACATGAAACACAGGGAGTGCACTAGACATGCACACACGCCACCACACTTACATGCATGTGTACACATCCACCAACTGTTGCAGTGATGAGATCGGCATCCATGTTACATCTGGCAATCAGTCTTCTACATATCAGTGCCCCAAGCAGCCATGTTGCATCACTGTTGCACCCTTGTGAAATACACACACATGCACATGTACACGGTGCAGATACATGCAGCTGGAACCGACATCCATGTGTGACACTACAACCATGCCAACTTACATACACAGTCATTCAAGCATGTGTGCTCACACATATGCATTTGGCATGCAAGCTTACACACACATGCACCATCCATGTGTCTCACACATGAGAGGACTCGCATGTGTTACCCTCACGGCCCTGTACATACACATCGATACATGGCCCTACAAAACCACATGTGAAACCTGCACACTACTGGCACACCACCACACGCAGAGCTTACAATCAGTATGCATGTACACTTACCGCTCTACTCCAGACGGGTCTGCCTCTCAAGGACCTGGACATGGAGCGCTGAGGATATGCGTTCCAGGACCCTCATTTGATGTTCCGACAGGTGGCCCCGGCGCCCCTTAGCATCCGCTGCCTTCAAGAGGCGCCGGGCCTTGTTGAGGGTCCTGGACCTGAAGTCCTCCCAGCGCTTCTTGACATGTTGGAATCTTCGGACTGCCACCCCCTCCGCGTTGATGGCAGTCACAATGTTCGTCCAGATCCTGGTCCGTCCTTCCTTGTCGGCGCGCGAACCTCTGAAGAGGTTTGCATGTGTGTGCTGACGCACTTACGCGCTAAGGCCCTTTCCTCGAATTACACGCTGACGTGCAATTTTTTCACGTGCCAAATCTCTCCGTATCAAGCTGGCCACGCAAAAACACACGGAAGACCACGCTCCTGCCCTGAAGGCCATTTCCCTGCCCCAAGAGCCCCGAGCACGCTCCCACCTGCCATCTGCTGCTGCCTGCCTGCCGGCTGCCCACGTGCCCTGCTATTTGGTGCCTGCACATCAGCCATCTGCAGGGGTCCAGTTGCTGTGTCCACCCCTGCTGGAACAGCAGACTCCCGACTGGGATACCATCGCTCCACAGCCCAGCCCCAGGTCCCAGTTGCCCACCCACGCCTGCCTCAGGGGTCGCCATGTCGGGGCAAACACCATCTGAGACCACTGGCGACCCCCAACCAGAGGGGCAGAGGGCCACAAGATTCAGTCAGAAGGAAGTTGGTGTCCTGGTGCAGCATGTCCTGGGGCATTATGATGCCCTCTTTGGAACATCACGCGCCAACAAGGAAGGACGGGATAGGATCTGGGATGACTTTGTGGTTGCCATCAACGCGGAGGGGGTGGCAACACGCAACATCAAGCAAGTCAAGAAGCGCTGGGAGCACTTGAGGTCCAGGACCCTCAACAAGGCCCGGCGCCTCGTGGAGGGGGGCCGGGGCAGCATGAGTACCATCCAGATGAGGGTCCTGGAACGCGTAGGCCCAGTGCTCCATGCCCAGATCCTTCGGAGGCAGACCCGTCCGGAGTTGGGCGGTAAGTGGCCAAGCATTGCTGTGTGAGACAGGGCATGCTGCAGGGTGCTGGTTGTCTGATACTTGCCTGTATGTGTGACATAGGCCATGTACGTATGTGTGTGTGGACATCATGGTCATGCATGTGAGACCAGTAATGTGCCAACCACATGGTTGGTGCATGTGTTACAATGCAACATGCGGAGCAGCATGGGGAATGCAAACATTAATGCATGCCTGTCTCTGTTATTGGACATGGATGGGGTGTGAGAGATGGGTGCTGCTGTCATGGACATGTATGGTGTCCATGTCTGTGTGTCTGACTTGCGTGTCTGTGACTTGGAAATGCCATGGATGCATGACACATGTCTGTGACAATGTTCAGATTCACTGATGCAGCCTACTCATTCTTGTATCCACTGTGTCTGGGGTGTACGAGGCCAGATGGATGAAACTAGGGTAAAGTGTGTGCATGTGATAGGCATGACCCATGATGCATGTGAGTTTCAAACCAGCATTGTATGTTTCAAGAGTCCCTTGGACATGTATGCTAATGTTCATAGCATGCGCCATGCCTGTTACTGCATGTGTTTTGCCTGCACTGACCCATGTGTTATGGAGGGACATGATGGAAGTGATGTTTGACAGTGCCACTCATCTGCTATTGCTTCCTGTCTAGGGGACCATTGTACAGTACCCTGATGCTTGTGTTCTATGTCTCCCTCTACACAGCGGCAAGTGATGAAGAGGGCGGAGACGGCGTTGTGGAGCAAAGCGGCGGGGATGCCCCCACCGGCCGGCGACGCAAGGCCCAGTCACCCTCCCAGAATTTAACATCGTCCGTGAGTGAGGGATCTGGTGCTGCGTCTGCCACTACGGCTGCAGCGTAAGGGGTGGGTGAGCCCCCACAGGGGCTTGCAACGGCGGAAGACGGTGTGGAGCCATCCAGGTTGATGGTTTCCACAGAGGAGGAGGAGGCCGCTACTGAGCCGCACATGGGGCCTGGTGGGGGTGGTACCACTGGTGCAAGTGGTGCAGTCCAGGGCCAGGGGCAGGAGGCAGCACAGGTCACCACGGAGGGGCCTGTGCATGTCGCTGTCCCTGACCCTGTGACTGCACCACCATGCACCAGCAGGGATGCTCCATCCCAGGCCCGTCTGCAGGTAGGTGGGATGTCCATGTCATCTGACACTCCTCTACCTGTGGACGAGGGGACCCCTGGCCATATGGAGAAGGTCCTGATTGGTGTCACGTTGCACATGCGTGACTTTCGTGATGAAGTGCGTGCTTCCTGGAGGGAGCACGCACGTCATCACGAAGAGCAGTGTGCCAACGTGGCCCAGTTGGGAGTGTCCATGGTTGGGGGTTTTGTACATGTGTCGGCCACTCTGGCGCCCCCTCTCCTCCTCTGTGGAGACTATGCACCAGTCGTTCTCCATGTCGTCTTCTGGCCCAGATGCCACCAGGGCCCCCTGTGGACCTGCCTTGACCAACGCAGCCAGCTCGGTGGGGATCCCATCCCTTCCAAAGTCAAGAGTCGGAGGTCCAGCAGGGGTGGACACCACAGCAACTGGACCCCAGCAGATGGAGGATGTGCCGGCATCATCCTCCATCTGCTGGGGCAGCAGGGCACGTGCACGACGGCGTCGGTGGATTCATCAGACTGGATGCCGTCGTGCTGGCAGAGGCAGTTGCGTCGGAGGCAGCGGCAGGCTCAACGTGGGAGGCATCATGGCTCGGGCAATCTACATCAGAGGGGCAGGCATCGGCCGGAGGGCAGGAGGACCCTGGAATGGGAGTGTCTTCCGTGTGGCAGCGGTTGGGCCAGCAGATAGGTGTGGAGCGGCGGCGGGCAGAGGAGGCACGGCTCACGATGGTCAAGGCGGAGAACTCCATGCGCAGGGTGCTGAGGCGGGCTGAGTGCCTCGAGGGAATTCGCAGGGAGTTGGAGGTGGACATGGCGTTATCCCTGCGAGACCTTGGGGCCAGAGAACAGGACTTCCTCCAAGACATTGAACAGGAGTTCGATAAAGCCCTGGCCCATGACATCAACAAGTGAGCCGTTGGACTTGCCCGCCACCATTGTATATGGTTCATTAGTGTTAAGTTTAATTTCTTTTTTCTTTCATTTGGGGCGCATGGACTATGCCCCACATTTTTGTATATAATTAGTAATTAGGTAGGTTTCATTGTAGGTTTCATTTATGTCGTTGGGCTCATGGACCCTGGATTTACTATTTGTACATAGTTTTACAGTGGATTTTTCTCCTTCATCTTTATTTTTCTTCACCATGGAGCAATGGATATTACGCTTTTCTTTCGCTTTGGATTTGCTTTGTTGGACGGTGACTTTGGACACATTTTCATTTGGATTAATTTGGATTCTCATTTTTTTTTTATTTATCATTTTTTGGGACATGCTGCATTTTCATTATTATTGGCATTATTGTGTGTTTTTATTTCATTCCCTTCATTTTGACCTGATTACATTTTTGTTTCTTACTTCAATGTGTGGTCTTCTCTCATTGGTTTCATGCATGTCACAATGTGGGTTTTCTCAGTCATGTTTTGCCATTGTGTGGGTCGGACAGACTTAGTACTCATGCACATGCTGCTTATTTGTGATCTATCATGTAATGGGGATTTCAATTTGGAGTTGATGTAAAGCTTGGTTGGGTGTTTGGACTGGGGTGCTTTGGGGTGGGATTTGTGTGGCCATAAGAGCCAGGGATCTGGATTGTGATGACGCGTTGGCTGGGGAACATGTGTCAGGGCCTGCTGGCAGTTGCCTGTCAATGATGGGGTGGGGGGGCGCAGGGGGACATGTGGGGGACATGTGTGGGGTCCTGCTGGCAGGTGCCCCTGACTGCTGGGGGGCGGGGGTGCTGGGGGACATGTGTGGGGGCCTGCTGGCAGGTGCCCTGCACTGCTGGGGGTGGGGGTGCAGGGGGACATGTGTGGGACATGAGTGGGGGCCTGCTGGCAGGTGCCCCTGACTGCTGGGGGGTGGGGGTGCAGGGGGACATGTGTGGGACATGAGTGGGGGCCTGCTGGCAGGTACCCCTGACTGCTGGGGGGTGGGGGTGCTGGGGGACATGTGTGGGGGCCTGCTGGCCGGTGCCCCTGACCGCTGGGGGGTGGGGTGCAGGGGGACATGTGTGGAACATGTGTGGGGGCCTTCTGGCAGGTGCCCCTGACTGCTGGGGGGGTAGGGGTGATGGGGACATGTGTGGGGGCTTGCTGGCAGGTGCCCCTGACTGCTTGGGGGTGGGGGTGCTGGGGGACATGTGTGGGGCCCTGCTGGCAGGTGCCCTGCACTGCTGGGCAGTGGGGGTGCAGGGAGACATGTGTGGGACATGAGTAGGGGCCTGCTGGCAGGTGCCCCTGACTGCTAGGGGTGGGGGTGCAGGGGGACATGTGTGGGACATGAGTGGGGGCCTGCTGGCAGGTGCCCCTGACTGCTGGGGGGGTGGGGGTACAGGGGGACATGTGTGGGACATGTGTGGGGTCCTGATGGCAGGTGCCCCTGACTGCTGGGGGGTGGGGGTGCAGGGGGAAATGTGTGGGACACGTGTGGGGGCCTGCTGGCAGGTGCCCCTGACTGCTCGGGGGTGGGGGTGCTGGGGGACATGTGTGGGGGCCTGGTGGCAGGTGCCCCTGACTGCTGGGGGGTGGGGGTGCTGGGGGACATGTGTGGGGGCCTGCTGGCAGGTGCCCTGCACTGCTGGGGTGGGGTTGCAGGGGGACATGTGTGGGACATGAGTGGGGGCCTGCTGGCAGGTGCCCCTGACTGCTGGGGGGTGGGGGTGCAGGGAGACATGAGTGGGGGCCCAATGACTGCTGGGGGGTAGGGGTGCAGGGGGACATGTGTGAGACATGTGTGGGGGCCTGCTGGCAGGTGCCCCTGACTGCTGGGGGGTGGGGGTGCTGGGGGACATGTGTGGGGGCCTGCTGGCAGGTGCCCCTGACTGCTGGGGGGGTGGGAGGGTGGGGGTGCTGGGGGACATGTGTGGGGGCCTGCTGGCAGGTGCCCTGCACGCTGGGGGTGGGGGTGCAGGGGGACATGTGTGGGACATGAGTGGGGGCCTGCTGGCAGGTGCCCCTGACTGCTGGGGGGTGGGGGTGCAGGGGGACATGTGTGGGACATGAGTGGGGGCCTGCTAGCAGGTGCCTCTGACTTCTGGGGGGTGGGGGTGCAGGGGGACATGTGTGAGACATGTGTGGGGGCCTGCTGACAGGTGCCCCTGACTGCTGGGGGGTGGGGGTGCAGGGGGACATGTGTGGGACATGTGTGGGGGCCTGCTGGAAGGTGCCCCTGACTGCTGGGGGGTGGGTGTGCTGGGTGACATGTGTGGGGGCCTGCTGGCAGGTGCCCCTGACTGCTGGGGGGTGGGGTGGTGGGGGCCTGCCGGCAGGTGCCCTGCACTGCTGGGGGGTGGGGGTGCAGGGGGACATGTGTGGGACATGAGTGGGGGCCTGCTGGCAGGTGCCCCTAACTGCTGGGTTGTGGGGGTGCAGGGGGACATGTGTGGGACATGAGTGGGGGCCTGCTGGCAGGCGCCCCTGACTGCTGGGGGGTGGGGGTGCAGGGGGACATGTGTGGGGGCCTGCTGGCAGGTGCCCCTGACTGCTGAGGGGTGGGGGTGCAGGGGGACATGTGTGGGGGCCTGCTGGCAGGTGCCCCTGACTGCTGGGGGGTGGGGGTGCAGGGGGACATGTGTGGGACATCAGTGGGGGGCTGCTGGCAGGTGCCCTGCACTGCTGGGGGCTGGGGGTGCTGGGGGACATGTGTGAGAGCCTGTTGGCAGGTGCCCCTGACTGCTGGGGGGTGGGGTGCAGGTGGACATGTGTGGGACATGAGTGGGGGCCTGCTGGCAGGTGCCCCTGACTGCTGGGGGGTGGGGGTGCTGGGGGACATGTGTGGGGGCCTACTGGCAGGTGCCCCTGACTGCTGGGGGGTGGGGTGCAGGGGGACATGTGTGGCACATGTGTGGGGGCCTGCTGGCAGGTGCCCCTGACTGCTGGGGGGTGGGGGTGCTGGGAGACATGTGTGGGGGCCTGCTGGCAGGTGCCCCTGACTGCTGGGGGTGGGGGTGCAGGGGGACATGTGTGGGACATGAGTGGGGGCCTGCTGGCAGGTGCCCCTGACTGCTGGGGGTGGGGGTGCTGGGGGACATGTGTGGGGGCCTGCTGGCAGGTGCCCCTGACTGCTGGGGGGTGGGGGTGCTGAGGGACATGTGTGGGGGCCTGCTGGCAGGTGCCCTCCACTGCTGGGGTGTGTGGGTGCAGAGGGACATGTGTGGGACATGTGTGGGGGCCTGCTGGCAGGTGCCCCTGACTGCTGGGGGGTGGGGGTGCAGGGGGACATGTGTGGGACATGAGTGGGGGCCTGCTGGCAGGTGCCCCTGACTGCTGGGGTGGGGGTGCAGGGGGACATGTGTGGGACATGTTTGGGGGCCTGCTGGCAGGTGCCCCTGACTGCTGGGGGGTGGGGTGCTGGGGACATGTGTGGGGGCCTGCTGGCAGGTGCCCCTACCTGTTGGGGGGTGGGGGTGCTGGGGGACATGTGTGGGGGCCTGCTGGCAGGTGCCCTGCACTGCTGGGGGGGTGGGGGTGCTGGGAGACATGAGTTGGTGATCATATTGCAACGTGACATGTGGCTTGGCTGGGGGGCATGCCCATGGTGGATGGGCTGCCTGCGGGACATGACCAGGGGTGCAGGGTAGTCCCCTGTGGTGTGGGCTGCCTGCAGGGGCCATGGAGGGTGTAGAGGGGCCATCTGGGAGGACCCACACTGCCAATTCACATGTAGGACTCCCCACGCACCCCCGAAATACGCGTTCCCCGCTCTGACAGCAAAATCACGTGTGAAACTTCATGCGCAGCCCGGTAATACACGTACCCTACTCCAATCGCGTGTGAAACTTCCCGCGCACCCCTGAAATACACGCACCCAGGCCAATCGCGTGTGAAACTTCCTGCGCACCCCTGAAATACACGTACCCAGGCCAATCGCATGTGAAACTTCCTGCGCACCCCTGAAATACATGTACCCAGGCCAATCGCGTTTGAAACTTCCCGCACACCCCTGAAATACATGTACCCAGGCCAATCGCGTGTGAAACTTCCCACGCACCCCTGAAATACATGTACCCAGGCCAATCGCGTGTGAAACTTCCCGCGCACCCCTGAAATACACGTACCCAGGCCAATCGCGTGTGAAACTTCCCGCGCACCCCTGAAATACACGTACCCAGGCCAATCGCATGTGAAACTTCCCGCGCACCCCTGAAATACATGTACCCAGGCCAATCGCGTTTGAAACTTCCCGCGCACCCCTGAAATACATGTACCCAGGCCAATCGCGTGTGAAACTTCCCGCGCACCCCTGAAATACATGTACCCAGGCCAATCGCGTGTGAAACTTCCCGCGCACCCCTGAAATACATGTACCCAGGCCAATCGCGTGTGAAACTTCCCGCGCACCCCTGAAATACAAGTACCCAGGTCAATCGCGTGTGAAACTTCCTGCGCACCCCGGAAATACACGTACCCAGGCCAATCGCGTGTGAAACTTCCTGCGCACCCCTGAAATACACATACCCAGGCCAATCGCGTCTGAAACTTCCTGCGCACCCCTGAAATACACCTACCAGGCCAATCGCGTGTGAAACTTCCCGCGCACCCCTGAAATACACGTACCCAGGCCAATCGCGTGTGAAACTTCCAGCGAACCCCTGAAATACATGTACGCAGGCCACTCGCGAGTGAAACTTCCCGCGCACCCCTGAAATACACATACCCAGGCCAATCGCATGTGAAACTTCTCACGCACCCCCGTAATACACATACCCCACTCGCACAGGCCCTTTCGCGTGTGAAAGTTCCCACGAACCCCCTAATACACGTACCCTGCTGAAATTGCATGTGAAACTTCCCGCGAACCCCAGTAATACACGTACCCTACTCGCACAGGCCCTTTCGCGTGTGAAACTTCAGTTCCCCGCTTGGCGTTTGCTGTTTGGCAGCCCTTTAAACTGGTCCAGGGTTAGCGCAGCCCTTTGCACTGAATTGGGAATTTTGATGGCTTTTCCTTGCGCAAGGGCATTCTTGGGGGCATAACTGGCGCTGCTGCAGGGTCGCTGCGCCACTCTGCGCCACGGCTGGTTTTGGAGGCTAAAATCCATGAATATGCTGTGCGGGGAAATAGATTTTAGCGCACGCGGCTGGCGCAGACATTCGCACGCGCACACTGTGCGCCAGCCGCATGCGCCACTTTTGTGCGAAATTCTATGAATTACCCTGCATATTGCCAAGGTCTGTGCTAGCATTAATTTGAAATGGCCAAACGCTTTACCTATAGCACTACTGTCCATGCGGACAACCCCACAGGCTAGAACTGGCCTCCCCATATGAAACTGTGATGGGGAGGCCAGCTTACATTTGGAGCCTGCCCAAGCCAAAGCAATTAAAGGATGTAGAGCATTTGCTTCTTTCTAAATACTGTGACCAGTTAACTCAAAACTTGTGTTTGATTTATCAACAGGTGCGAGAAGCCCTCCCAGTTAAATACAAGGGGCCAGGTCACAGAATTCGACCCGGTTACTGGGTGCTCACAAAGTCATTTGAGAGAGCATCCAGCCTCGCACCGCATTGGAGAGGACCATTCCAGGTCTTGTTGGCCACACAGACTGCTGTATGAGTAGCGGGAAAATGACATTGGATACATGCGACACACATCAAGAGGATACCTTTCCCTTTGCCAAACGACGGAGAAGAAAAGAAGAAAACTACTTGCTCTGTTTCTGATGATCAATCGGTCTTGAACAACACCAAGGGTATTTCGGAGACTCTTCCTGAGCCTGCAGGGCCTGCGGAGACTGCTGCTTTGTCTCTGAATTCTTCTTCCGATCTTTCTGCACCCTTGAACGATACCTCTGTTTCACCACTTCCATCAGGAAGCAACGACACACTGTTCGCAGATCACGCAGTACCTGGAGTCTTAAGGTACGATCTGTGTCCACGGCACTAGACTTACTGCACAGCATGGCTGTGCCCACAGGAAACAACTGTTGAGCTCGTCCCTTGCCACTTTTGCGCTGAAAGATAAGTAAGTGACTGGGACCGGAAAAACTATCTTCAAGCAAGATCACTTGATCAGGACATACCAGCAAACTAACTACGGTGTTTATCGCAGGAACTTTTCAGGAAAGAACTTCCAGGAACAATGCCTATCGCTATCTCTACTCATACGGAGGAACCGATCAATTGTGTGGTTAACAAAAACATTGGATGGAAAAATACACGGTCCTTGAGGACGTATTGTTTCCTTGTAATTATGTTAACTGGTCTAACAGTAGTAATTGCTCTTGGGTTTTGGTATATTGAAGGGGTGCGCCCACTTGAAACATTTTTACCTACTGAGAGTGTTCCCACCATGTCTACACCTTTCATGAATCTGCACACTCTATCTCCTAGGGATTCCCAACACAGAGTTATCACAATAATACACTGCTGTTAATAATTAATGCGACTCATGGGATCCTGTATAGAATTAATTGTTGGATCTGTTCGCATTTGCCACAACACAGGGAAAAAGGGTTGAGCTGGTATATTCATCCTTTGCCTCTAACTACTGCATGCTATACCTCTCTAAGGGTGTTATTCTTTGGTCGTTGGAATAATAGCATCTCGGGGAATTTTGACGGAACTAATTTTAATGAGTTTGAAAGGCGAGTCCTGACGCCTCTGGGATGCTCCCTTTTTGCAAATAGGAGCAAGCTTAATGTTGCTTCTATTAGGCCTTCCGATAGACTATCTAGACCTTTTCAATCGTTAATCTCTTTCAAGATGGCTCCCAACGAAAAACCGGGATGCTACGCCTCCTTCCTATACTATCAATTACAGCCCCAACTCCGTTTCCTTCTGCATACAAAGGAATGGTTCTCAGTCGATGGGTACTTTCGAAGGTTGTACCAATGTTGCAAACTTGACCAGTGAGGACAGACCTTTGTATGTAGATGATCCTGTTTATTTCATTTGCGGTAATGAAGCTTATCCATGGCTACCTAGGGATTGGCAGGGTACTTGTTATTTGGGTATCTTGCTACCAGGGGTATATGTAGCTAGCACCTCTGAGGTCTCTAGGGCTCGTCCAAGGCGGGACGAGAACAGTGATACTCCTTCACAAGTCATGGGTGATGTAGCGAAATCCTGTGTGCCATTTTGGGGTCAGATCACGAATTCCGAGTATATTAGGAGATTAGCAAGAGTATTGGAGAGAATCATCAACCGGACCACCGATATACTCTACAACATGATGCTAGAACAGAAAACAATTAGATTAGTGGCTCTACAGAACTGGATGGTGTTAGACGTCATCCTGGCTGAGCGTGGTGGAGTATGTAAATTGGTGGGATCTGCTTGTTGCATTTTCGTACCTGATTCCTCCCCGACCATATTCAAGGCAATACAAAATCTGCACGTCCTAAGTACAGAAGTGCATATTCTTGAGGGAAACTGGGATCTTACTACTTGGTTTTGGGACTTTTTTACGGTCTTGGGGATGGAAACTTCTTTCAGTCTTAATGTTTATCCTTGGTATTCTGTTGTTCTGTTGTTGTTGCATACAATGTCTTCCTGCCATATGTTCGATGTTAGGGGGATGTTGTGCGCAAACTGTAGGAACATTACGACCAAAAATACAAACACCTGAGAAGATGACTAATGTTTTTGTAATGAAGGATATTACTGTTAAGGATTTGATGGCGATTGATATATCTGATGAATGTGATTCAGGATGTACGGACATTGAAACGTGGAGTTACGAGTAAAGCGAATATTTTTAGTAAGGCTCTTGGCTTAGGCCAAAAGGAGGGTTTGTTAAACGGTAATTATATAGTGCCTGCTTAGTATATATATTGGCCTAAGCCTACTCGCGCTACACGGAAAACTGTGTTGCAAAGTTCCGATTTTTGGGTTAACTTCACTGCCATTTTAAGATTCATCTGCCATTTTGATTTCTACTTGTGTGTTCTTCATTCTAAAATGGTGGACTATGTTTTCAACTTGCAACCAAGCCTTCCGACTTTTGAGTTCTGTTAATGTTTAGGCTGTCTGAGAGCCAACTGTTTAGACTCAGCAATGAAACCTTGTGCTTCATATGAACTGTTGTTTAAGTTTTGTCTACGCTCACAAGACTCATCCTTGTGGAAACATTGGGACAATGAAGAACAAACCTCGAGCGTATACATTGGTTGAGCTGCATTGTAAAGGAACATTGTAGAAGTCTTACCGCGGGATCCGAGAACATACATCACCATTGTGCCTTCATAGAAATGCAAACCTATGTAATGCTTTGCATAATATCGTATAATCTGTATGTGAACTAGGCACAAACTCTAGACCACCAATTATTAACGTGAAGAGAGGCTGGACAATATTACACAAATTGTATAAAAGCACAAATGTTTAGATGTGCAGCACTCTCTCACCTCTCCCTGTCGGCTGGTACACATTGCGAGGTGTTAGGAGCCAGATAGCTATCTGTTTTGCTTTGTAAACTGTACAGTAATAAAAGGTCTGTGAATCTTTTTAGCCCGTGATTGGTGTATTTCCTTTGTGGTACTCAGCCTCGATATTTCTTTGTTCTTTCACCGCCTCCTTGGCACTTCTCCCCTACCACTTCCATGCACGTGCACAATCTGAATGACACAAGGCCTAGTAAGATCATTGTTTTGTCCTCCCTCTGTTTCCCCTCCTTGTCTTGTTGCGCCTAGAAACACTTGTGTACAGGTGCGACAAAAATGCCATCCCATATCATATCATAGAAACAAGAAATAATCAATTAGATTAATAAACATATATAACACCAAAACACACAATGCGCAGTAGTGTTGACTGTGTGCAGTGACAAGATAAAGTAAATGAAGCAAATTGAAACCTGGTGCCCATTGATTGAGAGGTACACCCAGTTGATGATGGGATCACTAGGATAGAACCCTGGGACCCAATCCTTTGCAGATACACCATGTAGGCGCTCAACATTGCATCCACTGATGTTACAGAAATTGACATACACGTGAACCCCTCTGTGCCTGAAAGGATGTATACCCACACACTTCTCCACCTCACAATTCTTCTGCGCCAGGCCCAGTGTGTGCAGGTGCTGGTGCTTTCATCCCCCTTTGAATTACAAGGGGCTACATACTGGCAAAATGATAAACTCGAGGTTTTGAAGGCTGTGTCTGGCATGTTTCAGAGATAAATTGCAACCAAAATAGTGTTGATATGTTTCTTTGTGTGGTGGACAATTTGGCTGAAAACAAAGAAGTATTAGTAGTAGTTTACTATGAATAATAATATCTTCACCTTTGATGTGATATATTACAAACACACCAATAGGCTTGAAATGGGGGCATGCCATGCACCTCACTGGCTAACTTATTTATGCCTCATTTTGAACTCACTCATGCCTTAAGAACAGATAATCCCTTTGTACAACATATTATAGGATAGTACCGTTACATAGATGACATCCTTCTAATTTGGAATGGTACGTCGGCAGAATTGACTGAATTTACAGATGTCATCAATAACAATACATTTGGATTAGAGTTGGTGGACATATCTATATCTATGAAATTATATTTTTAGATCTCTCATTTTATGTCAAGGACAACATAATTCATACCCGTACATTTCGAAAGCAAACAGAGGTCAACTCTTCCTTGCATTATAATAGTTGCCATCAAAGACATGTGATAAACAATATTCCAGTGGGTGAAATGTTACAGGGCATACGAAATTGTAGCGAGGATGTAATTGTTTTACCAATAATTGACTGTTGTTCAAAATTGATCAGAAGAGGGTATAATGATGTTTGTGTGAAGAAAGCTGCAATGAAAATGCAAGAGAGGAGCTTATAGCTGATGTGCAGGACAATGCACGTTCAAACAAACAAGTAGTGACACTCATTACTAACTATAGTAGGGAAAGCAATGCACAATCTACTATATAACATTTTGAACAAACATTGGTATTGTTATAAAAGGATGAGATATTAAGCAAATACATAGAAAGTGAACCTACCGTTACTTTTAGCAAAGCACCAACTTTAAGGAACAGATTATGTCCAAGCTATATGAAACCCACCAAAGCACATGACCATTGGCTAACCAATGCACAAAATTATGTTTTGGGTTTTGACAAGTGTATGTTCTGCTCCATCTACTTTTATGCTTTGGACAATACCACTAGTTTGTTTCTGAAATGGATGACTATACACATTCCTTAACTGTCGAAGTAAATATGGTGTTTTTTATTGTATGTGTATGCAAAAAAACTGTATGTGGGAAGTACAATTAGAGAGCTGTGTTTTTCCAAAATCAGAGAACTATTAACAATGAAGAACTGTGAACCCCACTCGCCCGACATTGGCTTGAAGCACAGACTGGAAGACGACAAACATGTGAGATTTCTACCTATTGACCATGTGAAATCATGAATAAGAGGTGGTGACAGAAAGAGTAAATTAAGAAAGATGCAAGTCAGGCATATATGAATGTTGGGAGGATGCATTGGGAATTCCTTAGAATAGCATCTTTTTCGATGTGATGAAGCTGAGCATGCACAGATAAAATGCAATTTATATGGTACGTCATATTTCAAATTAAGGGGATAATGACATTTTTTTATTACATCTATGTGTTGCCCACTTTAGATGGTAATTTGAACCAAGAAAGATACCAGACATGTCACCAACAACTGCACATACATGTGGTCAAGTAAATTATAAACTTTAGGATTTGCTTTGGTTTTCACTAAAGGTTTTACTTTGTATTGAGTGTAACCAATCCTAACTGCACATCTTGGACTTTGGGGCAAGTTAAATTGACATTCACAATATTTGTAGGTTGAATGCATTATTCGCACCATTTCAATACAGTGCCTTATTTTGATAAAGCGCTTTCCGTAAATTTGCAGATGTAATCGGATTATGTGCTTATTTAGGTTCAGCAAGGTTTTAGTAATAGCATTGTGCCTTGTATACTATGTTCCCCCCTGCACTTCTTACTCCACCACAGACCAAAGTTCTCTTTGAGATGATACCGGGGTGTGGACTGATTTCCCTTGCCAGTCGCCTTCTTCTGTCGTGCTGGAAAACCCTTGGTCAAGTCAGTGAGCGGTCGAGCTATTTTGGCGAAACCTGGCACAAAACGTCGGTAATAATTGCAGAACCCCAGGAAACTTCTCATCTCTTGAAGATTCTGCAGCCAAGTCCAAGTCTTGAGGGCTTCCATCTTGGCGGGCTCCACTCTCACTCCTTCTGCAGGCACTACATGGCCAATGTACTTCACACTGGCATTTTTCAAGGGATACTTTGAGCCCCTGCTGCTGGAGATGATGTAGAACCTTCAGTATCCTCTGGTGATGTTCTTCCGGGGTCTGCAAAAACACGATCACATCGTCTAGGTAAACCAGGATCTCAAGTAGTTTCATGTCCCCCACTGTTCGTTCCATCAAACGTTGAAATGTGGCTGCCGCTCTTGAGATCCCCTGCGGCATTCGAGTTAACTGGTAAAATCCTAATGGGCAGATGAAGGCCGTCTTCTCCCTATCCTCAGGTAACATGGGGATCTGGTAGTACCCACTTCAGAGAACTAATACAGAAAACCACTGGCTCCCAACCAGGCAGTCGAGGGCCTCATCCACTCGAGGATTGGTATATTGGTCTGGCACAGTTCTGCTGTTCAGCCGCCGGTAGTCGATGCACAGCCGCACATCGTGATTCTTCTTTCGCACCACCACTATGGGGGAGACATAAGGGCTTATTGACTCCTGGATTATACCTGCATGCAGCAATTCTTCAAGATGACGCTGGACATCCTCCACATCCGCAGGTGCCAACCTTTGCAATCTTTCTCTAAAAGGGGTGGTATCGTTCAGGCGGATGCAGTGCTGCACTCCCTTGGCTTTGAGCAAATCCCAGTCACTGGTTGAAAATACATCTGCCCTCAGGACCAGTTGGTCTTGTAGATGATTCTTTTCATGTTCTGACAACGGGGATTCCGCAAAGTTTATTTTACCCACATCCATGGGAGGATGTAAGCTTCTGGTTCCAGTCGTCTGTGCCACTGAGTCAGCAATGTGAAACTGTGCGATTGTCAGCCCTCCGGGAAGATGCACAGTTTTATCAGTGACATTAGTGATACAGACTGTAATGTGGGTCACGCCCGGGTCGGTATCACTGATAAGCTTGCGTTGGACCATCAGGCCTCCATCAATAATCTCTGATAACGGTTTCGATCTTGGAGATGTATATGACCAGGTACCACGATTGTTTGACCAGGTAGTATCTCGAATTGACTGTGGTTAGTGGTGGTCACGCCTCCCACGGGCCCGTCGGGTTGCCCCACCATCTCCATGCTTTTCTTAAGGTAGACCTGTTGGCATGCTGGGTGCATCGTCAGAGAATGTGCAAACTGTGGACCTGCCCTCTCCCTACACATCCTGGCTAGGGTACCAAAAAGGGCAGAATTGGTGCCCATGACCAGGGTTACATCTGGATATTGGTTCTTGGTGGTGCACACTAGTGCCAGGGCGGTCACAGTGGTGCTTACTCCAGCCACCTCTTGATCTAGATGAATCTTCACACATATGTATCCCAGATATCAGGATGCCACCTCTCCACCCCCATCAGATTCAACCCATCCAGTGGTTCTAAGGGCAGATGTGACATATGTTGGTCATAGTATGGTTCATAGACAATGGTGGCCTCTGAGCCACTGTCCAGTAGTGCTGTAGTCCCTCGCACTTCAAGTTCAACTGGCATTGTCATGGGGGGTCCAATTAGGCCCGCAGGAATCCAGTTTTGAGAATGAGCATGAGTTTGTAGTCTGTTGCAAGCCGCTGGTGACATCGTTTTTGAGTTGCAGGTCTCATGGACGAAACAGAGATGATCAGCTGTGGGACCCTCCTGAGCCTTAATTTGGTGCTTGGTATTAAGTAAGTCAGGATTTCGTGTCCTCATGGATATGCCGGAGTTATGGACAGTGGACCTTACTCCTGGGTTCAAGGTTCTAGCTGCTCCTCCGCTACAACCCCCTGTGCGTTTCCTGACAAAGCTCGGCCTGAAGTGGGTTTTAGTGCAGAAAATCGGGCAGCCACTTGGGCATAGTCTTGGTCTTGGTCACACAGACGAGTTGAGTGGCTGCCATCCCCACATCGATGGCAAAATCTCCATGGTGGCAAGGGTGAAGATGATTGTCTAAGATAGTCTCGAGTCTCTTGAGCTTGTCTAAATACCTGGTGTTCTCTTTCACGTGCTGAGGGAAAAATGTCTCTGCCTCACTGCTGATTTGCATTCAGGTTTTCCCTGGGTAGCAGCTGGGTCTGCAGTTCCCTTACCAGTTGTTTCAACTCCTCAAATTGTTTCTGTTGAGAAATAGCAGAATTGGTAGCCGGGATTTTGCTTTGGACAGGGTGACGCTGGGCATTAACATTGCTGTTTTCTTCTTCTGGAGCTCTTATTGACCTAAGTAGATCTTCAAATGATTGAGGGGTGTCTAGTTTCTCATGCAGTCTCAGTTGGAGGATGGGTATGGCAGTGTACTTAGCCGCTCTAAGTATCTGCTTCAAATGACACTGGTTCAATTGGGAAGTCTCTACTCCTCTATGATGTGCCAGGCGCAAAATGTGTCCAATCCTCACCAAGAACTCAGATAATTTCTCCCCCAGCTTCAGAGAGGTGGCATGGAACCTCATCATCAAATCTTCCCCGGGTTCGGCAGTTCCAAATGCTCCTTCCAGTGCGCCCATCATTTGTAGAGACGTTGGATCAGTACTCAGTGTGTGCAGGGACTGTACCATCTGTAGGGCTGGTCCTCATATGGCTTCTATCACTCGTCTCCTCTTTTCCTGATCTGACACTTTCCAGTCATGTAGCATAAGTTGAGCGAGGTCAGCCCATACTTCGTACCTCTCGTCCCCTTTGGGCACAGGTTTTTTTGCCTGAAAAGGGCTGCAAACGTGTTTATGCTCCATGTGCACTAATCAATGGAGACTGTAATTGTCCCTACATAGTTACTCTAACGGCTTCAACCACCGCAGCAGCAATGACAATGGCATCCTTGGTGGGTCTAGTAGCTTCTTGACAGAGGGGTATGCCAGGCCAAGCATCTAGCTAGCTACCACACAGGGCAGGTAACCAAAGGGTCCCACCTTGGATTTCCGTGGGCAAGGTTTTGCCTGTAATAGAAACTCCACCATAACATAGCATATAACATTTTGCATCTTGCCCAGGTATGCGGCCCACACTCTTTACTTTACCAGTGATGGATTCTAAAGGACCAGTCATGGCTAATACTTCATCTTTTGTAATGTGTAATAGGACCTCACCTAGGATGAAACAGGCCTCGGGGCTAAGTCCTTCACCTTGTATCCAGTGTAACACATTTTTATGCGCCATTTTGACTATGTGTATTTTGAACCAAGTGCCCACTGTTATGAAACCACCTGGGATTTCAGCAGTGCCTCCAAAAAGTGTCAGGTGTTTCTCCCTTCTCTTATTTATGTATGAGTGAACTACAACCTGTAGGAGACCTGAGCATAGGAGTCTACCACCTTACTGCACACATGTGCATACCATGAATACCAAGGGGGAGGGTGGAAGGAGCCCAGTAAAGACCAAGGGGAGGTCAATCCATATGAGAGACAGCTACACCGGTGCCCCTGGTTAAATAAACAGACACAGTCTTGCTTCTTGTAACAAGCCTGACCCGCTTTCCTTTATGTATTTGTATCCATCACACAAATTCTTGTTACATATGAACCATATTACACTACTGAGCTCCTAGCTGAGGCGCTCTCGACTAATATAGGAAAATAACAAATGTTCAACAGTTCTCAATTCATCACTTTCGGTATCCTTATTGGACATGTTCTGCCTTATTTTTGTAGTGGGTCTTGTGGGGGCCCTTGGGGACAAGTTCATTCACATTTGTTAAATAACTATTCACACCTTTAAGTGTTGGCACCTGGGAAAGTGTGCATTCACATTTGTTCAATTAACCTTCAAATATCTCAGAGAGGTCCCCTGAGAACTTGCGCATTTACCTTGTTTAAATAAATACTCAAATATATCATTGAGGTCACCTAAGAAAGTGCGCATTCACCCTTGGTAAATAAATGTTCAAATATATCATGGAGGTCACATAAGAATGTGCGCATTCACACTGGTTGAATAAATATTCATATATATCAGAGTGGTCCCCTGAGAAAGTGCGCATTCACCTTTGTTAAATAAATATTCAAATATTTCATGGAGGTCACATGAGAACGTGCGCATTCACATTGGGTAAATAAATATTCATACACAACAGAGTGGTCCCCTGAGAAAGGGCGCATTCACCTTTGGTAAATAAATATTCAAATATTTCATGGGGGTCACATGAGAACGTGCTCATTCACCTTGTTTAAATAAATACCCAAATATATCATGAAGGTCACATGAGAATGTGCACAGTCACAATGGTTAAATAAACATTCATATATATCAGAGTGGTCCCCTGAGAATGTGCATTCACCTTTGGTAAATAAATATTCAAATATTTCATGGAGGTCAAATGAGAACGTGCCCATTCACATTGGTAAAATATATATTTATACATATCAGAGTGGTCCCCTGGGAAAGTGTGCATTGACCTTTGGTAAATAAGTATTTAAATATTTCATGGGGGGTCACATGAGAACGTTGGCATTCACATTGGTTAAATAAATATTCACTTGATCAGACCACCGCCCCCTTACCACAGGTAGCTGCAGACTACCACTGGGAAGTACCACACTCACACCACATTACGTCAAGACCCCAGTCAGGATACCGGGCCGTAACACCCCTCAGCACAGCGTTTGGAAAGGCCCCCTCGGAAAAGATCCCAGCTGGAATTATCAGGTTCTGCCCCCAGAACGGGTGAAGTTTACAACCTCGGGGCGTGTTAAATCACTGTTCCCCTCAGGACAAATACATCCGAAGAAACTGGATCACTCCTATACCCACATGGGCCTAAGCTGGCCGCCTGAACAATAAGAGGAACCCTTAAAGTACCATGGTGGGCCAAACCCCTCAAGGCACTGCAACGCCTTTTTTCACAGTGTCTCCAAAGTCGGCCAACCCCCCTTCTGCGGAGCGTTGCTTAACTTACATGCCTCTCAGCGTGCCCCGGGACAGGAGAGGAAAAAATTATCTTCCGTCCGGCAATCCATGGCCCACGTGTTAGCCGAACAGCTGGCTCACGCATGGCTCGGGGTCCAGTTCTTAGAGTTTCCCTTTCCTACCTGACTGAATATTCTTAGCGCGCACACCAACCCGATCTCTCTCTCTTTTATAGCGGTGGCATGCTGGTTGAAACACCCGCCAAGGGCACCCTCAACTACGACCTCAGGCATACTCCCTCGACCCCGGGTGGGGGAGAGAGACTGGCCTCCACCAGATGGACCGCCTAATGGTTGGGGGCCATCGCTGGAGACCAGAGGGCCGGGATGCCCTCAGTGGCAGACTCAAGCTCCCGTCTTCGTTTGCCTCTCCCCTGGTCTAACCCAGGCTATCGCCTCCGGCCCTTATCCTCCGTGGGGACTATCCACTTCTATCTGCCAGCAGGGGGGCTCGTGACAGTCTTGAGGTGAAATCACCTCACAGACAGCCCTGCTCCCTCTGCTGGTGGAGCCTACCATAAAACATTCGAAACCCTCTCTACGCGCAAAAAAACAACCTGCGTATGAACGTACAATGAAACGAGAGTGTAAACAAACATAAAAGCCATAACAACGTGAAACACATCCCATGCGCACATGAAAACCAGAAGAAATTCGGGTTTACATATGGCTGAAAGTCTAATGAGGGCTGACATGATCTGTCCTCTCTTCGGGCACCTGTAGTTGCTTTATGTTTGAGGGGTTGGTGCAAGTGTATATTTTGACCCCCGCCATCCTGGATCTCACTTCCCCCCTCCTGATTGTCGCAAGTGTTGTCAGGCCATTCTGAATTGTCCAGCATTTTCAGCATGAAGTCTAATGTCTGCAAACTACCTAGGTAAGCTTAAGGGGTAATGTGTTTGCTCGACTGAGTGGAGTATTTCCACTATTGTGTTACTAGAGGATTTCACACAGGTGCACACTGTCACAGACAGTTTCCTTAGTGCACAGAGCCGTCAGCATTTGGGAATTAGCAAAGATGTCCTGCTGTATCCAAGGGCTCATGGAGTTCACCAGGGCACTGTGAACCATTGGAGAAATGCTGGTTAATGTGTTGGGGGAGGTCATAACATCATCGATATGCCTGCAACCTTCCGCAATTGGAGGTTAAGGCATCCCCTTAAACAGAAAGCTTTTCTTTTCCTGGTCCTGAATGTAGGTTTTCTAGAAGGAGCTTCACACACTGTTATTTGGGGAGGAGGTGTCTTCACACTCTTCTATATGGTCTCCTAGGGGTTTTGGGAAGGGACGACATTGTCAGGGCTATGTTGGCCTCATGGGCCAGGACGCTGGTTATGGGCTGTCCTTCCAGGCTGGTTTCAGGGGTGAAACTGTGAATGGCCCCTGCCACGTGGCAGGGACCAAGGTGAGGTGGTTCAGAGGGCCTATCCATACCACTCCCAGGATCAATATTCATTGGCTTAGGGTAGCACCCGGCCCACTGAGTCTATGCCTTGCTGGTCTCCAAAACCAAACAGGGAACTTGATCACACACATTTAAGAAAGTGTCTGTGGACCAAAAGTCCAAATTCATCCTTATTTGGGGCTTTTATCTGCATGTTTTATAAGAGGCAGCGCTCAGATGCCTGAGGATTCGTAGCGCCATATAAATGCAAATTATTATTATTATATGGTAACTGTACGATGGACTATAATGGTATACAGCTCAGCTGATGTATGTATAGAATCATATTACAGAAATCACTGCCTCGTCTTCAGTACAAAGACCCAAGCATGTGATCCAGGGTGACTAGCTCACCCTTAGAGAGCGACTGCCCAACCTATCACTCTTATAGAGTGTTGTGTTCTTGCCACAGGCTATGAGGGAGTGCTGTGGGAGGCGACAAAGATCTGTGTCCAGCCATTACGCATTGCAGCTGTTCCTTGGTGCATAGGCCTAGCTTCAGCTGCCCCATGGAGACTTGAGAGCGCCTCGAGGATTCTATTTGCACCATCAAAGCACCAAGAAAAGTACAAAGCACCCGAAGTGCTCTAAGAATCCACCAGTTTATAGGTTGCACAATCCTTGGGCGTATTTACTCCCGTGTAGCTGCTGTTGTGTACATATATTGGTTTAAAGCAGAGTAACTGATTTGCCAAGGAAAATCTCCCTTAAAATACAGAGTTCACTCCTTCTCACTGGTTCAACAGTATCATCAGATTCAAGCATTGCAGAAAGCAAATGGCAGTGTCTACGCCGAATCTCTGTACGACGCTCACCCTTGGGCAGTAATATTTAAAACGCACTGTCACGTCATGTGCCCTTTATCAATAGCAAGTGAGTGTCTTCTCTTCTTCCTGTCAACTGCAACGCTGCCATGGCACCGGAAGATGTCCAGCGGATCACAAAAATGTCAAGATGCAAGCATCTGTTCATGCTGCGATGTATAAAGACCCTGCACCTCAAAAGGAGCAGATGTGCTCCTGCATCAGTCAGACTCATGGTTTCCTCTTTTAATTTGCTCTCTGTAATTGCCCTTCCCAAAAGACTTGAATCCAGGCTGTGGATAACACTCGGATGCCGCGGTGCTTGCTGGATGCTTTTGGCGCAGTCCTACTTTCGTTCTTTGTAGATTTCTACCCAGCTTGGATCTTTTTCCTGGTGGGTGTGCACCTCTCCTTCTTTGGAGCAAAACAAAATCTAAACACGTGAGAGTTGTTTTCAAAAGCTATTTTCCAACGCTTGAAAGGAAATACGAAAATTCTTCTTAGGAAATGCTGTTATATTTATGAACACAGGAAAGCAGTTGAATTATTTTTAAATGTTGGACAATTTTCCATCTTTATATATGTTATGTTTAACGATATAAAGAGTAGAAAATAAATAACATCCGTGTGCTACTGCATTGAATTGCCATGTGCTCCTCAGTTGTCAGGCCATACTTTTTTGCAACTGTGCTTTTGCTCATTTATGTCCTCAGAACTATATGTTGTTTGATAGGTAAATGTAGCATGTGGTAGGTGGCACTGAAGCTAGCCCTTTCTTACAAGGTTTATGTCCCTTTTTATTTAAACCACTCGTTTTTTTGCATTGTGCAACAAATCACTATTAGCCATTCAGGGTTGGACTGGCCTTTACGGAACTCTGGAAATTTCCTGGTGGGCCTCTGCACCCTCGGCTTCTTTTGTGTGGTACCTTCTTTTATTTCCACATGTTCTCATAGGAAAAGGGTTGTGTTTACTGAACATGTGTAATATGGGGGCTCTTTGAAAATTAGTTCCAGGGCCTTGTTTGGTTCCCAGTTCATCCATGGGTGAGATGGCTTTAACAGCCGCATACACTTTGTACCCAATGGAAATGACTGATTATTATTTAAAGTTTGTAATGACATCTTAAATGAAAACCCAAAAATGTGATTGGTGGAAGATTATGAATACATTATAACCAGTGCCGGCCCCAGGTCTCCCAGTGCCCTGTGCAAGATATTTGGGTGTTCCCCTACACACACTGGGAGACCTGGGTCCAGCACTGTCTGTGGTACCATCCCCCCAGCACAAATGCATACATACACACACACACACACAACAAAAAAAATGTTTTCACTTAGCTGCTCCATCTTCGTTCTTCGCCTGTAAGGCCTCCGCTCCGTTTCCCGCGCCCAGCTGACTCCTGCTTCCACAACGCAGACAGGAAACCAGGAAGCAGGGAGCGCTTCCTAGTTTCCTGTCATGCACAATGGGGCTGGAGCCAGAATGAAAGTAACGTTCGAGTTACAGCGTGGCACGTGCCGTGCTGCAAAAAGAATGTTTTCTGATGCCTTAGAGCATGCACTCCAACTTCAGAAAGAAATCAGATCATTTCTTTCTGGAGTCACAGCACATGCACTCCGACTTCAGAAAGCTTGCAGGGCAGCTTAATGGGCGATGCTGTGTGCCTCAGTGTGCTTGCCACCCCTGTGCAGGTGTACTGCTCAGTTGCCCATTAGGCTGGCTCTGCAATCACTGGCATTGTTCTGCACAATCCTCCACAACATGTTTTTTTAGGTGGCCTGCACAATTGCAGAAGGGGACCAGCCATTCCCTGCCACCAATGGGAACAGTCCAGCCCAAACTGCTAGTCCATGTCCCCTTTACACAGAATCACAAGCAACCCCAGGCATCACTCCTTTGTTTTACTAAAGTCACCTTAAGTGGGACGGGTATGCCCAGACATGAGTCCAAAGCCTGATGGACCTAGAGACCCAAGCTACACCTCACTTATGACACCCAATGAGGCCGCAATATGTCTGGGGTTGTTTCTGGTCTCATGCAGAAAACATGTGATCAAGCAGTGTAGGCTGAACTTCCCCTTTAGGAGTGTGACCAAGCCTGATTTATATATAGTATTTTCCCTTTCTGTAATGGCTTCGCAGGCTGAACAATAGTCTTGAGGGTTGCCCAGAATAATACCAAACGTTAAAATGTATTCAAAACCTTCTAGCCATCACCCCTTTTCTTTTGCTGCAGACACCACAAGTGGGACATGTGTGCCCAAATGTGAGCCTGGCCCTGCTGGACCCAGAGACCCACGCTACACCTCATTGTTGACACCCAATGAGGTGAAATCATGTCGAGGGTTGCTTGTGGTCTTGTGCAGAAGGGATGTGATCATGCAGGTCAGGCTGGCCTGACCCCCTTTGGGGTGGGACCAAGTCTGCTTTGCATATGGTCTTTTCCCTCCTGTAATGACTTGGCAGGCTGAGGAACGGTGGTCTCAGGGGTTGCCCAGAAGGGCAGAGGTTAGGATTAAATCAACCATTGCTCCTTTTGTTTTGTTACATATCAAATTCCAGTTCACAGGGCAGGTGGAATGGTTTTTGCTTCTCTAAGCATAATATAATTTGAATTGCCCCCCCCCCCCACATACCCAGAACATTTCAAGCCTGTATCTCCTCTTCACATGGATTTCACAACATTCACATGTCTAGTGAACAAACTCCCCTTCCCCATTTTATCAGGCATCAACCTCGCACACCAAAGACACACAACATCACAAACAAACATGCACATGCATGCAAGTATACATGCACAAATTGTAATGATAACAGCAGCAATACCTTCCTTAAAACACTAAAATACAACACTGGATGAAACAGTTTCCTGTTTCCCAGGCATATACCTCAGCTTGCATCATGTGGTCTGTTTTACTATTTCTGATGTGTTGGGTTTCCTTGAACTGACCCACTTGGCCCCTGAAGGTTAGCCTGGTCTCACTGTTTTTTTTCTCTTGGTGAATTACCAGTTTACTGGCACACCACCACTTGTTCTAGATCACTTGTGCACCGCTTCCCGTTTGCTCCCCTGCTTTCCTCACACCATCTGCTTGCTCCAAGCAGATAAAGAGCCTGGTAGGGCAGGGCACACAGGTACTTCAGAAACATTGCTGAGCGCCTCCTTCTTTTTGTTCCACTTAGTACATTTATTGCAGCTATGTTGTTCGAATTGTGTTATCTTAGATTTTGAACCTTTTCCATTCTTTGTTCCCTGTCGCAAGCTTGGGCCTCTTTGTATCCTTTTTCTACCCATATTATGCTATGGGTAACACAACCCATCACCTAGTTTCTGGGGCAGACCAAAGATGACAGTTGGCATGTCTGCTCAATAGGCATGACAAAGACACACCATTACAAGTCAGTCCACGGTGGTACATGGCGCTCCATTAGACTTCAATCTACCCCTCCACCATTTTTCTTCAACTGCTCTGCTAGCTTGGGATTCTTACACTACCTGCTTAGATCACCTGCTTGTTGAAACGATTATGGACCTCGCAGTGAATACAATAAATGAATACCCAGGTAACCAACAACAATTAGGAAACTTCTGAAGGCCCTGGAATACCTAACTCGCAGCAGACATCTTGTCATGGAACACTGAATGGGTGTTAATGAGTGAAATATCTACAGCAAACTTGACCTATTTTTTCTCATTTAAATAAGGTTGAAGGACTCTGGTTCCCCCTTAATATATGAAGTGATCCAAACTGCCCAATATATCATGTTATTAGGTTCATTGGTAAGGTCAGCAGATTTTTTCTACCAGACTTTCACGCAGTCATGCCATTCAAAACACTGCCCCTGTGCAAAGCTGTCCTCTGCTTTTCACCTTTTCTGCCATGCGCAGACATACTGTTCTGCTGTCCCATAAATAAGCAAAACTAGGTGATGGGCACAGTCCCAGTGTCAGGTGCAGGCCAAAACTGTGTGATAGTGAGCAGCCCCTCAGTAGGGTAATGGGCCCCTTTCATGCAAATCAACATTTTGACATGTGGGAATGCCTCTTGCTTCCGGTCTTAGTCCCTCTCCCTTCTGATAGGGGTTTAATACAAAGTGAATATACATTTTATATAAAAATGATATTCAAAATGATATTGGTTTGATATAAAAAGTATATTTTATATAAAGTGGGTATAAAATGGTTATCAAAATGTTTAGATAGGATGTTGAGATGATTTGATATAAAGTGAATATACATGTGTATAAGCATTGGAGCACCCGGTGGTGGTGCTTCTTGGCTGACTATTGAGGGTGAAGTGAGCTCTGAAGACAGGGACTGTGAACTTAGGGTTTTGCAGCGGGAGAAGGCAATGATGCCAGAGAGGCATCCGCCCAAGGTTATATGAAGCGTAAATACATTTTATATATAGTATCGATTACATCATGATTTTATAGTTTTAATGACAGGCTAGAGAGTTGGCTTCAATGGCTAGTAATATTAAACTTGGATATAGCTATGATACAGAGTGCAAATAGAGGCTGGCATGGCAGCCCTAAGTGAGTTTGCTTTACAGGCAAAGTGTGGCTTATAGTGCTAATACAAAAGACCCAAAACTATTGGCTGTTGGCATTGCATGTTTCTTTTGTAACGAATTATGAAACTTTTGCATATAATTATCAGCATTAATAATGTGTGTTTCTTTTAAATGATTAAAGTGGTTTACTTTATAAGCAAAGTGTGTTTCACAGAGCCTATACAAAGGTCCAAAATATTGTCTTTAACAATGCATGTTTCTTTTAAATAATGAAAGCAGTTTGCTTTATAAGCAAAGTGTGTTTCACAGAGCCTATAAACAAGTTTAAACTACTGGCTTTGACAATGCATGTATCTTTTAAATAATAAAAGCAATTCACTTTATAAGCAAAGTGTGTTTCACAGAGTCTATACAAAAGTACAAACTATTGGCTTTGACAATGCATGTTTCTTTGAAATAATGAAAGCAGTTTGCTTTTTAAATGTAAAGGGTGGTTTACAGTGCCAATGGAAAAGACCACACCATGGGCAGCGCAGGCAGTTCTTTGCCAGATAAAAAATATCTGTGGCAGAACCTGTCTCTTGTTAGCCTGCGAGAAGGGTTTGCCTTTTAAAGGGATCCTAAGGGAGAATCTTAGGAATGGTTGATGTAATGTAGTCGCTGTATTTTGGAATGGCAGATGGTTCGCAATAGCATTTTTGCAGACACTAGCAAGAAAAGCTAACGTAAGAGGGGGTCTGTATTTTTTGTATTAATTTGCCCAGCTCATGAGTGGATGATGTAATGCAGTATTTTAGAACTCGTACTGACATTTTTGCATTTTTCAGACATCAGAAGAAAAAAAGGCTTGTGGCTATTGAAAATAAGTGTTTGTATTTTTCTGTGTAAGCACCTGTGCAGGAAGATGTACACAGGGTTGTTTATCTACAGGCACCAAGGATAGTATGAAGCAAACAGAAAATGGGTGTATTGGGTGCCGATATAATGTGAATTCTGCTTTGTCATAGAGAACACATGGCACAGCCCATGTCTGTTGATTGCTTATATTTGTGCAGGCTTTGTGCTTCTGTCACAAGGGGGTAGCTGAGTAGGGGTCAGAGGGTCTATTGTGATCTAGTTCACATAGCTGGGTGACTGCAATGTGTTTTTTGGGAGAGATAAGGATGGCCTTTATCTACACTTATATATTATTTTTCACTGTCAGGGATTATGCACGTTTAATAAACTGTTCTTTTAGATTATATGTATACATGGCTTTTTTTAGCATTCAATAGGTGTGTGATGGCATTTTCTAGTTGTATTTTTACATATTGTTCTAATAATGTAGCGTTTGTTTGGTGCTTATTTTGACACATTAGCGATGTGTATTTTTATATAGGCACACATTTGTTGAAGAGGTGTAGCCGAGAATTTCTTTGTACAAGTGGATGGAATTGCTGTTTTGTTTACAAATGGTACAAGTGCTCTATAGCCATCCTCTTTTCTTTGGAAGCATTTTACGAAGAATGGTTGTTGTGGATACAGCACATGGATTTCAACATGGATTTCAACCACGACAACAACATTTACAGTTGTTATACAAATTATTTTAAATTTTTTCTGACAGCAATTTTTCAAATTCACAAAGTTCCACATATTTCACTTCCAGAATACCAAATATTCAAATTTAGCATGCTACAGTTTTACAGCTCAAAATTCTTTTGTTCTCCATGTATGCCCCAGAACAACATGCCAAAGACATTATTTCTAACACATGGGAAAAATATTTTTGGCAGACAGCTAGTTGTGAGAGCCTGAAAACACTTAGCAATCAGTGTCACCCCTATATAAGCATTGCAGGTAGGGAAATTGGCCATATCTGCATGCTGTTTAAGTGTCCTGAAGGATACTGTTCATTGTGTGATGCCAAAAGCCAGTAGATGTCTTTCAGTGCGTTGCAGTGTCATAGATGCGCTCGAATTAATGAAGACTGTTTCAGCTGAACAGCAGCCATCGCCACAAACAATTATCATTTTTCTGGGTTAGCGCACCCCGAATAAATCGATCTCCTTTTGAAACGAGCTCACAGCCCTGTCCCAACCATCACAGCTGACAGTTTGCACAATCTGGACCTCAAAACATATATGTTTTAAAGGCTGTATAGAAACCCATACACTGTGTGTATGACACACCCTGTCTTTAAGTGTTATAATAAATCATCCGACATATGACGGCTCCATCGCCAGCATCACAGAACCATGCGTCACACTTAAAAACTGTAGCGCCCGCCATCACAGCCTGTAACTCTGGCTGGGGGTTCAAAACTACTATAACTTATGTTCTATAATTAAAGCATTGGTAAGGGCTCTGCCCCAGATGTATACCCCCCATGACAACAAAGCAGCAAAATCTGTCCTGGTTCTTTGAATCTGCATCCATTATCCAAAACATTCCCAAGACACCTGTTGCAGAAGCCCATTAAAGAATCAGAAAAGCCATTCTACATTGTCCCAGGCCACCCCATGCTTTTGTGGCTTGAAGACCCTAAAAAAACAACCCCTTCAAGCAACACATTCCACAAGTTCTTGCTACGCACATCCATCCTCGATGATTGCGAAAACTCTTCAATCAATTTACATAAAAGAATCTTGGCTACACCACTTCATCAAGACACATACCCAAACGCTGTCATGCCCGTCCTGCCAAACTATGAATTCACAAAGCCCGGCATCTTGAGAAGTGTCACTATTGTATGAGACACAGTGAGAGTTAAAACTATATTTTAAATTGATAGCGCACAATATTTCACTTTTAGCTCACAATAAGCAAAGCGATGTGCGCCTTAACACCCCATTGCAGAGTCCACATGTAAAAAATGAGCCCTAACAGTCCGATCTCTCCTGCACAAAAAGATTAGGCACAACGTTTTTTTACAGCTTTGCAGCCACCGCCAAAGTCATGTCAATTGTACACTGTCATTTGTACCACTTTGCATGCACAAAACAAAAACTGTAAATTGTAACACAATTAAAAATATGAATTGACTCCAGTGCCCCCATTAAGCATTAGTTACAACATGAACTGTCACAATAACTGATACTTAAGAGAAGGCAGCTTTTACAACAATCATCTCTTTTAAAAAATATTGCCCAACAATATTCCGGTCATTGCAACACACAACATATTGGAGACACCAATCGCATCCTAAGACTGATGCACCACCCTAGCACTTGTACCATTCTATTAAAAATCAAAAATTACATCCGCTTGTATAAAGAAAACTTCAGTTACACTGCTTCAACAAATGTGTGCTGTTTGACAAAAACTCAAATTTAGCCATGCACAGCCTGCCAAACTGGGGTGTTGTAAAGCCCCTATATCTTGTATATGTAGCAGCCTCACAGGGTGTCAAAGCGGGTATCTATCCAGGGTGCATAGTTATAGGCTTGAAAGGCCTGAAACAAGTCCTCGCCATTTATTTTATAGTTAAATCGCGGTTGGCTTAAACACACTCTGGGCAAACAGTAACATCAGGTTTTTTGACACTGACTGATTAATATTGTGTGAAACACAGCCCTAACACCCTGAGTATTCCTTGCACACAGAAAATAGGCGCAGCTGCTTTTTGGCGCTTTTGCTTCAAAATAAATAATATAAATTGTACTGTTTTGCCCCCACAGACCAAATAATGTAAATTGAAACATACTTAAAATATAAGATATAAAATTTTAGGGACAAAAAAGCTAAGGACCTGATATAATGAGCATTTTCCAATCAGGCCCCGAGTCTAAATATAGCCTTTGTATTTCTGTGCTTGTTACTATATCAACATAGGCTTTTGACTGCAACTGCTCTTAACCGCTAGATAGGAAACACCAATCCTAAATTGATTAAAACATCCCAGCACTCATTTAAAATGTAAAGAAGCCTTGTAACTAGACCAGCACTTGGAAAAGATAATTTCTGCATGCCATTGTGCACCATATATTCAAATACACATTAACAATATGTAATGTGCATTTGAATATATGGTGCACAATGTCAAATAAGCACCAAACACTAAATTATTCAAACAGTACATTAAAATACAACTAGAAAATACCATCACATCCCATTGAATGCTAAAAATGTCACATATGTGTATTATCTTAAAGACAAATGCATTAAGGTGTGCAGAATCCCCCACAGTGAACAAAAATATAAGTGTAGATAAAGGCCTTCCTTATCTCTCCCAAAACACATTTTGCAGTCAGCCAGTTCTGCGACCTAGATCGCAATAGACACCCCACTCCTCCTCTGCTACCTCCTGGTGACAGAAGCACAAGACCTTTACAAATATCAACAATCAATAGAAATGGGACATGCCATGTGTTCTTTATGACACAGCAAAAAGCACATCATATAGGCACCCAATACACCCATTTTCTGTTTGCTTCATACAATCCTTGATGTCTGTAAATGAAAAAACCCTGTGTATATCTTCCTGTGGCGGTGCTTACAGATCAAAATACAAACACTTCTTTCTTATCAATAGCCACAGGCAAAATGTCAGTATGAACCATCTGGAGTTCCAAAATACTACACTACATCATCCATTCATGAGCTGCGCAAAGTAATACACAAAATACAGACCCCCTCTTATCAATAAAAACACACACACACGTGCATTGTTTTTTTGCTAGTGTCTGCAAAAATGCCATCACAAACCATCTGTCATTCCAAAATACCACAACTCACTGCATTACATCATCAGTTCCTAAGTTTAACCCTTAGTAGCCCTTTAAAAGACAAAGGCCCTCATTACGACCCTGGCGGAGAGGGGTTTACGCCAGCGTAATGCATGGCGTACCTCTCCGCCAGATTAGGACTTTCCGTAGCGCCATGGCGATTTTTACGCCCGGATTTTCCGGGCGGAAAAATCCATGGCGCTACGGGTCCCCTCGTTAATTACGCCACCGTATTCTACGGTGGCGTAATTAACGCCTTCCCCACTCCCATTATACCCTATGGGGCAAAAATGGGAATGGGGAAGGGTAAATGGGGATTGGGGACTTACCGCCCCGCCAAGGTCGGAATGGGGCGGTAAGTCCGCCAACCCCCATGGCGGAGTTGGCAGCTCTGCGCCATGGTCCATGGTGCAAATTGCACCATGGACCTCCGCCAGGGTCGTAATGAGGGCCAAACACTGCTCGCTGGCTAACAAGAGACAGTTCTGCCACTGATATTTTGTATCTGGCAAAGAGCCACCTGCGCTGCACATGCATTGAACTTTTCCACTTGCGCTGTAAACCACTCTTTACATATAAAATGTGAACTGATTTCATTATTCAAAAGAAACATGCATTGTCAAAGCCAATACTTTGGACTTTTTTATAGGCACTGTGAAACACACTTTGCTTATAAAGTGAATTGCTTTCATTATTTAAAAGAAACATGCATTGTCAAAGCCCATAATTTAAACTTGTGCATAGGCTCTGTGAAGCACACTTTGGTTATAAAGCTAATTTCTTTCATTATTTAAAAGAAACATGCATTGTCAAAGACAATAGTTTGGACTTTTGTATAGACTCTGTCAAACACACTTTACTTATAAAGTGAATTGCTTTCATTATTTAAAAGAAACACGCATTGTCAAAGGCAATATTTCAGACTTTTTTATAGGCTCTATGAAACACATTTTAATTATAGAGTGAACCGCTTTCATTATTTTAAAAGAAACACACATTATCAATGCCGATATTTTTATGTACAATTTTCATAATTCCGTACAAAAAGAAACATGCAATGCCAACAGCCAATAGTTTTGGGTCCTTTGTATTAGCACTATTAACCACACTTTTCCTATAAAGTATATTCACATAGGGCTGCCGTGCCAGCCTCTATTTGCACTCTGTATCATAGCTGTATCCAATCTTAGTATTTTTAACCGCTGAAGCTAACTCTTTAGCCAGTGTCATTCAAATGATAAAATCATGACGTCATCTCTACTATATATAAAATGTATATACGCTTCATATAACCATGGCACGGCCCCCTTTCTGCCGTCATTGCTGCATCACTCTGCAAAACCCTGAATTCACAGTCCCGGTCTTCAGAGCCCACTTCACACTCAAAAGTCTGCCAAGCAGCAGCACCACCAGCTGCTCCAATGTTTATACACATGTTTAAATAAAATGTATATTTGCTTTATCTCAAATCATCTCAACATCCTATCAAAACATTTTGATAACCATTTTATACCCACTTTCTGTAAAATATACATTTTATATCAAATTGATATAATTTTTATACCATTTTTATATACAATGTATATTCACTTTATATTAAAACCCTATCAAAAGGGGGAGGGACTAAGACCAGAAGCAGGCCGCATTCCCACCTGTCAACATTTTGATGTGCATGAAAGGGGGCCCCATATACTACTTCCCTCGGTCAGTAATGAGGAATTAATGGCTTTAGTCCAGCAGGTAACTGCCTGTTAGCCCAAGTTAGAGGCAGGAAAGCTCATTGTTATTACCCACCAGGTAAGAGTTCTACAGCAGCCTTTAATGCCATTTGAACGACATAGCAAATTTGGGGTGCTGAAGGCATTTTTGCGAAGAAAAATGGGCTGCAGCAAACACAGAAACCATGCTTGTGCATAAGAAAATCAGTGATGCAATGCGATTGAGCAGATCAGGCTCTAGCTTATCAAACCCCCAACCTCCTCCAAATGTTGTGCTATGTTGACTGGACCTGGCTGACCTACAGAGCCGTGACCAGACAGAAAAAGGCACAGAAATTAAATGATGCCTGGGCATTCCCGTTAACAAAGGCCCTGCAAATACTAACATAAAGCATTTCCTTGGCACCTGCATTCATATGCCTACATGTTTTGGCACTTCAAATCGTAATGTGGGTAGTACTTGGATGCCAGAGGAGTGATTGGAATGAGGCTGGGGGGAGGGGCAGCAGACAGCTAATTTTCACAGCAGTTCTTAAGTGTGTTGTTTCGGATGTGAAGGAGAGAGTTTACTGCTTGTACATTGAAGCTGCACTAGAATAGTCTCATTACAATGGTTAAAGATTTTAGTTGCCCCCCCACACAAGTACGGTTGACCTTCCACCACAATCTCTGAAGTTAGCACCTCTCCCAACATTTGAAGGGTTAGCCTCCCACCCCCTGAAATTTTAGCCTTGCTGCACCTCAGCCAAGAATAAAACTACAGCTAAGATGGACACCATGGAAATTGTGGCTGGGGCTCTGTATGGAGCCCTTCTTCTGTTTCCATGACAGTTAGGGGCAGCAATGCTGGGGAAGATATGTGACAATTTCGTTTTTCGTCAGGGGTTGTTTGATGCAGGTATAGGGTATGGGGCAAGTGGTCTGGGGAAGTGCCCACAAGCTGCCAACTGCGTGCACCAAAAGCAGCCTTATGCCATCATGTACAGCCCGAGTTTAAAGCAACATTATTGGTTGCTTGCAACTGGTTGGTAATGCAACAAGTGAACATTGGAACTTTCTGAAGTTCCGTGATGGAGAGGAAGAGGCTCAGGGCGTTAATCTCTGGAATACACCTCATCCCATAGTTTTCCAAACAGCAGAAACAGATTCTGTCTGTGGTCATTAGCCATTCTAAATGACTATAAAACACCCAGAGAGAAGGAGAAAGTACATCTGCCTCCCTCCCGTTTTCATTCTTTGAGAAATGTGTTATTGTTCCCCCAAGGGTTCCTCATTTGCATGCAAAGTTTCCATGCCCTATTTATAAGGAATGTTGTCTTCGGTGTAATAGGCCTGATAGCCCTCAGCACCAACATTTACTGACCAGGCTTTGCAGAGACGTCTTTATGGGAGGGCAAAAGGTGCATCTGCCCCAGGCCCCCACCTTGGAGGGTGTGTGGGGTGGGCCTACATAGCTGCCTAATCCAAAGATGTCAGTGCCAATTGTTCATGAAACATAAATAACCAACGTCAATATATTTTGTTGCACGTTTCTGAGGCTCAAAACCAACTGTCTGAATGTTGTTGACAAGCACATTTCTGTCTTTGTGTTCACTCTGGTATACATAGTTTGTGTGTTGACTACATCACAACTCCTCTAGCATTCTCACCTTTCTGTGGGGAATATGTTGATCAAGTGCAATAACCAAAGTTGAAATAATAAATCTGAGTGCTGTAACGGTTCAGATGATAGCTAAATGTGCTAAGCATTCTTTACAGAGTTGTGTTAATATGCCAGATCACAGTACCCAATACCATTAATGCCAACTCAGCCTTTCCTATGTCTGAGGTTTTTCTATACTTTGATGATCGTAACACCTGCTGTGCTACAAAACAGCTTCCCTGCACCAATCTGGCTTCAGTGCAGCCAGAGGCATGGAAACTGCTCTACTGAACACTAGTGAAGATTTGCTCTCAAATCTCGATTACAACTCACCTTCCGCTCTTATGCTTCTGGATTTTTTCTCTGCCTTCAACACAGTCAATCATGCCACCCTGACAAATCGGCTCTGTGACACCGTTGGCATCAGGAACCTGGCACTTGACTGGCTCACCTCGTTCCTCTCCGACCAACCTTCCCAGATTCAACTGGGCCCCTTTCTCTTCCCTATCATACTTTCCACTTGCGGTGTCCCTCAAGGATCTATCCTCTCACCGTGGCTCTTCAACATCTACCTTTCCCCTCTGGCCCATCTCCTCCTTCTTTTCTCACTTCCAGTGTTATGCAGATGACCCACAGCTCTCCTTCAATTTTCCCACTACTTCTGCCTCTCCTCCTCTCTAATCCCTGACTCTCTGACTGCTATTCAGGCATGATGTGCTGCCAATGATATCTGCCTTAATGCCAGTAAGACTGAGATCCTTCTCATTAGGACCCCAGCTCCATCCTTCCCTCCCTCCCTCTGGCCGCCCTCTATGGGTCACCTCCCTTCACCCTCTTGTGAATCAGAAACCTTGGTGTCATCATTGACACCTCTCTCTCCTTCTCTCCTCACATAGCAGACCTTGCCAATAAGGCCCACTATCAGCTGCACCTCCTCAGAAGCATTCTCCCTATTCTCCCCATCCCCCAGAAACTCAATGCCTCCAGAGCTTTGGTCCTATCTAGGCTGCACTACTGCAACAGCCTCTTACTCAATCTTCCTTTATCCTCCCTTCGCCCCTTCAACTAATCCAGAACAAGTCTGTGGGACTCATCCTTGGCCTCAAGCCCAGAGACTGCATGTTTCCAGTCTTAAAATCTCTCCTCTGGCTCCCAGTTCCTGTTAGGATCAAGTTCAAGAACATCTGCATTATCCACAAGGCTTTCTGGGGCCTGAGACCTCACTACATTCAACTCTCTCTCCCTAAATACCTCCCTACTAGAGCCCTTTGTTCTTCTAGCTCCAACTCTTTGCAGATCAGATGCTTCTTTAAGCAGAGAGAGGGCGGGGGATAGATCTCTCTACTCCTACAGGAGCCTCCCTCTCAAACAATCTTCTCCTCTCAGGCTTGAACCAGATCTTCCTAATATCCAGAAGCTCCTCAAGACCCTCCTTTTCTCTTCTTCCTTCCCTCTCCCCCTCCCCTGCTAACAGACCTGTCTGCCACAGTGACTGGCTACCTGGTTCCCTCTGAGTTCTACAGGGCACCATGCCCCCCACGCAGTTCACCGCTCTCCTCGTACTTAGCATGTGGACCGCGCCCCCTGCAGCCCTAACAATCCCTGGCACTTGCCCTCCTGACCTCCCCTAAGCACTTGCCTAGCCCCGGTGGCCCTCTTCCCCCAACTCCTCTGCCCCCTTTCACTTGCACTCCCTCCTCTTTACCCTGCACTTCCCCTTCCTACCCTAGCACTTGGCATTTTGCACGGACCGCCCCCTCGCACTTTTTGTTACTGCACTTGCACGAGCTGAATGTCACAAGGCCTAGTAGGAATGTTATTGGTATCTTTCTCCCTTGTTCCCCTCCCCCTTTTTTGTCTTGTGGTGCCTTGAAATACCATTTGTTGTATAGGCACCGTACAAATATCCAATAAATATAAAAAGAAAAATGAGAAAGATAGCACTAGCTAACAAACTAAAATAGTCTCGGTTTGGGGAAGGTCTCAAACTCGATTCCTCCAGACAGGGGTTGTAAAACCTGGGCGCTGAACTCCAATGATGAGAATGAAGTTTTAGTTGAGAGTGGTTTTTAGGTATCCACATTTTAGACTATGCCTAAGCTTGTAACGTGGCTTTGCCAGCAGACAATACAGTAATCCTGCACAAATTATCTAATATCACTGTATGGTACTTAACAGTCTTCCACAAAAAGGCTTGTCTTCTCACTTGCTGTTGGCATTATTTAGCCCTTTGCCTGTCTTTTTTTTTTATTTGTTTAGCTGTTACAAACAACTTTTCAAATATTTAACAATTGTTTCAGAATCAATAAAATAATACATTTACATATAATTATTTTTTCTAAAATGCATCTCACTTCGCAACTTTTCTTAGATGTTTTATACATTTATACACAAGAAACATCTGGCACGATTGTCTCTAAAAAATGTACAATAGCTACCTTCACAGCCAATCTAGGACTTGTAAAGAGAGATTTCCAAAGTGTTCCCTCATCCGGCTCAGAAAAGACGACAAGTACATTTTGAAACAGTTTCATGCGCAGAGAATACAGACCAGAGCACGCCACAACTAAGTGTTGAAGAGTTTCATTCTGTTGTACATTTAGGCAGTAACGACAAAAATTCTCATGCAGGGCAATTTGTTTTCGCCTCTGTAAAACATCACGGGTGTGCCACAAATTAAATCTGACTCTCATATATTGTCGTTGTATATGCGGAGATGGACATTTATTTAAGTATTCCGCCAGGACCTTGTATTTTTTCAAACCAAAGACTGCGCTATCGAAGTCCTTGTAGGTCTTACAAGCTGCACAGTTTTTAATCCAGTCATATTCAAAGATCTTTTTCTTTGCTAAATCTGGATTAGTGAGTAGGATTTCAATAGTTACAGCAGCCAGGGCCATTTCGGTAAACAAAAGCGTGCACCACTTAAGAGGAAATCCAGAGGTGTTAACAAGTAGGTACTGTGCTACTATGCCCAATACATTTGACACATTAAGATTTAGCAAACATTTCCTCAGGAAAGCTGACATTTTCCACAATATTTGGGAATAGAGTGATAATACCCCCAACTCAAAACGTATCATAGGTAGAGGAGTACAGTTAGGCAATTGCAGTACCTTCCTCCAGTATTTACCCTCTAATTTGTCCCAGTACAGCTGATTTTGCGGGCTTCCTGACTCAGCACCATACAACAATATTGGTACAGCCTTCATTTGGTAAAAAGACAATGCATGTTTGAAGCTAAATTTACCATATTTTGCAACAAGAAATCTTGTCTGGGAGATCAAAGTCTGAAGTTTGTTATTTGTTTCCCAATTTTCAATTTTCGGTGTAACAGAATTGGAAATAATAACACCCAGATATTTATAATGATCAACAACCAAAAGTTCCTTTCCCTGTATTGTCCAAGCATATTTCTTATTCTTTCGTTTACCTGTATTATGGCAAACTAATACTTGGGATTTTGATGCATTTATTTCCAGATGGTTAGAGATCGTGTACTGATTTAATCTATTTAGCATAAGATGGAGACCATATGGTGTTATTGACAATAGTACCAGATCATCAGCATATAGTAAATAGCTGACTTTACTGGTACCCACTTTCGGAGGGTCACAACAGATGGAGCTGAAAATTGCGCCCATGTCATAGATGAAAAAATTGAATAAGCTTGCAGCCAATGGACACCTTTGCTTTAGGCCTCTCAAGGTATCAATAGAGGCAGATAATAAGCCTTCAAGCGTTAGGCGTACCTGCATTGTGGTGTTAGAATGCAATAGCATCAACATATTCACTAAGGAGTTTGGGCAATTATATCTATTTAGTTTTTTGTGAAGCAATGCCCGGTCAATAGAATCGAACGCAGCCCGAAGATCTATGAACGCTAAGTACAATGACTGGCCCCTGGCAGCATAATGCATGTTAATTAAATTTAGGCACATTATATTTGGGATAGTACCCAAACCTGAGACAAAGCCAGATTGAAAGCTGTCTCTTGTGCCGACATGGTCCACGCATTAAATCTTTTTAATAGCAGTCTACGAAAGATTTTACCTGGTACATCAAGAAGGGAGATTGGCCGAAAGCTACTAGGTGCCTGCTGATCCCCCTTCTTGAACATCGGGACAGTTTGGAATGCGTCCAAGTTTGCCTGACTTTTATGATGGTCATTTCAGTAGAATGGTTCCTAGAGAGAAGCGATGGGACCAAATGTCACAGGCTTCTAGTCAGAATATTTTCAGGTCCACTTATTTGACACAAAAAAGTTTGCTTTGTGGCCCAATTTGAAAGGCTCTACTGCACATCATAAATAACAATCCACAAGTCTTCGTAGTTAGTTATTTAAAGCTTGAAAGTACAGAAGAAAAACCCAGATGAAATCTTCTAGGCTCATATTAATTGGTATTCTGTTATTGTATGCTGTCGTTGATGATGGAGCTAGAATATTTCCTGTTTTCCATAACAGGCTCCTGTAACTTTATTTTTTTTTAACTTGCATGTTGGGTTATGTGATGTATGTACTTTCCAAGTCAGTATTCCAAATTGGGATCATTTTAGTTAATGAAAGTCCCAAAAAAGTCACATTGCTCTATGATAAGAAATGGGAAACTTGTCAACCCATCTGAGTGATTTTCTTCTAAAAATATGCTCTCCAGAAAAAGCCTGACTTACGGTATAACTGGCTCTAGTGATGCTTCATATATAACAAAGTCATGTGTTTCCCTTCTCTCTAATTGGGAACACCACTTGAAACCCGTGGCCCTTTTCTTAACTCAGTCTATGTCCAGAAACATGCACCTTCCTGGTAGCTTCTAATATGTAGCTTCTATCTAGGATGTTTCCCTTTCTTGTTGCTTCCAGTTGGTCTCCTGGATCCATGCTTGAGCATGTTTACAATCTGGGAGGCTGCTAATTTGAGTCCTATGTCTAAGCTGTGGTATGTGCACCTTTTTCATATGTTGAACTATGTCTTGACTGATTTGCTTTCACAAAAAACTGAAAATGGAACTATGAATAGATCCTGGGGGTGTCATTCTGTTGTATCACTCCTTTATGAATACAGGATGTGCCATTCAAGGCTCGATGTTGTAACACAAAGTGAATTGTCAGCATAGGGAAAGTTATAAAGATCCCATTTTGAGACCATCAATTATAGACTCAGATTCTATATATTATATTCAATTTTCTGCTTTTTGTGGAAGCAAGTTTCGAGCTAGTACGAATGGCTAAAATTGGCATATCGCTCCCATGTGACTGCGCAGGCTTTTATTAGGTATTGCCCAAATTGTTCGTTTACAATTGTTCGAATGAACAATTGACTGAATTTAAAGGGTCACAATTGACCTTTTCACAATTGTCCGTATATATATATATACATATATATATATATATATACATATAAATATATATATATATATATATATATATATATATATATATATATATATATATGTTTGGTAATATATATAATAGGGGTTTTGGGGGGTTTGGCTTTGGGTGGGGCGTTGTGGGGGGTTTCCCCCTACATATATGTTACAATTGACCTTCACAATTCGGTCAATTGTGAAAAGGTCAATTGTAATTCGAACAGTTGTAAAACGAACAATTCGGATACAACCTTGTATTATCCCTTATATCTTCCATTGTTACACTAGATTCTTCCATACATTGACCCTCATTTTTTCTCTTTGCTTTTCTGCAATGTTGTTTTGTCCAATAGATCATTCATTACCTTGACATTGAATAGATTTATGGGTACCCTTCTCTTCACTGAGATACTATGACCCACTATGGTGCAGCATATCAAAAACTGCCTAGAGCAATAGATGGTCACGATTTGTCTACACTTATTTGTTGTTCACGTAGACTGTAAATTCGAATACACGTGGTGATGTCATCTTGCACTGACATGCTGTTATTCTGACATTGTGTTTACTTATTCAAGCAAACAGTAACTATTTTACACACGGGACAGTCAAGCCACGGCTGGCCACGCTTGGAGTATCTTTTCTCCTGGCTGTAGATAAGAAACCCTACACAGGATTCTAAATTAGGGTTTACTTTGAGCTATCCGAACAGTTTTCACAACTATTCTTTGTCTCTTATTTTCTTCTCCGCTGTACGCGTGTTTTGGTACCTTTTTTTTATTTTGTGGCATTGAGCCAGTCAAGAATTATATAGGTAGTAAAATTCAACACTCCAGGTATGTGGTTTTCCATTACAAATGGTTGTCTATATGTGTTTCATTTTTGCTTAATTGTTCTTAAATACGTATAAGTACTCGGCACGGCAACAACAACAAAAAACACTTACCTGTGTGTGGCTGAATTCCGAGCCTTACTGGATGGTAATCCTGATTACACAACAGCATGCAGCTCGCTCCCATCTCCAACAGCATTGTCGTTCCAGAATGGCCGTAATGGAAAGCAAGAAGTGACTACGTGTAGTCCCTTCTCCCTGTTCCATGGCGGTCATTTATTTGCTTTACTTTTTTTTCAACTTACTTCAATGGCCGCAATTGAAGGGGAGAAGGGACTACATGCATTCCCTTCTCCCCTTCCATGGTGGCTAGTTTCTTTGTTTACTATGGCAGTAAAGGAAAGAGAAAACTAACTACGTTTTCTGTCTGCAGCAGCCATTTTTGTAAACTTTTTTTTACTTTTATTTTCAGCTGCGAAACGCAACGCGTCTCACAGCCGGGAAAAAGAACATTAGTAGCCTTTTAACAGGCTGGGGTACTAATGGCAATAAGCCCCTCGACTGCGGGCCATTACTGCCTACGGTATGATAATGGCCCCAGGACCTTCGTTAAGGCACTCGCTTCTCTTAGGCCTGTAACTATGGGCCCCGGGGGCATTACCTCAGGAAGTAATGGCCCACAGTCTCAGGGCTTATTGCCACAGAGAAGCACTTCTTCCCTAAGCGTATGTTTGTATTTTCTACAGCAATGAAATACTAGAGGAACACAGGCAGGCAGGTGGGACATCTGTCTAGTACCTTCCTTTCATAAAATTATGCTGCACATTTGTTAACATGGCTGTACCAGACATCTATTCCTTTTGATGTATTTTCTATTTAGGTGTTGGTCCCTGAAGATGGACTACCAGTCCCAAATGCATTTGGGCTCGTCAATCATTATATAGGGAGTAAAAATGAACACTCCAGCAATGAAATACTAGAGTAACACGGGCAGGGAGATTTTGGTCCCTGAAGACGGGCTAGCATTGGACCTGATTGTACATTAACTGCCCGTGATTATGGAAATAAATGTGGCATATTCTTTCAAGAAAATTGATATTCAAGAGTTGAGTACACGTTGCAGAGAGTTTTCAATATGCAGCTATAATAATCCAAAAAGAATTTTAGAACTCTATCTCAACTAATGTCACGTGTATTTACATGAGGGGTCCTTCCACTGTTCCTGACTAATCAGTCAAGAGAATATAAGCCAACCCCCACTGCAAAGAGGGCATTGAAATTCTGTCCTGGACCCTTGAAATTGCTTAAGAAGGCTCTGAGCCTGTGATTGAAACAACAAGAATACATAAAGATGCCATTTACAGAATTCAACATGACAAATATTAAAGTGCAATATGATTCACTGCCAAAAGAGAAAGAATGGCTGCATGTAAAAATTCCAATGAAGCTCAAATGCATATCTATGTACAGCAAACAATCTGCACTTATGGTTAATGCCTAATACACAGTGCATTGAGTCCACACCTTGATAATATGCTAGTGAGAAGCAAATGTGACCAATAGAATAGCTGTGCAGTTCAAAAGATTAATGTTTTCAATGACAGATCACAAACCATGCTCCTGGAGAATGTTCTTTGCCACAACCTACTTAAAATACAAGGGACCGAAGAGGTATGTATGGTTAGTTTCACGGTTTATTGACTACAAAACATGTGCACTCATGAAGCAGCTTGCCACATCCCATTTTACCAAGACAGTCAAAATAACTTCCCAGAGCAAAACATGGTGAACTGGCATCTAAAAGATGATGTGGACAGTTCCACCAAATAATTCTGAAACCTGCATTCCCCTTTGATCAGAAATATACCACAGCCACCCAGTCTGAAGCTGCTGCGGAGACATGTCCACCCAACCTTCATGTCCTGATTTGCTCTTGTGTTACATTCCAAGTCTAGAGAACTATCGGGGGAAAAAACTGGAATGGAAACATCAAACTCCCAGTCCACCAAGTGCCCAGAAAGCCCTTGATCCCTTATTTATTTACTGGGGCAAGAGCATTGGTCCAAACGCAGTGACAAAAAAGGACTGCTCTATGCTCAGTGTGCTCTGAAGTGGGGGTGGGTGACCCCTGTTTTAGCTCTCAGCAGTATCAAAGAAGTGTTGCCAGATAACCCAAGCTACCCTGGTTTATTTGTTCATCACACCTTAATAGCACAATATGTGATGAGTAGAACCTCTGTCTAATATTTTGCAAAGGCCTCATGACACAGGGCCCATGCAACGCTTCTAAGGAAAGGGGAAGACCCTGCCCCTGCTGCTTGCTGGATCATCGCCATTTTAAATATGTGCACCCTGCTGAGAAACAATCAAGGGGACACACACCTCTACCCAGCCACATGTACTCACCTGTTCAGTGGAAGAGCTTCAGCCACAAAGCTTTTCCACCTTAGGAGTCTTACCCAACGCTATACACTGGAATTAAAAAGCATTCATCTGCAGGTTTTACAGGTCCCAGACTGCTCAAACCTTTATAAAATGGCTTCCAGCACCACACAATGTTTTGCCGGGAGGCCTGTCATTGTCAGCGAGCAGGTCTGGAGCCCTCTTACAATTTGTGAGGCGGGCATCAAATGTTTCCCCTGACAGATGCTCACTTCTTGATTCATGTAGAAGTTAAATTGCAACCAAACCTGAGCAAAACCGTGCCTGATGCCTCGCTGGACGGTAAAAGGACTGGTAAGCTTGACAACAAGGCCACAGTGATGCAACTCAGCACAGACACCCGTTCCGCACTCTTGCCCGCTGATGATACTAACGAGCATTCATGATGACATTCCTACGGAATGGGTGTCATTACGAGGTTGTGGGAAATTCAGTGGTAAATCCACTGAACTACCATCACTTTACTGCCATTCTAATCTGCACCGTCGTACTCGTACCGAGGCCGAATGTGGTGCCAGTTCTTCAATGGCCCTCTAGTCAAACAAGAATATCCATATACAGGAAACTGGTTACCCCTCCCTTAACACTTGGCACAGATCTGTGCTCACACTATTCACGCGTACTGAGGCTTACGACATTGTGAGCACATAAGTGGAGAGAAAGACAATTAATATCCCACAAAAAAGAACTTCACAATCAAAAGAATACCATATTGTGACTGGGGGTTGGTATATAGTGACTTAACAAGATATTACACAATACAAAATATATGGATCAATAGTCTTTACTACGGCCTCAGTACACAAAGGCTCTGATCGAAACTCTACATCAGTTCTGTTTTCGAGTACAGATACACTGGTATGCAGTGATTATAACCAAAGCACAAAATAACGAATCCCATTATAACGAAGTGAAAATAACAAATTCCAGAATAAAGAATTTGGAAAAAAACAAAAAGGGGTTGGGAGTGAGAACAGTGGTTTTGGGGGTGGGGAAACGTATTGGGAACAAAAAAGGGGTGGTTTGAAGGAGAACTCCCAAAAACAACGTAAATTGAATTGGTTATTTTGGAATTCGTTTTTATGGTATTAGGTGTTATGGGATTAGTTATTTTGGATTCATTCAAATCATATGTAACCAATACACTTGCTGATTTTCTTATGTTTATCCGTGGGAACAACAAAACTCAGAAAAGACGGGTTTTGTTCTGGTCGACAAGTGCTTCGGCCCTTTACTCGTGATGCACCTTCTCCTACGTGGCCATCATCAGGACTTACACGTTATTCTATACCAGGATCAGTCTGTAGAGAACCCCATATCTCACATATCCTGGACTTGTGGTGCAGGTAATGTCCGATAAACGAATTTCAGCAAAAACGGATCAATCGTATTCCTCAAAGTTTGATCCGGAGAGTAAACACTTCCCCTGCCTAGACTGTCATGTTTCATTCGACTAGCAGATCACATCCACACGTGTTATGAAGCATCACATTACCTAGTGGAGAGCCGGGTGCAACTCCCAGCTTTGGATGCAGCACAACACACCGCCTGCTTTTTGTGTCATACAGACAAAATGTATGCCTATTTCATGGCTGCCCACCTCTACAGTGGAAAAATGCATTGTACACAGTTGTCAACAGATGGCCCCCTTCTGCAGTCCCCTAGGAGATCCACTATACCATGCACACACACACACACACACAAGTGTGTGACATGCCTATTACCATTAGAACAATTTGCAAGGTAAAGGGTATTTACACTCTGGGCAGTGCTACTCGTGCTAATCAGTTGATTTGGGTTCCTTGGTGGTCTGACAGGGCATATTAACGCTCGCCGCGTCCTTGTGCTATTCTTGGCACAGACCTACAGAGGCAGAGCTGCAACAGCAGGTCACATTAGCGGAAAGTACATCGTGTTCTTCCGTCTTGCTGTAACGTTATAAGGATTTATGAACCAAGCGCTGCCACAGTGATGTGGAAAACTCACATGAGGAAACGCGGGTACGTGCGTGTGTGTCCCCAGCGGTCCTGGATAGTGCTGGATGTAGTTTCTGAAAACAAAAACAATGTTAAGGATTAGGCAGTTACTCACCAAGATAGGCATTACGACTGTAGAGGCATACACGCTCATATCTACAAGTGTGTTAGCAATAACAATTACTGCCGGTTTCTGTAAACTGTCATTTGGTGTAACAAGAACAGTGGTGGTAATTCCTTTACCACCACTTTTTACCAATAACGCCAAACTTGTAATGAGGTCTGTAGTATTTTAAAGTGATTTGTTAATGTCAGTGTTGAAGATATCTAACCAGCACCTTTTTGTCAGCTACATAGTGAACAAAATATTGTACTCTGACGCAAATTACAAAATTACCCACAGCTAACAAACAGCTTGCTGGTCTTCGCTTGCTCCTCAGTGTATACACTGATTTATACCTATTTACTGTACCTGAATATGCTCTTCAGTGTTTTTATTGACTCTTACTTGTTTTGTACCTGTATCTTCTCTGCTTATCATGTGTAACTTCTTGTAATCTAAGCCTTGCATATCCTTGTAACTTCTGCGCCCTGATACCTCCGGGTCTGGTGCGCATTACAAATGAATAAACAAACAAGCAAATAGCAGACAGTAAGAATTCTACACAATGAAGGTGTTTTTATAATGGGCGGAGCCAGGTGCACGTGGTTTATGGCTATACAGTTCCTGGAGATTTTACAGATATTTTGCGGGTGGAGTGAGAGACAGGAGGGGAACATTTCCTCCTTGGTCTACCTGTTCTGCCAGCAAAACCTCTCCATTGTATGCCAGCATGAGATGTTCATGCTGACATACAACGAAGGGATTCTTGTGTAATCTGCTTACAATTAGCACCTGCTCAAAGCAGGCTGATTCCATAGGAATCCATTGTAAATGTCATTGGCAAACTGTAATTTGCAGGCAGCATTCGGCCTATTTTTAAAATGTGACGGCGTGTTAAATGGAGGAGGAAATGCAAGGCTTAATCCTTTTCTCGGCAGAGGAGCAGAAATAAGATATAGGCCATGCTGACCTTGGCTGTCTCATCAGTGTATTTCGTTGCATGCATACTTGAGATTTTCACGCATGCGTACAACCAATGGATTCCTATGAAATCCATCTGGTCAAAACCAGGCAAATTCCATAGGAGTCCATTATTTATTTTATGTTTTATTTATTTATTGGACATTTGAATGGCGCCTATATAACAGAAAGCATATACAGGCACCACAAGACAAAAGGGGAGGGGGAACAGGGGAGAATAACAACAAGAAAAAGTCCTACTAGGCCTTGTGACATTCAGATTGTGCAAGTGCAGTAAACAAATGCAGGGGGGGCGGCCTCAGGGCTGAGGCAAGGTAAGTGCTAGGGGAGCCAATGGAGAGCAAGTGCCAAGGAGACAGGGGTAAGGGTAGAAGTGCGAGGTGCACGGGTGGACGAGTCTCATTAGGCTAGTCAGGGGAAGGTGCCCAAAGGCAAGTGCTGGTGATGGAGTACTGTGTAAGACTGGTAGGGGGATGACATTGCCCCTGTAGGACTCAGAAAGGACAGGCAACCAGTCATAGCATCAGGGGGATTAGCAGGGGACGGGTAGAGGAAAGGAGGAGAGGAGGAAAGTCTTAAAGAGTTTCTGGAACTTAAGGAGATCCGGCAGAAGTCTGAGAGGGGCATGAAGGCTATTCCAGAGGGAGGCTTCTGCCGGGGAAAGAGATCAGCCCCCCACTCTCTGCTTGGAGAAGTGTTTGCCCTGCAGAATGTTAGAACTAGAGGACCAAAGGACACTGGAAAGGAGATATTATTAAACTCCACCTGCAGAGCGTATTTGCAGGCAGTGTTACATTTTTGAGAAAGAGTAAAAGTGATTTTCCCTCACTTTTACCTTTTCCCCTCTGCCTCCTTAAAAGGGAAAATTGCATTCAGGGGACCGCACAGCTCATAATACTAACGTTTGTTTGTTTGTTTGTTTGTTTGTTTGTTTGTTTGTTTGTTCGAAAGAACAAACGAACGTTCGTTCGTTCGTTCGTTCGTTCGTTTGTTCATTCATTTTCTCATTTGTATAGCACCTTTCACCATAATAATGGTCCAAACGCGCTGTTGGTTGAATGCTGTCAAAGGGACCAGGGTCCAAATTGGGGAGAATTGGAAGGTGTTAATATGCATGTGTGCATTTTAGCCATTAAAGTTATGTGAGAGTGCCCAAGACCCTGCTAGTCACCCATGTCTGAATGACATGTGGATGGGCGGAGTGGAGGTAAACTATGAACTAAACTGGGGTGGATTATGTTTAAGGAGATAGAGAATTAGGTGAGAAGCTACAGAGGAGGGGGAGGAGGGGAGGAGTGGGGGGAGGAGAGAAGGGAAGAGGAGAGGAACAAAACAAGTGAATATCTTAAGGTTCAGTGACTGATCAAGGTAGTGCTGGGAGGGTGAGGGAGGAGAAAACAAGGAGGAGAAGGGAGGACAGACAAGCTCTTATCGGGGCCACGGGACAGTGATAGGAGTAAGTGCTTAGATAATAGAAAGGCGAAAGGGGGAAGAGGAGGGGAAGATGGCTGCAGAAGGCAGGCAGCTACAATTACTATGCATGTCGGCAATTGGGGTAGTGCCGAACTTAAACAGGACAAGGGTTGGGAGAGGAGGAGGGTAGGGCAAGCTGGTACAAAGACAGGCAGCTACAATAAGGCTGAATGCAGAATATGGCTACCTTACACCATAAGGCTGAATGTCAAATATGGGTATCTTACACAATTAGGCTAAATGCAGACTATGGCTACCTTACACCATAAGACTAAATGTAGGACATGGCTACCTTACACCATAAGGCTAAATGCAGAATATGGCTACCTTATACAATTAGGCAAATGTTGGTAGTTACATATTTGCAATTCGCATTTCATGCAAAAGGAGGGTGAGTTACCATTTGTTTTAAAACAGAGACAAGTAGGAAAGAGTACGGGTGATTTTGCCTGCATTTACTCTTTCCTTTTGCACACTGTTTTCTGAAATTTGAAAATTGCATGCAGGGGACCCAACAGCACATACGTGCTGACGTTGGCAGAGAAAACAATAATTTTACTTTTTGATAGGTGAACAGGCAAAAGGGTACCATAGGGAACCAAGCAGCACCTCACTGATGATGCCAAAAAAGGCCGAAACATGTCTGGTGTTGCTTGTGTTTCCATGCAGAGGGGACCTAGCCTAGCAGTTCGGGCTCAGCTGCTCCCATTGGTGGCAGCACCTGTTTAATTTGCATATGGCTGGACCCCTTTTACAATGGGGAGGGCAGGCTAAAAAACTGTGGTGTGGATAGTTGCCCAGAGCAGTGCCAGTGGTCCAGATTAATTCAAAACCCACTTCTTTGGTTCTAGAAGTTTCATTAGGCCATTAATATCTTGCAAGGTAAATGATCACATCCAATCATAATTCAAAACTCACCCACTCTGACCCCCAAATCTTCTCTCCTTATACCATCCAAGAAGCTCAACCCCCTTTATCTTCGAAGTGTCCTACTTAAGACTTCCCACACATTGCTTCCACCTCCCTACAACAATGGAACACATTGTGCTATTATCAAGGTCTGTTCTCTATCTGCAGTACTCTCGGATACCACGTGATTGTCCACTCGCGGGACGCAGTAACGAAAATCAGAAACTTCCAGAACCCTCCTCCTCAGATGAGGGATGTTGGTCCTCCACCCTCTTATGTGTGTCCACTCATGGATGAGCGATCAATTGTTGGAACCAGCTAGCACTGGCACATTCCACAAAATGGCACATCAGTGGAATTCACATGATGACACGGCTACACCGCAATAGTGGACAGTTTTTGGGGCACGCAGGCCCATTCTCTCATTCTACGTGCAAGCAATGCCGATAGCCAAAAGAAATAGAAAGGCGAACCCTCAACAGATTTCACTGTGATTTAAATAAAATAATAAATGCTAGGGATTGCAAAATGTGGGCATGGCAAAGGCATCACGAAGGAAAAGGTTCTGTATGGAGAAAAATGCACATCTCCTCTAGTTTCATCACCCACCACCCACACCCGGTCATATTCCATCCAACTTCATTATAATTATTGTACGGCGGGGTTCCACACATTGACAGTATTCCCCTGCATGCAAGGCACACTTACAAAGAAAATGACTCATACACATGTAAAATCACTCATGTGATCATTTAAAGAATGGGAACTCACCGTCTCACTCTGAATGAGGCAGATGAGGGTGACAAACAGTGAACATGCCTTCTCATCCTCAGTTCCTCAGTCTCATGCCAGAAGTAAGAGAGCAGAGATTCCATGCTGGGTTCCTGCACCTTGAGGGAATTCCTCATGCACCCCAGGGAATATAATTCTAATTCCTACATTCCGGCATTACTTTGACTGATTGTGCACCGCCCCTCCTACACCAGCAAAAAGCAGACGAGATCTGTTGGCATCAAAGGGACAATGATGGCTACCGACTTGTTAGGGCAGTCACCAATGCAAGTCGCTGCCATGCAGGATCACCTCCGCCTTACTGCATGCATGCATGCAATAAAAGGGGTGGAAGCCCCACTGGATCCCAGGGTGTTGCGGCTTTCAAGCCATGCAGCGATTCCTTGTTCCCAGCATGCTCGGAGAATTGGGATGAGTGGACCCTCCATGTGTGGCACTCCTGCCAATGTTTCTATCCCACTCATGGAATGGGGCCATGAGTGGCATTGGAGTTGATTGATGAACAGCTATCAGTTTATTTATATCTATTAGTGAGTAGTCAATAGTAAACATAGTAAAAGTTACAACAAAGTTTACAAAAATAAATAATTTAGTTCATTAAAAATTGCATGACTATTTGTTCACAATAAGTTTAGCGTGATGGTTAGATATATTTTCATCATTGAAATCACCAGTTTTGATTGGACACGTGAAACGAAAACATTGTAGAATTGAGCATCAACAAATCCGGCATATCAGAAAAGCTTCCTGTTGTTGGTGTAAATATATTTGTTTAATATAATATATTTAGTGTTATCTGGGAATGTAGGGTATCTTTCAAGGTGGGATCTAAGGCAAAAACTGAACTTGTTATGTTACTTGTTATGTTTACTTGGCATTTATATAGCGCTCTATATATCATTGGTATGACCTCAAAGCGCTGGTAGGTTGAACGCCCTCGGGAACCGTAGTTCTGGTCAGTAGAGAGAGATAATGTCATAGGGTGCGTGGGTGCACCAGATATGTGTGCAGCTGATGTAATTGCCGGAAGGTAGCTGCATCCTAGCGTTAGGTGTGGTGCTGAAGATATCAGTTGGATGTGTGCAGTCTGGTGGGTGGACACCCAGACTGGGCTCTGGCTGCGTTAGGCCTGAAAGGACGCATATGTGAGCAACAGGCCAGATTGTGCTCGGCTAGCTGCGTTCTATTAGGGTGATGAGGAGTTCGCGACACATGACACATGATTAACTGGACTCAACAGAACAGTTTATGAATGGCAACGATCTAGGGCCCGATTCTCATCATGGCGCAGTGAGGGTGCTAAAGAGTATGACTCACTGCGCCATTTCTTGACGCCCAGGCACCACTGCTATTCTCATGTGGGCCTGGGCGTCTTCGCAAAGCACGACAGTGCTTTACATGTAATCCGCCTGTTTCTAATGGAAACAGGCGGATTGCAGAATCTCGGCAGCATTTTCGTTAAGTAACAAGGGAATTGTTATTTAACGAAAATGCTGCCAAGATGAAAACAAAAAAGCACGTGCTGTTTGGGTGTGCAGATCGTGACAGGTGGGTCCTGCACTGTATTTATTTATCTTTGTTAGCAGATGAGTGCATACTGCCATCCATAGTAGAACCATGGATGGCAGTATGCACTCTTCTGCAAACTAAGCTGCGGTGCAGGACCCACCTGTCACCATCTGCACACCAAAACAGTTGTGTGCTTCTTGTGGCACTACTCCTGTTCATGTGCTTCTTGTGGCACTCCTCATGTACGACACCAATTTGGTACCGTACTTCGGCGCCAATTTCAGGCAGTTCCGAAATTGGAGGAGTGCCACAAGAATACCCATGCAAAAGGAGAGATAACGAAAGTGCCGGTTGCTAGGTCGGTTTTCAGCCCTTCCTAGCAACCGGTACCCATTTTCCGAAAGTGGCTCAATCAGTCCGACTTCGGAAGATTGCGCCACCTTCAGAATAGGTCGTAATTACCGTAAATGCACCTTTTACGACATTTTCGGTAATTACCACCAACTTGAGAATCTGGCCCCTAGAATGCGAAAAAATACCATGACTTTTACCATTCGCTAAAAGTGACGCTGGATCTCGATGTTGTTGACCTGATGCCTTTGGGAGAAAGTGTGTCTTCCAAGCCATGAAATCGCAAATCCCCTTTCAGCACTGAGATTCTGCTCATTTACACTGGGAAACCTGCCACGCATGTATTCTGGGGAAAAAAGACAACTATGTCACAATGAAAAAACAGAGGCTGCTGAAAGGGAAAGCTAGCAGCTTGGTAGCTGGAGCATGGGACTCCATTTACATATGCATGGACTCAAGACCCCAATCGGGTACAAAGACGCTCAGACCATGTAGATGAGTTGGCGATAGTAAGATATAGGTCATTTGTTTAGTTTGAAATGCTTTTTTCAATTTGACAAAGGTAGTTTTATTTTTATTTCCATCACAACTGAGCAACAGAAGCCATGAGTCCTTCTGACATTCATATTTTGCAAATGGAGTTGATTTCATACACTTTTGACAGCCCCGTCATAATGAAAAAAGGGCAGAACTCTAAAGGCGAACTTAAAAAGGCAGTGATTAGAGCATGGGTGTAACATTCAATAAGATGTGGGTTGAATGCCGCATGACGGTAAAAACAAAAGCACAGAACTTGAAGTTGCGCTGGTAGTGGCAGGAAAAGTCCAATGTATTAGTTCTGCGTGCTTTTCACTATTTCAAAATGTCCGTTTCATGTTGATTTTCCTTACAATTGGCTGGGAGCCAGCATCGGAGACTGTGATACTTTCTTGCATTCATATTTTCACATGTAGATTCATGTATTACAGTTTTGAGTTCCATCCCGTAATGAAAAAGCACAGGGTTCTGTGGGGAAACCCAATAGTTTAGCGATGAGATTCTGTAGCTTCTACATGCTTTTTACTATTTAGAAAATGTACTTTAATGTTTATTCTCATTGCAATTCACTCTGAGCTAGCATCAGAGACCTTGATCTATTCTTGGATTCATATTTTGCATATGGACCAGAATAAATACACGATCAATACGCGATCACTATTGAAACACGCCTTAGAAGTCGTCTCATACACTTCTACGCAGAACGTAGATATCTGTGCGGTCACTGAGACCTGGAATTATTTAGCTGTGGGCCCCTGCCTCGCATTGGCCATTCCACTTGGCTATAATATACTCTGCCAAGACAGATGCGAGGGTAAAGGGGGCAGAGTAGCCATCGTTTTCAAAGATTCTCTGGATGCATGGAGAGTGGATGTTATAAATATTGACAATTGAGGTATTCTTCATGCCAAAATTAGATTACATGATGAGAATTCAGTGAACATCTTCCTTGTCTATCAACCACCAATTTTAATGAAGGATTTTTATCAATCAAGTATGCAAGCTTCTTTTAACGTTTTTAAAACCTTTATCCAAAGTCTTGCTTTTAGATGATTTTAATTATTGGCTAGGAGACACCAGTGACTGTTATACTAAATCACTGGATAGAGCACTCTCACACCTGGGTTTCTCTCAATGTATTCACATACCCATGCATGTGAAGGGGAACACCCTTGACTGGCTGTGAGGTTTAAACATAGTTCCTACCAGTTTGACCATTAGCCCTTGTCCCTGGTCTGACCACTTTTTTATCCACTTCGAGATTTCCTTGGATAAAATGGTAATAAATAAAAAACTCCCCTCCAGTATTTTGCGTTGTAGAAACCTAAAAATGTTGTCCACAGCAGCCCTAGATCCATGGATTTGTGAGCAGCAAGAGAAAACTAAGGATGAGTGCTCAGTCCATGAAATCACAGGTTGCTATCAGGATATTGTGCAGAAAGCTGTAAATGCTATAGCACCCTGGCGTAATAAAAAGGTAATTAAGAGAGAGACCAATAAATGGTTCTCTGAAGACTTACAAGAAATGAAGAGCAGTAAAACCAAAGCACTTCGTAAATGGAAAGATTTGCTGTTGGACTGTGATAAAGAAACATATAAATCCTATGTTAAAAACTTTTTAAAAGCTGGCATTATGGCTAAGAGAGGCTATCTTGACGAACGGATTGCCAAAGCTCAGTCTGAACCCAAGGAGCTTTTTTAAAGTTTTCAGGGAGATGGAAACAAAAAAAATAACAACGGGGATACTATCACTAGAGATGCTAATTGGTGCAATCTGGTGCAAGAAGCCATGGATGCAAAACTTAGCAAAATCAGTGATGGAATCTTACTATCCAACAAAATGGACCTACAAAAAGAACCAATAAGTGAAGACAACCTCAAGGTGATCATTGAAAAACTGCATTGGTGACCAGGTTGGAGGAGGTAGCAGGATTCTAATCGTCGGCAGCTCATTGGGTCAAATCATTCTTAGGGGGACGTTTCTGGAGAGTTAGCAGTGACATAGCGGATGCTACTCCGAAAGAACTGGCTCAGGGAGTGCCGCAGGGAGCTTGCCTCTCCCCTATATTTTACAATATTTTTACTGTTCCGTTCCTTGATTTTCTGGACACCAATGGGATCGAATTTACAAATGATGCCAATGACACCCAATGTGTCATCCTCTTCACTGGTGTCTTCTCAGAAGACGAAACTAACATTAACAGAATCTATGACCTTATCCATAAATGGATGTGTGCCAATGGTCTGTCACTTTATACAAGCAAAACAGAGTTAATGTTAGTAGGGACAGAACCTAAAATGTGTTAAATAGAAGGTCAATATACACAAATCTGAATTGGAGATTGTACTGTAGATGTCAGAAAGAGGGTAAACACACTAGGGGTCTTTTTGGATTACAACCTGAATATGAAGGCACAGGTTAGCAGCCTTGTTGCCTCCTCAGCATATTATATTAAACTTCTTTCACATGCCCGTCCTTTCCTTTCAAGAACAAATTGGGAAACTCTAGCATGCGCTCTAATAAGCTCTAGAATAGACTATTGTAGTAGTCTCCTGATAGGTCTACCGAAAGGCGAAACCAATAGACTGCAAGTCATGCAGAATAATGCAGTGAGAGTTATTACTGACCGGAAGAGTAGAGATCATATATTAGATGCCGGAAGAGAGCTACACTGGCTCACTATCAACGAAAGGATATGTTTCCGGCTAATGGTGATTACTTTCAACTGTCTGAAAAACTCTGGTCCCTCTTACTTAAAGGAGGTCCTGATGCCTAAAGTGAGTAAGTATAGTCTGAGATCCATCAATCGCTCTCAGCTAAAAATCCCTTCATGCAAGCTAGCACAATTCAAAAATTGAGCCTTCTTTTCTGCCGCTCCTGCCTTTTGAAACGGTCTGCCTGTTAATCCTTGAAGGAGACCTCCATTCGAGTTTTCAGAAATGGTTTAAAAACCCTTCTGTTTAACTAATGCCCAGCCTGATTCCTAGAGCTTTCTGTCTTACCGGTACTGCTATTAAGAGGTGTTATTTGTCTATTTGTGTCTTGTCTGTTTAGCACCCTTAGTGCTCCGGGTCAGTGGCTGCGCTATATATGTTATAAATAAATAAACAAATAACCCATAAAACATTTGTCAGACACGTGATAATGCAAAAAGTACAGCACCCCGAAGTGGAACTTAATAGGTCTGTGGTTAGAGCATGGGAGCTCCATTCCCAACGAGCTGGGCTCAATCATCCATTCTGGTAGAAAAGTGCTCAGAATGTGATGTCCAGTTGGACGAATGAGGGAATAAGACTTTTTCTATAGTTTACGTAGCCTTTACTATTGGAAAAAAAAGTTAATTTGATGTTTATGTTCATATCTATTGACTCAGAAATAGCAGCTGACAGTGATCCTTTCTTGCATTTCTATTTTGCAGAGGGAGCTTCTTTAACAACACGTTTGACAGCCAAGTATTAATGAAACAAGCATTGGCAATGGCAATAGTTTTGGGGTTTACGTTATTTCCATTTTGCTTTCATAGGTACCAGGGTGCAAGGAGAAGAGTGCACATTTCCAAAGGAGGATGAGAAAAGGGGCGCGGGCGTGGAAAAGAATGAGAAGGAAGCAGAATGGAGCAATAGCCCAACATTAAATAACTGTAGCTGGGAAATAGAAAGCCAAGTGCGACACGCAGTTGCACAACACAAAGCTATCGCGAGAAGAGCTATATTCCTATAGAGTTTCGATTTTAATCCACATCTCTCTTCCACTCTAGTGTGTGTGTGTGTGTGTGTGTGTGTACACGATTTTAATCACTATATTTAATTGGCATCTTCTGAGAAGAAAGAAAGAAAGAAAGAAAGAAAGAAAGAAAGAAAGAAAGAAAGAAAGAAAGAAAGAAAGAAAGAAAGAAAGAAAGAAAGAAAGAAAGAAAGAAAGAAAGAAAGAACCTTACAGGAATGCACTCACATATATACATGTGCATCTGATCTGTGTATTAAGTAGACATACAAAGATACAGAAAATATATGTACATATTGGTGGTGTATGTGAACAGGCATATGATGTGGCTGCAATACCCAATAGCATAGCTGTGTGCACGCTATTCTGCACGTGGGGGTTAGGGCACGTTTGGGTGTTTTGTCTCTGTGGTATCTGACACCAGGAACAGGTGGTACATGACGTGGCACAGTGGCACATTGTATGCTATGCTGGCACGTGACGTGATCAACCCAGCATTACCATTTGGACCGTGTGCTTGAGTGACTTTCGAAAGTAAAAAGATTGCTAGACAGCATGAATGTGTGGCAATGTGTGACTGGTGAACAACCGTGCAGGGCTTGTGTTTGAGCAGCTGGATAGGGATGCTCAGATGCAGGAAATGTCAATGTTTGTATTGCTGGCACCTTCCTCCCTCTTATCAGAGATCACGCGGGGTCTCAATGGAGAACAGTCGCTCTTGTCACAGTGTCCCAATGGGAACAAGATTCCAAGATCACACAACCTGTCAGTGGGGAATCTGCTCAAGAGAGCTACTACCCCAGGCCCAATAGGCCATAACTAAACCAGTGAGGAAATGCTGCATACTGTATCGTAGAGAGAGAGAGAGAGAGAGAGACGTCGACTAGCTGACATCACATGGTGTCTCAGTGACAACTCCCAAGATGACGTGGTCTGTCTCCAAGCGATACCTGCAATGCAGCTTTCTGGGGGTGGGGGGGTGTCTGTATCTTCCCCTATAGGCTCTGCACTGAACGTTCCCTTAAACAACAGGTGCAAGTGTTTGGGGGGGTTGTATTGTGTGTGGGAGGGGTAGTGGAGATGGCTTTTGTGGGGAGTGGGGGCAGGCCAGCAGGGAACATAGTTCCACTACTTCTTTTCGTACACTTCGACCACTGCCTATAGGCCCCTCTTCCTACAGTGGCTCGCTCTCTGAAGTGTTCTTTTGCTCTGATTTGGGTCTTTCTCTTCCTGCAGGAGTCCATCTCTCAAAGGGCTCCCTTCGCCTCTCTCTAGAAGGTTTTCTCTCTTGCTGGGAGGCTTGCACTCTGTCTGAAGGCGCTTTTTCTTTGTATGGGGACCAGGGACTGACACTTTGAGCTCTCTAGAAATTGATATTTACCCCCCTCTCAATGCCATGCACATATACTCACCCACTCTGATTGGATCCCCTTCCCCTCAAGGAATCAGTCTGCCGGGAAAGCATCAGTGAGGATGATGCCTCCTGCACCAGCAAATCTCCACAAAGAAGGCCCTGTGCAACTCACGGGGGCAAAAGCCCCTCATCGTAAGTGTCATCCTTGGAATGCAGCCAAAGGGGGAGAATGCCATTGTTTCGCTCCGTACTTTTCAGTTCCTTCTAACCCTCCAATTTATATCCGTGAACAAGTTGAACCGTACGTCACTTTATAAGGACATTTCACCACTAAGAGTTTCTGTGACCCCTTCGTTTTGTCTGCTTTGTGTGCATACTTAAACCCTGCTGAACAACAAAAGTACTGCATTAATGTAAAAAGCGAGTTTTTCAAAGAAGTGCTCTTTCTGCATTTGAGATGGGCCAGCAGGAAAGGGGCATTTCCCAATACCTGCATTTGCCCTAATCCGCAGCCGGCACCAGCCCCTAGCCCTCTTTTTGTAAAGCAGGCATCACGCCACACCACTCTAACATAAAATGGCTACCACAGTCACTACTGCCCCTCGTGGGGGAAATGCTGCCGGGACCACCATAGGCCTTTAGGCGAGGCGGGAGCACTCTGTGCGCCTGAACCATCGACCCCACCCACACCTTGTGATCTCAGCTGTGTGCAAATGTCATGCATTTTCATTCAGCGCCACCTGCTAGCCGCGGGGCCCATAGGTGCTGTTGAGCTCTATAAAGATGATGCGGAGGCGAGACGTGAGTAAAACTTTAAGTTTATTCACTGAGGGCCCGCTGGTACAAGCCCTCTAGCGAGCTCCTCTCCAACCGTCTCCCAGTCACGCGAACACTCTCTCTCGAAATCCATAGCACTGAAAGAATGCTTGCGTGACCGCAAGTATACAAGCACTTATAAATCGCTACATATCTTCCCTCTTAGGAAAACCAACAAAATAAATTAACACAACATAAAAAGGTATGAAAGACAACTAATTAATTATAACTCACGAAAGTTATTTCCTAGCAAAATTCCAAACCAAAACAACTAATATACTAAAAACGAAAGATACATTTAAAATCATGAGTACTCTCCTCCAAGTTCAAGACGTGTAGTCTTTCATCCAAGAAGGTTTGAACCTTCTCCTTTGAAGACACTTGAACTTCTCACCTCTGTCAGTTTCCTCCTCCCCCTCACTCCTACCACTACCCACTACTTCCATGCAATTCTCCTCCCTTCTCCACTCTTTCCTTCACTCCATACGCCTTGGCAATTCTCCCTTTTGACCACACTTCTCTTCCTCCAAAATCACCACACTCCTCCTTATCGCACTTATCCTTTTTGGTCCCTTATACTTACTTTCCATACACTTATTTACCATCCTGGGATTCTTGACATATACAAATTCTCCAACTTTCCATTCACACTCCTTTGCCTCCACATGAGTATCAAAATATTCCTTGCTCTTTCCCTGGCTTTCACTGATAAGATTCAAAATCCGCCCCCTATCCACCTGTACCACTCCGGCCACCCCCAACCATCCTGGCCACAATCTGGTCCCTGGCTCCCGTCCTTTAAGTGAGGCGAATGGCGACACTCTGGTCACCGAATGCGGGGTAGTCACATAATTCCATGTCAACATATTCAGTACCTCTCTCCATGGCTGCTTTGCCTTCCTAGCCAGTTGCAAACCCTCCTTTAACCAACGGTTGACCCTCTCCACAAGGCTATTAGCCCTTGGGTGGTACAACGCTGTTTTGATATGTTTTATGCCATAACTTTTAAGAAATCTTTTCATAGTTTCCGACACAAATTGTACCCCATTATCCGATACAATCTCAGTGGGCACCCCTTCTCTGAGAAACACCTTCTCCATATACCTAATCAATTCACTCACTGTGACTTCCTTAACTGCCTCCCACTCGATCCATTTTGAATGAAAATTAACAAGAACAAACATAAATCTCAACCCATTGCCCAAACCCATGATTGGGCCCATAATGTCCACCGCCACTTTGGACCAGGGTTGATCTGGAACCACATTGGGAACTAAAAGAGTTTCCTGCACTACTTTCGTTTTGTCGCTACTCTGACAGGTCATACAATCTTTCACCCATCTCTCGGCCATCTTGTCAATGCATGGCCACCAATAGCTCTGATGGAGTTTTCTCTTCATCGCTCCCTCCCCCAGGTGTCCCTCATGTGCCATCTCAATCAAACACACCCTAATAGATTCCGGAGGAATCACACACCTCCCTCTCCTGAGTCTGTCTTTGTACATATTTAATTCTTCCTTGACCTCCCACCATACGTCAAACTTCTTTTCTAGATTTTTTTTCTGAGGCCACCCCTTCACTGTCCACTCTTTAATCAACTTAAGTTCTTCATCAACATTCTCTTCTCGCACCCACTTCTCCTGACTCACAGCGTCTTCCACCTCTGCAACCACAGATTCCTCAATTTCCTCATCCTCAGTGATACTGGTCTCATCTATATGCAACCTGGAGAGACAATCCGCCACTACATTTTTCTTTCCTGGTAGGAAACTCAAATCAAAATTATATCCCTGCAAGCCTAGAGCCCATCTACTTATCCTAGGTGAACTCGCAGCCCACCTACCACTTTCGAACAACTGCACAAGTGGTTTATGATCTGAGCGAACAACAAATCGTCTGCCCCACTAAAAATACTTGAAGTGCATCGCAGCCCAGAACATGGCTAACGTTTCTCTCTCAATTACTGAGTACTTGTTTTCTGCTCCCCTCAATGCCCTTGATGCAAATGCAATAACTCTTTCCTTATTTTCCTCATCATATTGCAGTAGGGCCGCTCCTAACCCCAACACGCTAGCATCCACTACCAAAACTGTTTTATCTCTTGGATCAAACCTTCCAATCGAGGGTGCTCTACTGATTGCTTCTTTAATATTATTAAAAGCCGTATTATACTCTAGAGTCCAGTCAAACTTAGTACCTTTTCTGAGAATCATTCTTAAAGGGGTAGACACCATTGCAAAGTCTTTTACAAATCTGTGGTAATATTCGGCAAGACCTAAAAAAGATCTCACCTGGTCCTTATCTGTCGGTACGGGAGCCTCTCTCACTGCTTTCACTAAACATCTTTTCGGTCTCACACCAAACCCATCAATCTCATGTCCTAGGTATTCCACTTGTCCCATCTCTATCTTGCATTTATCTCTCTTTACTGTCAATCCAACCTCAGCCAATCTGCTTAAGACTTGTGTCAAAATAACATCATGTTCTGCCGCCGAACTTGCATACACAAGCATATCGTCCTGGAATACTAAAATATTTTTCACCCCTGCCATAACTGTGTCCATCACCCTTTGGAAAACTGCCGCCGCCGAAGCAAGACCGAACGGCATCCTGCAATACTTGAAGGTACCAAAAGATGTTATGAATGCCGTGAGATGCTGGCAATCCTCCTTCAGTGGAATCTGGTGGTAGGCTTGGGAAAGATCGATCACTGAGAACACTTTAGCATCCTTAAGCGTGGACAACACGTCTCCAATTCTTGGCAAGGGACGTTTGTCCACTAAAATGTTCCTATTGATGTCCCGCATATCCACACAAAGTCTTATGTCCCCATTCGGTTTTGCCGCTACCACTACTGGTGACAGCCATTCCGAGCTTTCGCTCTCCTCGATGATTCCTCTCTGCAGTAATGTTTCAATTTCCGTCTTCAATTTCTCCCTCATGTTATGAGGTATTGGCCTCAACTTGTGCACTTTAGGAATAGCTCCTGCCTTCAATCGAATCTCATGTTCAAAGCCTTTGAGCATTCCTAAGTCTCCTTCGAACACCATTGGAAATTCTCTCTCCCATTTGTCCTTAATCTCTGCAACAGAAACTGGTTCCTCCACACTTGCCTGAATCCTGATTCCCAGCTTACGTTGCTCACTCCACCCCAACAGAGATGAGCCTTCCTGTGTCACATATACTTCACAGTCACAGCTTCTACCCTTGTACTTGATGACTGCATGAAATTTCCCGAAAACTTCGATCTTTACGTTGTAATAAGCATAAGGTTCTATTGCGTGTTCTTTCAACTCGCTGAGTTTGCCTTGTAAACAGCTTTCATATGTTCTTTTAGACAATCCATAGCACAGAAAGAATGCTCGCATGACCGCAAGTATACAAGCACTTATAAATCGCTACATACTCCCAAAGAGGGCAGCGGTAGCCCAAACCAGCCTGTTCAGGGTAACCGGTGGGTGAAGTTACCAGTCGAGTAGGGTGTGCAATGGCCGCCTTGCCTGCTGAGCTTCTTGTCTTTATGTTCACGTCATGCGTGCACCTGGGATCCTGAAAAGATCACTGCGCTCCATGTCGGGCTTCAAAGATGGTCCGGAAATATTAATGGCCCCAGTTAAGTGCATTCAGTTTGCTCCTACTTCGGAGCATGCACAGCTCCACAGCAACAGCAGCAGGGCATTAGACGTCAGCGAACGGGTCAAGGCCCGAATGGTGCTTCGGCCATTTCATTGCCCAGGCGTCAGCAAGTTGTCATGCCAACGACATAAACTGCTCCCAATCTCTCCCTTACAGTTTTCTTTACATTAGCAATGTTTTGGCAATATTTTGGTGGTTACACAACCAAAATGAGCCAAAACTACTGAGGATTCTATAAGAGAAACCTAATATCCTAGTGGTCAGATCATGCGACTACCATTTCCAAAGAGCTGGATTCAAACACCCAATCATGTACAGAAATGCTCAGACCATGACGTTGATTTGGCAGTGGCAGGAAAATTCGATTTCTTTAAGTTCTACATGCTTTTACTTAAAAAAAAATGTAATGTTATGCTTATTTTCATTACAATTGGCTCAGAACTAGCATCACATATTGTGATCCATTCTTGCGTTCAATATGTGTGTATGCAGATGCATTTATTGCACTTCTGAGTGCCATCCCACAATGAAAAAGGACAGGGTTTTGAATGGGAATCTAAACGCTCAGTGGTTTGAGCACAGGAATTCCCTCCACACACAGCTGGGTTAAATCCCACAACCAGGTATAATCATTATCAGAAGATGAAGTTGAGTTGGCAATGGCAGCAAAAATCACATATTTTAGTTCAAAAAATGCATTTTACTATTTCATAAAGTTAGTTTTATGTTTATTCTCCTCACAATTTTATGTCAGCTAGCAGGAGAGACCATAATCCATTTTCTGATCAAAACGTGCATATCGGCAGGATTCGTTACACATTCACAGCAATGTCATAATGTAAAAAAGCACAGGGTTTGGAAAGGAAATCTAACAGCTCAATGGTTAGACCATGGGACTTTCATTCACAAAATGATGGGTTCAATCCCGCAATCAGTTGCAAAAATGGGCAGAGCATGAGGTTGTGGTGGCAGAATCCACAACAGCCACATTTTTAATTAAACATGCCTTTTATTAAATTATTAATATGTCAATGGCTGGAGAATTGGACTTCCAGGCCCCAGGAGCTGGATTCAATCACCCAATCAGGTACACAACTGCTCAGACCATGAAGTTGATTTGGTAGCGGCAGGACACATCTATCTCGTAGTTCAACATGCTTTTTACTGTTTGAAAAATCTAGTTTTATGTTTATTTTCATTACAATTGGGTAAGAGCTAGCATCAGATAGTGAGATCTATTCTTTCATTCATATTTTGCACATGTAGATTCATTTACTGGACTTTTGAGTGCCATCCCATAACGAACAATCACATGGTTTTGAATGGGAAACTAATAGCACGCTGGCTTGACCATGGGAATTCACTCCACAAATAACCGGTTAAATCCCACAATCAGGTACAAAGAATTTTCAGAAAATGAAGTTGAATTGGCAATCACAGGAAAAACATATATATTTTTTGTTCTAAATGCCTTACACTATTTGACAACGTTTGTTTTATGCAGAGACCATGATCCATTCTTGGATCATATTTTGCATACGCAGCTGCATGTATTAAATATTTGACAGCCATATCACAATGAAAAATTACAGGGGAATCGAACAGCTCAGCGGTCAGAGCATCAGACTGCCACTCATAAAAAGCTGGGCTCAATCCCACAATCAGGTACAAAAATGTTCAGAACATAAAGCTGTTTTGGCAGATGCCTGATCAGTCACATTTTTGAGTGCAAAATGCTTTTTGCTAATTGACTTCAAAATGCCTTTTGCTATTTGACTAAGTCAGTTTTATGTTAATTTTCATGACAATTGACTGTGAGCTAGCAGAGACCCGGGTCCATTCTTGGATTCATGATTTGCATATGCAGCAGCATTATTTACACATTTGACAGCCATGCCATAATGGACATAGCTATTAAGAGGAACCTAATTGCTCGGTGGTTTGAGCATGGAACCTTTGTTCCCAAGGAGTTGTGTTGAATTACTCTATGTAAGGGAAGCATGCTATCACAAGTATGACACTGACACAGGAGCTACACGTTTCAAAACCTTTATTACATTCTTGGGGTTTGGGAAACTCCTACTTTGTCCTGTAGCTACAATGGGAGTATCCTCTACCATCAAATAATAAAGAAAACACATTCCTAGTCAGTCTATGTCAAATCAAAATGGCCTATACTAAAACAAAACTAATGCCTGCCCTATCTCTTATACAAACATTGTGTAAAGGGGAATGTGTATGCAAAGGAAAGTCAGTGTTATAACATAAAGGATCACAGTGACTGAGTCAGCTCTCATCCCCATGTTGGACAGCACCGAGTAAGGCGGCCCCCGTAGACAGGATGACACACTCTGGATCAGGTTATTAAAAAAATAAAGCAGTTAAAACATGGGTCAAGGCGCACTTGGCCTACCACCATTCAGTTCACCAAAGGTTCTTTCACAGTTCAACAAAGGTATACATAGGTCTCCCTCTGTCAGGCTCGGGCCTCTCAAGGCATGAACAGGTCATGTTGGTCTCTCTCAGTTGGGCTCAGACCTCTCAACAAAAAGTACCTGATTCAAAGTAGATCTCCCTCAGCCGGCCTCGGACCTCGCAATCACAGCACTTGCAGGGGTTCCCTTAACCAAGCTTCATTCACATTCAGTAGGGGTTCCCTTCCCCGAACTTGTTTCACATTCCAGGTCTCCCTCAGTCGAGTTCTGACCTTTAACTGCTGTCGAAGACTTTTGAGTGTGCAAGGTTTTTTTTTAGACCTCCACAAGACCACATCAACTTTCACTTCAGCTCTCCCTTATGTTATTTGCCACAGTGTCTCTTGGTATTGGTAGTTCCATAACACAATCAGAAAAATTCAAAGAAATCTTTCTCTCAAAGCATTCACCTTTTAACTTCCCCTTTTGTCGGGATTAATTTTGACCATTGCGCATTTCAGAGTCCGTTCCCTTTTTTGCTTTATAACAAGACATCAAACATTTCACAGAGACTTTCGAGTAGGCTATTTTCTCTCACCGGACCACTCCGCTACTCTGCATCGCTGGCTTCACAGTTAGCAGTAAGTTTTAAAGTTCACTACTGGTTTGCTTTCTTTCGCGTCTCATCAGCATGCGCACAACCTTCAATTGTGGGATACACTGTTGTGGCTTCAATCTTTCCTTGACACATACCAGCCTTTCATGTGTTTCACTAACTCACCATTTGTCTACATTCCTTTCTTTTCTCTGTGGCATTGATTCACGAGTCATAGTTGATACCACAGGCTTGGCTGCCCCAACTCACCCGGGAGGGTCGCTGGCGTCCTTGAAACACAACACAGGCTTCTTCTTGTCTGGTATTTGGCTTTCTCCGCGTATCATTCATGGTTTCCTGGAGGCAAAGACCTCCTGCAGGAATCTTTAGGGTTTCCCAACCCCCTCGCTCTTGTCCCTCTATAGGTCATCCTGCTCCAGTGGGATTGCCTTTGCCCTGGAAGATCTGCTCCTTCTTGTGTCTCATCTTGCTCAGAGTGTATCTCAGTGTCCTGTCTTTTATCCATGTGGGGGGAGCTAGTGGGTATCAGCTGTATGTAATTAAGGTCAAGTGCCTCACTTTGCCTGACTTAATAAACGGAACATGTCCACTGAGATATGCAAGTGTGAGCCTCTTTACTCTCAGTCCTCTGATTTCTCGGCCCAGTGTTTGTGTAGAAAGGAGGGGGGAATTGGAACACTGGAGAATCCTTTAAAATAGAATGGGGTATGGGCACGGGAAAGGGGGGTACCCTGTCTCACCATCAGTTGCCTCGCCCCCACTCCCTGAAGATCCCTCACCCAGGTGATCCTCCCACACTGGTACACCCCCAGGGTCTGGATACAAAGGTGATGACCGTGCCCTGGTCACCTGAGAGAGAGATACCCGGGGACTAGCAAATGAGACACCCTTTGGTTTCTCACACCTATCACAAACACAAATCTTCTGCCATTAGGAGGAAATATCTCATTATTTTGGGGAGGGGCCGGGGGGAGGAATTGCCTTTTACTATTTGGCAAAGTTAGTTTGTTTTTAATTTTATTAAAATTGACTAAGACCTAGCAACAGAGACAGTGAGCCATTTTTGCATTCATATTTTACATATGGAAATTGATTCATTAAAATTTGAGAGCCATGCACTAATGAAACAAGCGTTGACAATGCCAACAGTTCGGACTTTTGTATAGGCATGGGGAAGTTATTTGCCAGGCATTGCTGTAATGGTACTATCAGGTCATTAATGATAGCGCCTGGAAAATGGTGCACGTACGTGGGCATATGATATCACTGCCTGGCAAATTCCTAACTAATAACTCTACACAAGGCAAGATAAAGCAAGTGGCTAAAGGCAGACCAGGTTAAGACATTCTTATTACACCAGTAGCACCTTTACAGCAGCAATTAAATAATGAGCTCTGAGAAGACTGCTTTGATAAAAAGAAAAGAAAAACAACTGGCAGGCACTTCAAGTCCAAAGTTTGATTTGAAGGCTTTATAATGGTAACACAAAGAGATCCCTGAAGGATGTGTTTTCGGTGGGGAGAGGGGCGGAAGTGAGTGACAATGGCCATAGGGATTAGCATGGCCATGAGCAGTCAATGGGTGGGTAAATAATTAAGCAACACCCACAGGCATTATGTCCCTCCTCATGTGCCATCTCTGCCTGGCTTTACTCCAATGCATTTGTTTCAGGTTATAGGTGGCACTAAAGCAAAACCTTATAGACAAAACTGAAAAATAAAAACTAATTTAAATGCTGTTCATTTCTTGGACTTGAAGAGGATGGAAATTACAGACAATTAGGCTACCAAAAAAGGTTCTGCTGCAGATTTTCACGAGCAAGAAGTGCTGCTTTCACAGACAGATGAAGAGATGTGCTGCATTTTTCGAACCTACTTAACTAAGAGCTGCCCGCCCCTCGCGACCAGGGGTGGACTGGGAACTAAAAGAGGCCCGGGACATTTTTTTCAAAGTGGCCCAATATTATACATTTTCAGCAAGCACAACCCTTTTGCTATGTGAGAATTCGGAAATAAAATAGGTTGCCCCACAAAAGAGGCACTGGGAGCAGGGGACTACTGGGGAATCTCCAGAGTTCCCTAAAGGCCAGTCCACCTCTGCTCACTACCCGAGACGACTGCACAGCAGTTATGGAGAGATGCCCCTTTGTGTTTTGATGCTCATGGGGGGGCATGGGGAGCGAGTACAGGTAACCACTGAAATGTTGGGCACTGTACATTTTGGGTTCCTGTAAGGAAAATTCATCCGATGTTTCCTGTCTTATTTCCTATATGTTCTTAGCAGAAGTGCAGCATTGCATCTTGCTACTGTTGCGGATCAGTTATACACACATTCAAGAACGACACAGGACAACGGTAGCTTGTGTCCACTTTCTTTAATCTCTCTCCAACAAGTGTCCCGTCTCTCTCTTGTCCCCTCTCTTTCCTCCCTCCTTCTGAGCTTCCCTTCCCCTCTGCAGTCCCTCCTTCTTAAAGGGCCTGTGTACCATTCATTTGCAACACCCCCCGCTGCTTATCAGGGAGGTCTGTGGTCTACATTTTGACAAGGCGTGGGGGCGTCCGTATAACTCGTTGATGAGTGCCAGGTGATACACGGGTTTCTCCCTCTGGTGTTCCTGCTGAAGGGTCACCAGATTCTTCCATCCTGGGTTCTTCTTCTTCTTTTTCTTCTCCTGTCGCGTCTTGCTCCTCATTGGGGTCTTCTTGGTGTAATTTGCAAATGAAGGAGGCATTACAGGTTATCTCTCCGTCTTCACCGATGGCTGTGACCATTGGTCTTTTTACATCAGTGACCAGAAGTGGCTCGAGGCTGTACCTCGTGTTGGTCTTTCTTTGATGCTTCTGCCTTACAAGTACGGCTTCCCCGATCGGGAGTTGATGTTCTGTGGCCCTTACTTTCCAGTCTGTGCAATCTTTGGCTTTCCTTCTTTTCTCTGCCTCTCATTCTTGGATCTCTGCATTTTCTGCCGGAGTGTAGTCTTTTAGCTGTGGTAGCCAAGTACTTGGCTTGTACTGTATCATGAGCTCTGTGGGTGTCCGCCCAGTAGCCTTGTGTAGGGTGTTCCGATAGATCCTCAGCATCTGGGAGGTGGCTTGGGGCATCGCGATCTTGTCTGTGGCAGCTTTTTGGCATCTCTTTTTCACGGTGGCCATAAAATGTTCCACCATGCCGTTGGCTTGTGGCCATAGGGGTGTCATCCTTTTGCCGACAGAACCCAAGGTGTGCTGCAAACATCCAGAAGTCTTGGCCCTGGAATGGTGGACCATTGTCTGGTTTTACAGTGTTGGGCACTCCCCACTCACTGAACAGTTCATCGATTACTCCCGCCACATGGTGGAATGCTGTGGATTGTGCATGATTTACAAGGGGAAAGTGGGAGTGTTAGTCGATGGTCACTAACAAGTTCCCTCCTTCGGCTAGAGGACCGTAGAAGTCCATGGCTACCCTCTGTCAGGGTCCTTCTGTTTGGAGCGGGCATGGGGGGTCTATTTGGCGCTGTCACTTTGCACAGTGTGCAATGGATTAATCTGTCCTCTACGATGGTATCCATGTACAGGAACCACACTTGGTTTCATAGTATTTTTTTCGTGTTGGCAACCCCTCCATGGCCTTCGTTTGCGATGATCACTACAGTTTTCCTTAGGCTCTTGGGGGCCACCAGGCAGTTTCCTCGCACCAGTGTCCCTTCGTCTGTCGTGGCGAGTTCTTTGTGGATTTTTACCATTCTCTGAAGGTCTCTCCCATTCACCCCCCCATTCACAAAGTGTTCTGTCGTCAGGTGTCACCACTTGTTGTTCGTCAGCTGGATTGCAGCCTGAATGGTGAGGTCTGCCCTGCTCTTGTCTGCAAAGAGGTTGGTTGTGATGGCAGGGGGCAGGGAGTCCCCCGTGATGTTTTCTGCTGGTCCTCCCTGGTGCCGTGATCGATAATCAGCAGGTTAGCTTAAACTCCCGGTTTATGAATGATAGTATAATTGTACTCCTGTAGCCTGATGCCCCATCTTTCTATGTGAGGGGGCATCTTGGTTTTGGGGTTCCCAAAGAGGAAGAGAAGCGCCTGGTGGTCTGTGATGAGGACACACATCCGGCGAATGACAAAGTGATGGAATATCTCGCAAGCCCAGATCGTGGCTAGGCTTTCTCATTCGGCCTGGGAGTATGCCTGTTCGATAGTGGACAGCGCTTTACTGGCATAGGCAACTATCTCTGTTTTGGTCTTATTGTTTGTGTCTATTTGAGCAAGAATGGCTCCCAGGCCCACCGGACTGGTATCTACCGTGATTTCAGTGTCCCACTCAGGGTTGAAGTATGCTAGCTGACAGTTGTTGGCCAGTTCCTGTTTGATTGTGGAGAAGGCCGTCTGACAATGCTCATCTCATTCAAAGGGGAAGTCCTTTTTAAGGAGTGTCTGAAGGGGGCTTGTGAGTGTTGTGTAATGGGGGTGATAGCGAGCGAAATATACTGCCATCCCTAGGAAAGACCACAGTTCTGCCACATCATTTGGGGCTTTCAGGTTTACGATTGCACATTGCACTTATCTTGTCAGGGTCGGCCATGATCTTGTGGTCGGAGAAGATATGACCAAAGAAACATTGGCTACGTTTATTGATGGTGCATTTTGGTCCGTTAAGAGTAAGGCCCGCCTTGTGCAGGATGTTACATACCCACTTTAAGGCTTCATCGTACTGTTCTTGGGTAATCCAAAGACAAGAATGTCATCACTATAGTTTAGGGCATTTGTGATGGGTGCTGTCAGTCTTTGTATTGTTTCTTGAAATATCTCAGCCGCAGATGATATCCCAAAGTTAAGCCGCTTGTAACGGAACAGCCCTTCATGTGTTGTGAATGTGGTTATTGGTCTTGCGGCAGGGTCAGTAACCAGCTGGTGGTAGCCTTGGTTTAGAGATAGCTTGGAGAACCTGGTGTCAGGTTCACTCTTACCAGCATATCCTCAATGTTGGGTCCCGGGTGTGTCTCTCACTGGATTGCAGTGTTGGCAATATGCATGTCCATGCAGAGGCGCTGGCGGGCATCGGATTTGGGCACTACAACCAGGGGGGATACCCACAGGGTGGGTCCGGCTACCCTCTCAATGATGTCATTTTTGAGCAGAAGTTTCAACTCATGGGTCACTAGAGCTTGTAAGTGAAACCCTATCCTTCAGGGGTGTTTTGGCACTGGTCTCACTGACGGGTCAATGTGGAGTTTTATGACAGTGTCTCTTAGCTTTCCCACTCCCCTGAACAGTTCCGGGAACATCACTTTCAGCTTGTCGATGTCCAGCTCTTGTTGGGAGAGTGACTGGAGGGCTTGGGCATTTGGAGGTAGGCCCTGTATGGTTTCCGATTGGTCATATTGAATGTTGATCAGCTCTAAGGCTTTGGCCGTCTTGTAACTGAGAAGACACCTCCCTGTCATGGGGCTGTGTATGATGTGAATCATGGTAGAAATGCATCGTCCTCTGTTTATCAGGTCACAGCTGAACTGGCCTTGGGATTGGAGCAGGATGGTTGCTCCCCACTGGAAGATGCAAGCTTGCAACGGTGGTAAGGGGTAGGTGCTTGCAATTTTACCATAGGCTTGTTCATTCATCACATTGACGGGGGCCCCTGTATCTATGAGGAATGGCATGTATAGTGCTCTTATCTGGATTGTCACTTTGGGTGTGGCGCTATCTTCCGAGGTGTCGTATATTAAATGGACATATTCTCTGCTGTATCTGTCATACTTGTAGTAGGATTCCATTGCTGTAAGTTCCATATGGATCATGCGTACTGTATTCTTGTCCGAATCCTTGTTCCTCGGTTTGATGTGGTTGTGCGGGAGGGATGTATCCCGGCACTCCCACGTGTCTTCCAGGTATGTCGATGTTTAGATTCTCTACAGCTCTTATGGACCCTGGATGGATGGGGTATGTCACTGTGTTCCTGGTCTGGGCGAGTTTCCCACTGTCTTTCTCTTGATACAGTCATGGGGTAGGTGCTCTCGGTGGGTCATATCGCTTGTTCGGTGTTGTCAGCGGTGGTGGCATGTACACGGGCAGCATTGTTGTTTTTTCTCAACACATGGCTTGGAAGTGGTTCTCTTGACCGCATCTCATGCACATCTTTCCAATGGCTGGGCATTGGTCCTTGTGGGGAAATTTGAAGGCATTGTCTCTCGGGCTGGTGGATGTCGGTTGGTGTTCCATGTTTCTTGGCGGTTTGGAGTGCCGAGGTATTGAGTCTGTCCTTGGGGCATGGTGGCTAGAGCAGCTACCGAGTCTGCTTTCTTCAGGTTTTCTATGATGGCTGCTTGCACGTCCACTCTCTGGTACACCCTCACGAGGTCTGCTATTTATTGCAGTGGGAATTTTTTTTTCAGTAGGTGTTTTGTAAATTATGAGGATATGCATCCTTCAATCACTGTGAACCTGATGGCTTTGTCAATGCTGATTTTCACAAAATCACAGTATGTTATCTTTCTTTGGAGTCGGAGTATAAATTTGTCATTCGTCTCGTGTGCTAGTTGTGTACACTGGTTGAAGGTGTACCTTTTGTAGTCCCTGTTGGGGAGGACCAGTAGCTAACCATTGATCATGGCAGTGAGGCGTTGGTATGTCATTTTATCTTGAGGCAGGATGGTTTTTATAATCCCTTTGACCTCTTTTCCCACAAGGTTTGTGAAGATGTCTATCTTGTTAGGTGCATCTTGATTCCCTACGGCCCTCATAAAATCTTTGAATTCTTCCATCCATTTCTCCCACCTCTGACCCTGGTCCTGTTGTGGTTGCAGTGGGAATGAATTTGGGCATTGCAGAAATGTCACTGGGTTTGTGAGGATTACTCCTGCGGCAGCGTGTGCTCCTGCATCTGCTGCTGCTCCTTGTGACATCTTTTTGATGATGTGTGTTCCTTTTCTGCTTGGTTGTGTGTGACATTGATGCTTGGATCCCATGTCATCTTTGCAAGTGTTTGCGCTGTGTCCTCATCCTTCACTGTGGGCAGCGTGGGGGCTCTAATCTGTATCACCCTTATGGTGTGGGAGTGAGGGATTGCGTGCTGTCGCAGGAGCGTGCTCTTCTGCTGCCATGGGTTTTACCTCTCTCTTCACACTAGTTTGCTTCTCCCTTTTGTCCAGTATGGGGCGCATGTGCCGCTGGTGGGATGCAGCATCCATGTTGATTCTTTATTAGTTTCCTTTTGGCACGCACTTCTTATTAGATTTGATGCAGTAGTACCAGGTCTATGTTTTTGTTTGTGTGATTCTTTCTTCACTTAGTTTATGAAAATTGGTTTTGTCTTTATCCTCATGTTCTACTGATTTAGTCAATGCAAGGCCACGTGATGCCCATAATACGAGGCCTCACCACGTGGTGCGAATAGTACACAGCCTTGTTTAAGGTGAGGCGTGCGCTGGCTCTGGCACCTCACATAGTTACTTTCTTGTTGTTGGGCTTGCTGTCCCACCTTTCCACACCCGGCGATCCTCCATACCAGTGGGTGCTGTCCACAGTGTGTCCCTCCTCGCACGCTGCAATCAGGGCTTCCTCTGGTCCGTCTTCGCCTTTCTGTAGCGTGTTGCCCTGCCTCCTGTCATGCGATGTTGCAGGTTCCTGGTTTCCTCCGCCGGCCTCTCCTGCTCCTGCGCAGGGCCGGCATGGCCCTTGCTGCACGTGGGTGGGTGGTGATTCCCTCCTTGGCTGACGTCACAAGCGTTGGTCTCTTTCGTTGATGATGCATGTTTTCTTTCCTCCTGTGCTGGCCTCCTCCTCCGGCTTCAGCACGTCTCTGCTGCGCATAGGCAGGAAGCAGGCAGCAGTTCTCCTCCTGGTTCGCGTTGGGTCCTCCTCAGGACTGCGGAACGTGGGTCGTGCCACCTCATTGCCAGTTCTTATGGCCCAGTTATACACACATTCAAGAACGACACAGGACAACGGTAGCGTGTGTCTACCTTCTTTAATCTCTCTCCAAAAAGTGTCCCGTCTCTCTCTTGTCCCCTCTCTGTACTCCCTCCACCGGGCTTCCCTTCCCCTCTGCAGTCCTGCGTCCTTAAAGAGTCTGTGTCCCATTCCTCTGCAACAGCTACCTACACACATGCGCCAGAGGAAACTACTGTGCTTTTACCTAAGCGTCACTAGAAATAAACACTGCATGTACACGTTGCTATGAAAATGAATTGTTAATCACATCCTACACGTTGCAGGTAAACAAAAACTTGTTTTAAGGCTGTGCTGCTTTTGCCTGCAGTAGGCACAGAGTCCAATGCATGTGTCTGACTGCAAAAGTGTGTTAGATTACTCTCTGTTGTTTGCTTGTGCATATGCAATGGTGTCGTTTTGTACAGGTTCTCTGCCTTCTCTGTAAATGATCTTTAAAGTCCTGTGCAATCTATTTCTCACTGTGAACAATGGTTTATTGAAGTCTCTTCCTAAAACATCACGCCCATCTCTACAGAGCTATCCGTTACTTACAATCACACACCAGTATTCACAAGCTCACTCTAACAGGATTGCAAGATGACTGAACGGTTCATTTAGGACAATTGAGGAAAAGTCAAATCATAGAGACGAGGTAAATATTAGATGCAATATGACGAATTGGGGTCCAAGAAAGGAACACAATTCAATAGAAATGTACAGAATCACACTGTGAAAAAGAAGTGACTGCCATAAGTCAATTAGAATTCAAGTCATAGGGGGCCATTACAAGGTTGGCGGTAGAGGTTTAACAGGGTCGGTAGAGCTGCCGGCCCCGTTAAACACCTACCGCCGCATTACGAGGTTTGCTTGTGAGACCTGCAAAGGCAGGGCAGTCCCATAAACGCTTCACAGTTTGCCAGGCTGAGTCAGACTATGGCCACTTTGAGAGGTCGGCAAGTGATGCTCCAGCGGTTTGAGTCGGCGAGCGACAGTCGTTGCAGTGATGATCGAGGGTACGTCAACATGCAGTCAATGAGGCGGTGGCTGTGAGTCTTAATGGACCGAGCCATGGTTGTAACCCCCAGTTAGAGTCAACGAGTGACCCTCCAGAGATTCGGTTTAGGTTAAGGCGTTGACCAGATGCTTCGAGCCTGACAGGTGACATACTTAGCTAAGAGTCCATGCTGTGTCAAGCTGGTTTAGCTGCAGTGCAGTATTTTGGATGGTTAAGGAACACAGACACTAGCACCTTCCCTATTGTTCAGGATGTAGGGGAACACTGAGTGTTTGGTTCGTTGCGAAAGAACAGGGAGCTTCATCTGGTCTAGCCCCCAGTTGCTGTGAGGCATTCTATAAATATGCAAAAACAGGATATTCCATTTCAGGGTCTGCTCTTCTGGCACCGAAGATCTGTTGCAGAATGGTTTGTCTTGGTCCACAGCACTGGTCACTCCAGATGTTCCCTGGGAGTGGTTTGGGGACAGCTCTTCCTTCTGTCTTGGACAGCTCCTTCTTCACCTCAGGCTGAGGGCTTTGGATAATACAATTTTCCAAATGGAAGTTTAGGTGAGAATGTTGAGAACATCTCTTTGGGCTTAAGAAACTGAGGAAATTCTGCTGAAGGGGTGTAAGACTCCTTCTTTTAAAGACAACAGCCCTGAGGTGATTGTTCTAAAGCTAGCCTCCTTTAGGAGACCAATCCCTGCTCCTTGCTGGAGTGGACTCTGCTCTGTTGATCTTGTACCAAAAGTGCTTTGCTACAGAGGAACTGGATGAGACAGGAGAGGGAAAGAAAGACAGTGAGAAACAAGATGATGGAAGGCTTCTTCCAGTGGCCAGAGCACTCCTGCCTGCCTTACACCAGCCCCTTCCCTCCCATTGACAACAAATACCTTTGGGATATGCAGCACCCTGGTGTGAGGCTACTCCTTCTGAATGAGTATGTGCCTTTGATGTTTGGGCCCAGGAAAGCTGCCTGTTGTGTGGCTGTCTGTGACACAAATGCACATTTCCTTCCACAGGGTCTGACACATGTGCAATATCAATTGGGATGTGGCGGCCATGATCATAAGTTTCACCAGGCACTATGCCGAAACTCATACAGAGCTTATTCTTAGAGATTACCCTGCCACCAGCAGAAGGTACTCATGATCATCAAAGTTTGGGCACAAAGGTCATATCTTAAATGTCACCCCTGTGCTGCAGTGACTTTGCTGTCACTGCAGTGGTTAAGTGGGCATCTTGTGACCTCCGAACCTGCTCTGCGCCATGAGCAGCAATCGTGCTGCTGATCAGGCTACGGATGCAGCAGGGCTCAGTGCACTATGCTTTTGGCATTGAGTTGCGACAAAGGGGATCTGGTTTGATTCCCTCTTTGGAGAAGGAAACACCTGCATAACTTTATGTGCTAAAAGTAAAAAAGCCAGGGCTTTGCACCCTTGCCAGGTGGCAATTCTTCAAACTCCCCCAGCCAAAAATGTTACGACTTACCCTTTTAAGTGTCCGCCTCATCCTCCTGCAGAAAAAGTACCTACTGAGGCCTTCTGTATTGGAGAACTGCACCCCCGGTTTGTGTTGGATGTCCATGTCCAATCCCTATAGGGATTTGGACAATGCAGTAACTTGGGGTTTTCTCCCTGCATGCCCATAAGCAACCTCAGAGGTCTGTGGTCAGTTTGGACAATGAAATGAGAACCAAATATGTAGGGCTTCAGCTTGCGTGGCACCTAAACTACCCCAAATTCATGCTTTTCAATAGTGGCCCAGTTATGCTCTTGCTTGGTCAAGCAACAACTTAGGTATGCACATGGTTGTTCTCCCCCTTCAGAGTTCGGTTGTGCTAACACTGCATAGATGCGTAATTCACAAGCGTCTGTTTGGGGCCTGGCGTAAGGCATCCTTCAAGGTCTCTAACGATGACTGACAGGCAGGGGTCCAAGGGACCTTTTTTGGCAGGTTTCTTGAGGTTACAATATTCAGGGGAAGGACAAGAGTCTCATACCCCTAATGAAAGGTTGTTAATAACCTTTGAGGCCCAGTAAGGTCATTTGAGTGTGCCTGGTGGGAACATCCCATTCCATCCCCACTTGGACTTTGGCCTGGAGAGGCAGTTTCTTACCACCACTGACCTGATGTCCTATGTAAGTTACAGTACCATGCACTATCTGGTATGTGCATGCCTTGATAGTCAAGCCAGCCTTCCCCATGGTTTGAAGCACCTATTCCAGGTGAGATAGAGCATCTTCCCAGGTGTTGCTGAATACGGCAACATCATCAATGTAGGCAATGCTGAAGTCCTCAGGCCCCGTTAGGACCTGGTTTAGCATCCTCTGGAAGTTGACAGTGGCATATTTTAGCCCGAATGGCATAACAGTGAACTGATAATGCCTGCCTGGTGTGGAAAATGCAGACCTCTCTTTTGCAGGGTCGGTCACAACAACCTACCAGTATCTGGCCGTGAGGTCAAAGGCACTCATTAATCAGGCAGCACCTAACTGGTTGATGAGTTTGTCTGCCCAAGGGATGGAGTGTCCATCTGTCTTTGGGAGAGAGTTGAGCCTCTGATAATACACGCAAACGTGGACCTCAGTCTTCGAACTCCTGGACATTTTAGGGACCGGTACCACTGAGCTAGCCCAGGGGCTGTAGGAAGGCTCAATAATCCCCAAGGCCAACATCTTGGACACCTCCTCCTTGATGATATCTTGTCCGACATCCAATGAATCCTACTCTTCACCGGCTTACTGGCTCTGGTGTCAGTGTCATGGACGTACCAATTAATGTTCCCAGGAGTCAGGGAGAACAGACTTGCGTACTGGTTCAGCAACTGCTGGCAGTCTCATCTTTGCTGTTCGGCGAGGTCTAGGGGGATATGAACTCCTTCGAGAGACCTATCGGTGGGCTCTGTGTGTAACAAGCCAGGGTGAGGATCCGCCTCGTCCTCTGTCTCATCATCCATGTCCAGAGCCATCATCATGTCATCCCAGCTGTAATGGGGTTAAAGCCGGTTGACGTGAGACCCCCAATGTATCTGCCTTGGGGTCTTCGTAGCAATGGGGTAATTAACCTCACTGATGCTTTCCAGCCTTACATAGGGTCCAGTCTACTTGTTGTGCAAGTCACTGGGCTTGACAGGTTTCATGATTCAGACCATCTGGCCTGGTGGGTATTCCTTCATGGTTGCCTTCTTCTGGTTGTGCCAGTGTTTTATGAGTTCCTGGCTGGCCTTCAGGTTCTTGGTGCTCTGTTCCTGGTACTTGGCCATCAAGGATCGGATGCCAAGTAGATAGAACACTATGTCATGGGAAGGAGTTTGGGGATTGCCCTCCCATCCTGAAGGGACGGAACCCGACACTGCTTTGTGGCACCTCCTAGTGGGGAACAATAGGCATAATATGATATGATATGGCATTTATAACGCGCCTATACACAAGTGTTTTAAAGCGTGACGAGGCAGGGGAGGGGAACAGAGGGAAGACAGAGACAACAATCTTACTAGGCCAGGTGACAATGAGATCGCGCAAGTGCAGGGGAGAGGGGAAGAGGAAAAGTACGGGGGTAAAGCGGAGGGGACAGTGCAGTGCATAAAATAAGCAGTAAAGTAAATAAAGACAATGAACAAAAAGTGTGGGCAGCTCGTGGCAAGTGCAAGGGTAAATGCAGACATCAGGTGTCAAGTGCTGGTAGGGGGCTGTAGGAATACAGAAACAGTCCCCGAGTGCAAGGGTTGTCAGAGGGGGCAGTGCAGGTGTGCAGCTGGCGGTGAGGGACCTGGGTCCGAGATCTCAGGGTAGCCAGATAACCAGTGCAGTTTTCAGTCATGGCCAGGAGATCAGCAGGGGAGAGGAGGAGAGAAAGCAGAAGCAAAGAGGAAGGTCTTGAGGTGCTTCTGGAACCAGTGATGATGCCCCTCAAGTTTCAAAGAGGCTGGGAGGCTGTTCCAGAGTGAGTCCCCAGCAGAAGAAAGAGATCTACCACCAACTCGTTGCTTGGAGAAGTGACTGATCCTGAGGGAGGTGGAGGCGGGTGAGCGAAGAGCTCGAGAAGGAAGATATTTAGGAAGAGAGAGTTGAAGGTATTGAGGCCCCAGGCCCCAGAAGGCGTTGTGTACAATGCAGAGGGTTTTGAACTTAATCCTTTCTGCCACTGGGAGCCAGTGCAGAGATTTCAGTCCTGGAGAGATACGGTCCCTAGGCTTGAGGCCAAGGACAAGTATCGCAGTCTTTGGAGAGTAGAGGCAGGCAGATTTATAAAGAGGCTGTTGCAGTAGTCCAGCCTAGAGAGAACCAGGGCTATGGAGACACTGAGCTTCTAGGGGAAGGAGATGAAAGGAAGAATACCTCTAAGGAGGTGCAGCTGGTAGTGTGACTTCTTAGAGACGTCAGAGATGTGAGGAGAGAAGGAGAGTGTGGAGTCGAAGATGACCCGAGGTTTTTAGCCTCACAGGTGGGAGCAGGAAGTGGGTCAGAGATCATTGGCAGAACACCACTCCTGGATAGCGGACAGACAGTCAGAGATGAGAGAAGGAGAAGAGGTGGCGGAAGGGAGACTGAAAATGAGTTGACTGTCATCCGCATAGCACTGAAAGTTGGGGCAGAGAGCGGCAATGAGGTGGGCAAGAAATGCCAGGTATTGGTTGAAAAGCCAGGGAGAGAGGTTAGACCCCTGGGGAACACCATGGGTAGAGATAGAGATAACTGAGAGGAAGGACCCAAGTTGGACCTGGGAGGGTCGATCGAGAGGAAAGAAGTCAGCCAAGCTTGGGCCTGATCGGTGATACCCATGTTATCACGGAGACGGTTGAGCAGGATGTCATGGTTGACCGTGTCAAAGGCAGAAGGGAGATCAAGTAAGATGGGGACACATGGGTTGTTGGAATCAAGGTTGGAAAGCAGGTCTTCACAGATGTTCAGGAGACCAGTTTCCTCTGTTTCTGGCAGCTCTGAAGCCAGTCTGATGTTCATGAAGGCAACCAACAGATTCAGTGTGGCCATCTTTTCCAGGAGTTTGCCCAGGAAAGGAGTGATGGAGAATGGGTGATAGTTTGCCAGGCAGGAAGGGTCGGCAGAAGACTTCTTAAGAAGAGGGTGCCCAAGGGAGTGCTTCAGGGGGGTAGGGAAGACTCCAGTGGCAAAGGAGTGGTTGCAGAAGTCAGCCAGGGCAGGAGCCAGGGTGTCAATGTGGTCCTTGATAGTTTTGGAGGAACAGGGGTGAACCTGTTTTGACAAGAATTTCATAGATCGGACTTGTCTAGAAGCCTCATCTGGGGAGAATAGGGGAAAGGCAGAGAAGGTGGGAGGAGAGGTGGCCGAAGGAGGGCTAGAGGAAGAGCAGGTAGTGGAGAGAGGAGGGGGAGAGGAAGAGAGAGAGGACAGTATGTCCTGAGGTTTAGAGATTAAATGAAAAGCCAGGGCCCTGCAGATGGCCTGGGAGGGGACAGGAGAGTTAGAGACTGCAGCAGGATTGGCAAGCTCCTTGCAGATTTTAAAGAGTTCGGCAGAGATGTTAGATGCCCCAGAGACGCAGGCTTAGATGTGGGCTCTCTTCTTGGTGCGGACAGAGAGCAGGTATTGCCTTTGGAGCAGACGGCAGGCCAGTTTGCCAGAGGGTGTACCGCAAGCATGCCATTTCTTCTGAGCCACCCTGCACTTGCGTTTAAGGGTGACAAGGTCTGAGTCGTACCAGGAATTGCACTTGGCTTTGGGCTTCAAGCGGATCCTCATGACATGGCCAAGAACATCAAGAGTATCAGATATAGCAGAGTAGAGCATGGAAAGGGCTGTGTCAGGGTGTGAGTCAGGCAAGGGGGGATGGAGGGGAGAAAGTGGTGGCGATAGCCTCAATTGACACACGCTTCATGGTTCGGATAACCGAGAAGGCAGGTGGCGGTGCTGGAGTTGGCTTTGCCTGAGGGGTAGAGATTGTGAGCTGGGATGAAAGGAGAAAGTGATCACTCCAGGAGAGAGGAGTGGTGAAAGGGATAGAAAGGGCAAGGTCTGAATATATCAGAACATCCAGAGTGTGCCCTGCAGAGTGAGTCAGGCCAGACAGGAGAATAGAGAGTGAGGGAGACTCACAGAGGTCGCGAAAGAGTCCTGAGGAAGGACAGGAAGCATCCAGGTGCATGTTAAAGTCTCCAAGAAGGAGTTGAGTGGTCAAGACCAGGAGGGAAGAGGAGAGATCCGCACACTCTGAGAGGAAGGAAGTCTGACCAGGTAGCTGATAGATGGTAGCCACAGTAAGGAAATGGCCAGGAGAGAGAGAGAGCCTGCAAGCGAGACATTCGAAGTATGAGTAGGCCTGTGTAGGAATGACAGAGGCAGCAATCCACTCAGGGAAAATCAGGGTTACACCCCCTCCGGAACGGTTGGATCTGACACGGAGAGGATCTTGTAGCCATCAGGGAGCAGGGTGCCAAAGCTTGTGACAGAGCTGGCCGTGAACCATGTCTTGGAGAGACTGAGGAAATCGAGGTCATATTCCTCCAGGAGGCGGCAGATGTCAGAGGAGTGTTTGACAGCTGAGCGAGAGTTGAGAGTGGCAATATGGAGAAGGTTGCAGTCCTTGAAAGACTACCGGGGAGGGGTACAAATCAGAGGTATGCCCTGCGGATGTGTAGAAGGCAGGACCCCACAGCTCCTCTTCCACCTCCTGGAGGCAGGACAATATCCCATGTTCTCCTGACTGGCTCTTCCAAGCAACCTATCATGTCCTTGAGGTTTTTTTGAACCACACAAGCCTATTGGTTTGTGGGTGAAAGGCTTTGGAGAATTTATAGGTAACTCCACACACATCCCACATTGCCTTCACTTACATGGATATGAAGTTGGGTCCCCTGTCCTCAATAACTTCCTTAGAGAATCCCACACAAGGGAATATCCCGATGAGAGCTCCCAGTGACCACGGGGGCCTTGATGCTCCTCAGGGGGGACAGCCTCGGGGTACCGGGTTGCATGATCAACCACAACCAAGATATACCGGTTTCCTGAGGGGGTTTGAGCATACAAAGGACCCACAATGTCCAAACGTATTCTCTCAAAAGGCCGCCCACGCATGGGTAGTGAAATTAGTGGGGCCTTGGTAGCTCTGCCTGCCTTGCCGGATGCTTGGTAAGTTTGACAGGACAGGACAAATGCTTTTAAATTTAACCCCATCTGGGGCCAGGAAAATGGGTGACAGCTGGTGAGCTGTTTTTGTTATCCCAAGGTAGCCTGCCAACAGAATATCATGAGCCAAGTCCAACAGGAACCTTTTGTGGCAACCACCAGAGGCCGACTGGACCCCATATCATAAGTCTTGGGCTCACTGTACATGAGCCCATTCTACCAGTAAACCTTGAACATCCCAGGGGCTTCCCCCTGGGTTTGCTTCTCTGCCTGCTCACGCAGATCTGCCAAAGTTGGACAGTCACACTGTGCCTGTCAAAAGTCAGCCTGGCTTGGGCCCCCAGATAAGGACAAGTCACTTAACTCAGTGAGAACCGTGAGGTCTGAAGCTAAGTGTTCTCCACCCTATGTCCAGGTTTTGCCCCTGTAGGCAACCCTGAGGTCACTGAGTCAGTTGCCACCACAGCAGTGGACACCAGACCCTCTCCAGCTTTAGCAGGCGTCTCTGGATCTAGACTGGGTAGTAACAGCAGGGCTGGTTTTATGCCATCATCAGCTGGAAGACCATATCTGCCAGGGTGGCTACCGAGCTGCTTCCTTGTCCCTTCTTTGTCCCTCGATCGGTTGACAGTGGTGATGATTTCAGCATCAAGTCTGTCGTTTCCTGAGAGACAATCTCCATGAATGGCATCTTTTACAGCAAAGTGGGACTGAGAGGTTTCCCCCCTCCAACTAAACTCCATGATAGCCAGTTGGCATTGGGTAAGACCATTGAATTCCCTGACTACGGAGGACCAGGAATGATATGGTCCTCTCGCACCCACTGTCAGACAACAGTGATACTTGCAGCAGTATCACGAAGTGCTGGGGCTTTGTCCACTAAATGCCGGTGTAACTCCATCTCACATTGTTTAAGCATAATCTCACATGCAATCAGATGAAACATGCCCACAAATGTGTCAACTTTGTGACCTGTGACCCAAACACTCAGATATTTTAGGGACTGATGCATAAAGTATTCGCCTTCTTGGTGAGATATCTAAACTTTTGAATTACTGTTCTGGGGGTGTGCAGAATTTCTGGATGTCACAGTCATCATCTTGGAATAGATGTGCATCTCCTCCGCAGTCAACTGAATAATAACATCAGTTCAAACCATCCGTAGACAGCTCATAAGGGCAGCACCCCACAGCTCCTCTTCCACCTCCTGGAGGCGGAAAGCTAACTCCAGCTTTTCGAACCAGTCAAAAATATTCTTCCCACTCCTCATAAGGTTGAACTAAGTCCTTGGTGAGGTAACATCTAGACTTTCTTTGGGAGCCACCACTGAAGATAATTCCTTCTCCTCTGGAGGTTTTGGTGGCCACTATTCGGGCTCAAAGCTTCATCTTGTGCAGCATCACAAAGTCTCCCTGCTTCTTCTCCTAAAGGGATGCTCTCCTTTCTTCCAGGAGGTAAAGACTGGCAAGTCGATTACAGTGAGATTCCCTAGTTGTCTGGCTAAAGCTCTGGAACACCTAGATGGGTAAGACCTGTGGGAGGCTTGTAACTCTTGGGAGACCACCATTCCAACCCGATGGGGAGCATGCCGAGAAGCACAATGGCTGTCACTCTCCTCAGCGGTTTTCACACCCCAAGGTGTATGGGCAATAGGGCTAGGGGATCAAGCACATTGCTGGTCCCTGGACATCCCTCCATTCCCCTAGCTTCCTCGAAAGCTTGGGGGCTTTTCAGCAGTTCCACCTTCTTAACCTTACCACCATGAGGGAGACCTCTCTCTCGACAGAGGTCGCGCAAGACACTTGCTGTCAAGGTCTGCACACTGCTCATGTCAAGTTCCATGGTTGCAAAAATACCTTGGCAGTAAAAACTAATGTTACCTACTGTAAGGTTGCAGAAGGAGGAGACTGACAAGTTCCAACTTAACCATCAACACTCCTTGTTTATCATAGTGTCTTCACTATTGGATTCCTGGATAATGCTTCCCTTCTCCAGATATCTTGCATTTGATGTGTTCACAATGCCAGGGGGATGTCACCCTTCCCTTAGTCGAAACACACTCCAAAAGGCAAAGTTAAAAAACGTTCTCAAATTCCACACAACCAGGGAGAATGACTCCCTTCCCTTGGTCTTGACTAGAAGGAGAATGACTCCCTGGTATCTGGATCCGTGAATCTGTACCACCTTGTTTACCAGGAGAATACCTCCTTCTCCCAGTATCTTTTCAGTTCAACACAACTAGAGTGAATGACTCCCTTCACCTGATTTCAGTTACCAGTAGAATGGCTCCCTTCTCCTGGTAACTTTTCAATTGACAGCGTAGTTCCAGATCACCAAGGGGAATGCCTCCCTTCCTCTGGTCTCTCTCTCACTTTACCTTCAAACACACAGTTATTAACTTCTCTTCTTTGATTGGCGTTTACTTGATCTCTTCCCTTTACCAAGTACTGCAAAGAGGAAGATGACTTGTGCTGTGTGCAGATTTCGGGTCCCAGGCCCTGGTTTCTCTTGCTTTTTGATACGGCTGACTTGGTTCACTCTCCTACTATGTGAGACCACTATGAAGATACCTCACTTCCTGGCTTGGGTCTCAGACCACTGGTTCTCTCCTTTTTATTTTCCGCTTCCTTGGCTTGCTCTTCTGCGACTATGAAGATGACTGATGTTGATCTTCGTTATTAACTGCAGGTCCCAGACCCGTCTTTCTTGGTTTCTTTCTTGGGTGTTCAAGAAATTAGCTTTGTTCCCAAGGATTTCCTTTCTCTCTCAGATTGGCTCGGTCAGGGTATCCTATGGCTCCCTTCTGCCCCTACCAACCATCTCGGCCACCCCTGTACCTTTAGGGTCTCTCATGGTAGGCTTTGGTCAGTCTCAAGGTCTTTTGACTTTGGGGTTGGGCTTCTGCAGTCTTCTCCCATCCTACGGCATGCTGCAACAGCTCTGCAGAATTTGGTCCCTGATAGTGAGCGCATCTCCTCTCGACTGCACTGCCCCTTGGTTTTTCCCACCTAGACTGCCGCTTCTCCCTCTGACCGGCCGGTCCTTCCATATTGGATAATTTGGGAGCACCATGATAGACCCGGTAAGCCCTGGTTCCACAGCCCCTTTTGTTTGCCGACAGCTCAAGCATTCCCTACACCCGCGGTTCCTTCAGGGAAGGCTTCTCGCTCTTTCTGGCTTTCCCTCTTCTCTTTTGTATTGGCCTTCACCAATAGGAATTTGTGAAACACTTGACCGTTCATGCAAGTTCACATGAGTGCTCTTTATGTTTCTGCACTTCTTCTTTGTCCCAGTACTGAACTTGAGGTCTTCCATCGAGTCAATTGGTTTCTCCTTCATCCCAGTACTTAAGGGATACACATCCCTTAAGGAGTCAACACTCTTCCACATCACAGAACTTCCTATACTGACAGTATGGCAAAAAACATATAGGAACACTAGGGAAAGTGTTGATGGGCAGGGGGGTGTGTTAGCATTAGGTGTGTTGTGGGATACCATGTTCTCCCCAGGTCGTTACTCATCCCGTAGGGGGCTTCCCTCCACATGAGATCCACCTGCTGAGTACCACCCCCAGGAGGACTGTTGGGTAGCGGCCTCACCTCCCTGGCCTCATAGGAAGGGGCTCCCTCAAAGGGAGAAATGACAACATCTAGGGATTCATCACAGCGAACACACTTATTTTGGTTGGATGAGATGTAGGCATATTCTGTTTCAAATCCCACCAGTGTGATGATTTGGATTCTGCCTTACAGGAGTACAAGGATGAGTAGGAGTAAAATGGTAAACTCAGACCTCACACTTCTACAAACCAAAACACAATGTAATCATAAAGGTAAAACAGGGACAATCAAGAGACATACCTCTTTTGCCTTTTGTAGTACCGTGGACCGAGGGAAGGCTACACTCAAGATTGGTGTGAAGGTTAACAAGTAGAGACCCAAACAACACAGTGGCCCTCATTAGGACCCTGGCGGTAAGGGGTTTACGCCAGCGTTAGCTGCGCCGACCCCTTACCGCCAACTACGAGTTCCCAAAGCGCCATGGTCACTTCTACGCCCGCTTTTTGCGGGCGTAAAAATCCATGGCGCTATGGGACCTTGGTGTTAATTACGCCACCGTAATGTACGGTGGCGTAATTAACGCCTTCCCCACTCCCATTGAGCCCTATGGGGCCGAAATGGGAATGGGGAAGGGTAAATGGGTCAATGGGGACTTACCGCCCCGCCAACCTCGGAATGGGGCGGTAAGTCCGCAATCCGCCATGGCGTAAACGGACTTTACGCCATGGCGGAAAAGTCCATCGATGGCGGAAAAAATCCGCCAGGGTCGTAATGAGGGCCAGTGTCACAGTCCAAAATAATGGGTAATGTCCAATCAAGGCTCCATAAAAAATATAGACACTTTAATAAAACACACCATCTGCAAGCAGAATGAAAAGAGATTACTGTACGAAAACCCACTCCAAGGAAAGAACAAAGAAGATGAGACAGACTGGAGAAAGTACCACTCTGAGTGTAGTTCCAGGGGTGGAAGGTAAGGTGCTACCATAAAAAGGATATTGGGTTGAAAACAGGAGCGATTGTGACCTAACCAGTCTCTAGGATCCGAGTGGTCAATGGGGGCAGTTCACTGTCACAGTAACTGGATTCAGTTCTTGGTGGGCTGAAGCATCAGAAACTGGAGGATCGTAGAGGCCCTGACAGCAGCCGGGCATCAAGTAGGGCCAAATACGGGTGCTCTGTGCATTTGAATGGTGGGGGTTCACTGATGCAGGTCGGGCAGTCCCAAGAATGCTTCAGAGTTAGCCAGGCTGAGTCAGGCTTTGGCCGTTGGGAGAGGTTGGCGTTTTACGCTACACTGGTTCGATTGTGGGTTTGTCGATGTGCAGTCAATGAGGCGGCTGTTCTCGGGCTAGCTGGACCGTGCTGTGGTTGTAACCCTCGATTAGAGTCAGTGAGTGACCCTCCAGAGATTCAGTTCGGGTTCCAGCATTGAGCAGATGCTTTGGGCCCAACAGGTGACATGCTTTGCTAGGACAAAATGCGGTGTTGAGCTGGTTTAGATGCAGTGCAATAGTTTGACTGGATGGAGCAACTCAGACACCAGCACCACTGCCTTCCCTATTGTTCAGGATGCAAGGAACACAGAGCAACCGGTTTGGTGCAAAAGAACTAGGAGCTTCAACTAGTCTTGCCCTCCGGTTGCTGTGAGGCTTAGCAAATGACTCAAGGACAGAAGTTCACTGTCTTCTTTTCTGGCTCAGAAGATCTGTTGCAGAATGGTTGGTCCTGGTCCACAGCACTGATCTCTCACGATATTCCCAGGGTGTAGTAAGGGGACAGATCTTCCTTCTGTCTTGGATGGTTCCTTCTTCACCACTTGCTGAGGGCTTTAGGCAGTGCAACTGTCACAAAGGAAGTGCAGGTGAGAATGTTCAGAATGCCTCTTCGGCCTTAAACCATCCTTGAGGAACTGAGGAAATTCTGCTGAAGGGATGCAACACTCCTTTTAAAGAGACATGTCCTCAGGTGATTGGTCTGAAGCTATCCTGCTTTAGGGGACCAATCCCTGCTCCTGACTGGAGTGGACTTTGCCCTTTTGATCTTCCACCCAAAGTGCTTTGCTCCAGAGGAAGTGCAGGAGACAGGAAAGGGAAAGAGAGACAGTGAGAAACAAGATGGTGAAAGGCTTCTTCCAGTGTCCACAGCACTCCTGCCTATCCTACTCCAGCCCTCTTCCCTCCTGCTGACAACAAAAACCTTTAGGATATTCAGCACCCTGGTGTGAGGCTACTCCTCCTAAAGGGATGTGATCATTTGATACCTGGGCCAGGACAGATGGACGGCTGTCTCTTCGGAAGGGGGTTACCGAACCTCACAAAGAGAATCAAGGAGAGGCTGGTTCCTCAGTTTTTCTGGCCTGCCATGTGGTAGTATCGCCCCGTCTGAGCTGAATACACATTCCCTTCCAGAGCAGAGCTGACTCACAGGGGCTGACAGAGGTGCAGTATCAATTGGGATATGACGGCCGTGATCATAAGTATTATCATGCACTTTGCATAAACTTGAGTATAACTTATTCTTAGAGATTACCCTGCCACCAGCATCGGGTACTCATGATCATCAACGTTTGGGTACAGGCAGGGGGCATATCTTAAATGTCACCCCTGTGCTGCAGTGACTCTGCTGTCTCTGCGGCGGTCGAGTGGGCATCTTGTGACCTCTCAACCTGCTCTGCGCCACAAGCAGAGCAGGTGCTATGGATCAGGCTACTGCTGCAGCAGGACACAAGTGCACTATGCCTTTGGCATTGAGTTGCGACAAAGGGGATCTAGTTAGCAGATTACCACTTGCGAGAAGGAATCCCCTGCACCTTTTTATGTACTAAATATAATAAAGCCACGGCTTAACACCCATGCCAGATGGCAATTCCTCACAGGTGCAAACGCATGGATTGCCTTATTTATACTGGATCCTTTCTCAAGCACTCTGATAAGTATTTACATGTACATATTGTCACAAAGCTGAGAAGGACTAACACCAGACTGCCATGTATTTACATTTTACAAGACTTAATTAAGGGGTGGGAGTTTCTACTACATAGGCAAAAAGTAGCAAACATAAAAATGCCCCAAGTATGGCTCCTACTCAGGGAGACAATACACGAAAAGGAAGTACTGCACCTGAAAGCTTCTCCACAAAGAATTGCAATACCCTAAGGAATTTACCTTCATTTAAATATGTGGTAAATTCTTTGCAGTTTAGCAACTGGAATGTCAGATTCCGTTTATTTACTGTTTCATCGTCTCACAGTCACTCAATGTCTTGTGGGGGTTGAAGGTGGGTTCCTCTTCTTCTTTCTTGCCTCTTGACACTTCTAGTTCCAGGTCCTTTGCTTCTTGTCTGAAACTTGAGATCCTCTCCTTCTCATGGGTAGGTATATGGTGCTCTATGCATGCTTGCACATGGCCAGGGCAGATGCAGACTCCGAGGTGTAAACGGCACAGGTAAAGCCATCTGAGCAGCCACCAAACGGCTTGCTCCATTAGTAGGCTCGACTGGATTTCTCTTGCCTCCTTTCTGACTCGGGGTTCGGCTCTAATCCTGACAACACAGCCATAGCCACCTACCCAGTGATTTTCAACAGCAGTGTCATGCCTATGAGGTTCTTTCCTGCACCTCCTTTTTTGTTCTCTTCACTCTCTCCGTCCTTAATGTCTCCCTATACCACTTTGACACCTTGCCATGTGCCTGTATCTCCACTCCACCTCAATGCACTCCTCACAGGGTTTTTGCTCACCTGCTCAGCCTCTTTAACTACTCCCATCTATGACACCCCTTTGGCTCCTCCTTCACGATACTCTCTGAGGACCCAACACGCTCTCCAACTTTCTGGTTTGGCAGATTTTTCTGGTGCAAGCCACAAATTTGCCGAAACCATTGTTACAAAAGAGAGAGAGAGGGAAATGGGGTTCTGAACTGAGAATATCTGGTTGGCATCGCAACCAGCAATGCCACGGCATTAAATGGCCAACTCACTGAAAAATAAATTCCAAACTCCTCTGCCACACTACCCAATGAAGAGCTCTCTAGCAAGATTTGCTCCAATCAGCAGCTTTATAAGTAGCAAATCAGCTGGGCTTCCTCTTTGCCAGATGCATAGTAATTTGCATTATTGGGCTATTTTCACAAACAATTAGGCTGCTTTTGGGCTACTTTCAGCTGCAATCTTTTTCTCAGTACTCCCAGGCTGCCTCTCTACTTCAGGCCCTGTCAAGACTGTAAAATGAAGTATTCTGTTGCACAGAGAGAAGCTGATTCAATGACGACCTCATTGGTGCTGGTAAGTGAGACCTGACTCCACTCATGATACGATATGGTAGGTTATTTATAATGCGCTTAATACCCAGAGGTTTCGAAGCGTGGATCCGGGGATCGAACTTGTGTTGCTCTGTGTCGTCTTGCTTCCAAGGCGAGCGTGTTGTCGCTGAGCTATCCCCCAAGACCATGCACTTGTGAGGGACACCCTTCTGCTCTAGATGCGAGGCCCAGTGCTACAAAAGGGAAGAACTCCCGTGATGTGTGCTGCGGGGACACAATGGTGGCAGGGTAGGAAAGGAGCGCCCCACACCCGTTTCCAGACACGTCATGAGCACATCAGTGTGTCTGGACCATGCTCCATGCAGATTCCAATCGGTGGATCATTCTGCATTCAGAAGCCTATCCACGCTGCCTCAGGGTTACCAGACGCCTCGCTTTTTGCACCAATGTCCCATGTGTTGACGGGCTTCTGCAAAACGGCCAAATGATCCCCCTTATCGAATAGCATTTTAATATTTAATCCTGGTCCTAGAAGAGCAAGTCTCTGATGAAAAGTGAATTCTGGTGAAATAACAAATGCCCATTCCGCCGGGTGTAAATAGCTAACAAACCCATCTCGTATTACTGCCAGAAGAGAAGATGGATCAGACAATAAAGAGAAGAGCAGGAGTGTGTGGTGAAGTGCTGATGAAGTGTTGAAATGGAAAGGAGATTGGACACTGCCATAAATGCGAATTGTACTGTGAGCGAATAAGAGGACTGTGAGTGAATAGGAGGACAATTGCAAAGGAGATAACATCACAGAAGAGATGGGAAGTGAGCGCACACAAGTGCCCTAATATTGTTCCGTCATTATCCGAATGTATCGTTAGCATGTATAAGTCCTCTTCAGAGAAAGACAGGGCCTCGTCTCTCGATGACATTTTTTCAAATTGGCCCATAAATGTATTCCATTGGCCCCAAAATAGATTGCACATGTTCTGATTCCCAAAATCAAGCTGGAATTGAAAAGTAGACGAATGTCACTGTGCTTATTCTCAGACTTGTGTTCAGTGCTCAGCCTTTGCTTTTGTGTAGGGCTGTACCGAATAGCATATTTAGTATTCGGCCGAATACCGAATAGTTTGTCAACTATTCGGCTGAAGCCGAATATGAAGCCGAATAGTTTCTTTATTTAAGAAATCATGTTCCAAACTTCAAAAAACACACTTATTAAAAAAACAAATAAAGCCCCATTTTAATTGCATTCTATACTTTTATTTCTCTTCATTGTAATTAATGTAGCATCTTTATTTAAAGTATAAATCCCATAAATAAAGCAGATTTAACCAAAATGAAGGGACCAAATGTACAGAAGATCGTTGCATAATCAGTGCCTGTTAAACTAGGAGTCTTCACAAATGCAAAAGGATTGACTTTGTGAATCAGATGCATTGCATTCTCTATCCAATTGCAAAGACGATGTGGTCGAGTTTAGAAACTTCTTTGCAGCTCACATAGAAATGCATAAAGTGGTTCATGTTGGCTCATGCAGGAGACAAGTCAAGAGGAAATCTGAAATGCCTGAAATCTCACAACTATTCACCCCACCCAAACAAATGATGCTCACTTTTCACTTATCCTAGCCACTTTTTCTCGCCAATACACAAACATATGCGACTTATAATTTCCTGATAAAATATCAGATAATATTAAACTCAGGACTCAAGTCCTTAAAAAAAGAAAAGGGGGGACTATGACGTACGCAATGGGAAGTGACATGTCATGAACTGAAAGTATAAATGCACATTTCTTTCAGCTTGTTTTTTCCAACTGAAAAAAGTGCACATTGCATATAAACATTCACCAAAAGAAAAGATGTTCCTGTTTTGTTGCAGGCTAAGTATAAAAGATGAGCACTTTTTTTGTCTAAGAATCTGTAACAAAACATGCCCTAACGAGCAGAATACAATATAAGATATTTTTCAGCTGTGTGATAGCAATTTGTCTGATCTAATTCTATTCAGTTTTGCAAACTGAAGTCTATATTTGCCTTTCTGGGTTCATGTTGCATTGTATTCAAATCAGAATATCAAAGTATTCGGCAAGAGCCAAATAGCAATAAACTATTTGGCCGGAGCCGAATAGCTTTTTTCCAGCCAGAATTCGGCCGAATACTTGCTCGAAGCCAAAGTTCGGTAGACCCTTACTTTTGTGACCTATTAATTCACTTGATTAGTGACATAAATAGTAAAATGTCAATACGTGCTTAGCAGTACAAACATGAAACTTTAATTGCCATGCGTACAGGGCACTGACATGTCAGATTTTTTTCTAGGGCTTGTCCTAGGATTTTCAGGGATCTGTGTGCGAAAGACATTTAAACCTAATTGACCTGCGCATTGAAATGATCAGAAGTGATGTTACAGAGTGACAGTGGAAGTGTCAGGCTTTGATACCCGAAGTGCAGCATGGAAAATAGCATTACAAATAATTGCCATGACAGCTCGGTTACTGTGGAGACTGTGAACACTCTGCAATCCGTTTTACATCGCCGTCAATGAGCCCACTTTGCACTGGTAACGTTTGTTTTTCTGCACTTTAACTCTGACTCGTTACTTATACTTTCTAATATCCGTGTATGTATAAACAGATAACTGTTTGCACCATCTAGTGATTAGCATGGTAATTATAATGTAGGCACTCTCTACCAAACCCCCACTCTCCCCATACCCCCATCTGCTCAACCCACACTAATGCCCCCAACTTTCTACCCCACCCAACCTACCCCACTCTCTCTACCCCACTCTCTCTACACCCACACACTCTCTCCCACATCCACCCAACCCTCACCATCTCTCTACCCCCACTCCCTCTAACCCCACCCAGCCTATCCCCACTCAACCACTATACCATACCCCCACCCACTCCCACTCTATGTACGCGCACTCTCTCTAACCCCAATCCACCCACCCTCTCCCCACTCTCTCTACCCCCACTTTGTACTCCCACAAACCCCTACTCTCTACTCAAACACACTCACCCTACCCCCAATATCTCTACCCCCCACACACCCTATCTCCCACTCTCTCTACCCCATCCGCCCTACCACCACTCCCTCTCCCCCATCCAACCTATCCCCTCTTTCTCTACTCAACCCTACCCCCTCTCTTTGCTCCCAACACACTCTAGCCCTCTCTCTAGCACCACCCTACACCCGTTAGTTGTGCTAAACTGCAAAAATAATTCCTCTTTTTTGGAAATGGTAACAATATAATTAAAAGATTACATATCAATAAAGAACTTTATTACGTAGCTAGGTCAGAACAAGCACACACATCTCTCACCCTTCCCCTCTCACTCTCGATTTATTTCTTACCCTCTTACCCATACTTTCTCGCTCATATATGCCTCCCTCGCTCTATTCACATTCTCATTCTATTACATACCTGAACCCCTTAGCACTTTTCTCCCCACATTTGCACTGTCACTCTTCTCCCTCCCATTTGCATTGTCGCTCTTCTCCCTCCCATTTGCACTGTCACTCTTCTCCCCTACCCATTTGCACTCGCTCTTCTCCCCTTCCCGTTTGCACTGTCACTCTTTGCCCCCATGAGTACTGTCACTCCTTCCTTCAAATGTTGCACGTTGTTCCCGTGTACTGTTGCTAAACTAGCTTTCATCGATTGGACTCTTTTCATTCCCCCTAATGTTGCCATTATTTTCTTATTCCCTCACTATGCTACCCTTATTCCCTAGCACTGCTCTTCATTCCCTCCTTTGCTGTAATTTCTTCCTTCCTGTGCTGTCATTCTTTATTCCTTCCCTCGATTGTAAATGTAAAATTCAATAAGCCACTACAAACACCAAAACTATTGGCATTGTCAATGCTTTCTGATTGATGTCTCCTCCAAACTACTCTCTATTACTCTCCTCCTATCCCGTAGTACCATTAACAAACCTTTTTAATGAGCTCCTCCACCTCTCCACTGATGTAACCTCCAACTCCTTTCTTGATGCCCTCCTTCTCTCTCTATTGACGTCACCTGGTCATTCCCTCTTAATTAGCATTCCTCTCCCCCACTGTAGTTGTGTCCAAAACCTTTCTTAATACTCTCCCTCTCCTCCCCACAGTTATGTTCAACCACCTTCTTAGTTTTCTCCTCCTCGCCAATGATGTTGCCACCAACCTCCTTAATGCTCTCCTTCTCCTCCCTGCTGATATTACCTCCAACCTCCTTCTTAAAACCCTCCTTCTCTTAGCCATCTCTCCTCTTCTCGCCTGTGACGACTATTCACTCTCCATGATCCATCCGCCTTCTCCTCCTTTGCCTTCATCATCCCTTGCATCGATCGCCAATCCCCTCTTTTGTGCAACTCCAAACTCCCACCCTTTGGAGAAATTGCCCTCCCATTTGACTCCCATTGGGGCAACTGCTTTCCTAATGGGAGCCCTCTAGTGCTTTCATTGGGTCTTGCATGTGATTGGTTTAACGGGATCGCATTCCCGGAGACAGATGTGGGTAATGTTTTGCTTTGGGTGAGTACAGCAAAGTGATCCAAGCCTACTTGACGCTTGCTTGTCATTCTGGATATGTAGCTTTCTGCTTCCCCAGCACAGAGTGGACTGCTTGCATGCAGGTTCTCCTTCCTTTCTCATGCCCTCACTCAGAAGCTCTCGCGGGTTGTGGGATGTGGAGGGGTTGGCTGGGGGGTCTCCACCCACATTTTATTTCAATGAAATGTGTTAAAATTCGATAAAAAATATAGCATTCGCAGTGATGGATTCGATGTCTTAACGTTGATCCTTACAGAACATATTATAGTTTTACAAACACCAAAGCTTCTTAAAGGGGAAGTGGTCATGGCAGGTCCCATGTGGTGGTCCCCTGCCAAAGATTCGGGGCACAGCAGACTAAACCAAGAGATGCTCTGCACAGCTTCCCAGAACCCAGTATCATGCAGCTGGTCACAGCACCCAGGCTTCCTGGACCCCCCACCATCTACCCCAACACAGAGGGTACTTTGTCACAGTTCCAGGTCTGAAAGTCAGATACACTGTCTTCCCTTCTTTCCCATATTGTCCCACTCTTTTTGTGATGAAGCTAATCTAGCAGTTTGAAGTACACTTTCAAAATGTTTATGGGTACAAAGTAGCATAAATCAGCTCTAAAATTGTCAGCAGTAAAATGTTCTTCTGAGAGATTGTTGTCCTTGTTCTGACTTGGCCACATAATAAAGCTCTTTACTGATGTGTAATCTTTTAATGATATCGTTACCATTTCCAAAAAAGATGAATTCTTTTTGCATTTTAGCTTAACTCCCATGAAGCCCTTGTGTATAGGCGCGTTATAAATGCCATATCATATTATATCATAGATTTTTCGGCGTACCTTTACCTGATTTTGCAGTACTGACCATCACTGTAGAAAAGGAGAATAACCTTTATAGATGATTTTACTAATCACCAATTCTAACCTCAACTCTTTTCTTGTATGCTGTGTCTTGCATGCAGGTACATCTTCCATAACATATGTTAAATGTGTATACGTTTTTTAAAATCGTTTTTGTGACATACTCCATACAATATTGAAATAATGCTTTTGCAGGGTTCGAAATTGAGATTCATTGAGCAGGAGCTCTAACCAGCACCTGGGTGTTGGGCATCAGCCAGTAGGGAGGGGCGACCGCACAGGTACCAGAAGGTACCAGTGATGCTCCTTTAACTGGTCCATTTTGTATGAACCATTCTGTTTAAATGTGCATTAGATGTGTTTGAATTCTTTTTTATTAGCATTCTCAAAGTAAATGTCACATTTGCATGTTTGGAAGGCACCAGTTGGCCCCTGCAGCCAAAGGTAGCTCCTGGTAGCTGTTGGGTTCAAGCTAACCCGGCTCTGCTATGCCAGACGCAGGAGCTAAATAGCTCCCAACTCCCCTCTATTTCGAACCCTGTTATAATTACTATTACACTTTATGAACCATGGAATTTAGAAAATTGATTAACAGCGTCCTAATGACTTTGAGTCCTTTTCAATTGATGAACATGTGTTTTCCAGTTTAACAAAAGATCTCACTTTACTCCTAGACCTGGTCATCATTCCCTAACCCAGTTTTGTTTCCTAAAAAGCCAGGGATATTGCACGTTCTTTGTTTTTTAGTAAAAGAGAAACCTTTTGTTTTTGAGATATTCATCTTTAAACAATTGTGAGTACTGAGACAAGCCAGAAGAAGGACTCAGACCAGAGGACATGGTTTAAACTGTTTTATTTAAATTTTAAAAAAGCAAATGTTTCACTGACCCTATTATTAAAAGGGTGTTTCCTTCCTAACAAAGCTAAACTAAGGTGCTCCTCAGTAGTCCAAACCTAGTCACTAAACTAGGCCTACTACTTAGACTTTCCACCATGATCTCTCTTGGGCATCCCAGGAATCTCTCCTGGGTCTGGATCCAATAATCATTTGTTTCCCTCAAAGGAACAGTTCTTGGAAGTCTACAGTTCTGCTTCTCAAAACTTATGTGCCTGCTTCATCCTTGTATATATCCATTTGTAACACTGTCAAGCTGGTGCCGTCGCCTCAATTGTAACCCCCCCACAACAGGTCCCATGGCATACTTGTATTCTTTTTCCTGTATTGTGTGAACCCTATCGAACCCGCCTGTAACCTCCGGTCTACCTGCACTTATTGTTTGTTGTAAATCCTTTAGATGCCTGTAACACTTTCTTAAGGTCTGGCGCCCAACTACCTCAGGGTTCGGTGCGCGTTATAAATAAATAAACTAAACTACAAAGGTTCCTCAAAAAGGTCCCCAAAGTTCCAACAAAAGTCTCAAGTCCCTGAAAACACAAAATGACCAAATGTCATTAGGTGGAGGAATATTTCCCTGATCCCTCTCCACCACGTTGGTTGATACCCTTCCCACTTGAATGAACTGTTGGGTGCCTCTGTGCACACATGGTATCTGCTCTTCACTTTGCTTATTGGGCCCGTGGAGCTCCCTTGAGTTCTGCAAGGAAGTCATGGTGGCAACAATTCAGACAGACACAAGTGATCACCGTTCAAGGATGTTTATTGAACAATTAATACTGGGTGGGAAAATGCCTAATCTAAACCTAAATCTAAGATGGGAGCGAGCATCGACAATTAAATGAAAATAATGCAGTCCTTGTGGCATCGAGTCAAAATATAAAGGACCGATACAAAGAAACCTATTGCCAAACCTTACAGCTAATACAAAAAAGGGTGTGGGATGTTTTTCAAGAAAAGAAAGAAGTGTTCTCAAATAATATGTCAGGATGCGGTGTCTTGGTTCTGCCTTCCCCACGTTTTGAAATGGAGTAAGGTGGGATCTTGGAGCACAGCACAAACTCAAGCTTTCCAGCACAAGTCGACAGTATCCATCGCAGCTATCAGGACCGTCGATGGTCAAGTCTAATTTCCTTGAAAGTCTCTTGCCTTCGAGGGCCTGAGGTGTTCAAATAACAAAACAAAAGTTTCTTCAACAAAATGAAAATTTGTTTTCTGCTTTTGCTTTTGGTGAGGATTCTTCACCCCTGGATCCCCTTCTTGTGGGGCTGACCCTTGCTCTTTGGAGTCTTGGATGATCGGTTTTCACCCCTTAGATCTCCCTCTTCCAGTTGTAGATCCTATAACAGTTCTTATCGATATCAAGGCCTTTGGGGTTGTGATTTCCTGATCCCGTGGGCCTGATGGGATTCTCTAGAAAAGCAACAAACAAAAGTTCTGCTTTACGTATTTCTCGGGTGATAGATTCACCGCTTGGTTCCCCCTCTTCTGGGCGCTGACACTTTCACAAATTGTATTCCACAAATTGTATAACAGTTCTTTTCTCCATGAATTATGGGTGGTAACTTTCCACCCTTGGGTCTCCCTCGGCCAATCTCGGTCCTCTAAAATGGCAAGCAGTATAGTACTTCTCTTTCCCTTATACTGTCTCTTGGTTTCTCCCTCAGTCGGTCTCAGACCCCAAATGTCCTTTATGACGCAGACCCCCAAAACCTCTGCAGCAGGAATCATAAGACTGAGGACAGTGCACTTCTCCTTGCCTTCCTAATGTCTTTTCAAACAGTTTTAATGGCCTTCCCCCGGCCGGGCCCACGTTGGTCAAGACACTGTTACCTAGGACTTAAGACTTGCCCCCTTCTCGTCAGCATCCCTCGGTCAGGTTCACACTTGCCAACTTCACATTCACATTCGTTTGCGGGATGCACTTTCCTTGCTTTCTCAAATTCATAGCTCAAAGACTTTCGACTGTACAGGGATTTTGCTTGACCTCCTGTATGACCACTTTGACCTAAATCGGCAGCTCCCCTACGACCTTCTAGTTTCTGTAGTTCCATTCACCTGGGGATCGACCAGAGTCTCTCGAGTTAGCACCCACGTGGTGCCGATTTTCCTCTGCAGCTGGTCTTCCCTTAACACTTTTCACAGTTCATTGAACTTGGATCAAACTTGACACTTTGTGATTCTCATTCAACACAGTCTGGTTCTTATCGGCTCTCCCCTCAACTCACCGGCTGTGATGAACCACTTGGCTTTCTCCATAAGTGGAATCAAGGCCGGTACCATGGTAGCAGGAGTTTCCCTCATTCCCGCTTATTAGCGTCGATACGCTCTGTGTACCATTGACATCTGTTACAGCACACTTGGGCTATTGTCCTCAGTCTTACGATTCCCTCTGTGGAGGTTTCACGGGTCTGTGTCGGAAAGGACAAGTTTGTGTCCCTCCTTATCAGCCTCTCAATATTTGTCGCCTTTCTCCTCCTCTTGAACTGCTGGATCTGGATATCTGTCTCGTCGTGCAGTCTGCCTTGCTCGTACTGTGCTCTCTAGATCCACCTTTTATCCCTGCGGGGAAGGGAAAGGGCCATCAGTTGTGTGTGTGATTCTGATCAATTGCCTGACTTTGCCTGACCCTTGTATTGGGACATGTCAGGTAAATGGCTCTGGTGTTAGTCCGTTCTCCAGTGTGTAGCGTGAAAGTGTTTGTGTCGGAAAAGGGGGTGGGGGATGCAGTGGTTTTTAATGTCCTATGTGGTAGGATGGTGAAAAGGTGTTGAAGGAAGAAGCATACTGCGTCTCACCTGTCAATATCCCACTCAAACTCCCAAAGGATCTCCCATCCAGGTGATCCTCCCTCACTGGTCCACCCCTAGGAACTGGATCCAATAGCGATGGATGTGTCCTGGCCACCTGGAGGCAAGACCCCTGGGCCTAGCTAAGGAGACCTTCTTCCACACAAACTCAATGCGCCACAAAAATACTTAGTTGAGGATTTGTTTAACTCATTAACCATTCATTAAGGCTCAAATTGTGTGTTCTTAGATTCTTTAATGTTGGTCCTTTGTGATTACACGTGTTTCGGCATGTTCATGTGCCTTTTTCAAATCAGGGCATAGCTTTATGGATTGACACATTGTGAAGGCAAATGAGTATAAGTACAGTGTGGCATTAAAAGCACATCACCAGAAATGATATACGGTAATACACATCGATGTTCATAAGGTAACATAAAGACAAAGTTAAAACAAAAGAAACTGTTTTTTGGTATGAAACGACATGCCATATGAGGTTGAGATACATAAATGTTTGAACATGTAATATACAAAAAGAACATATAATAGAGTAGAGAAAAGTTTAAAAAAATAGTACGAAAGCACAGAGATGCGGGATGGGAGATCGGGTGGGATCGTTAGGGTTTTTTTGAAAAATAAAGACACCATCATAGAAAAAGAAAAATCGGAAAAGTCAAATAAGTACGTTGTCGCATTTAATTTGGCACATGTATATTTTTTAGAATGCCAATTGCAACTTTCCATTGTTGGACAATAATTGCATTCCATCTTTATATCCAAATTATTTGAAAACTTGTTGAATACATTAAAAAACATATTGTAGTTGTTTTGCCATTATGCATGCGTGGGTATTTCTCGACATGCTCATAAAGAGAAACTTAGTTAACTGCCGATTGCAGTTTCTCTAGTTGATTTCTAAAATTCCCCAATGTGTGGTTGTTTTAATTACAAAGTATTGTTCACATATATTGTTAATTGAATATTACGAGATGTAATAAAATTGCTCCGTATGGTTGTCAACCTCTTACCCGTATTTGCCGTAAGTAATTCTCTGTCCGTGGTTCCAAGAAAGTGAACGCTGTCATTGGTTAAATCCCACCTCAATTATAACAACAAATCTACATTGAGTGATTTGCTTGTGTCCCTGCGCATTATGTTAAAAAACTATACTGATCCAAACAAATGAGTGTTGATTTGAAATCCCCTTGTTGCTATCCACTATGTGCTTAATGTTAATATCTCTGTATGTTTTGAAAAGGGCGAGCGTAGTAACATCTGCCATGTTATGGGCCCATGCTGGACCCGCTAAGGTCCGTGCATCTAGATTCTATTGGTTGTTCCTCGTGGTGGGACCGAAAGGAGCCGACCCTAGGGCTTACCTGCAAGTTCTATGTTCTTTTGTGTCTCGCGTCGGTTGTCAAGGAGGACGCTAGGCGTCCCTGTTCGTGTATAAAGCCATTCCGATGGAAACTGAGTAGTCCTACCTCAGTTCCGTATGCTCCAAGTGGCGCGTAGCCATGCGTTGGGGAATACATCATTGTACAGCCAGTATTCAGTGATTTCGTTATTAACCAGCATCTTTAATATGCTTTTGTTTTTGACTAATGTAAAAATGTTATTACTACAATTAGTTTGTGTTTGAAAACGTGTTAAAAGTCAAATTGTAAGTGAAATGAGTGAGGCATGAATAAATGCTGTGATTAGAGTCTGGTGGTGCATACACATTCACTGTTAGGCTATCAAAAAGGCAGCGGCCATATTAGAAAAGCTGCCAAAAAATAGTTGCTCCTATTTCTGCAGTTCCAGAAGCCTGTTTATAAGTACACTGATAACCCATAGAAAAATATGAACTTGTAAAGTCACCTTGAAAAGATCTTGTACATGTAATATGAATAGTGCCATTCTCACATGTCAAATCGGAACAGCAATCTAAATATCACAATATTGATTATTGATGTTTTGAAAATGCTTTTGTTCTCAGATTAGAAGACTACGTAGGGCCTCATTACACGGATGGCGGTATTAGTTAGCACCCACGTGGTGCCGATTTTACTCTGCAGCTGGTCTTCCCTTAACACTTTTCACAGTTCATTGAACTTGGATCAAACTTGCCACTTTGTGATTCTCATTCAACACAGTCTGGTTCTTATCGGCTCTCCCCTCAACTCACCGGCTGTGATGAACCACTTGGCTTTCTCAATAAGTGGAATCAAGGCTGGTACCATGGTAGCAGGAGTTTCCCTCACTCCCGCTTATTAGCGTCGATACGCTCTGTGTACCATTGACATCTGTTACAGCACACTTGGGCTATTGTCCTCAGTCTTACGATTCCCTCTTCGGAGGTTTCACGGGTCTGTGTCGGAAAGGACAAGTTTGTGTCCCTCCTTATCTGCCTCTCAATATGCGTCGCCTTTCTCCTCCTCTTCAACTGCTGGATCTGGATATCTGTCTCGTCGTGCGGTCTGCCTTGCTCGTTCTGTGCTCTCTAGCTCCACCTTTTATCCCTGTGGGGAAGGGAAAGGGCCATCAGTTGTGTGTGTGATTCTGATCAATTGCCTGACTTTGCCTGACCCTTGTATTGGGACATGTCAGGTAAAGGGGATAATGGGAATGGGGAAGGTGCTAATTACGGCACCACAATTCTGCGGTGCCGTAATTAGCACCAAGGTCCCTTAGCGTGTTGGTTTTTAACGCCTGCAAAAAGCAGGCGTTAAAGCACCAACCCGCTAAAGGACCTCGTAGTAAGGCACTAATGGTTAACGGTCACCGTTACCATTAACGGTGACCGTTAAACATTACCGCCATCTGTGTAATGAGGCCCTACGTGTATCTTGGGTTCTTGTGATCTCCTAATATGCAGGAGAGTGTGGGACAAATCAAGGCTTGTTACTTGTGTTAATGTCAAGTATGTCTAGATGCTAAAATGATATGAAACATGATAATGTATTCCAAATGGCCTTTTTGTCACTTAATGGATGTTTTTTCTGTCAGTGCTCTGCTAGAGGTAAAGTCTTGTCCTGGCTACCAATCGAAGACAAATGTTTGCAAATTCTTATTCGAAGTTCTCGAATTGTACTTCCAATATAAACTAGTGTGCATGTGCATATAATAGCATAAATGACAAATTTTGAACGACAGTGTATTTGGTCTTTTATCTTCATTTGTAATCCATTCAGGTCTTTAAAGGTGTCTGTGCTGTCGAAGGCATATCGTGGGTAGTCCTCTGCTTCGATAAGCCTCACTCACTCACCATATATACACACATTCACTATATTGTAGAGACCAGCAGCAACGTAAATGTATTTAGTTTTTTATTCCAGATTTCATCAAATATATTGAATGCTGCGTGGGTAGTCTTCTGCTTTGAAAAGCAGAGGACTACCCACGCAGCATTCAAGCTGAGACTGGTAAGCACAGAATGCACAGTCTTACACACCCGACGATGAACTAAACGTTGAGAGCTATCTCAAACATATCATGTATGGCATTACTGCCACTCACCATATATATACACATTCACTATATTGGCGAGACCACCAGCAACGTAAATGTATTTCGTTTTTTATTCCAGATTTCATTAAATATATTGAGGATTACCAAACAATTGGTTTACAATTTCTGTTACTAATCACAAGATAATAGATCGCAAGTGCAGACCACTAAGTGTACAGGGGACGGCACGCACACAGCAACAAACCCGAGACCAGTAAGCCATTTTCGCAATAAAACATGTGGCGGAATGCACATGTAACTAAGGTTTTTGCTATCCAGAAGAGAATCTCTCTAAAAATCATTGGGCCTCATTACGACCTCGGCGGTAGCCATGCCGCTATTGGTGGCATGGCTGCCGCTGAAATCGCCTCCGGGTCTGGGTTCCCAGAATGAGGAATTACCGGGCCATTCCGAGTTCGGAAGGCCCGGTAATTCCTCCCTCCAAGGACCCGGACCTTCCCCATTCCCATTCCAGCCCCCATAGGGCTGAATGGGAATGGGAGAGGGAGCAAACAACGGGCCGATTACGAGTTGGCCCGTTGTTTGCTCCCTCTTCCCCTCGCGGGACCCGGTAAGCATGCCTGGTTTTACCAGGCATGTTTACCGTGTCCCGCGAGGGGACCTCGTAATGTGGTAGAACGGGTTTAACGGGTCCACATCCTTTTGCGCCACCCGTTAACCCATTCCGCCAGGGTCGTAATGAGGCCCATTGTGTTGCTTTTCAAACTGTTCGCATAAATGCCTTGTGGATAATGTAACCCAATGGCAAATCTACTCACATTAAACTGACCATATTCGCAATTATCTTCCTGCAATCCCTGCAGGTAAGATATTTAATATTCTTTTTGGGACCGGGATTACCCATTAGTTATGCATATAATACTAGGATCAAGGGTCAAGCGAACCCAAACATGTATACAGCGCTGTAGACAAATATTTCGCATATTCAAGTTACAGGTTGGAAAGAGACAACCAATTAAAAACACTCTGAGTTAGCCAGAACACTCTAAGAAATTGGGCATATTCCAAACCAATGAAGATTCAGCAAAAAGATTTACGTATCAGGTAATCATTCCTATCTCATGTATGGGTAGAGGCACCGCCCCTGCACTTGGTGTCCCAAGTACCAGTATGTGTGCCACGAAAACGATATATGTATTCTGCACACAGGAAAGATCACACAACTATTCAATTCTGTCTATTATATTAGCCACAATGGGCACACCTAACATTATATTAATGCATCAATCACAGAGCATATGATCATCTCTGATTCCAATGGGATTATAAAGTGACGTCACGTTGCATTTTTGCAGCATTTTACATCACCACATGGTTCCGATTCCAAATAAACAAAATAATTACCAAATGGGTACGCCGCCAACTCAATACCACCATACCCGATGCTCACTAACTTTTTTCTTTTATGTACATAAATGGAAATAGATAAGATTAAACACCATTCAATACTAATCTGTCATATGTTTTTCTCTGTTTTTTTCTCCCCTCTCTCTCTTCCCAGCCTTTCTTTGCAAAATACCCATGTTTGCCAATAATGGTTTGATACTTTGTCTAGGTTATCAGTTTTTCGAAAAGTGAAATGTAACGTTTTGCCCTGATGAAGACCTAAGCAGGTTGAAACACGTGTTGGCAAATATTTCCTAGGTTAACCGACAAAGTTTTCCTGGGTTAACCACTTAATCTTGCAAATGGAAAACGGTTTCTTGGGCAACCAGTAAATGTACCGTTGGTCAAACAATTGACCTGGCAATGAGGTTCAACTCATAATTGATTTATGTTTGTCAAAACAACAAACTATTTCCTCTGTAAGTATGCTAACCTATGTTTTCTTTCATGTGCCCAATGAAATATGTGTTCATTCATGTGCCCAATTAAATATCTGGTATATATCTCTTGAGGACCAATTCACAATTGGTTCACTTTTGTGAAAATAATAAACCATATCTTTTGTTGGGATGCTAACCTATGTGCTTATTCATGTGCTCAACTAAGAAATAGAGAAGTAACCTTCGTTGTTGATAAACTAACTAACTCACATGGAGTTCATGCATATATTGTAGAGGAGCAATCCACATTAGATTTCATGTTTGTGAAAACTACAAACAATCAATTTTTTGATATGCAAACCTATGTGATAATTTATGTGACTAACTGAATAAATATAGCTGCATTGGCATAACCTGACTTGGTATCTCACATGTCATATATTGTTGCAAACATAGATGCCCACGCGGTTAGTAGAGGTCAAAACTATTTTCACCATTTACCTTGAGGTGACCTGGGGAAGTCACCAGATCCTCCACTTCCGCAGCAGCCAGCATTATTATCTTCTCCCAATATTTGTATATGTGTAATCACTAGGGGGTTGCGCACTCCTCTAACAGGTTCCATAACACACCTTACAGTTTCATCTGTAAGATGCCCATTACTTCCTGAATGATTTTGGACATAAAGGTGATGCCTTGACGGTAAGGATCTCATTCGGGTGCCCCAAACCCAGGTGAGAAATGGGAATAAGAGTTTCAGAATGTGTTGACTGGTGTTATTCCTTAGTAGAAACGCTTTGGGGTAACGAGTAGTGTAGTCAACTATTACTAAAATAAATGTATTCCCCATCTTAAACGTCTCTAGTGGTTCCACAATGCCCATAGCTACACGGGAGAATGGAATCTCAATAATAGGGAGAGGTTGTAATAGAGCACAAGGTACTGGAGGAGTTGCAGTTTTCTGGCAAATTCATATACTGCAATATTTCTTTTCATCCAGTTATACCCCAGGCCAATAAAATCGAGGGACTGCCTGACTCTGGGTATTCCCTGTCCCTGATGAGCTGCTGTAAGATGTGAATGGGCTAACCCAAGACTATTCGCCTATGACTTCAGGGAATAACCACTGCCCCCTCAAGCAAATGTAGCAAAAGTCACGTGATTCTCATTGCTGACGCTCAGACCATGATGGGCCTTGCTGCCCTTGTTGCCCCCACTGCTTTGCCTACGATTGTGAACAATGCCTTGATGATGGGTCCTCCTGCCACTGTTGCCCCTACTGCATTGCCTATGATTGTGAACACTGACTTGATGATGGGCCCTGCTGCCCCTGTTGCCCCTACTGCATTGCCTATGATTGTGAACACTGCCTTGATGATGGGTCCTCCTGCCCCTGTTGCCCCTACTGCATTGCCTATGATTGTGAACACTGACTTGATGATGGGCCCTGCTGTCCCTGTTGCCCCTACTGCATTGCCTATGATTGTGAACATTGACTTGATGATGGGCCCTGCTGCCCCTGTTGCCACTACTGCATTGCCTATGTTTGCTACGGTTGATCTGACATGTTGGGCCCTGCTGCCAAGTTTAACACACAGCCAACCAGCCTCCCCTTGACCAGCCTTAACTGCGCCCTAGTCAATGCACGCTTCATCCCTGCACACTCGCTCGATATTCATGACCTTATCACTCGGGACAAGCTTGACCTGCTCTTTATCTGTGAGACTTGGCTTCAAGACACCTCTGGACCAGCCTTCTCACTGGCCATCCCTGACAATTGTACCATCTACAGACAGGATAGGACAGGACAGAGGGGCGGAGGCGTTGCCATCATAGCCAAAGACTCCCTTGACATTAGAAGAACTCAGGCAGAAATAGGCCTCAACTCAGACTACCTACCTATCAAACTCAAAATCTCCCACAATTCTACCATTGCATTCCACCTAGTGTATCGCCCCACAGGTCCCTCTAATGACTTCCAAGATGCCCTCATCCACTCAATCTCAGACAACCTGAAAAAAACATCTAAGGTAATACTGCTGGGTGACATGAACATGGGGCTCAACGACACCAAGGACCTCAGCGCCCAATCCCTACAAAAGGCGTTAGCTAACCTAGGCTTTGACCAAGCTATCACCAAACCTACACACATCAAAGGACGTACCCTAGACTGGGTGACACAACATAACTGCACCATTCTCCTCCACGACATATCTCCCATCCCCTGGTCTGACCATTTCAGCATCAACTTTCACATCGACACCTCACCAGGACCCGCAAGACCCTCCACCCTTCTTCCTGCAGGGCTCTCAAGGAGCTCCAAAACACTAACAAAGGACTCTCTCCTTCCGCACTTGCTCATCCCGGCATTGCAACCCCCATTCTCTAATGATCCCACCGTCATAGCTAACACATTCAGCCAAGTGATATCCACAGCGGTAGATGCCATTGCACCCCTCACTGCAAAAAAAGCAAAAAAAACTAAGCACTCTAATGCCTGGTTTTCTCAAGAACTTGCTGATCTCCGCACTAAGAAAAGAGCGTCACTGGCCACTTGGAAAAAGGACCCCTCCGAGTCTAACAAAACTGCCTTCAAATCTCTATCCAAAGACTACAAAATAGCCAACACACAGGCTAAGGCAAACTCTTACAACACTAGGATCAGCAACGCCAACTCTGACTCTAAGGAAATCTTCGCCATATTCAGGGAACTTGAATCACTGTCCATTCCACCTTCCACCATCAGCAAGGATGAGACCTGATGCAACCAAATTCAAGCAGCCATGCTGCATAAACTAGATACCTTACATTCTAAAATTCTAGCCCACCAAAAGGCTCTATCCGCTCTTCTTGAGCACACATCGGCTCCTCCAGCCCCACCGCCTAACGCTCCCAGTCATATTCCAAAATTCACATTCTCCAACATGACTGAATCTGAGGTCATTGATCTCATGAAATCCATTAAGCCATCCAATTGCAAGGGAGATACCTGCCCCTCCCACATTATCAGAGACTGTGCGCCTGCCTTGGCTCCCATTATTACAGCCTTCATCAACGCATCATTTTAAACGTCTCATGTACCAACCTCACTAAAAGAAGCCTGGGTTAAACCTCTCCTAAAAAAGCTCTCTCTCGACGCATCTATCCCAGGGAACTTCCGCCCCATTACAACCGTCCCCTTTCTGTTAAAGATTCTGGACAAAGCAGCCTACCTGCAGGTTCAAAAATGTATTGAAGACAACCACCTCCTTGGGCTTCGCCAGTCTGGCTTCCACCCTCAACACGGCACCGAGATGGCACTACTTGACCTAAAAAATCAAATAGATGACCTGAGAGACGCGGGCAAACCAGCTCTCTTCCTGCTCCTAGACCTCTCGGCAGCCTTCGATCTGGTCGAGCATAAAACGCTATACCACCATCTCACAACCTCAGCACAATTCTCAACCAAAGCGTGTGAATGGATCTCCTCATTCCTTCAGGAGAGGGTAATGAAGGTCTTCTCAGACTCCGCCAACGCAACTCCAAGCAACAATATCCCCATCAGAGTCTCTCAAACAATCGAAACACTGGGGGTGTACCTCGAGCCCAGCCTCACCATGGACAGACAGGTAAACGCCATCGCCTCATCCGCAGCATACCACTCCAAAATCATCAATGCCATCAGGGCCTTCTTGTCACGGCAAAACTGCAACTCAATAGCCAGAGCCATCATCGGCTCCAGACTTGACTACTACAATCCCCTGTTCATTGGAACCTCCCAAAAAAACCTTGCCAAACTCCAGATTGCCCAAAATAATGCCTTAAGGGCTGCCACAGGCACCTCGCGCAAGGAACTCATCTCGGGGATCAGGAGGGAGGTACTCTGGCTCCCCATCAAGGAAAGGGTCATTTTCAAAACTCTGGCTCTTACACACAAGTGTCTTCACGACCAAGCACCTCCCTATCTGACACAGAGGATAACTAGACAAACTGTCTCCAGACCCTCAAGGGCAGCCTATACCAACCGCATCACGGTTCCACACACACGGAGAGTGCGTGCAGGAGGCACCAGCTTCCCCACTATGGCGGCTACCCTATGGAACAACCTCCTAGCTCAGATGAAATCAATCGACTCACACACGGCCTTCCGCAAGGCCTTAAAAACCAAGCTCTTCATCTAAAGAGCCCGCCACTCTAGGTTTGCATTATTACTGTATTCACCATGTACAGGAGACTATATACCTAGACAAGATTTGTAACCAACTGTAACAATCAATCTGTATCATATGTAACCATGCAAATGTGCATAAGCAAATGTATTTAAACTGACCTTTGGGGCTGCTTACTGTAACCCTCAAGCAAGCCTTCTTAAAAACTCCTTATAGCGCCTCGTTGCCTGTTGGGCTGTAGTGCGCTCTACAAATGCTAAAATAAATAAATAAATAAATAAATAAATAGCTGGGTTCTGGGAAGACTGTCCCTTTCGGTATCTCCTCGATACAACAAGCCCATTCTACTGGGAATGTGTAGTGGTATGTAAGTTGGCTGCAGATGTGTGGTGTTTTGATGTTTAATGTATTTTGGGGGGGGGGGTGCAAAATTGCTGTGTGTTTGGCTGATTTAGTTGCCATGTGTACCGTGTGATCAATTGAATTGAATTGAAATGTTATTTATAGTGCTCTATACGGCAAAAGGCTATAAATAAAACAAATAAGCGGTACAATTCAAATGGAATCAGCAAGTGGAATCAAAACAATAAGCAGGAAAAATCAAAAAGTGAGGAAATGGGTTTTAAGACAAGAATTAAAAAGGGAAGCGAGGAAAGGGAACAGAGAGGAAGAGGAAAAGCGTTCTAATGTTGAGGGGCAAGAAGAGAGAAAGATCGAAAGCTGGAATTGGCACAGGGAGCACTGGGAACATTAAGTAGGAAAAGGGATTCAGATCTGAGGGACATGGAAAGAAATAAGGGAGGAGAGATAGGGAGGGGCAAGACCATGAAAGCTAAAATAACAGACAAAGAAAATTGAAGAGCAATTCGTAGGGAAGCCAGTGAAGAGAGGTGAGAGCAGGAGAGATGGAGTCAGGAGAAGATAGAGAGAAGAGGTGTCGAACAGATGAATTATCAATAGAACAAGGGGGGGGGCAAGCCCAAGAAGGAGAGAAGAACAGTAGAATAGGCAAGAGAAAATCAAAGAGGAGACAAGCATTTTAGGTGCATTAAAAGAAAGAAAATGTCTAGCCTTGCAGATGTGATAGAGATGAAAGCGAGAGGAGCGGGGAACAGCAGCAATGTGGGAGGAGAATGATAAGGAAGAGCCAAGAATAACCCCAAGATTTCTAGCAGAGAAGGAAATGGAAAGAGAAGAATGTTATGGCTGGCCCCTTACTAGTTACTGACCTGTGGCAAAGCTTGTTTGAAGGGTTAGTGCAAGAGTTACTGAATGAAGCACGGCAGAAAAGGTAATCAGTACTCATCCTGTTTCAGAGCTGCCCTTCCAGATATATGGAGCAGCTGTTAGGGCTCATCATATGCCCAAGGTGTGAACTGTGCCCACAGGGGTTTTCTCGGAGCCAGGAAGGCTCAGCTTTTTTCGCTACAAAAAGGGAAGTAGGGGAGGTTGGCTAATTTTCTATGTTAACAGGAGGTACGCAAATATATACACTTTTATACAACTTGTTTTGAATTCTTTGATGTATCAAAATGGTGTTGCTGTAGTTTTGAAGCTAGTTCCGGAATTTAGAAAATTACACATGTTTTGGCCAACGGTGCTCCTTTTAGATTGGCTCTTCATTTCTGCTTTCTTGTGACATGGTCTCTAGCTTTGCCCTTGCCTGTCCATTGCTGCCCAATTTCATCTATATATTGCCTGCCACCTCTTGACATAAATGCTTTACGTGGTCTCTAGCTTTAATCTTGCTTCTTCAGTATAGTGTCTCTCATTTATTTATTTATTTTGACATTCTTAAAGTACACCGACCCCAGGGGAATCTGTCCATTTTGTCTTTGCATGCTCTGTCTTCTATAACAAACAGACCCTTCAGGGTCACCAGCTTTCCCCATGCCTGCAGAATGTGTCCCAACTATCTGCATCTACCCTGCCTTCTTTTGACTCTCAGGCCCTATGTTGTTTCCAGCGTTGCCCATGCATCTTCTTTACAGATTCTTTCCTTTTGTCTGAACATGTTATTGCGTCTTGTAACACACAAGCCATGCATGGTCTCCAGCTTGTCCTTGAGTGCCTTAGGTAAACAGATTTCAGACTGTCCCGAAAACCAGCCAGGGGGGTGCTAGGAAAACAGTATACTGGCTGTCCTAGATACCAGCGCAGGAGATGATAGGTAAACAGCATTTCACTGTTCCAGATACTGGCCCCAGTGGTGGTGTTTCTAGGTAAACATAATTCTTACTGCCCCTGATACCAGTCCGGGGGATGTAAGTAAACAGCATGTGGACTGCCCCGGACACCAGCCATGGTAAACAGCATTTGGAATGTTATCTACCTGATCTTGGTTCTGGGTGAATAGCATTCAAACGGTCCCGGATACCAGCCCTGGACAGCATTTGGACTGCCCCTGATACTAACCATGGGATTGCTTAGTGAACAGCATACAGATTGCTCTGGATTCTAGCCTTGGTGATTGAGCGAGGTAAAGAGCATTAGGACTTTCCTGGATACCAACCATGTTGGTGGTCCTAGGTAAGTAGCATTCAGCCCTGGGGATGCCAGTTTAAAGCACTCATACCTTTCCTGATATCAGCTGTAGGGGTGGTGCTTGTTAAACATCATTGATACTGTACCAGATACCAGTTCTGGTAGTAATGCAGTGTAAATAGCAATCAGACTGCCACGGATATCAGCCCTGAGGGCACTGGTCAGCAACAATTCGCCCTAGAAGGTGCTAGGTGAAAAGACTCATACTGCCTGGCGACCAGCCCAGGAGGTGGTAGGTAAGCAGTGTTTTGACTGCTGAGGGAACCAGCCCTGGTGACGGTTTTAGGTAAACAGGACTCAAACTGTCCCTGGTTGCAGCACCTGCGGTGCAAGGTTAGCAACACTCGGATTGTCCTGGATATCAGTTCAGGTGGTGAGTCTAGTAAACAGCATTCAGACTGTCTTTGATTCCAAGGTTGGAATTCTGATTACATAATTTGGACTGTATATGCATTGCGTGTGTTACAGCCTATGTCAAATCCCGCAGACGTCTTATTCTTCACTCCTGTGTTCCTTTGGCTTGTCATGTTTTCTGTTTCGGTACTTACCATTAATTTATACCACTCTGTTCTGCTCTAAAAAAAAAAAAGAAAAAGAATCTTTGTGGCAGTCTTCATAATCCATCATTCTCGGTAACTGCTAAATGCTTGGAGAAGTTTAATTACAGCTTTATGTCCCTGCCTGAGCAGCAATATGTGCAGTGCTCTGGAAATGAATGCAGCTGTATATAAATGAGATTAAATTGTCCAAAAAAATCCTAAACTTGAACAGAAGGTGCACATCTACTTAATTCCGCCACATTAAGAGCTCACAGCACTACCAGTTAATCCTACCTGAAAAACGGCACTCAATTTGCAGCAGAACTGGGGACAAGCGTGAAGAAATGTGAATAAGAGCTGGGTTGTAAGCACCTTAGAAATACATGGAGACATCCATTATTAATAAGTAGAATGAATACAAGGCATATTTGATGGCCTTCTGTTGGAAGGCAAGTGCACTGAATTGTGTTAAGCAATCTATTGTAAAACGCAACATTCTCTGACTGCATATAACCGAGGCAACACCTACATGATCCCCTGACGCCGTTCGCAAAGACTGAGGGCATTCATTCCTGAAATATGACGCAGTTGCTGTATTGAACAGACGCAAGCATTGAGTAAAGGCCTCAAATGAAATGCAGTTCCGTTCCCGAAAAGACACGAGCAGGAAGTAAATACTTCAAATAAAATGCAGTTTCTGTCCTGAGGACGTAAGCATTCAGTAAAGGCCTCAAATAAAAAGCAGGTGTTGTACTGAATAGACAGAAGCATTAACTAAATACTTCAAATAAAATGCAGGTGCTGTACTGAAAAGACACAAGCATTAAGTAAATACCTCAAATAAAATGCAGTTTCGGTCCTGAAAAGACACAAGCATTAAGTAAATACTTCAAATAAAATGCAGGTGTTGTACAGAAAAGACACAAGCATTAAGTAAATACCTCAAATAAAATGCAGTTTCTGTCCTGAAAAGACACGAGCAGTAAGTAAATACTTCAAATAAAATGCAGGTGCTGTACTGAAAAGACGCAAGCATTAAGTAAATACCTCAAATAAAATGCAGTTTCGGTCCTGAAAAGACACAAGCATTAAGTAAATACTTCAAATAAAATGCAGGTGTTGTACAGAAAAGACACAAGCATTAAGTAAATACCTCAAATAAAATGCAGTTTCGGTCCTGAAAAGACACGAGCAGTAAGTAAATACTTCAAATAAAATGCAGTTTCTGTCCTGAGGACGTAAGTATTTAGTAAAGGCCTCAAATAAAATGCAGTTTCTGTCCTTAATAGACACGCGCAGTAAGTAAATACTTCAAATAAAAGTAAGTAAATACTTCAAATAAAATGCAGGTGCTGTACTGAAAAGACACAAGCATTAAGTAAATACCTCAAATAAAATGCAGTTTTTGTCCTGAAAAGACACGAGCAGTAAGTAAATACTTCAAATAAAATGCAGGTGCTGTACTGAAAAGACACAAGTATTAAGTAAATACCTCAAATAAAATGCAGGTTCTGTCCTGGAAAGACACGAGCATTAAGTACATACTTCAGTTAAAATGCAGTTTCTGTCCTGAAAAGACACGAGCAGTAACTAAATATTTCAAATAAAATGCAGGTGTTGTACTGAAAAGACACAAGCATTAAGTAAGTACCTCCAATAAAATGCAGTTTCGGTCCTGAAAAGACACGAGCAGTAAGTAAATACTTCAAATAAAATGCAGTTTCGGTCCTGAGGACGCAAGCATTCAGTAAAGGCCTCAAATAAAATGCAGTTTCTGTCCTGAAAAGACACGAGCAATAAGTAAATACTTCAAATAAAATGCAGGTGCTGTACTGAAAAGACACAAGCATTAAGTAAATACCTCTAATAAAATGCAGTTGCTGTCCTGAAAAGACACGAGCAGTAAGTAAATACTTCAAATAAAATGCAGGTGTTGTACTGTAAAGACACAAGCATTGTGTAAATGCCTCAAATAAAATGCAGTTGCAGTATTGACTAGACACAAGCATTAAGTAAATACCTCAACTCAAATTCAGATGTTGTATTGAATAGGAGCAAGCATGCATCAAACTATGAATACTCAATGCAAGGTGGATAACCACATGTGCCATAAATAACCCAGCAGACAATAATAATGGCGCTTGAGATAAACACTAGTGATATTTGTGGTAAGGCATGTATACAAATACTACTATTATTGCAAAAATTGGCATAGTTCTTCAGTAATACTATCGCTATTAGGTATCAGGTAATATTTTCGCCACCAAAAATATCGCCGTACATATGGTCGTCGGGAACGGCCAAAATATTAGGTGCGGGGGTTGCGGGGGTCTCCCCCGCACATAAAAAAATTATGCAGGGGTTGCGGGGGTATCCCCCGCAGGGTCCATGTGTTATTTTCGCCGCAAAAATATGGCCAAAGTTTTGTATGGCGATATTTTTGCGGCGTAAATATCACATGGAACCCACTATTAGCACCCTGGTTTAGTTCTTGGCTGGTGGAATTACTGCTTGGTTTGCTGGAGGAAACTGAATACTGGAAGGGGTCTGTGCAGGAGAGTTGTCAGTGTGAGGTGATGAGCTAGCAGCTGGAGGAAGACTGTGGAATACCGGAGGACAGAGTGAGGCAAGAAGTGTCAGAACACGAGATCCTAGTGGGCTTCCTCGCTTACCCGACAGACTTTTGGGGGTCAAGATAGGTAGGAAACGTGACAACAACACTACACGCGTCCGTTCCTTTAAAGGCTTGTTTCGAAGGCATTGGAGGTTGCCATGGCGACACTTGCCGCTAGTACGTCTGCAGTCACGTGTTTCTGCTGTTTCCTGTTCATGTGACTCCCGCGTTGTGGCCACGCAAATTTAGGGCCGCCCCTTTGTTGCTTCGGTGCTTCTGATCGTTTTCCTTGGAACACAGCAGTGGCGTTTTCGTAATCCTGGTTCTTGCTCCTTTTCGACCTTTTGCCTGTTTATTGGATTTGCTCTTGTCTTACCCACGGTACTTTTGCCTCGACCTGTTGCTACGACCCGGACTTCCTTTTTGGCTCAGATACACGTCTCATGATTTCACCTTGCCTGCTTACTTGGATTTTGACCCGGACCGCCCACGGACTTTGCTTTTTCTCGGATTTTGTTGTTTGGATTGTTCATTCGCGTCTCGAAGAAGAAGGATTTTCACCCTAGGCGTATGCGTGCCGGCGGGAATAGGAAACTGGTGCTGGACTAGAGACTGCCTACAGCACACTTGGGAACTCGCATTATACCCTAGGCGTACGCGTGCCGGCAGAAATAGGAATTTGTGTTGGACTCAAGAAATCCCACAGCACGTGTGAGACTGCGTTCTTCTTGGACTTTCCCTTTGGATCCGTCTATACCATCAACATCACGCTTTCTTCGCTTGAATCTCTACTTACGGATAGACAAGTAAGAAATCTCACCTCTTGTTCTTTTTCTAGTTCTTCGTTCTTTTGTTAATCCTTGTTTTACGTAAGCACTTGTATCTTTCCAGAGGCTGATTAGTTCCAACCTACTGTCGTATTTCATGCCTGACATGTTATGCACATTACCCTACTGACAGCCAGTGGGGTTCCAGTTTGTCCTGTGCAGTCGTCAAGCACCTTGAAGGAAATTGCAGCCATTGGGGTGCCAGCGTGTCCTGTGCCTTCTTCAAACATCTTTCAACCAATTGAATGCTCAGACTGTTTTTATGCACACCTGAGTGTTACATTAGTGGGAAGAAACAAATTACTGCACTACGGGTTCAACAGCTCCTCTTTGGTCACCAGGCGCTTTGCCCTATCAAGGTTCAATGATCTGACAAGAAGGCTGTGGCCTGATAGATGACCACAGGAGAGCAGTGCATAGAAGGATGACACAGAGATATGGAGACAGCTGTCGGATGAGCATCAGGAAAATGGTGTAGCTGGAAAAAACGTGAATGCTGCGAAATAATAAAGAGAAACTGAGGTGAGACCATTTGGAGTAGAGAAGAAGGTGAAACAAATGAGGTGACTACGCTGTGAAGATTGATTTGAGAGGAACCGATATGATTCACATAACCTTTTCCCATGGGACTTCTCCATTTTAAAACGCTTCTGTGAATCAGCCCATAGGGTCCAGGCAAGGTGCATGTTGGTAAGCCAACATGAAAGGAACCCAGAAGGAACCCAGAAGGAACCCAGAAGAGGTGCTGACAACAGTATTGAAAAATGTGGACATTCTTGGTGCGGTAAGACAAAGCTGTCTTTTGGGAGGCTAGAGCGCTATGCAAGCTTATAGGTTTCAAGTTCCAATGTGGATAGCCAAGATGGAACATTGTAACAAACAATATAAAAAGAAAAAGGAAACGCAGAAATAGAAGGGATTTTTAAAGTAATTTAGCAAAGTGATTACCACTTGGAATCCGCCACTTGTACAAGGTTCTGATTGAGTTTCGATACATACTCTTAGAAAAACAGTTCTGTGGTCAACGACTCTACAACCACACATCGTCTAACCTGGAGATGCACATAAGAAGCTGCTGGGGGTCCCAATATATACAAAAAATGTAACATGCTAGTGCATCAAATTATTGAATGATTACACTTATTGGGCCTCATTCCGAGATTGGAGGTAGTCATGGCACTATTTGCGCCATGACTGCCTCCAATAATGGTACCGGCACCGGTTTGGTTCAATGGGGACTTACTGGTGTAGTCCGACCTTTGCGGGACCGGTAAGTCCCCATTGAAAAAGCCATTCCCCATTCCCTTTTGAGCCCACATAAGGCTCAATGGGAATGAGGAAGGCGCTAATAACGGTACCGCAAATTGCGGTACCGTTATTAGCTTTGAGGTCCCTTAACGGGTCCCAGACCAGGCGTTAAAGGAGGGACCCGCTAAGGGACCTCGTAGTAGGGCGGTAAGGGATTGCCGGCACCAGTCTCCTTACCGGTGTCCGGTATCCCTTACCACCCTACTCGGAATGAGGCCCATAGTCTCGATGGGTCTGATATTTGCTTGACATTTCTTCCGAGCTCTTCAGGGGTTGGGGAGTGGGGAGGGTGCATGCAAACACATGATAACCTATTAAAATAAACAGTTTTAAACAATATATTTTAGTGATATTTGTATGGCACTACGACTAGACATTAGTTAAAAAACATATTGCTCAGCCGGTGCAAGTCGATCTATGTGACATGACCTCATTCACCTGGTAAACACTGCTAATGTTTTGGCGCTCACATTGTCTCCCTTTAATTCCCTTCTTGAGCTGGCTCCTAACCCCTTTTCTTTTTCAATTGGTCAACTGGTGCAAGTGGATCTAGGCCACTTGACCTTTGCCGCACCCAGATGCAAATAACTTCTAATCCTTTGGTGCACTTTTGTCTTACTCACCCCTTTCTTTACTGCTGAAGTTGCCTTCCAGACTCTTTTCTTTTGCGGTTGGTCAGCTGGTGCAATTGGATCTAGGGCATGTGCCCGCCACCTTTCTTTCGCATCATAAGCTGCTTTCCCACCTCTTTTCTTTTGTCCTTAGGTGTCTGGTCTAAGTGCATCTATGTCAAGGGACCTCTGTCATGGCCATCTGCTAATCACTTCTAATCTTTTGGTGTTTTTTTTTGTCTAACTCACTCTTTTCCTTCCATTTTTCAAGCTGCCACAGAGACTCTTTTTTTCACCCACCTTAGTTGGTCAGACTGTGGAAGTGGACCTAGGATATGTGACCTCTGTCATGCTAACCTACTAATCATTTCGATTTTTTTGGTGCTCTTTTTTGTCTGCTACCCCTTTCTTTCCCTTCTTAACTTTCAGATCCCAGGTCATCTCACACCCAGGCATCTATATCGAAGGGCAGGTGGAGAAAAGGCATTCCATGTTTAATCCTGTTAGTTCCTGAAAAGATCTAGAAGCACACCTCCATGCAACTGCAGAAAACCAACTGCATGTGGGTCAGACCTCAGTCATCCCTTTCCATCCCCACCCTCACCCACAGATGCAAACACAGAGTACTTACCCCTCTCACATGTACCTCCAACCAACAGAACCTCATCCACATCCCCCCTCATCACCACACACGCACAACCTCATGCTCATCAATGCCCACTCTACTATACTACATGTAGCTGAAATAGCTGATTGCATCACTAGTCACAACCTAAACACACTCTTTATCACAGAGAAATGCTATACCACCACCTCCATACACATCCTGTAGATCCTCATTCTCACAGGTTACAGCATCCAACACAAGGGCCACCAAGGTAAGGCTGGCAAATGGCTCACTGTTAACCACACGCCCTTATGGATGTGAAGCCTCCAGGAGAACATCACACTTGCATCGATGAAATCCTCACTTACCACTTCCCACTCACCCACCTTAGATATCTATGTTTCCTCATATCTACTTTTGTATTTGTATTTTATTTATTTGTATTGTGCACCTAGCCTTCAGGCATCTGGGCGCATTGTTTCGGTTACATTAGTGCAAGGTTACAGTGAAAGCGTACATACATATAGATGAAAGCATTGATATATGCATTAAGGGTAAGGATCAGGTAAGTAGGTTACATAGGCAGTAATTTACAGTAATTTACAAGATCAAAGTACAGCTATATACAAGCTGTTTGTCTGGAAGCTAGCTAGCTTCCTGTGAGACAAGCCAGTTTTTGGTTTTGGTTTTAAATAATGTGAACGAAGGTTCAGATCTTAGTTTAGTAGGCATGGAGTTCCATAATTTGGAGGCGAGGACAGGGAAGCTGCTGCCCCCGGATTATTGGCGGTTGTACCTCGGGATTAAGAGAGAGTTCAATTGGGCTGATCTAGTAGGTCGATTGGATTGCCTTTTGGTGAATGTGCATGCCAGGTAATCAGGTGCTGATTTGGATAAGCATTTGTGTGTGAGGGTCAAGGTTTTAAGCGAAATTCTGTTTGTCATAGATAGCCAGCGGGAGTTACGTCTGGCTTCAGCGATATGGTGAGATCTGGGTATGTTGGGGCCTGCTCTGAGGGCGTTATTTTGCAGGACCTGAAGCTTGTTTAGGTTGCGTTTGCTGGTCCCTAGGTAGAGTGCATTTCAATAATCCAGTTTGGATAATATAAGCTCTTTGGCTACAAGCAGTTTACTGGGGAGAGGAAAGGTCTGCATGAATTTATACGTTTACAGGTGTACGCTGTAGCTGAGGCTGTAGCGTTCACTTGTTTTGTCAAGGTTAGGGTGGAGTCAAGATAGATGCCAAGTGTTTTGACGTTTTTGGAGACTGGGATGATTATGCCATCTATGGTGAATGAGTTGAAGGATGTGTGTCGTTTGTTTATATGTGGCCATCCATCCCTGGATGATGAGATAGATTTTGTTCAGTAATGTGGAGTCATTGTCGTAGTTGCCAGAGATTGGGATGAGGACCTGGGTGTCATCTGCAGCTATCCTTGGTGAATATATTATAAAGTGTCGGTGACAGGCAGGACCCTTGTGGTACTCCACATGTTACTGGTGCTCGGTCGGCTGCAGCTGTGGGAGAGAAGACTCTCATTGTTCTTTTGTCTAGAAATATTTGTATCCAGCAGTGGCTTTTTCAGAGAAGCGGGCTGAGGAGGTGAGATGGGTGCATAGGACTTCGACTGACGTGGCTGATAAGTCAAGCAGCAAGAGGAGAGTTATGTTGCCTCTGACTTTTTGCTCACTGATCTATGTTTTAAGCTCTATTAGTGCGGTTTCTTTGCCATGTCTTGGTCTAAACCCAGATTGTCTGAGACCGAGGCGGTTATTTGTTTCAAGGTGAGACTATTTGCAGATAGACTGCCATGTCAACATTTTTTAACAAGAAGGGCACTGTTGTGATGGGCCTGTAACTGGTAGGAGTGTCAGGCCTAGGTTAGGCTTTTTCAGGAGTGGGGGACCCATGCATCCTTTAGGTTGGTAGGGACTATACTAGTTTTGAAGGAGGAGTTTATGCAGGACGTGATGGTGGGAGCCAGGTCTTTTGCTGCTTCTTTAATGATAGTCGATGGTTTAATGCCAAGGATTATGTTTTCCGCTTCTGGGATGGAGAGCGGTGAAAATTTGAAGGGGGTGCATGCTGTATCAGCTGAACTTGGCGACTTGGGAAGGTTAGAGTCAGAGGAGATGTTAAGTTTTTTCATTTCTATTTTAGACTGTATCAGTGATATTTTTTCAAATAAGGCTGATTGTATTTTGGAGCACCATGTCTTGTCTTTAATGCAAGTGTCAATAGGAGGGATGGGTGATTTCAGTTCTCTTAGAATTTTGAATAATTCTTTGGAGCCGGATTTGGCATTAGTTATTCTATTGTTGAAGGATTTACTTTTAGTTTGTAGAATGGCTATCTTGTATTCCTTTGAGGTTTTTAGGAAGGTGTCTCTGTTGGAAGTTGTAGGGTGATTTTTCCAGTGAGATTCAGCTTTTCTTTTGTTGTCAAGTACGTTTTTGAGGTTAGGGGTGAACCAGTTGTTAAGGTGCGCTTGTGGCTTGGCTTTCATGGATTTTAAACGTGCAATGGCGTCAATGGCTCGGTGGAGCGTCTGGTTGTAAAGGTCCATGAAGGAGGCCCAGGTCCGTTTCAGTGTTAGTTTGATTTAGGATAGGTTGTAGGAGAGGAAGTATGTTTTTTTAGTGTAATGTTTTTGTTGTTTCTTGTTAGAGCTGGGGAGCTATGGCTTTGGCGTACAGAATCAAGTTATGGTCTGTCCAAGTGCAGGGTGAGTTGGAGATAATATTAGTTTTGCAGTTAAGGTCAGCAATCCAATCGAGAATTCTGCCTTTGTTGTGGGTCTGTTTGTTGATGCAGTGGGAGAAACCTAGTTCTGGGATGTAATTGGCTAGGGATGTAGCCACAATGTTGTTGGGGTCGAGTAGGCCCAAATTGAGGTTGCCCAGTATAAGGATTTGGGAGCTAGGTTTAGTGTCAGTGGCAAGGAATTGTAGTATGTCATCTTCGAATGATGAGATATGTCAAGGTGGTCTGTAAACCAGGTGAATCTTAAAGGTGCGAGAGGCTGAGAGAGGGAGTTTTAGAGAGAGAAGTTCAGCAGATGGGAGTGTGTGGTGGGGTATGGCTCTTAGCCCAAGGTGAGTCCTACTGATGACAGCGATGCCGCCGCCTTAGGAGGTTTCTCTGTCAAGTCTGGTAATCATATAGTTGTCTGGGATGGCTAGGGCGAGTGAGGGGCCTGCTGCGGCATGCAGCCAGGTGTCTGTTACAGCTAGGAAGTCAAGTTCATTGGCAGTGATGAGGTCAGCCACGTCTGGGGCATGTGCTATCAGTGATCTAGCGTTGATTAGAGCTCCTTTGATTGGGATGGTCTTGTTGCTAGGCTTGTTCAGGATTTAAGGTTATTGTAGGAGGGGCTGAATCAGCTTTGGTGGTGGTATTCCGTGTTTTAGTGGTTGAGGTCTTGGTTGAAGGTTTGGTTGTGGGCAGTTGGTGGTGGTACTATGGTTTAAGTCTAGATCCTAATCTGAGATTTCTGATGGTTGAGGTGCATGGTTGATTCGTTGTGGGTCTGTAGGCATACCATTGGATCCATAAGGCTGGCGAAAGGGATTTAGTGTCATTTACTAGAGTGGATGTGAGATAAGGTTGGTGCAGGGTCAGTGAAGGCAGGAATTGTGTAGGTGCTATGGAATCATGGTGAGGTAAGGCATTTGACATGGATAGGGAGACAGTGCTCTTGTTAAGGGAAGAGGCAGGATCTAGCATGGTACTGGCATTAATTTCCATTTTGTCGGATCTGAAGGCTGTGGTTTGTAGGAACAAGAAAGTTGATAAAGCTAGGGTTAGGTTGGACAAAAGACACCACTTTTGCAAGAGGCTGGTGTTATGCATAGACATGGTTCGATACATTTTTTGACAAGTTTAGCAGGCAGTTGGCTTCAGTGTAGTGTAGTGTAGTGTATTGTTAAGACCGGCATACAAGTTCAAATTCATGCGCAGAGTGACATCAAGCAGATACGGTGTATGCAAATAATCATAATATTTCATATAATGCTATCAGTAATGCATAATATGCTACAAGAAGACAAATTCAAGCTCATGCCCAATGGCATCACACAGATGGGGTGTATGCAAGAGGTAAGGCACAGCCTATCACAATCTATGCAGCAGCAGGTTTAGCAGGCATCAAAACTTCAGTGGTGCATAATATGATGCAGGGAGACAAAGTCAAGCTCATGCGCAATGGCATCACACAGATTCGGCGTGAGCAAGAGGTAAGGCAAAGACTATTACAGTGTATGCGGCGGCAGGTTTGGCAGGCATCAAAACAACAGTGGTGCATAATATGCTGTGAAGAGAAAACAGCACAGACTCTTGCGCAGATGGCATCATGCCAATGCAGGGTATGCTAAAGGACAGACACAAGTTATCAATGTCACAGTGTATTCAGCGGCAGGTTTGGCTGACACTTATCACCAAGCAGTGCGGTACTTGCTGAAAATAGGGGAAATAATTAGTCTTGTGGACACTTTAACAACAAAAGTTGTTGTGTAAGTTTGTAAGGTGAGGCACAGGAAATGTACAATGAGGGTGGAAGAAAGGGCACTAAGAGGAAGACATTGGTTCGATAGGTGCCTATGTCGGCGCCACGGGGATGTTCTTAGCTCCGTAACGGCAGATTATGGCAGTCATTAGGTTTCGCCGTGCTGGGTGGTGCTGGAATGTATAAATTGGTCGTTAGGCAGGGCCGCAGGTGTGACGAGGCTGGGTAGAGATGTGCAGTTGGGCAGGGCCTCGTGCCCCGCATCCCCGCACGGACAGGCACAGACAGGCTCCGGCCTTTTAAAGAGGGCCTTCTGGAGGAGGGCCTGCTTGCGTCTTCCGGTGGTGCAGGCCCAAACAAGTATCACGTTGCACCAATGAGAGTGCAGGGCTCGGCAAGGTGGTTGCTTAGCAACCAGTAAACTAAATAGCAGCGGGCATTTCAGATCAGCTGCACGTGTAATTATGCAGATTTTCAGCGGAAAGTGCTGCGGTTTGCTCGTTGTTCGGAAGGACGGTGGATGCCTTCACTAGCAATATTAAGAGGCCGATTCATGTAATTAATGTGTGCTGAAATTTTCAGCGCAAGCGTGCAAAAGCGTGCGATTCGCAGTGCCAGTGCAAAAATCGCACCGAAACCCGCGCACAGCGATTCATGGAAGTCTGTGCACATGTAAATCCCAGGATGTGCGCCAAAATTCTGCGTGGCGCAAGCTGGCGCACACGTCTCCAAACAGCGTGCGCTACGCGCACAGCGAAGTCGCACATAGCACGGCGCACACAACAAAAGTAGGAGGAACAGGGGGCGTGACACGCGGAAATGGGGAACAACTCGTGAAAATGTGGGCGTCACGGGGGACGTACAGGAGGCAAGTGCGCGGAACGCCCACACGCACGTTCAAAACACGTATTCATGGAATCGAACGGGGCTAACGCGTGCACCAAAAAAGACGCGCTAATCAGGAAACACGTACGCCAGCAGGAAGCAGGCGTACGTGGACCCGCGCAGCATAAAAGTGCACGCAAACAACAAACAAGCACAGACGCCAGGATGAATATACCGTTCCGAGCAGCAGTGGTCGTGAGATACCGCAGGAGGAGGAGGAGGATAGTCAGGCCCAGAATTTTTACACCCAGAACGAGCCTTTTTGGGATGCCTAATGACCAGGTGTATGGGAGGTACAGGTTTCCACCTCACATAATACTCAACCTGGTCAGTGAGTGGGAGGATGACCTCACATCACACACCCTGTGCTCCCAAGCACTCAGCCCCCTGCATAAGGTCCTCAATGTACTGCACTTCTTGGCCACTGGATCATTTCAGCGGACAACTGCTATAGTGGGGGGGGTCACAGTCCACGCAGTCACGCTGCCTACAGCAGGTCTTGGCCATCATGACTGTACGCCCATCAGTCCGCAGGCACATATACCTACCCAGAACACCTGCAGAAAGGCAGGCTGTCGTCCAGGATTTTTACGGGGTGGCACACTTCGCCAAAGTGCTAGGTGCCATTGACTGCACCCATGTGGCTCTAAGTCCTCCCAGGGCATCTGAGCACATCTATAGAAACCGCAAGCACTGGCATTCCATCAACGTCCAGGGAATCATCACCTCAGTATATGCCAACTATCCAGGGTCCACCCATGACAGTTTTATTTACAGAATGTCAACCCTAAACCGGGACCTAGAAGCTGGTCGGCATGGCGATACATGGCTGCTCGGTGAGTATAAATGCCACAGCACATGCATGCATGTCAGATACTGAGCAATGTCACAACCCCACTAATGATACCCATCACCACCTCCCCAGGGGACAGTGCCTACCCTCTGAGCACCCACATAATGACGCCAATTTGGAACCCCACTATGCCACCCGAGGTAAGATACAACACAGCCCACATTGCAACCCGGGGCATAGAGGAGCGCACATTGGGAGTGCTCAAGTCACGCTTTCGCTCCCTTAACCGTTCTGGCGGGCAGCTGTTTTACGCTCCCCCAGTAGTGTGCAGGATCATAGTGGCAGCATGTTTCCTGCACAACGTTGCAACACGCCGGGCCCTGCCCGTGGACATGGTGGTGCCCCCACATCCCCAACCACATGCACGCCCGCTGCGCATGAGAGGGGAAAGGGCACGGGGTGAGGCAGCCCGTACGCAGCTGGTGGCTAATTACTTCACCTAAAATCACACCCCTGTGGAGTGCACACAGCCCTGGCACATACCATCTGACAATCAATGATGATGACATAAGGGACAGTCAACTGTCACAACCCTACCAGCCTGAGATTGGTCACCTGGAAGTGTTACACTGTGTGCATCCCTACCTACACAAACACCTCCAATGCTGTGTCATCAAAAGACACACTTCTATGCTGCTAAAATCATTACCCCCTTGCAAAATACAACATGACAACAGTGCCATGTCACCCAACCCCTCCCCAGCACCGCCACCCAACACACCATGACATGTCATGCTATGTGAGAGCAAACAAAGCAATCCCCAAAACATGACACAAGTGTCAAAGTACAGTGTCACTAATGGAAACTGCCCACACACAATATGCTCCCAGTAATGTAGAACTAACAACACACATGACCAAATACTTACCAACAATACAATGCAGCTACACAACCTCAAACATAGCATAAAGATGACAGTACTAAGTTAAAGTAGTGGTAGACTTACAACCTGATCATGCCAGCACATCGGCCACTTCCAACTGTACAGTGCTGCTGCCACGCAAATGTCTAAGTGCACTGCTTACAACATGAACTCCATCTCCAAAGTAGACGGCCTTGTGAAAACATGAGGAATTAACTTGCAAATTAGGAGAAAGACATGGATGCACAAGCACATAGCAATACACCATGCAGTGTACAATACAACAACAATATCCACTAGGAATGTATACACAGTATTGACTACAGACTGCCCACACAGCTCATGGGAGTCCTATGTCACCGTGTAAGTCACTGTCACTTGGGTACACCCTTTGCAAGCCCATGAAAACGGGAAGCAGGAGGGGTGTGTGTCTCATGAACCCAAGCATCCAACCCAAACTCAGGACAAGCCTGCATGCGCCCAGCCGGAATACAGTGGATGCCCACGGGAGCCACACAAGGCAACACACTGTTAAAAAAAAAACCTAAAATCTAAAATCTAAAATCAAAAATGGCCATGCGGGGGGTGGGGAGGAGGCTACCCAGGAGGCCCGAGGCCAGGGTGCGCACCAACACCACCTGTGTGGATGCTGGGGAAAAAAAACACCTCCATGGGCTCATAGCCTGCACGGCTATGCCATTGTGGGAGAACTGCTGCTGTTGCTCTCATCACCCTCTGCTGCTGCCACAGGAGGTGGTGGTGCTATGGGAGGCAGCCCGCGCAAAGCCCTGGTATGGTCCTCCATGACAGCAAGCATGCAGGTGTGGAAGGTCTCGTTCTGGAGGATTATAGTGCAGAGATCCCCATGCAGCACCTGACGTGATGCCCGGATCTCCTCCTGAGTTGCCTGCATCTCAGCTGAGAGCAAACGTGTGAGCCGCTCCAGCTGCTGTTCTGTCCTCAAGTTAGTGGAAGCCTCAAGGGCAACAAGAGTCTCCCTGAGGTGATGGAGTTCTACCCTCAGGGCTTCCTTGTGGCCCTAGGACTCTATTGAGATCGATTGGCGTAGAGTCTCCAGTGCCGCCCGTCTGTCCCTGTTGGACACCAACATATCCTCCCTGTGTGATTGGCAAATGGAGTCTGTTGCCTGCTGTAGTTGCTCCATCTGCCTTTCAGGGGGGACAATGGAAGTGGCCACCCTCTCCATTGCTTGAGCCATCATCTCAACTGATGCTGCCTGTTGGGTTGCCATACCGTACATGGATTGTTCCCATGCGGTATTGCCTGGTGGCGTACGGCCACCGCGTCGGCGGGCACCACACCTGTTTGTGCCGGCACTGCCTGAGGCTGCAGGACTGCATTCCCCCTTGATCTGCTGGCCCAGGATCAGATGTTGTGGAGTGTGACCCTGCATCCGTAAGCGCCAAAGGCAGACTTACCAACACTGACATCCCCATAGAGGGTTCTACCCCTGGTGCAGGTGGGTTGGACAGTACAGAATCCCTGCCAGAGACACTTACCTGCGACAGCTCATAGGTCTCATCATCCGAAACAGCACCTGAATAGAGGTCTGGGGAGGTGCACCCAGAGGCACCCCTCGATAGAATGGTCTGCAGCAAGATTGGGTTCTCACCCACCACCACACCACATCCCCCACTGGTGCCCGGTCGTGCCTGAGATTCCTCCTGGATCTGCACCATCTCCTCAACCTCAACAGCATCAAGTGCGTCATCCCCTGCAAAAACATGAAAGACAAAAAATGGAAACAGGCATTAGCACCATAGCACACAAATAGGCCTGACAAGCTACAGAACCAGTACATGATTTACACATGTCCCACATGACTATAACCCTCCCATGCATGCACTGTCACTGAGTTGGAAGGGGAGGCAAAAGGCAGACACTGATGACACCAAGATGGAAGAGCAACACATTTGCTGCATGCTGGGTAGCACTGCCATCACACATTGGCCTGTGAGTGGCATGTCCAATACACATACATGACACATGCCATCACACAGATGGCATGTACCATAGCCATGGTACATTCCACAAGTTCATCCATATGTCAGTGAATGAATTCTGTCAGCCATCCATGTGAGATGGACATGATGAGATGAAAAATGCTACATAGTGTGACAAAATAGGCATGTGCCACAGACTGCAACACATCCAGTGCACAAAAATACAGTGATTGCAGGCCGATGTACACATCAATGGTTGTGCACTTCAACATGACAGGAAACAACTATCATGTTCCACATTCAAACAGGCCCCAAAAATGTGTGTGATCAGGCCAATACTCAATCAGCCTGAATGGTCTAATCATTCACCTAACAAGGTAACACATGTGGGGCAATGTGGGTTCATCAATGACAGAAGCATGTCACAAATGTGACAATAGGGCTGAGGAATGCGTAGCAAAAGTGGTAGAATTGAAACAAACAGCCTGAACGAAAACTGAAAAATACAAACAATGTTGTTGCAAGATGCCACTTCAAGGGCAACTGCCATAATGTTGCGCAAAACTACTAATGTGGGTAGAAGGGATACTGTCACACCCAAATCCAAGGCCGCTGAATGTTTTGGATGAAGCACGTGGGTGATCCATACCACTCAGGCACACACACCCTCACCTGGCACTCAATCAGAACCCGAAAACCAAAACAGCTTATTGCTAAGCAGTAAGCCCGGATGCACTCCTAAGGAACCGTAGTTCAATTCTTTGGGTCCTGCCTAATAGGCAGAGATAAGTCCAATGTAGTCTTATTCATGCATTCATAAAGAATATAAATACACTAAATTTAAACCTAGAAGTCTATACTGAAGATTAACCTCCAAATAAGACCTCATTCACAATGATTCCTAGAAAAATGGGACATTTTAATTGTCCATTCTCTGTTAAACACAATTAAAGTTTCAAACCAAAATTTCAAAGAAAAAGTCATACATTACATAATAACAAAGTGAAAGTAAATCACTGCACAGTATGTGTTCACAAAGTAAATCACTGCCCAGTATGTATTCACAACAATATACACTTAATTCAGAGTTACATTGGTAATGGCAAATTGAGTTTTCCTTAATTATAAAGGACAATCTCCAATCTGAAGCCCTCTTTTTCTTGCAGATATTAGCAATTAACCGACGCGTTTCGGATCAAGGGATCCATCTTCAGGGTAGGGGCTTCACTCTTAGGGTAAATCTTGTGAAATATAACGTGAAAACGTATTAATGAAGGTGCTTGTCCTATAAAAAATTAGAGAGGGGCATTATTGTTGGTGATATGCAAAAAGGAGCTGAGAAGTAATGGCTAAAGCGCCGGGCGAGGCAAATGTTACTAACCTCAAGCAGAGGGAAGCAGTGTCACAACTCTGACCTATTCAAAAACAGAAGGTGTGGGAATGTCAATATCTCACATACATAAAAATATTCTGAGCAAAAACGACAAAATGACAGTGGGTGTCAGAACCAATCACTCACCCAGTCCAAGACAGGAAAGTACTTTAGACTGGGAGGCGGCAAGGAGCGGCTGGGGAGACCCTAGAAAAGGATACGAGTGTCAAGATCATTCGAATTAAAAGCGTAACTCATATTAACGCTGAAACCCAAAAGGGAGATATCTATCAGACCTATAGTCACAGTTAGAAATCCTTACCCATAGGACGGGGATTCTTGGACAGCGACCGCCTCCAGCAACAAGCCAAGCTCGACTGCGAGTGGCGTTCCTTGTTGTCAAGGGAGCCTCACGCATGCGCGTGTGGGCCGAGGAATGGTCGGCCATCTTAGTGAGGGCATTATGTGCATCACCGCATTATCATGGTAACGGCAGACGCTACTGGACGTCAAAGCGTAAGTAAACCTATACGGAGCGAATCTAAAGTAAAATTACCGGTAAAAATGTACCCTGTCACAATGCCCTGGGCCGTGACAGAAGAGTTAAAGGTGTAAATGATGCATGTGGAAGCCGACAGCGACCAGAGGTGGAGCGCAAAGCGCCCCAATCTCACATCCAATTCGAGAGACAATTTGAGGGGAAGTTCACCAATTGCTAACCCGTGACCTCAATCGAGGTAATTAAAGTGCATAGAATGCAAGTGAGGGCTCCAAGCGAAATTCCCCAAAAGGGGAGGTACGCTGGGCGCCCCCATCTTGCATACAACTTAAAGATTGTAATTAGGATGTTTAAAAAGGGAGGGCCCAAGAAGAAATGCTCCATTGCTGATGAAAAACGTGATTGTTCCGGCAAAAGGGTAAAAGGGCAGAATGCCTCAGACTAGGTAAACAATCCATTGGGATAGAGGTGAAAGTGAAGTCTGTCACAGTTTTAAAATTCATCTTTCAAGAACAGTGTGTCGACAATTGACAACGTCCGTATGTTAAATACACCCTACTGGGAGGTTCATGTTTACAGGGTCTGAATCACATGCTGATACACCAAATCAAAGAGGTCCTATATCCTATCATAGAATATTGATTGCATCGACAATCCACACTAAATACATCAATCGAATCGTTGTGTGTTAACTACTAGCCAGCAATTTAACAGGTTTTTGAATGGTGATTTATAGTCAGTCCATATAAGTGCCTCTTGCAAGTAGCCTGGCTAGCCTTACAAAAAGCGATGTACAGAAAGCAATATACAAAAGACAATATATAAAGAAACATCCCAAAGCACTGTACATAGATATATAGATACAAATTGAACATTCAATAATTACAGTGTACATTCTGTACAGTTTCTCTAAGACCTATGGTATTTAAGAAGAGGCCTCTATACGGGAGAAAGAGTCTCTATGTGGGTACCGTCTAGTGGTAAAGTTACAGATAACACATTAGGTCAAATTCCAAATTCATACCACGAGGGTGTAAAGAGTCCAAAAGTTCTATCCACAAAATTTCACGTTGTGCTAGCTTACGTTGCAGATCACCTCCTCTCCTCCCTGGTGCTACTTGTTCAAGAATGACACACTTTAGTTGTGCCACTGTATGTCTTGCCTCTGCAAAGTGAACTGAGACCGTTGATTTCAGACTTTTGGTACGTATGTTAGACTTATGCTCAGTCCATCTTGTTTTGGCTTTTCTAGTGGTCATACCTATATAATAGAGACCAGAGGGGCATTTAAGTGCATAGATTACATTTTGCGCGTCACAGGTACAAGAGTGTCTTAACTGTATTTGTTTGCCTGAGTGCGGATGCGTAATATAATTGCCTTTTATGATGTTCCTGCAATGTTGGCAGTTGTAACAAGGTATTGTCCCCTTATATTGGGATGTGGTATTTGGCACGGAAATTTCAGCCTTCACTAAACTCTTGCGTAGCGACTTGCTGTTTCTATAGGAAAACGTGGGAAGTTCAGGAAACAGATGTTCTAGCTGGGGGTCCAACTGCATCATTGGCCAGTTTTTTTTGATAATTTTCTTGATTTTATTGCTCTGTACTGAGTAGGTGGTAACATATACAAGAGGTTCTCCAGACCTTATTGGTTTGGGCGGTTTGGGCACCAATAAAGTTTCCCGATTGGTATTCCTGACTTTCCTTGCTATGTTTGAAATAAGCGCTGGATCGTACCCTCTCGCTGTAAATTTTGTTTCCAATGTATTCGCTTGTCGTTCATATTCCACCGTGTCCGAGATATTCCTTCTATATCTTAAAAATTGACTCAGAGGGACACTGTCAATGGTACGTTTTGGATGGAAGCTAGTCGCGAGTAAGAGACTGTTCCTATCTGTTTGTTTAGTATATATCCTGGTTTCCAATTTGGCTTCAGAGACATAGATTTCTACATCCAGAAAATGGATGAAAGTAGTACTAGTTGAGGTAGTGAATTTAATCTGAGGGTTCATGCCATTCATCAATGTGAAGAAATCGTCTAGTTCATCACGGGGTCCAGTCCATATACCAAAGACATCTTCTATGTATCTGACAAAAAGTGATAAATGTCTCGCCCATCTTGGCGACGAAAGGACATGCTCATGCTCTAAGTAATGCATAAAGGTGTTGGCATAGCATGGTTCCATAGCCGCCCCCATGCTCTTTCCCGATGTTTGAATAAAATATCGGTCCTGAAACCTGAAAAAATTGTTGTTAAGGACTAGTTTCAAGAGTGTAAGGACAAACAGTCGATCTCCTTGGCATTTGTCCGATCTTAGAATGAGCCATTCTATTGCTTCTAGTCCGGCTTCATGAGCAATGTTTGTGTACAGGGATGTCACGTCCATCGTGAACATTATATCTCTTCCATCGACATACTGTACATTTTTTAATTGTTGTAGGAAGTGCATTGTGTCCTTCACGTACGTAGATGTTTCTTGGACTAGTGGTTGCAGTATTTTGTCCAGATATTGTCCCAAAGGTTCAAGGATGCTGTTCGTTGCTGCTATAATTGGACGTCCCGGCGGTTTCAACAGTCTTTTATGTATCTTAGGTAAAATGTAGATTACTGGCATAATCGGGTGTTCATTTTCGAGAAAACGACTTGTTTTATCTGAAATAACTTCATTTTCCTCTGCTTCATCCAAAACTCTTTTGATTAATGCTTTCACTGTTTCTGTTGGATTCATAGGTACCTCAAGGTATGTCTCTTCATCACTGAGTTGGCGTTCAATTTCATCCAAGTAGTCCTGTTTGTTCATCAGTACCAATGCTCCACCCTTATCGGCCGGTTGAAAGATAATTTCCTTGTTATTGAGAAGATTTTTCAAAGTCTGCCGTTCAATTCTCGAGAAGTTCCCTTGTGTGTCTGATTGGAACCGTATCTTCTTGAACTCATCCAAAACAGTCTTCTCAAAGGTAGACAATATATGGTTTTGTACAGATGGGTTAAAGCTGCTTTTGGGACTAAGTTCCAAGTACTTATGTTGTTCTTTTTCTACATTTTCATCTTCCAAAGAGTTAAAGAAAACTTTAAGCTTAAGCTTTCTCATCAGTTTGAAAAAATCTATTTTTTCTTTTAGCAAGGTGCTGTTATTCTTGGGAACAAAAGATAAACCCTTCCACAGTACTTGTGTCTCCATTTTTGAAAGTTGATATGATGAAATATTCAGAATCAGGGTTTCCTCACCCCCTTCTTTCGCTGAGGGTTTTTTCTTTTTTCCTCTTCTTGTTGGCTTTTTTCTAAAAAAGCTGCGGTCTCATTATTTATGGAGTCACTGGTCGTTGGTCTCTCTGATGTTTCTGCCGTCTGTCCTGACGGGAGCTCTAACTCAGTACTCGATGCGTCAGACGAAGTTTCTCCAGTTGGGACTTGACCCGTCTTTTTCGGGTAGTTAGTGTTCGGTTTGCTCGGGTAATGTCCATAATAAGCTTGCCAGCTATAGACTATGTCCAATTTATAGTCCTGCGTATCCCGTCTGAACTTTCTAATCTTTTTAACTTCAAGTTCTTGTTTGTAACTAGCCAATTGTTGATTAGTTTCTTCCAGGATTTGGTTCAGTTGTTCCGATGTGTATGTTTTATTTAATGAGGATTTAAGTACCTCAATGTCTTCATTTAATGTTGTTAAAGAACGTGCCAATTCTTCAATTGTGAGAATTATTAGATCTAATGAACATTTATTCAAAATTAGATGCCAGCGTTTAACAAAGGCTGGATTCTCCTTGCATAGTGTTGACTCGAGATTCACACGTAGGCCTCTAGGGATCCTTTTTGTGGTGTAGTACTGCGCCAAGGTAGATGCATGCAACTTCAGATTGATTTCCCTGCGGATTTTCCACTCCAGTTGACAAATCAATGCTTCTGGTTTGTCCGTAGCCGTAAGCTCGGCCCCAGCTGTTCTAATCAGCCCTAATATTCTTGTAGCTTCCTCCTCACTAAAGGCTAGAGTCTCCGCTCTGTTGTTTGTGGTTTGGTCTATTTTAGAAAATGACATATCTAATGATGTCCCACTCATGTCCCCCTGCACCTCCACCCCCCAGCAGTGCAGGGCACCTGCCAGCAGGCCCCCACTCATGTCCCACTCATGTCCCCCTGCACCCCCACCCCCCAGCAGTGCAGGGCACCTGCCAGCAGGCCCCACTCATGTCCCCCTGCACCCCCACCCCCAGCAGTGAAATGCTGATCTCATGACACAAACCATAAGTCAACTATGTACATCAACACATGTCCGTCACACATATACACTGGTTGGCATTGCTTGTGTAAACCCACATTTTCACATGCATCAACCCAATGAGCGAATCCCACACATGGAACGAAAAAATGAAAATGTATTATGTACATGAAATAAAAAAAGAAATGAAAGCGAATCCCACACATGGAACAGCCGGTCAAGTGGCACAGCGAGTAGAGCGCCCGCTTTGACACCCGTGCAGAGCCTGTTAACGCAGGTTCGAATCCCGGCGGGGCCAAACTCAGCCTTTCATCCTTCCGAGGTCGATAAATGAGCACCACACACCGTGGGTAATAATAAGCAGCGCTCAGATACCTGAGGGTTTGTAGCGCTATATAAAAGCCTAATTATTATTATTATTATTATTAAAGCATACCAAAATATGGAACATGAAATGAAAAGCATGTGAAAAAGATGATTGAATGAAAACGATAACCAATCCCAAAAAATTTGAAAGAAAAACAGTCCAAAGTCACCCTCCAACAACGCTAATCCAAAGTAAATAAAAAAAACAATCTCCATTGCTTCATGTTCATAATAAAAAAATAAGAGAAATCAATCCATAGTCCAACTATTTACAATCCATTGTCCAGAAAAAATAAATCCATTGCTCCATGTCCATAATGCAAAAAAAAAAAAGGAATACATGATGAAACTATATACAATCCATTTTCCAAGGATGTAAAGGATCCATGATCCCAACCAAACAAATGAAACCCACCTACCTAACTACCTAAAAATATAACTCTATACAAATTTGGGTGGCATTGTCCATTGACCACAAATAAAAGGAAAACGAAAAGGAAACCTAACTCTAAAAACTATTTACAAGGGCAGCAGGCTAGTCCGACGGCTCACTTTTGGATGTCCTGGGCCAGGGCATCATCGAACTCCTGCTCAATGTCCTGGAGGCGGTCTTCTTCCATGGCCCCGAGGGTTCGCAGGGATGACGACATGTTCTCCTCCAACTCCCTGTGAATTGCCTCGAGGCACTCGGCCCGCCTAAGGGCCCTCCGAATGGAGTTCTCCGCCCTGACCATCGTGAGCCGTGCCTCTTCTGCCCACTGCCGCTCTGCATCTATAGCATGGCCTAACCTCTGCCACACGGAAGACACGTCCAGTCCTGGGTCCTCCTGCCCTCTAGCCGATGTTGATGGCCCCGAGCCATCATTGCTCCCACCTAGAGCCTGCTCCTGCTGCTGCTGTCCATGTGCCGTGTCTGATGGTGCCTGCACATCCTCCATCAGCTGGTCTCCAGTTGTGGTGTCCACCCCTGCTGGGCCGCTGACTCCCGACTGTGGCATGGATGTGAGCTCCACCAAGCTGGCTGTGTTGGTTGGGCCAGGTCCACAGGGGGTCCTGGTGGAATCTGGGCCAGAAGACGGTGTGGAGAACGACTGGCGCATAGTCTCCACAGAGGAGGAGAGGTCCGCCAGAGTGCACGACACATGTAGGAACCCGCCAACCAGGACGGAGTCCATACGTTCGTGGGACCCCTTGTCCGCAGGTAGTGGAGAGGCAGATGACATGGCACTCTCCCCTACCTGCGGACGCGCCTGGGACGGGGCCTCCCTGCTGGTGCATGGTGGTGCAGTCACAGGGTCAAGGACAGGGATATGCACAGGCCGCTCCGCGGTGACATGTGCTGCCTCCTGACCTTGGCCCTGGACTGCACCACTTGCAACAGTGGTACTACCCCCACCAGGCCCCATGTGCGGCTCAGTAGCGGGCTCCTCCTCCTCTGTGGAGACCACCAACCTGGATGTCTCCACACCATCTTCCGCCATTGGAAGCCCCTGTGGGAGCTCACCCGGCCCTTCCGCCACAGCCGTTGTGGCAGACGCAGCACCAGCCCCCTCGGTCCCGGATGATGGTAATTCCTGGGAAGGTGGCTGGGCCTTGCATCGCCGCCCAGTGGAGGCATCCCCGCCGCTTGGCTCCACAGCGCCGTCTCCGCCCTCTTCTTCACTTGACGCTGCGTAGAGGGAGACATAGAACACAAGCATCAGGGTACAGTACAAAATACCCTAGACAGAAAGCAATAACACATGAGTGGCACTGTCAAATGTCACTTCCATCCTGTCATTCCACAACACATGGGTGAATGCACACAACACACATGCAGAAACAGTCCTGGCACCTGCAATCAACATCAACATCCATGTAGAAGGGCCCCTGTAAACCAAGATGTTGCCTTCAAAGTCACAGGCATCCATGGCGTTTCAAAGTCACACACACACTTCTCAGGCACACACACACACACACATGTGCACCATACATGTACATGACATCAGCACCCATTCCTCACCCCCCCTTCATGTCCAGGAACAGAGACAGCCAGGCTTTCATGTGTGCATTCCGCATAGAGCTCCCCATGTTGCATTACAACACATGCACCAACCATGTGGTTCACACATAACTGGTCTCACATGCATGACCATGATGTCCCTGCACACACACATCCATGCATGACCTATGTCACACATACAGGCAAGCATCAGACTACCAGCACACTGCAACATGCCCTGTCTCACACAGCAATGCTTGGCCACTTACCGCTCAACTCCAGATGGGTCTGCCTCAGAAGGATTTGGGCGTGGAGCGCAGAGCCTACGCGTTCCAGGACCCTCATCTGGATGTTGCTCATGCGTGCCCGGCCCACCTCCACGAGGTGCCGGGCCTTGTGGAGGGTCCTGGACCTGAAGTCCTCCCATCGCTTCTTGACGTGCTTGATGTCGCGGGTTGCCACTCCATCCGCGTTGATGGCAACCACTACGTCGTCCCAGATCCTCTCCCGTCCTTCCTTGTTGGCGAGTGATGTTCCGAAGAGGGCATCATAATGCCCCAGGACATGCTGCACCAGGACACCAGCTTCAGTGGCAGTGAAGCTGGTGGCCCTCTGCCTCTCTGGCTGGGAGTTGCCAGTGGTGCCAGATGGAGATGTGCCCGACATGGCAACCCCAGAGGCAGGAGTGGGTGGGCAACTGGGTCCTGGGGCTGGGCTGTGGAGCGATGGTATCCCAGTCGGGAGTCTTCTGTTCCAGCAGGGGTGGACACAGCAACTGGACCCCTGCAGATGGCTGATGTGCAGGCACCAAATAGCAGGGCACGTGGGCAGCAGACAGTCAGGCAGCAGCAGATGGCAGGTGGGAGTGTGCTCGGGGTCTGGGGGGCAGGAAAATGGCCATCAGGGCAGGAGCGTGGTCTTCCGTGGGTGTATGTGTGGCCAGCTTGATACGGAGTGATTTGGCACGTGGAAAATGTGCACGTCAGCATGTAATTCGAGGAAAGGCCCTTAGCGCGTAAGCGGGTCAGCACACATACGCAATTTCATTGGACCAAAGGCCCTTAGCGCGTAAGCACGTCTGTGACGTATCGCGCACGGGTGTTGCCCTTTCGCATGTAAAACTTCACACGAACCCCAGGAATACACGTACCCCACTCGCACAGGGCCTTTTCGCGTGTGAAACTTCACGCGAACCCCAGGAATACACTTACCCCACTCGCACAGGGCCTTTTCGCGTGTGAAACTTCACGCGAACCCCAGGAATACACTTACCCCACTCGCACAGGCCCTTTCGCGTGTGAAACTTCCCACGTACCCCCGAAATATACGTACCCGGATCCAATCGCGTGTGAGACTTCCCGCGAACCCCCGTAATACACTTACCCTGCTGAAATCGTGGGTGAAACTTCCCGTGAACCCCAGTTATACACGTACTCCACTCGCACAGGCCCTTTCGCGTGTGAAACTTCCCGCGAACCCCATAATACACGTACCCTGCTCCAATCGCGTGTGAAACTTCACGTGAACCCCAGTTATACACGTACCCCACTCGCACAGGCCCTTTCGCGTGTGAAACTTCCCACGAAGTCCAGTTATACACGTTCCCCGCTTGGCGTTTGCTGTTTGGCAGCCCTGTAAACTGGTACAGGGTTAGCGCAGCCCTTTGCGCTGGATTGGGGATTTTGATGGCTTTTCCTTGCGCTAGGGGCGTTCTTGGGGGTGTAACTGGCGCTGCTGCAGGGTTGCTGCGCCACTCTGCGCAACGGCTGGTTTTGGAGGGTAAAATCCATGAATGCGCTGTGCGCGGAAATCGATTTTAGCGCACGTGGCTGGCGCAGACATTCGCACGCGCACACTGTGCGCCAGCCGCGTGCGCCACTTTTGTGCGAAATTCTATGAATTACCCTGTAAATAGGGAAGCAATGCAGTAGCAAACACAGACAGGCTTATACTCTAATTCCGCTGTGTCTTGGCGGAAGGTCGCGCTTCTCCTGAAGCCGACGGCGAGAGTGAGGGATGGGCTCCTGCCCACCCGAAGTCATAGATCTGCACAGGCTGGAGTGGCACAGACAGGCACCGGTCTTTTGAAGAGGGCCTTCTGGAGGAGGACTGGCTTGCGCCTTCCGGTGGTGCAGGCCCAAAGAAGTATTACGTTGCACCAATGAGAGTGCAGGGCTCGGCAAGGTGGTTGCTTAGCAACCAGTAAACGAAATAGCGGCAGCCATTACAGATCAGCTGCACGTGTAATTATGTGGCTTTTCAGCAGAAAGAGATGCTGTTTGCTGGTCGGTCAGAAGGACGGTGGATGTCTTCACTAGCAATGTTAAATAGGGAAGCAGTGCAGTAGTACACGCAGACAGGCTTACCCTGTAATTCCGCTGTGTCGAGGCAGAAGGTCGCGCTTCTCCTGAAGCGGACGGCGAGAGTGAGGGATGGGCTCCCGCCCACCTGAAGCCATAGATCTGCGCAGGGTGGAGTGTCACAGACAGGCTATGGCTTTTTGAAGAGGGCCTTCTGGAGGAGGGCCGGCTTGCGCCTTCCGGTGGTTCAGGCCCAAACAAGTGTCACGTTGCACCAATGAGAGTGCAGGGTTCGGCAAGGTGGTTGATTAGCAACCAGTAAACAAGATAGCAGTGGCCATTTCAGATCAGCTGCACATGTAATTACATAGCTTTTCAGCAGAAAGAGCTGCAGTTTGCTGGTCGGTCAGAAGGACTACGGATGTCAAACTGACCATATCAAACCAAAAACACCTTTCCTCATCACAGCAGCACCCATCAACAACACAACTAACATCTTCCTCAGAGACCTTAGGGGCCATGCCACCAAGAAGACCAGAGAGATTTCCCTTGACTGCACAGCTCCATAGACATCAAACAACTTGTCACAGATTCATCCCACAACAAGGGCTATACATTCATCCTGGAATTCTTCACCTCTCCAGCTAGCACACATGTCTTACTGACAACATTTGGACTGGCCACGCTTGTCCTACTTCCCTACATGCCACTGCCCAGGTGGGACAACACAAACCAACCAAGACATGCATCGCTCTTTCAAGAAATTCTCCATGAACGCACTAGAGGAAACTCATCTCCTAGGCCTCCACATCTAACCCCTCAGAAAGTGTCAATGCCCTTCTCAGCTAACCCAATCAAACCTTAACTGAGACCTCCAAAATGGATGCACCACTGAAACTTTGACTGAACAATCATAAGCCTGCCACACCTTGGTACACACAAGAACTGATTCAAACCAAGTGCCCATTAAACAGAAAAGCACCAGAGAAAATCACGCTAACTAGAATATCTCCTTACCTTGAGGGCCGTCTGTCCAGCATGCAGAATGCTATCACCAGAGCCAAAGAAAACTACACAACCATCAAAGGTACATCTAACAAGCGCAGAGTCATCTTCTAAGACATGGAGGACTGCATCAACCCTCACGCAGACCATGCAATACCACAAACCACTGATGAAAGTAATGCCATGAACAACCTTTTCAACTATTAGACAAGATAAGGCAACAGATTGACAGCTCTATGCCTGCTGGGCCTAGAGACCCAAGCTACTCCTCACTGATGAGGCCCAACAAGGCCAAAACATGTTTGGGGATGCTTGGGGTCTCATGTAGAAGAGATGTGATCAAGCAGTTCGGGCTGCAATGCCCCTTTTGGGGTGGGACCAAGCCTGATTTACATATGCTCTTTCCCCTTTTCTAATGGCTTGGCAGGCAAAGAACGATCGTCTGGGGGGTTTACCAGAGTAATGGCAGAGGTTAGGATTAATTCCAAACCTTCCAGCCATCACCTCTTTTGTTTTGCGTAAGTCACCCTGAGTGGGATGGGTATGCCCAGACATGGGTCCCGTTCCTGCTGGGCTTGATACCCAAACTACTCCTCACTGATGAGCTCCAACGAAGCAGAAACATGTTTGGGGATGCATATGGTCTCGTGCAGAACGGATGTGGCCAAACAGTTTGGCCTGGACTGCCCCTTTTGGGGTGGGGCCACGCCTAATTTGCATATTGTCTTTCCACTTTTGCAAGGGCTTGGCAGGCGAAGAACGATGATCTGAAGGGTTTGCCCAGAGCAATGCCAGAGGACAGGTTTAATTTGAAACCATCCAGCCACCACTGCTTTTGTTTTGCAAGTTCCGAACACACAACAGATGTCCCACCCATACCAGTATACAACCTATCAAGATGGACTGAATTCAGTACTATTATTCTAGAAGTCATGACCAACACACTTGCAGCCCTTAAGCCCCCCACCTACATAGCCATCTTGCCTGCCTTCATTCTGAAGGTCATCACATGTATAGCACTCACATCACTTCTCAACAACATCAACACTTCCCTTGCACTAAGCACCTTCCCTGATACACTGAAAACGGGGCAGATCATCCTCTGAGGAAGAAAATCACACCCAATCTGGATGTCCTGGCCAACTCTCAACCCATCAAGCAGCTACCCTTCTTCAGTAAAATGATTCAGAAAACTGATGGCTTCCAGATGCCAGAAAGGATCTCTCAGCACAATCTCTGAAAAGGCTAACAATCTGGTTTCCAACCACAATATAGTACAGAGACTGCATTAATTCAAGTTATCAATAATGTTTTACACTTCCTGGACAAAGGAGAACCCTGCTTGCTTGCCCTACCAAACCTATGTTCCGTCTTTGCTACTGTTGAACCTCTCCTGGACATCGTCACTACGTGCATGTAGCCTTCAATGGAACAGTCCTATAGTGGTACGCATCCTACCTCCAAAAGATCATAGCTCTGAAGAGTTCCACAAGACTCCATCATGCTTATGGGGCCGCTTATTGTAAGCCTCAAGCAAGCCTTCTTTAAATCTCATTATAGCGCCTCGTTGCCTCTGGGCTGTAGTGCGCTCTACAAATACTAAAATAAAATAAAAATAAATGCTCTAAAGGTATTCCAGAGGACCGAGGTTCGTGCTACACAGTCACTGTTCAGCAAAATGCCCGGGCCCAATTAATCCTCCCCCAGCAATGACAGAGGACTGAGCCATGGGCAAGTTAGATTTTGATTTGATTTTGATTTTTTGCATTTGTAACGCGCACATGACAGGAGAACCTTTATAGAGGCGCAGGTGCAAACCAACATTGTACAGAGGTTAGAACAGGAGTCTAACAAAATGTAGCTCATCGGAAGTGAGAGAGTGAGGTTATCTAAATAAAAATCTCTTCACTGCCCTCTGATATTGTAAAAGTGACTGTAATGTCCTAATTTCCAGTGGAAGAGAGTTCCATAATTTTGGCCCAAATACAGCAAATCTTCTGTTTTTCCATGATGTGTAAACAGAGCGGGGGGTGACCAGAAGATGTTGATTATTAGAGCACAGAGCTCTTGATGGTTGATAAACTTGGATCGGATCGTTTAGATATTCTTGGGCAGAGCCATTGATGCATTTAAAGATTAGACATGCAACTTTAAATCTAATCCGATCGTCCACAGCCAGCCAATGTAGTGCTTGCCGCGATGAAGAACTATGTGCCCATCTATCTAAATTAAATATAGTTCTAACTGCAGCCTTTTGGGCTTTCTGTAATCTTAGTATTTATTTAAGAGGAATACCGAGCAGTTGGCTATTACAATAGTCCAAATGCCCATTGGCTAGAGCGCCTACTACCATGGCATAATCCTCCTTAGGAATGAGAGGTAGTACCTGCCTAAGGAGCCTAAGGACAAAATGTGCCGCCTTGACTTTTGCTCCAACTTGGGCCTTGATGCCTAGATCGTCCTGCCAATTGCAGCCCAGGTTTTTAACCTTAGAAACGAACTTCAGGTTTGACCCCAGCAATCTTGGAATCGGTAGCTCCTTGGCAGTCGCTAGAAGATGTTTAAGTCCAAACAAAATCAGCTCTGTCTTGGCAACATTCAGCTGTAGCTGGTTATGGGACATCCAGGTACTAACCACATGCAGACATGTGCTAATTTGTTGAATGCATCATCAAAATTCGAAACTCTTAGGAAGATCTGAGTATCATCTGCATAAGAGTGATAATTCAGTACATAGCGTTTTAGGATCTCTAAAAGAGGGTGAATATATAGATTGAAAAGTAAGGGTTATAATGAAGACCCTTGTGGCACCCCACAAATCAATCTGATAGCATCTGATAACAAACCAACCAGTCCTACTTGTTGATGACGGTTGGTCAGAATGATCTGAACCAGTGCAGAGCACGTTCGAAGAGCATGAGTTAGAGCTGTACTTTATTTTCCAAAACAGACAGGAATCATACAGGAAAATCAAATTCTCCAGCAATCAAAACTCCTGAGCCTATGTCATGAGTTTTTGTTACACAATGGCATCACAGCAGCTAATCTTTCCCACAAAAACCTCAGAGCTCATTCTATTGGGTGGTTCGGGTGGTATTACCTATAGAGGTCGCCTATATGAGTGGCCCAACTGGTCATTGCATGTCAGGTAATCTCGCCTGAGACTTCTGCAAAAACTATCTATTACATTGTTGCAGGGTCGCAGGACTAGCAATGGCCCTTACCGATTACACACCACTGCATGATTTGGCCTCCCTGATTGGCTGGAGCGATTCCCTCCAGGCCTCGGACCCTGCTCTGCTCACAGCCCTCAGTGTACCTTCTCAAGGTAATGAAAAAGGCTGTGTGTCCCAATTGTTGCCACTGGTATAGACACCTAGCCTGAGAGAGTGCCCCGCGGATTGCAATGTTTGTTGGGCAACAAATGTATCAGTTCTTGTCTGCTTCACTGGGAACAACTCCTCATCCCAATACAGGTAAATGGCTATTGTTCCACTTGGCCGAGTCACGTGGGTGAAGACGCAAAACAGAGCTTTTTGGTCTACAATTAGTGAGGATGTATTCTGTTATTTTGCACTTGGCTCCTTGTCCCTTGAGTTGGGAATGATCCACCAGCCCTTGTCCTTGGATGCAAGCACTCACCCTTTGCTTTGTGCTGCAGAATCGGCTTCTATTCGCCCCTTATTCTGAGGCCTGTGGCTTCATGCAATTACACTACAGTCATTGTATGGTTTTCCTATGGTTTTGTGGTATTCTCCTTAGGGGTTAGTAGCGTTTGGCTCTTCCAGGTTCCTTATACCTCCCAGAAGTTCCCAGAAGTTCCAAAGGGTTAGTTGCAATAACCGGCTGAAAACCTGCTCTGTGTGACTCTGGCTTTTTTGTGCTTCTGTGCTTGGATAATGAAAGAAAAAAGCTTCTGACAGTATGTACATGTATCTGTCCTCTCTCTACAGAACTGTGTATGCATGCTCTTCATGTGTGTGCATGTGCGTCTCTGTGTAACTTTGTGCAGGGATGCAAGTTTGCTTCGTGACTAACGTTACTATGTCGTGGTGTCACTAATGACGTCAGCAAGGCTGGATGTTTATCATTTGTCAACCTGGTCCAATTATGTGGCACCTGTATCTGCAAAGATATCAGCTGGATAGGGTTTGAACCGTTGTCTAAGAGAATATCTGCTTGCATACGTGCAATGTACTGGCCCTCCTCGGGGTTGGCCGAACAGTGACTTGCATCTCTCATTTCTGAGTCTTCGGGCTGTCATGCCTATAGTGGGCATGATGGCCAATCCAGGGACCCTCTCTTCAGTGTCCTCTTTCATATTCAACCTGTACATGGAATCTGTGGGGGATATCATGGCCAATATAAACATCAAGATACACTAATACACAAATGACATGCAGCTTTAGCTCCAGATCAATTGCATCAACAACATGCATCATAGCAGCATCATGGAAAGCGCTGACACCTCCACCGCCTTCGTCCACCCCTAAATAACGGCACCGGCAATAAAAGGTCTGGCAATAACGGGTCCGGCAATACCGGGCCCGGCAATATCGGAACCGGAAGTAACGTCAACGTGCCGGAATGGGAAATGCTACGGCAGCCTTCTTGAAAAATACAATCCATTGCAATCCTCGAGATACAGGACCTGGAGCCTCACACCACCAGCTACATCTGCAGCTACAACTCCAGCACAATGCCAAAGGCCATTAAAAAAGGAGCATCCCACCAGCGAAAGCAGTGCTTCTCTGAGGACGAATTAAACATGCTGGCAGAGAATGGAGACGTGGTCTTTGCATCAGACCTCAGGAGAGCTGCACAGATAAGAAAAAAAGAAGTATGGGAGCAAGTGGCCCAGAAGGTCAGTGCGGTATGCACTACCTCTGCACCGTAAAGGATGTAAAAAAAAAGGTGGGATGACCTGCGCCTCCGTGTGCGCAATATCTTATCAGCAAATCAGAGCCAGGGCCAGGCTACAGGGGGAGTATGGGGTCCAACTCCCCCATAAAACTCACCCGATGGGAAGAAACCTGTGCCAGCACCATTGGCATGGAGGCCATAGAGGTAGTGGGCGATATGGAGCGGGGAGTGCCGTCATCGGCAGATGGAGGTGAGTGTCCACACAAACCACTGGAATGCAAAGTATGATGATGGGCCACCAATGTGACAGTGACATGAGCCAATGCATGGGCCATCACACACACATGGACACATCCCTGCCTCGATGCTGTCCCCAGCACCGTCAGATCTACATGGATGCAGCATGCCAATGCCATACCTGAGACACACCCCTCAAACAGGGAAATGGCATGTGTCACACTGCACACAGTCCACAACACAAAGGCATGTCACACAGAATACACCACATCAGACATGTGTGAACCAGGCGTATGCCTGAATTACCCCCCATATAGCAACCAACCTGTATGCCACAACTCCAAGACAGCAAATCATCAAATGTGAACAACTGCACTAATACCATTGGATGCATAATGCATGTACAACCATCACTGATGCCGTCCCTCTATCGGTCCCCCACAGGCTCAGATTCCGACAGCGATTCACAGAGCTCAGCTGCACAGGCCACGACTCCATCAAAGAAGGCCAGGGGCAGGGAAGACAGCAAAAGGCCTTCCATGTCTAAGGGCCCAGGCAAGCCACATCAGCCACCAAAGGCAAAGGCGACATGGGATGGCAGGGCACAGGGGCGGCAAAGGACTGCCGCAATACCAACAGTGCCAACACCGGTGGAATCCACTGCAGTTGAGCCAGTGGCAGATGGGACCCTGTCTGCTGCAAACAGCTCGGTAGGGGAGGCAGCTGCCACAGCGTCCCAGAATGGCGATGAAGAACCTAGGCGAGGTATGTGTCCCAGAGGATGACAACCTGTCACCGGAAGTTGGAGGCACACCCAGCAACAGCCAAACACCCCAGCACACCCCCATGAACACCCCCAATGGCACCACGCATGACCAGACTGGAGGAGAGGCAGTACCAGAGGCCTGAGGCCCACAGAGGACCCACCTGAATTGGGCCCCTTGCCAGATGTCCCATCCACCTCCACAGGGGTCCGGGACGGGGAGTGGTGAATGGCAAAAATGGAGGGGCGGCAGCAGGAGCTGACAGGGCTTGTGAAACAGTACTTCACAGATGGTGACCTGACAAGGAAGGAGGCCCGTGAGAACACTGCGGCCATGAAAGGGGCCATTGAGTCTAGCACCATACGCATCTGTGAGGGGCTGCCGGCAGTGAGGCAGGTCCTTGCCAGTATTGCCGATGCCTTGGAGGTTCAGCGTCCTGCCCCGACAGTGGAGCATGCGGGCACGGGGTCATCGTCAAGCTCCACCCAGACGAGCCCCCTGCACAGGTCTGCGTGCACCATGCAGCACCCCGTCATGCCGCCCTCGGAGGCCGACAGAGGACACAAGTTGCAGGGGCAGCATGCATGTGCAGACTAATATACACTCATGTAGCATACCATTGCACACCATGTGTGGGGCAGATATGGGAGGAGGGGGAGGGAGGAAGTGGTGTGTGGGGCTGTTGTGGGGGGAAGGGGAGGGGGAGTGGGTGTGTGGGGGAGTTTTGGGGGGAGTGGGTGGGGGGGTGTTTGGGGCAGTTGTGGGGGAGTTTTGGTGGAGGGGGCGGGGGAGGGGGTGTGTGGGGCAGTTGTGGGTGAGGGGACTGGGGAGGGGATGTGTGGGGCAGTTGTGGGGGGAGGGGTTTGGGAAGGGGGTGTGTGTGAGGTGGAGGGTCGGAGCACTTTGTTCATATTACCTCTTGAATACACCCATTGTGTACCAAAGAAATCACATGACTGGACATTGCTTATTGTGTATTATATTATGTATTTATTTATTTATTTATTTATTTATTTATTTATTTATTTATTTATTTATTATTGGTTTACAGTGCACAGTGTCCATGTACCCCCACACCCAGTACCATGAGTCCCACATTCATGGCACCTCTGCATCCATGTGTTCTAGAAATATTGGCCTATCACAGACTGGCGCACATCACGCCCCTCCTGTGCATCACCACCTGGATGATGTGCAACCCCATCTTCTTCATCATCTTCATCCTCACCTGGTGGTTGCTGTTCAATGTCAGGGGGCAGATGCACGTTCTGTCGGATGCACATGTTGTGCAGCATGGCACATGCCATGATGATCTTGGCCACCTTCTCATGCCTGTACAGGAGTGCCCACCCGACCTGCTGAGGCAGCGAAACCGTGCCTTTAACAGGCCAAAGGTCTGCTCGATCACCACACGGGTACGGGTATAGGCACGATTGTAGTTCTCCTCGTGCCTGTTCTGCGGGTTCTAGACAGGGGTGAGGAGCCACGGTTTCAAGGGATAGCCAGCATCACCTGCATGGGTGCAAAATAAGGTATGTATAAGTCAATTCCTAAAATGACACCTGTACTTATCACTCACATGCCTGCAGATATTTGTTGTTCACATGCACATGTCCCTGGATGTATGCACACATTTTAACTTGCCACAATGTGTGCTGTCCCATGGTCTACAGGTGTGGGTTGCATTGGTCACATGATGCAGGGTGTCCACTTCGTTGCTGGTGTTCATGCACTGTGGATGCATACCGCTGTATTTGCTATCTTCTATGTGATGTGGAGTGATTTGTATGTTTTTTTACTAGCAGCATTGGCACAAGTCTCATCATGATTTCTCCTTCAGCGCTTATTATTCCCATGGTGACATGCAGCGCTTCTGCGGTGGTGGGCCAGTGACAGGCAGTGTATTCCCTTAGTGGGATTGATTTCTGCGCACTCATGGATCCATGTCCTGTGTTGTGTTTTGCTGCGGTCATTTACATTGTGCATACTCACAGCATGTTGCTGCATTGTGTTACAGAGGGTAAGGTCTGATGATGTGCAGTGGATGTGTTGTGGGATGTGGGGTGGTTGCAAATCAGGCATATTGTCATTGGTGTGCAGCTTCCATCATTAATATGAGGTTTGGGTGTCATGTTCAGTTTGGGATGCTTTGGGGCACAGTGTTTTGTAGTATGAACATTGTCCAGTCACCACCCCAATCACACCTGGGTGGTGTGCGCATCTCTCCCCCCCATTACACTGCCATGTGCCTGTCATGCAACTTACCAAGCAGCCAGGCACATCGTCCAGCATGTCGCTCCATGTAGCATGGTAGCGTGGAGTTCCACAGGACGATTGAATCATGAATTGATCCGGGATATTGGGAACAACAATGTGTGATGAACTTGCTGGAGTCACATACCATCTGCACATTTATGGAGTGGTATAGTTTACGATCGCGGTACGCCACCTCCATGGCATGTGGGACCACCAATTCCACATGCGTGCAGTCGAGGGCACTGATACTGTTTGGCATGCGTGCCAGTGCATGGAAGCCAACTTTCGTGTCAAAGATCTCCTGCGCAGTCCATGGTAGGGATATGTAGTCACTTGAGTGCTTCAGGAGGGCATCCAGCACTTGGTTCAGAATGCATGAAAAAAAGGTTGTGATATGCCATGCATCTGCCCCACTGTGTGCTGGCAGGTGCCTTTGGCCAGGAAGTGGAGCAAAGACAATGCCTTCAGTAGATGGGGGATGTCGTTGCGGATTTCAATCAGGCTGACAATGTCGTTGTGTATCATGTCCACAATGGTGGTGATGGTGTCCTGGTCCAGGCGGTACAGGGTGTGGATCTGCTCAGGGGTTAGGTTGAATGGACTGGCTCTGATGCGAGGGATTGGAGGATGCCTGCATGGTACCACTGGCTGCACTAGTGGGACTTGCTGGGCCTGTCTCACCCTCATTCTCCTCCTGTGTCTCCTCTGTAGTGCCTGCTGTAGTTGTTGCTCATGGTGTAGCAATGCAAGCATGTACTTCAGCCCCAATATCGCAACTGCAAGTGGGATCATTTTGGTGTGGGAAGGGGTGTCGTGTGTGGGTGTGCTCCTTTTGTGCTGGGCCAGACTCCATTGCCTCCACCTGTGCTGATTGTGTGCACCTGTGGCAGTTAGGAACACTGCACATTGCTGTTAACGGGTAATAAGCGATGCGGGTGATGCCGGCATCCCAGTATCCCTTATTACTGCCTTCATGATGCCGGTAGTTGCATGTCCGTGTGAATTGTGATGTCCTCCTGTTAGCAGCATCCCGGCATTGACGGCCCGAAGGGCCGCGTGCCCGCGCGCATGCCGGTACGGGGGAGCACGGTCTCAGCGGTCGCGCTGATACCGGGTTGTTCACTCGTAATAGGCCAGAGCGGTATGCAGTGACGGTATTCCTTTACCACCATCCTTTTTCCATTACTGCAAATCTCGTAATGAGGCCCATTGTCTTCTGGAGAAGCTAAATCTTCGCTCAGGATAAAAAAGTATCTGGTTCACCATGAGTAACTATTCCGTGCACATTTGGATGTTCTCGAAAGATAACAGAGAGATTTTTCAGCACACTATTCTTGCGCTGAGACAACAGGAGAACTGGGCTCTGCAGAGGCAACATTAGAGTGCAATACAATGGGGTCATTGAAATACAAGATGGCAGATAGGCAATATGAAGACTTGAACCATCCCCTAAACCCAAAGTGAGGGCAGGTACAATAAGGAGCAGCTAGCAATTCCAACATTGACCCAATTGCAGGACACAGGCGCAGACACTCACCAAAAGCCCGACCCAGATGATGAGGGAGAACACTTTAAAATCCAGAGGCCTCCATCAAAGAGCATGTGTCGTTGAAGGAGGTTGAAGCAGGCAGTTGGAGAACATTGAATAGTGATATGAGGAGCACACCATTAAGGAGGTTCTGGAGTCAAGTGGAGGAGAAGGGTCAGGAGGAGGTATTAACATTGGGAAGTAAAGGTGTACAGAAGGGGATGAGATGGTTTCAGGAGGTGAAGGAGGTAAATATGTTATAACAGGAGGTGGAAATGGTGGGGCAGAGGTGGCAAACATCAGGCAGTGATGATTGCCAGGAAGAGGAGTAGAGAGTCCCACACTTAGACAGATAAGGAGGGTTCCAGCAGGCCAGGTTGACCCAAGGCAGGAGCAAAAGGTAGGACAAGGAAGAAGATCAAGGAAAGAAGGCCAGGTGAGACATTGAGTGGGCAACAAAGAGTGGGAAACACTGATCTTTGTGGAAGAAGGGGTGCCGACCCTGAGAGCATGCAAGCCATTAGGAAGTAAATGGGGCTCCTGGCTCCACCTCACCCGAACTGAGATGTTGCACTAGTGCTGTCAGTTGGATGAGAAGATAACAAGGCTTAAAAGGGACTAATTTTGGGACCAAGATTGGTGACAGGGTTTGAGAACCCCTATGAAACCTGCAACAGCCTACTAAGAGAAGTTGAGGACTTAGGAATCGGTGGGAAAGCCACAATGCTACTTGGAGGTGTGTCTGTATCAAACCCAGTGTGAGAGACTTCAGTTTTGGTTTCATCACTCTTCTTTTGTTTGTATTTCTTTTGTCTTTGGTTTTGTGTAAACAAACCCTGTGAAAAAATCCAGTCATTTGTGCATTCACTATGGGTCTCCTCACACTCGTCATTCTAGGAAGTTCCCTCACGCATTGTCATGAGGACCCCCCAGTTACACCCTAATTCCAGATATATCCCACACAATGTCCCCGCCCTACACAGAAGTGACACATGGGCAGCACATTCATGGATGGACCACCCTGGTGCGCGGATGCTCCATTCCAAGATGGCCACTGCCATAGACAACAAGAGCCAGCTGAGCCCAAATCTCGTGAGAAGACTGCAACTCACGGGCTCCACGTTGGGTGGCAAGGCTATGTAAGCCCATCCCATCCAGGCACAGGTGCTCAGAATTCAGACTTCCAATGCCTCCCAGCTTGCTTCTGCAATTTACCTGGACACTATTGCTTACAGTTCCTCCTTCTACTCCCAGATTCCATCGGAAGACCTGCAAGGGAAGAAGGGACACTTGGCAAACCTTGCATCCTATTCCTTGGAGCCCTTATGCACTTACCTGTTTCTCGTCGTCCTGGGGGTCCAGGAGGGCCCGCTGGCATCACAGGCTTCCTGCATCTCATTCTAGACGTGAAAGGAAAGAACAGAGAACATCAGGCAGGAAAATACACATGTTACCTCCTCTATGGATGCTTTGCAGAACTGGTGTAACACTCTTTGACCTCTTGCGCTTCGACACAACTTACCTTGTTTTTCACCACAACGGGAGACCCAAAACGGTACAGCGACTGTCATAGACTTTTCACATCCCGCTCCAGATCTGCAAGGAAAGAAATAAGCACACATTAGGTGCTGTATTGGACTATCTGAATTTAGCATAACGACATATCACAAATCAGTAACCAAAAGCAAAAAGGGTAAAAAAAAGAATCCAGCCGGACTGGGCTGTTGAACCAGTGAATTAACTGGTCCAAGTCACATCTTCAAGGGCCACTTACACACACTACTTTGAGTGATCCAATCCAGGGAACAGGTGGTTTGGGGGGTGTAGAGGGAGAGCACATTTGACCCATTCTTTCTCCCTTCAGGGGTTAGAACCAGGCCACAGACAGTGCTGACGGGTGCAGCCTTCCACCCTCATTCACCCCATCCCTTCCACCCTGCTCGCTCTAGTACAACACTCGAGTGCCATGCGTGGTTGAGGCGGGAGCGGTGAGAGCAATCACAAGGTGCCCCAGGACCTTCCTGGAAGACTTCGCAGGTTAGCGTTACACACACTCTGTCATCTACTAAAACACCAGTGCACCCACAGAAGAAGAGAATTAAGCATGATGACCAATGAATGTTGTATAGTGTAATATGTAAGGGATGATGTATGGTGCTGTACTGAATAATCTAGGTGGTAGGGGGCACCAGGTTATCGTACGGTATACTGGAACCAGTTGGGGTTCTCTGCGGTGTTGTGATGCATACTATGGTAGACTGGGGTGCTGCAGTGTGGTACAGTTTACTGAGTAGATGGGGTGTCTGTACGTGCCATATATCCCTATTTACAGTAGGCTTGTACACACCCAATTTGTGTGTTGTCCTTCCTTTCTAACTAACTAACTAACTAAATGTTTTCTTGTATAGCTCAACTCTCACCCAACGGTCTCAGGGCGCTCTTTAAAAATATGAAACATTCCTCTACATTATTTTGCTGCTGACTTTTTCAGACCTCTGTGTGATCATTGATAGCCTGATTAAGAAGGATAATGAATGAAGGTTGACCCAGCTAAAATCTCTGCTGACCGCTCATCAGAGAATCAAGGTTACAGATGGAGTCATCGACCGTGCTCAGCAAGCTGTCATTTGGAAATGGCATATTCAGCATAAGTTAGTCTTTAAAGTTGTCCTGAGCTGAAAGGTGTGACATGGTCATGTGATTATGAAGGACGGCATGACTAGTAGCGTCATGCAAAACGTGTAAACGGGAAGTAATAAATAAGGGCGAAAGCCTGCCAACAGGACATTGCGTCCCTGTCACTGAACTGGTGTGGTAGACCCTGCCTAATAGGAAGAATATTTTCTAAATACAATTGAAGCAGTTAGATGTTTCTTCATTTTGATAAAAACTGTGGAGTGTTTCAGATGATTCTCCATGTTATATAAATTGAGTTTTACAACATACCTTGAATAGGAAGACCTAGGACACTTGTTTTTACTTAAATCTGACTAACAGTGAATTAAGTTTGTACACCAAAATGGCCTGTTAATGTGTACTGTCTATATCTATATGTTCACTACTTAAAAATCTCCTTGTACTATCCTTTTTTCTTTTCAACTGGGGGCCTTTGTGACAGCCTCTTTCAGGTTTTTCACATCTGTCCCACCACTGGGTCTTTTCTTGCACAATTTATGGTCTAAGTACTTTACTTTATCTTTACTTTTTGGTACATAGATCTACTAAGTAACGGGAGAGATATTTTCACATTAAAATGTTTGAATGACATAGCCTGAAATGGTTTGCATTACCTCTGTGTAGAGTTCTTATTGAATAAGGAATACCTCATCATTGTTCATGTTTATGAACAATCATTATTAGTCTGTGTGTTTGTTTCTGGCGCCTAAATGCAATTGGCATTGATTTATTCATTACTTAAATAACTGGTTGATATCATATGGTTTTGAATTAGGTACCTCCCGAGTATCAACTAGGGCAGCAGTCTCTCTTGTCTGTTTAACTGTGCTGAAAGGTGTGACATGGTCATGTGATTATGAAGGACGGCATGACTAGCAGCGTCATGCAAAACGTGTAAACGGGAAGTAATGAATAAGGAAGAAAGCCTGCCAACAGGACATTGCGTCCCGGTCACTGAACTGTTGTGCGTGTGAATTATTGAGGTGGGGCCTGGTAGTAGGACCCAGGCCCACCTGTGTACATCACATTGTTGACAATTGATGGTCCCCCAACCCCTGCTGATCACAGCATCTGCTGTGCGATTCTCACGATTCCTCCACACTAACTTGCAGCATCGGCAAGCGTGTACTGCTTCTTAGAGCAGTGCTGACGTGGTTGAAATGAGAAGGCTGGTGCAGCCACTGAAAGGACTGCGTGGCTACAAGTAACGTCGCAGCTACAGCAGCACCAGCAATGGAAGGAGTGTGGAGAACATGCAAAGTAGCAACAGCGCCCCCAACATGGTGCCGATCGCCGGCAGCTGTGCTAATTCGGAATAGGCACCAGAGAACGTCACCTGCCACACTCGAAGCACACTGCAGACTCACGGTGGTACTTTCCGGGCCACTGCTAACAGGGAAAAGCAGCAAAAGACTAGTGAAGGAGTGGGTGGCGCCCCCAGAGACTGAAATTTGTCAAAGGCTGGAAGGATAATAAACAATAATAATAAATCAACATTGAACTTTGGCTGCAAGCCCATGGACAGTTAACAACAGTGACATAACACTCAGCAGACAAAAAGTACAGCTCATCACCAGCAGACCTGTGGTCTGCATGTTCAGCAGCACATTTTTCATAACATATTGAAACACCAAGCTCAGCACCTGTAAAAGAACCCCCCCCCCAGAGAAAGCAGGGACGGTGTTACAGTTCCACTGCAATAAGGAGCATCAAGCTGCCTGGCACCACATCACGGACGGCCCTGAACCCACCCACAGGCACCAGTGCAGCAAACGCACCCAACCATCATGGCAGCAGACCCAGCCGCATCCCCTGCGAGGGCAGGATGCCAGGGACAGAACCCTGACAACAGCACATGGCCAGGCACCACACAAGGGACATTCATTAAGCCTTTCGAGCCCTATGGGCCCAATGCTGCACTTAGGTGGGAGCTGTGGATACAACAGTTTGAACTAAACACAAAGTTGCGCAAGGTCACGGATCACAAAGAAAACCGAACACTCCTAATGCTCAACCTGGGGACCCTTGCAATGTGAATATTTAATGCTCTACCTAATCCAGGTATCGAGGACGACTATGACATGGCCAAGCTAGTGCTAACCAGAGGGTTTAAACCAAAACTCAGCCCAGTTTTTGAAAGATTTAAGATGAGCCATGCCCGTCAACATATGAACGAAACGATTGATGACTACCACAGCCGCCTGAGAGAAATGGCGATAGGGGGCAACTTCCCGGATGAAGAGTTTGCCATTCGCCAGCAAGTAATTCACGGCCTATCATCAGACAAACTCTGCAGAGTGATACTGTCGGGGAAACAAACCTACCACTGGAGCGAATCCTCACCATGGGGCCTCAACAGGAACAAACAAAACCACATATAGCTAAAATGGAGTCCATGATCAGCCAAATAACTCTAGACTCAGAAAATCCAGAGAACAGCATAGCAGCAATAAACTACACCCGACAAGGAACAGACAAGTCTGGCCAGACGGCTAGACAATCAAAATCATGCAAATGGTGTTGAGGGCCCTTGCATAAGGAAGAACTGTATGTATGTATGTATGTATTTAGTTTTTATATAGCGCCGATAGCCCAAGGGCATCAGGGCGCTTGTACACAGAACACAGAGACTGCGAGACAAACAAGACGGACAACCCGTTTGAGACGGACAATGGTACAGCTAGCTATTGAGCGGCGAGGTCTCAGAGTGAGGTCCTGCGCCCACGATCCTATCTGAAGAGGTGTGTTTTCAGCCTCTTCCTAAAAACTGAGTGATTGACTTCAGACCTAAGTAATTCCGGGACGCTGTTCCACAGTTTAGGAGCCAGCACAAGAAAGGATCTGCCCAGCCCTGTTTTTAGCTTAAACTTGGGCACGTGCAGAAGGCATTTTCCACCCGAGCGTAGATTTCTGGTGGGGTTGTAGGGCCTTAAGTGTGTTTTCAAATAGGAAGGCGCTGTGCCATAAAGGCATTTGTGGACCAGGCAGAGAGCTTTAAACTTAATGCGCTCCTCTACTCTGAGCCAGTGCAGAGCTAGCCTCTCTTCGGTAACATGGTCTTTCCTTTTCAGATTTTTTACTATTCTGACCGCGTTGTTCTGGATGACCTGACAAGTGGATAGATCCTTGGAAGCGGCCCCCAACAACAGGGCGTTCCCATAGTCGAGCCGTGAGAGAATGATGGCTCTTGCTATCGTAGCCCTGTTTACTTCGTTAAGCAGTGGTTTAATTGCTTTCATAAGCCTAAGATAGTATGCTGTGTTTTTTTGGAGGAAATTAGTTTGGGCGTGAGAGTCGACGACTGAGTCGACCATCATGCCCAGGGTCTTCACTTTGGGAACCACCTGGATAGTGGCATTTTTAATTTGAAAAGAGTTATACTCTGCCCCCAGTTTTTCCAACCGACGACTGGAGCCGAACAACATTAATTCGGTTTTGGAGTCGTTAAGGCACATCCAGTTTGCCTGCATCCAGTCGTCAATTAGCTTATAAACCTTGGTGAGCACTTCGTTATCTGTGGCGTGATTCCTGCCCCCCAACTGCAATATGAGTTGGGTGTCATCTGCGTAGTTAGTAAATGACACTCCGGCTTTCACCAGAAGGGTGCACAAAGTGCGCATATATATGTTGAAAAGCATTGGGGATAAGCTAGCACCCTGGGGCACTCCGAATATGATGTCGCATGAATCGGAGAAGCTGTTACCCCAGTGTACTCTCGCTTGGCGATTGGAAAGAAAGGATAGTAGCCAATCAATAGCTCCCTCCGAGCAGCCAACGCTCTCCCTAAGCGCCTTGATAAGAAGGCTGTGATCTACTAGATCAAATGCTGCGCTGAGATCTAAAAGCATCAGCATCCCCAATTTGCTGTCGTCCAGCATCGTCAACATCTGATTCTGCAAGTCCAGCATAGCTGTTTCAGTACTGTGGGAAGCTCTAAAGCCGGATTGTTGTTGGTGCAGAATCTCCTGATCTTCGACGAAATGTTGGAGTTGCTGTGTGTCTACCTTGTCCAGCAGTTTGAGAACAAAATTCGAATTAGTTATGGGGCGAAGATTTGCGGGATCCTTGGGATCTAGTCCCGCTTTTTTAACGAGAGGAGTGATGGTGACTCTCTTCAGATCTGTAGGCACCAAGCCCTCATGAAATGACGCGTTCACTATTTTCCGGAGGATGGGAGCAAATATATCCTTATGTTGAAGAATAATGCCTGGGGGCAGGACATTTTCCGCAAGGGTAGTGGGTTTCATGTTATTCATCACCTCTAGCATATCTGCTTCTGAGATGGGGTCAAATTTAAAGAGTTGTTCCCTGACAGGTACATTCCCTTCAATGGGGCGGATCTCCTGGTTAGGGGTAGATCTGGCCTTTATAATGTTTTGCCTCGCCTTTTCCGTTTTGGCTTGGAATGCATTAAGCACCATATTGCAGTCCTCCTTGGATGGAGTAAATGGGGGAGTAAGAGAAGCGGGTTTTTCTATACTTTTCAAGACATTGAAAAGTTTACTTGTGTTGTTATCAGCATGCTCAATTTCGGTATTAAAGAAATTAGCCTTGACTGACTTGATTTTCTCTTTATATTCCCTATCCTTCCTTTTCCAACTCGCTTTACTATCCACCGATTTGTCTGCAATCCATTTTCTTTCCAATATCCGTTTTTCCTTCTTCAATAGAAGAAGCTCAGGTGTGTACCATTTTTGGTTGTTGCTGTTCCTCCTAGTTAATTTGGTGGTGAGCGGCGCCACGGTTTCTACTAACTCGACTAGGTGTTTGTTATATTTATCTAGCAGTTTGGTACATGAATCTTGATCCTGAAAAGAGCGCAGAATTTTCTCCAAGCAGGGCTTGAGCTGGAGTTCGTTTAGATTTTTGAAATTTCTGATTTCTGCCTTAATATGAGGATTTTGCTTGTGTATATAGCAAGGCAATTTAAGATTGGCCGATATCAGATGATGATCACTCCATATGCAGGGAGTGGTGCTGCAGTTTTGTAAGAAGATGTTGTGACCACACAGCCAGTCCAGTTGGTTTCCCTGGGGGGTAGTGGGGTCTTTATTAAGGACTTTGAATTCAAGATTATTCAGAGCTTTCTCCAATGCTATAGCCCCTTTGTCTCTCTTATTACCACGCCAGAGGTTCCAGTCTCCCATAACCACTGTAGACGCGTTGACAGAACTCAAGGTGTTTAAGTGGGAGCAGAGTTCCAAAGGGAAGTCTGAGACCAGTGATGGTGGTCTGTAGATAACTATCAGGTTGAGACAGTTATTGGGGGAGAAGATCAGTTTGAGGTGTAGTGCTTCACACCCGCTAAAACCTATAGATACCTTAAAAAGTTTGAGACTATTCTTGGCAATAATTGCTACCCCTCCTCCCCTACCCAGTACTCTATTGTCATAGTAAATGGTGTAATCTGCTGGAATAGCCTGCTCACATGTAGGCCCCACTGGGTCTTTGAGCCAGGTTTCTGTTAAGCAGAGTATGTCGAAATTGTAGGAGGATATCATGTCTCTAATATTGATAGCGTGTTTGGTTAGGGAGCGTGTATTGAGAAGGCCAATGTTTAGGCACATCCACTTCTCTATACCATCCCTAGGGGTGTCAGCAGACGAGTACCCCTCCCTCTCATGACTATTGGCCTCCTCCCCCTTCATCCGGCTCCCATGTGTGACTATGGCTGGTACATGCATGTCTCGCGCCCCCGCTTACCAGACTACTAAGGTACCAGGTGAGTTCAAAAAGCTCGTGGATCCGCTAAAGGGGGTTGAGGTCTCAACTTGGAGTTGCGCCGAACGCCCGCACGTCCGGCCACGGACCGGCACAGACCGGCTTGCCCCCTTCGCGCCAGCACTAGGGGTTACGTGCCACAAGTGTGGAAAGCATAATCATTTCACAGTAGTATGTTTCAGCGCCAGAATGACCACTGAGCAGCTGGGCCGCCAGAACAATGGCACAGCAACCCCCATTGAAGGAACAAGCATGACAGCACCCCCAGCAGTAAACATCCCGGCAAACAACACCAACGGAGAAACCAAGGATGAGCATGTGCAGTAGATGCAGATGACGAGGACAGTGACAGTCATGAGAAAGAGCACTCAGACAGTGAATCATCCCCTGACCGGCCGTCACGCCACCGGAAGTCGAGGAGAGAACCAGTGCACAGGATTGCCGCCATGAAACTTTCCTACAGCAAAAAAAAAAGAGGCACAAACACCCATCCTACATGTATGATCCAGATGGATGGCACAAAAATTATGATTGGCACGGGCAACTGTCAATGTAATGCTCGCAGTCCGATATGAAAAACTCTGCCCACGCACGACTCAGCAACATATGTCAGTACAACTGTTTGCGTATGGGTGCAAGAAGCCTCTTCCGGTGAGGAGCTCATTCAAGATGGAACTAGCGTACGAATGGGAAAGGTGCAAGTCATGCATTTATGTGGTCGATGCGGGCATCAAGACACTTCTCAGCTGTAGAACAGCAGACAAACTGAAGCTGATCCATTTTGCTTTTGTGGTACGCACCAGAGGAATCGTACACCTTCTGGAAAAAACATGCCAACCTATTCCAGGGCATTGGGTGCTTGAAAACATTGCAGAGTAAAATTACACATAGACCCCATGGTCGAACCCAGGGCTGTCCATCATCGATGAGTCCCCTTCCACATGAGAGCTGCGGATGGGGGGATAGAATCCTGTGACAGAAATGTTTGAGGGAGAAAAGAATGAAGATTATTTTTCCAAAAAATAACCTTCGGTCTTTTCTCCACTGAACATTTCCAGCACGGATTACCATTGAATGCTACAACTACAACAATTTGACGTAGAGGTCCAATACAGAGATGGAGCTGACAATCCAGTGGACTGCCTGTCACAACACGCTCAGCCAGAGACCCCGAAAGGGTGCACAGCAACGCAGGAAGCAGAAGAACATGTCTGCCACGTTGTTGCATGTGCCATACAAAAAACAATGTGGGTACAGGACATCGTCAAAGAAAGAGCCAATGACACCTGTCTCCAAATCATCAAAGAAGCGATCCTAACAGGAGAGTGGAAGAACTATGTAATGTCCATCACACACCATACAGCCCAAGCCCAGGAGATGATACAAAGCCTATTTGGCATACACCACACACTGTCTGTTTCTCCAGAAGGACTGGTGCTAAAAGGCAATGGATTGTTATTCCGATGAGCCTGGAAGAGAGGGCGTTACTCCTGGTCCAAGAAGGACACCAAGAGGTGTTCAAAACTCAAGCCTTTCTGAAATAAAGACTCTGGATGCCTCAAATCCAATTAGAAAAAATGGCACTGGTGGAAGTGTGTGTGTTTTGTTCAAGCCTCCTGTCACCTAGGGCCCCCTGAACCGATTGACAGCCCTCCCCGCAACCAACAGAGGTGGGACACAGTCAGTATTAATTTCTGCACTATTGCCAATGAGACATATCTCTTAGTGGCGTTGGACGAATACACCCGATACCCTGAAGTTGAGCCAGTGCACTCCACCGACGTGACATCAGTGACCACGGTCATAGAGAAGATGTTCGCTGTCCAAGGCATTTCATCCATCATCAAGAACGACAACGGACCGCGTTTCAAGAATTGTGGGCTGCAAATCCTCTTCGACAACCTGGGAATCCGTCACCATTGCATATCGCCATACTGGCCACGAGCCAACGGTGATGCCGAAAGGTTCATGCCATCAATTAACAAAGTCTTGTGAATTTCCAAAGACAAGAACAGACCGTGGCTCCCAGAGCTATATTGGTTCCTTCGCTCATACCGCCAGACCCCACACTCACCGACACAGGTGAGTCCAGCAGCACTCATGTTCGGAATCACGATCCATGTAGGGCTCCCTCTGCAAAACACCTGGAATCAGCCACCTGTAGACAGGGACAGAGTCAAACAACACTGCTGAGCGCACAACAGGAATGAGATCCAAGCCTATCAACCCACCCCAAGCACCCTCCAGATAGGGGACATGGCATTAATGAAGAACCGGGTGCCACCAAGCAACCTAGCCCTCACATACGAATCACAACCATGGACAGCCGAGGAAAAGAACCATGGCATGGTGACAGCAACATGAGGAAATGAGAAAGTGACTCGAAACTGCTCCGATTTTTGGAAAGTCCAGAAAACCCTGTGGCACAATACCACAAGAAACACCAGGGAGCTGGGCTAACAGACTCTGGCTGAGACAGAACAGCCACGAGAAGCCAAAAGTCCACCACCGATCATTGACCATGAGCTGCTGCTCATGGACGAGAGAGAACCAGTACTCCCGAGCACCAGTACTACCCTGAGAGTGGAGAGCCACCACTGTTACTCCCTCTGGCGGCAACCAGCGCCATCCACGTGGCTCAGAGGATTTGTGCTACATGGGATCTACAGTTGAGCTGATACCCCAGACAATTGTAAGACTGTAAAAAGTTGATTTAAGCTATTGATCGGCGTTCATGTTAGTAAAGATTTGGGAGGGATGTGACATGGTCATGTGATTATGAAGGATGCCATGACGAGTAGCGGCATGCCGTACGTGTAAAAGAGAAGTAATAAATAAGGGCGAAAGCCACCTAACAGGGTATTGGGCCTCATTACAAGAATGGAGGTAGCTATTCCGCTATTTGCGGCGGGGCTACCCCCATTCCGGGTACCGGGTCCGGGTTCCCTGAATTGGGAAATACCGGGCCATTCTGACCTTGGAGGGCCCGGTATTTCCCAATCAGGGAACCCGTACTCAGTACATCTCCTTTCCCATTAGGGCTCAATGGGAATGGGGAGCATGCTAACAACAGGCCTGTTAATGACAGGCCCGTTGTTAGCATGCTGGGCCGCTCGTGGGACCCGCTACGGATGCCTGGTTTTACCAGGCGTCCTTACCGGGTCCTGCGCACGGACCTTGTAATGAGGCGTTAGGGGTTTAACGGGGCCGACAGCTCTACCGGCCCCGTTAAACCCCTATAGTCAGGGTCATAATGAGGCCCATTGCATCCCTGTCACTGAACTGTTGTGTGTGTGAATTACTGAGGTGGGGCCTGATAACCACTAGGCCCCCGTGAGTACATCACAAAAGGGTAGTGTGTGTCAGCTTGTGCTGGATTTATGTGAAGTGCCTCTACAGTACACATACTGTACTTTAATTGCCAACAAGATCCATTTCTTTCCAATCTGCTGGCTCTTCTCCATTCCTGTTTTTTGCTTTGGATTTATGGACTTGCAGTGCTGCTTTTATAAATGGGAAAAGCAGATTGGACCATCCTTGTGTGAAATCCTCCACCAAAGACATATAGCCTGGGTGATGAGGCTGAACCATGAGCAGGTAGAAAGCCGGCCTTACATTTAGTGCAATGTTTCCATGCATTCTTTCTGGGTGTGTATACATTGCAGTTATGGTTTATTTTAATATATTCTAGGCTGTCACCTACAATCCATGTAGTTAACAAGAAAAAGCAGATGATTCATGCAAAACAGTGGAATGAGACGGATGAGGGCATCAAAGACATGCTGTTCATGAATGACAAATCTGTCACACTTGAGTACTTCAATAAGATGGCACTTCATCAGAGAGGCCATCTATCTACTAAACCACAGCTGAAGAACCTTAAAAAAGTCAACATCTGAGGCACCATCTCCAAGAATGACCCAGTTCCCATACTCATCGAACAGGACAAACTGTGCAATGTTGTTATGAGTTGGATACAGAGAAAATGAAGGATTCATTGAGAGCCAGGCTTTTTAGTGGGTTCAGACTCCACCTGAGTACTGGATTTCAATCTGATGAAATGATGCGGGCCTAGCAAAATGGAAAATTAAAGCAAATTCAGAAACCCATGAATAAGGCGGGGTTAATAGGTGGCATTAAACAGTTATGCTCTCAAGTACTTACAAAGTTATTTGCTGCAGAACAAACACCAATATTAAAAAAGCCCCAGTGGATGCCCAAAAGAACAGAGCAGCATGAATATGAAGTGTGCACGAATTGTGTGTGTATTTGATTACATGCTCGATTTATGTTATTCTTGCCTGCAACCGTGATGACATATAACACATTCCCGTTAATGTATCATTCTCACTTTGAACACTGCTTTTTAGGCTGTGCAAAAGGCAATTCAGGCTGCACAGTCCATTGACATGTATCCTGACACGTGGGGAGGATGGGGAAACCTCCAGTTGCCATGCTCTTGATGAATAGCATATGTAGCTATTCAGGGCGTGGTGCGATGGGTTGCCCACAGCTCAAAACTCAACAATCAGCACTCAGGTGTAAATGGGCGTGGAGGGAAGGGGACCTGGGGAGGGCAGCTTCATCTTTTCAGCGCTTTTGAAGATGTTGGTGCATAGACTTTGCTCCATGCATTCTGGGACATGCAGTCCTACTAATGGTAAAAAATGAAATTCAGCTGTGTCTACTGCAGCACTGCCCCAAGACAAAGCCTTATTTTTTTTTAAATTGTTTTATTGGTTAATCAAATTGTCAACCTTTAACAAACGTTACATGTATTGATCCTTTCCATTTATAAAGGGGAGAAGAATACAGGAAAGTCTTCAGATTCCTGCTTCTTCCTTCACTTCAAAGGGCAGTTTATCGTCTTTATCATCTTTCCTTATTTCTATGTATATCCGTTCCACTAGCATCAGTACATCTAAAGTTTGGCCGATTTTATCGACCGTCATTAAGATTTCCCACCACTCCTCCTCTATACTGTGATCCGTTCGTATGGGTGTCATCTTCAAATATTTTATTCTTAGTTTTTGTAATTTCGGACATGACAACGCCAAATGTCTTGTTGATTCCATCCTTTCCCCATTTTTACAGAAACAGCAAAATGCCTCTTGTTCACTGATCTGTTTCCTTAAAAATTTCACTTCCTTCGATGGTAATAGGTTCCGTCGACATCGCATCAGCAGATCTCTGTAATGGGGAGATGGAAATATATTTAATATATGGAGGGGGATGATTCAGTGCTTTCTTTTCCCATACTCTATTTGACAGTATGCATTCTCTGCCTTTAGTGTGTCTGTTTCTAACCAGTCTCTTTCTCTTATACATCTCTTCGCCTTTTCAGGGTTTGTTTTGAGCATTTCTAAATTGATGTTATTATGCTGGAGTTGGTCAAGACATTTCAGCTTTCATGCTCTGAGGAATTTATCCCCGTTGATGTTTGGGTGAGTTACCAAAATTTCAAACGGGATTCACGGATTTTTAGGATGCATTTTTGGAATAGGGAGATTGTTTTCCAGAGTACTATCGAAGCCATATATTGTAACCTTAATTCGTGCCTGATTGTTGCCATTTTCAGACAGTTCGGTAGTCTTAAGATTTTCCTCCAGAAATACCCCTCGAGTTTTCCCTATGCTTCCCATGGTAAATTTAAGAGGGTCTCAGCTCCATGACTCGGGATAGGTGTTACCTTTTGTTTCCAGAATGTTATGATCAGGATCATAGAGTAAACACCATGTCTCTGATGCAAGGCTCTCCCCTGATTTGTTAATTTGACAAGTCTTTCCTTAAGGAAGTTCAGTTGTGCTTGTTCATTACTGTTTTTGTTTATCTTGACTCCCAGATAGATCCACAATTTTTAGGGCCTGATTTTCAATTAACCAGGCAAAAGGGATTTTCTTCCTTGTGCCTATTGTTCTTTGCATTATAAGAATCATGGATTTTTCTATGTTGATTTTTCATTTTATTTTCGTCCAGGTATTTTTTAAATTCCATGATTCTCCTCTTAGCCCTATTGCGTCTGGTCGATGAAGACGACATTGTCCGCATACATGACCCAAGAAAGTTTTGCTCCTTCCAATTTCGGTGGAAATGCTCTTATATTTTCTTGTGAGGTTTGCATGTCCGCCATGTATAGAACAAATAAGAAGAGGGCTAAGGCACAGCCCTGTTTGATGCCCTTTGTCGTTGAGATCTTTTCCATGGTATCTCACCCTTTCAAAACAATTAAATTGTTGTATTAGTATACAACTCTTGGATTGCTTCTAATAGGTCTTCCGGGCAATTCAATTTTTTAAGTTTTGTCCACAGACGCTCTCTGTTCACTGCGTCAAACGCTTGCTCGAGGTCTATAAAGCCTAGGTACACATTCCCCTTTGACTCCAAGACCCGGGCTTTCAGTAGATTTAATAGGAACAGATTAAAGGAGGTACCCACCCCCATCATAAAGGCCGTCTGGCGTTTGTCCAATATGCTAGTGTTCAGTGCCCAATTCTTTACATCTCTTAACAGGATAGAGGAGAAGATTTTGCCAATAGAGTCCAGAAGAGATATTGGCCTGTAGTTCCTGGGGTTAATACGGTCCCCCTTTTTGAAAATTTGAACTATCAGTGCTTCTTTCCAAGATTACGGTATTATTCTCTCTCACAAGATCTGTTGAAAAAGGATCAGGATGAAATCCGCCCAATCCTCCTTATTTTCTTTTAACATCTTATTTGATATGCCATCCAGGCCGGCTGCTCTTGAGGAGCTCAATTGAGTAAGTCTTAGTGATATATCTTCTCGGTCTATATCAATGGCCCAAGGTGTCGGGTTAGGCTTCTTTTTCGAAGGCGAAATGGTCATCTCCTCCTTAAAAAGTACTGTATAGTGATTCACCCATTTTTCCTTAGATACTTGGTTACTGGTTAATGCTGGTTGTAAGTCATCTCCCTTATTTATTATTTCCCAAAGGCAACGAGCATTGGTGGTTGTAACCGCAGCCAACATTTTTTCGCCATCACACTGTGCTCTTCAAATTTTGGTTGCTTTAAGACAGTTCTTATAGCTCTGCTTTCTAAGCCTAAGCAATTCTGTTTTGTCCGATAAATTACTTCGATTAATTCTGCGTACTTCTGCTCGATGTTCCCTTTTCTTTTTAACCACCTCACTGTTATATGCATGTCTCCTTGTTAAACTTGTAGATTTATTTGTGTCTCTCCTCACCTCAACATTTTTCAGCAGCCATCTATACTCCACCGTGTTACCATTATTATTCTCCCTTATGTTGTTATCCAGGTTTGCCGCCAGCTGAGGGATATCGGCACTTTTAAGCCGTAGTCTATTCTTGCCCCATGTCAGTTCAGTTTGTTGCTTCATAGGATTTGTCAGTTCCTTAGAGGGCCACAACAATTCTACTTCTAGCAGTGCATGGTCACTCGTAATTTGTTTCTTTACATGCATTGATTTTATCCATTTAGTTGTATTTCCAGCCACGAAACAATAATCTAAGCAGGCACTTTTATTGCTACAGAACCACGTGTTTGCACCTGGGATGTCTCCTGTAATCTGCCCATTTAACATCGTCATATCTCGTATATTCATTTACCGAGTCCATCTCGTTTCTGATGTTCCTAGATGTATTTTTTGTCTCAGCCTTCCCAAAGAGTCCAAGAGCTTTAGATTCAGGTCTCCACATATTACAATCAGTTGACCCTGCTCCTCAATAATTGATCTGTCGATCATTGCCATAATCTTTGTTAAATACTGTTCTATTTCACAGTCATTGGGACTCCAATATGTATTTATTAAGAGCATTCTTTTTTCCCTTTTTCCTCTGTTTTTGACCAATTTGACCATTTGAATATATGGGTTTGGGTTTAGATGTTCGATAATCTGAAGGTCTGAGTCCTCTTTAATTAATGTCAAGAGGCCAGCTCTCGGCCGTCCCAATGGAACTTTCAGGGCTGGGTTCATGCATAATTGGTAACCTTCACATACGGGACTAGATCTTACCCAGGATTCCTGTTTGCATATAATTTCATACTTTTTCCAAAAATTCATATTCACCGGAGTACACATGGCCGAAACTCCTGGTGTTCCATGAGGCTAGTAGGGGTCCTCGCTTGGGCTGTGGTTCCAATTGTTTCTTTTTTTCTAGCGTGGGTTTTGATGTCCCGGAATTCTTCTCCCCTTGAATTTCTTTGGCGGTTCCTAATTTGCTTTGCAACCGTTGATTTCTTGAGTTGTCCACCGTATACTTCATTTTTGTCAGAGAACTCTCCATTATTTTCTGACTGTCCTCTTCCTGTTGGTTTCGGGGAGTCTCTCGATCCACTTCTCTTTCCTTTGAGTAGTATTCTCTTGTTTGTCATTTGAGAGCTTCTTTTGCCTATCCGTAGTTAAGTTTTTCTCCCCCTGCTTTTTGTTTTGGTTACGCAGATTTTGTCCATATTGCGGATGCTCTTTGTTTTTGTCTTTGATCTCATTATTATCCACTATGCTCAACCTCATGCCTTATTCCCTTAAAGTGTTTTTGTTCGCAGCACCATATCTCTTATTCTCTCAGATCTGAGGTGCATCATACTCAGATCCATCCTTCTGTCATCCAGAAATTCAATGATTACAATATCATCCGGCCGTAGTTTCTCATTCACTAATGGCCTGTTTAACAGGGTCAGTGTGTTTTTCCTGGTCAGCAGGATTTTCTTGTGGTCTTTGGTGAGCCTTTTTAGTTTTCATTTAAAGGATTTTGAGATCTTTTCCTTGAAGGCCTCTCTCCGCGTTCTTCTGGTGGGCAGTTTTGTTTTCAGGTTCTTATTATGTCCCATCGACAAGTCTATTAATTCTTTTTCTCTGCGCTCCTGATTCTTTGTATATCTTTGATGTTCAGATTCAGCCTTCTTAGACGATTGGAATTTTGGGCGTGAGGTCCTTTGATCTTCTAAATCCGTCAGCCAATTTGTCATCCTTCTGTCCTTACTGTGGGGTCTCTGCGCTTTGATGTGTACCTTCGGCTCTTGCCGCCTTGTCTCCTTTTTTTTTACTGTAGACTTATCTTTTAGATTTCTTTCTTTTTTTTCCTCTAAATTTGAATATTTGTCAATGACTTGCCAGTCCGTCATGCTGATGTTCGGCCATGTTTCATCCTCATCTTATCTTTGATTACTTCGATAAGATCACTCAAACATTCAGAGGCATCCAGATTGACTATTGACCTTTAATCCATCTCTTCTTCTCTTTCAGAGGCTTGATCTTGCGGAAGGTCTTAATGCTGAGCTTCACTTAATTTCATTTCTCGCCTTGGTTTCTTAGAGGGGGTCTTGTATCTTCTTGTGATGGAGTTCTTATATTTCTTAAGAACGCTCGGGATCCATTTGACTTTCTTTTCGTTGCTTGTTTTTTCATTTTCTTATTGGCAATATTGGGGGGGGTGCAGTTAGAATATTCTCTTTGCCCCTTATTGTCGCCTGGGGAAGTAGATTAGCATCTTGAAATATAGAATATGTTGATACAGAGTTCTTATCACCTGGAGTATTGCCGGGAGATATTTTCATTTGCTTTGGGCCAGATTGCTCCTTTCCCAAGATCATTGGCCCCCCTTTTCGTTTCCTTGTTTCTTTTAATTCTGGTCCCTGGTCTAGTTTCCCTCTTGTGTCGTTAGTTGTTTGGCTGTTCTTCTGTGCAACTTTAGGGATTTCGCTTGCTGTTGCCCTCAGCTCGCAGGACTTCTAGATTCATTTATGATCTTCTAAGATTGCTTCCATTAACAGATGTTTATCATACGAGTCTTGGCGAGCCAGGTCACATAGGCGACTCTGCCACTGGCACGAGGTGTCTGACTCCTTCTTGAGCCTTGCATCCAATCTTTTTGTGAAACCTGCCAGTTCATTGATTTGCTCCTTCATTTCCAAATTCATTGCATAGGTCGAGTTTACAGAGTCATTGAGCGTTTCATAGAGTTTCAAATAGGGGGCCAACGTTGTATTGAGCGCTGTCCTTATTACATTTTGAATGTGCGCAAGATCTTCCAGCCTCCCTTTGTTGTAATGTTCACTAAGTTGTCTTAAACTTACGTCATCGACCATCAAAGGTTGGGTGGTATGTTCCATTCTTGAAGTTGTCCCATCCAGTGAGCTATTAGTCATGGGCCATTTGGATTGGTTGATTGCTTCCTTCTGGAATAACCCCCTCGGGGTGGCCGAGCTCTGCTGCTCTTTTCCGTCCAACGCAGCAATTTTCTCCATAATGAAAGAGAAACTCTTCTTTTTTTCGCTCACGATTTTACCTGTTAGGTTTGAGATATCTTGGATTAGCTTGCTGGCCAGGGTTGAGTTTCTCTGGGTCAGTGATTCCGGGCTATTGCGTCCATGGTTTGGGGCCATACAGACTCTACTAGCCTGGTTTCGGACATGTTCACCTTCCAGGGCCGAGGGCTCCACTCTCCCCCTTTTCTCCATCTCGGTGCATAGATTCAGAGAGCTCTTAGAGCAAGCTTTTGTCGAGTCTGTAGATAGTGGAGTTATAGGTTGCTTTGTTGAGTCCTCCCTCCTGCCAGTCAGGATCATTTAAGGGGCAAGGGATTATCTCCCTACCTTCCTCATAGATGATCATGTTACATGGAGATTGTTTGGCCTAGTGCTCCTCTAATTGAGGCTTTCCATTGTGCTCATTGTTCAGTATTGGCCGGTCATCTTCAGTCTGCGCTAACCTTGCCTCAGGATCAGCCATATCTTCTTGCAGCTCCACTTCTTGTTCATTTATTTCCTTCTGGATTTCGATCTGTTTTTTTCCTCTTATTCGTTGTGGGCTAAAAGCTTGGTGCTTAATGGGGCTACCATTGATTCCCGGAGTACAACTGTCCCTTCCAGCCTGAGGTTCTTCAGTTGTTGGTATGATCATTTCTTTTGTTGTATCAGTCCCAACGGGCAACTGACCCAGCATACTTGGAGTCAGGTGTTGTGTTTCCTCTGGCGTCTCCCCTAGTAGATCAACAGTGTCCTTTTTTAATGGGATTTTATCTTTCATGTTTGTTATCTTTTCCTGAAAGTGAGCAGACACAGTGTCGTTCGTTACAGACTTGTGGCTACAGTTGCCATCCAGCTGGTCTTCCTCTATATTATTAAAGGACTGATTTACCTCTATGGGTCAGTCTGCTGCGTGTTCTCACCGGGGGCTGTTTTTGCCGAGACTTCTATTTCCAGCACCTGCATGGGGTCCTCATCCCTGCATTCCCCGGTGCCTGCATCTAAAGAATTGGATCCCTCACCCCCGGAGGTCAGGCTTGTGAACGGGAGGCGGGTTTGTGTAAGGATCGGGGGTGCTTTATGTCTTTGTGGGGCTGGTGATGGCATCATGGATTGCACAGTTGGGCAGGAGGTTAGACATAGTCTTACCTGTTGGTGCGTTTTTCTTCAGGAGTCCTCCTCCGGGTCAGTTGAGACGCTGGTTGTGCGCATACCTGGTCACGAAGTGCAGCTCCTCTCTAAAAGGTCTTACAGTAGGTGACACCATGCTCCTTGTCCGCGTCCTCACCGGCAACACCGATAACACCACTTGCGCACCACTTCCGCTCCGCTTACGTGGGAGTGGGCGCTTTTGGGTGTTTTGCTGTGCTGCTGGTGGCTCCTCTTTTTTCCCTTAAAGGCACAAGTGATGTTAACACACGGCCTAACAGCATGCCAAAAGACAGTCAGTTTCTCCAAATAAACACCAAAAAACGTAGTGTTTCAGTAATCCAGCAGCAGTTGCAAGGGTCCTCCACCGATAACACCACTTGCGCACCACTTCCGCTCCGCTTACACAGGAGTGGGCGCTTTTGGGTGTTTTGCTGGGCTGCTGGTGGCTCCTCCTTTTTCGCCTTAAAAGCACATATGCTGTTAACACACGGGCTAACAGCTTGCCAGAAGACAGTCAGTTTCTCCAAATAAATGCCAAAAAGCGTAGCGTTTCAGTAATCCAGCAACAGTTGCAAGGGTCCTCCACCGATAACACCACTTGTGCACCACTTCTGGCTAGTTATTTTACCTGTGTTTACATCGACATAGTTCAAAATTGTCAAGAGCTTAGAAATAGCTGTAGACGTTTAGCCGGCAAAAAGCCTTATCTCCTGTCGGTGGAACACGAAAAGGCAGTACATTCCCAAGAGTCTGCTTGCCGAGTTAGCCATGCTGGCAGCATTCCCGTGGTCCATATTCATGCTGCCAGCGGGCCACTGGCAGCAGGACTACCTCTGCGAGCAGACTCTGGGGAATTTACTACCTTTCCTGTTTTTCCACCATTGACAGTTGACACAGATGGCACAATAATCACTTCCACTGTCAGTGACGGTTCAATAGTTTTTATTATTCTTTAATTGGCCCAAGGGCTGTCGATCTCTCTCCTGCTAAACACACCACCTCCCTATACCAGACATCCTTAACCTCAGATGAGTTCTAGCAATTGTTCACCTTCAGTATACTAATCACTAGATGAGCTGTGAGGTACTGGCCCTTTCCTTTCGATTCTCCTTCAGAGACTTCCTAACTGTCTCTACTCTAGCCAGTTGTAAGTGGTCTAAATGGGTTTTCAGGAACCTGTGCGTTTCAGACATCCAGTAAGATTTGCTGTTTCCTTTCACGCTCACACTCTCCTCTTCCCACTGCTTCCCGCACTCTACACTCCCCCTCCACTGCTACTGTCTTTACTCTTTCTCCACTCTACTGTCCTCCTGATGTCCTAACACAGTCTAGGTCTTGCCTCCTACATTTGATGCTACTTTGCCCGCCTACTTAATAATATTCCCTCCTCCGCACTAACACTACCTCACTATTTTCTACGACTCCCGCTGCCATACTACTATTCCCTCTTCCACACTACTACTCCCTCTTCCACACTACTACTCTCTTCTCTACACTACTAGTCCCTCCTCCATCCTACTAGCACCAGTCCTCTTGCCAACTACCCAAACACCTTCCTTTTATTCAGTACTGTAAGTGATTTCAATCCGGCACTTCACCTAAGTCAACGCCTAGCGTGTAATGCACAACTGAAATCCTTATTTATTTGTGTCTAAAAGTTCTTTTATTCTGAACGATGTACCACTCATATCATGCCCCTCTCCTGGAGCCCCCCTGGTCACACTGAACCAGGAATCATGCTGGTTTGCAAAGTTAAAATATTTATTTATGTAGTTACAACTTAATCACACTATGTTTAATGGGTACACAATAATCACCAATGGGGTGATGTAACACTAAGCAATCTCTTTAATCACCAGGAGTAATAGTGAGCAAAACTTTTGTGTGGGTTCAGATCAAATAGCAGTGTGGTTACTAGTTCCCCCTGCACACCGCTTAACACCCCAATAGACAATGTAAAGAGATAGGAGGAGAGAACAGGTTTCAGGAATGGCAAAATTCAAACAAAATATCAATCCCAATTTCCCCGCAGCAACGCAAGAGAAAAACAGAATTGATTGGCAAGCTGTCAAAATGGTTTTAAGGTTATCTGAGAATGCAATGTGCAAAAACACTAAATATGGTCTAAATCGCTGAAATTGTTTAAATTCTTATGTGAGCCGCTTTAGATAGTTGCAGACAATCACTACCAATGATTTGATACTAAGAAACAATGTGAGGTCTTAAAATTGAGGTAGGAAGCAATCAAAAGCTGTTTTCCATGTGTCAGAATTTCCCTAAACGAAAATTCGTGGCAAACTTTTCAGTGCACGATAATCGCAATTACGGGAGAACTATATGGATTTGGAATGCGGTTTTAGATGCGAATTAAAGCTGTGGATGTTAGCTACAAGCAGAATTTGAAGCATAACAACTGAGGAAGCTATGGACGTTTTAGTGGAGGTCGTTTTTGTTCAGATAGGCGCAAGAATGGGAAAACAGGAATGTACTTTTAAAAGACAAATGGGATTTCTTATACTAAATTATGACTATAGAAAAAGAGAATGCCACACATGAATCTCCACAGTCCTGGCCAGGGACTCTTCATGTGGTGGATACTCACTTTCTTTCTGGGATTCAATGTATTTATTCACAACACTAATGATCTATGATTTTAGAAAACAAATGAGAGAAACTTAGCGCAAGAAAAGTTCTGACAATTCAAAAATACTCCTAACACTACCGGTTCTGAATACAAGAGAGGATGGGTTTAAGACAGGGATTACTGTGGACAGTACATATGCTAGTGACACAGTTCTATCTATAGATACTCACTATATGTGTTTCAAACGGAACCTCAGGGATTCCGGTCAGGGATTCTGGTCAAGGATTCTGGTCAGGGATTGGCAGCGTCAAGGATTCGGGTCAGGGATTGGCAGCGTCAAGGCGCTCTGGACACAGCACGGCACAACTGGACTGGATCTGATCTGCAATGGCTCTGGTCACAGCTCGGCACAGGACTGGATTGGGTCTCTTGGTTCTGATAATTCTTTTAGCATGCAAGCAGAACAGCACAGCCCGGCTGTTTCTTTTGTTCCCCTTGTAAAAGTAAGGAAATATCGAGGCTGAGTACCACAAAAGGGAATACTTCAAACACGGGCTATAAAGATTCACAGATCTTTAATAGTGCGCAGTTACAAAGAAACACAGATCTGATATAGATAGCTATCCGGCTCTCGACACCCCGCAATGAGTACCAGCCCGTCAGAGTGAGGAGGGAGAGTTCTGGACATCTAAACATTCGCAGTTATATACATCTCCTACAATATTGTCCAGCCCCTATACAGGTTAATAATCTGCGGTCTAGAGTTTGTGCCGAGTTCACATATAGCTCATACAATAATATGCACATGGATTACATAGGTTTGTGTTTCCAACAATTTACAATGGCAAAGTGTATTCCTGGATTTAGCAGTGAGCCTTAGTACATATCCCTTCACAATGTAGTTCTGCCAGTGTCCACGCTCGACATTTACATAGTATTGTCCTCAATGTGTATTCGTGGATGAGGCTTGTTAGTGCAGATAATCCTAGGACAACAAGTCATGCTTGGTGCAAGGTCTCATTACCTAGTCTAAACAGTCGGCCCTCGGACAGTCTAACCATTAACAGAACAAAAAGGTTGGTAAGGCTTGTTTGCAAGTTAGAAACACAATCTACCATTTAAGAACAGAGAATCACATATGAACAGAAATCAAAATGGCGGATGATTCTAAAATGGCGGCGAAGTCGATCTAAAATCGGAACTTTGCAACGCGGTTTTCTTTGCAGAGCGACTAGGCTTAGGCCAATATAGATCAAAAGGAGGCACAATATGATTTCCCGTTTAACAAAGCCTCTTTTTGGCCTAAGCCAAGCGCTAAACTACAACTACTCACTTTACGAATAACTCCACGTCTCAATGTCCATACAACCCGAATCACAATCATCAGAGATATCAATCGCCATAAGGTCTGTGACAGAAATTTCCTTCAACACAAATTTGTTGGTTATTCTTTCTGGTGAGCGTATCTTTTCTCCTAATGTTCCCATAGTCTGTGCACAACATCCCCCTAACATTGAGCATATAGCAGGAAGACATTGTATACAGCAACAGCAGAACAACAGAATACCCAGAATAAACAATAAGACTGAAAGTAGCTTCCATCCCTAAGATTGTAAGAAGTCCCAGAACCAAGCGCTAAGATCCCAATTTCCCTCGGGAACATGCACTTCTGAACTAAGGACATGCAGATTTTGTATAGCCTTAAAGATGGTTGGGGAGGAATCCGGTAAGAAAACACAACAAGCGGACCCCACTAATTTGAATACTCCACCATGCCCAGCCAGGATGGCGTTAGCCAGGATGACATCTAACGCCATCCGGTTCTGTAGTGCCACTAACCTTATTGCTTTCTGTTCTAGAGTCATGTTATAGAGTATGTCAGTGGTCCGGTTGATGGTTCTCTCCAGTACTCTCGCTAGTCTTCTGATATCCTCGGAGTTTAGTATTTGTCCCCAAAAAGGTTACAAAGGATTTTGCTACGTCACCCAGAACTTGTAACGAAGTATCGCCATTCTCATCCCGCCTTGGATGAGCCCTAGAGTTTTCTGCGGTACTAGCTATGAATACCTCTGGCAACAGAATTCCTAAATAACAGGTTCCCTGCTAATCCCTAGCTAGCCATGGGAAAGCTTCATTACCGCACACGAAGTAGACAGGTTCGCCTACATACAAAGGTCTGTCCTCACTGGTCATGTTCGCAACATTGGTGCAACCCTTGAAATCACCCATTGACTGAGTACCATTCCTCTGTATGCAGAAAGAAACTGAGTCGGGACTATGGTTAACAGTGCAAGAAGGTGGCGTGGCATCCCTATTGCCTGTAGGAGCCATCTTGAAAGAGATCAGAGATTGAAAAGGTCAAGACAGTCTATCAGAAGGCCTAATGGAAGCAACATTAAGCTTGCTTCTATTTGCGAAAGTGAGCATCCTAGGGGCGTTAGAACTCATCTTTCAAACTCATTCAAATTTGTTCCATCAAAGTTCCCCGAGATGCTATCATTCCATCGGCCAAAGAATAGTGCCCTTAGAGAAGCATAACATGCAGTAGTCAGAGATAAAGGATGAATATACCAGCCCAACCCCTTGTCTCCATGTTGCGGTAAATGAGAGCAGGCCCAGCAATTAGACCTGTTCGAAATGGCATGTGTTGCGTTCATTATAAGCAATAGTGTGTTACTGTGGTAACTCTGTCTGTGCAGATGCACGAAAGGTGTAGATACAGTGGGTACATTTTCGGTGGGCAAAACTGTTTCGAGCGGACGTATTTCTTCCATGTACCAAAATCCAAAAGCAGTTACTATTGTGAAACCGGTTAACATGATTAAAAGAAACAATACGTTTTAAAAGACCATGTATTCGATTGTCCACTGTCTTTACTGGCCACACAGTCACTTATTTGTTCCATACAGGTAGAGGCGATAACAGGCATTGTTCCTTGAAAACGAAAAACGCCGTAGTTAATTTGCTGGTGATCTCCAGATCACGTGTTTTCTTAGTCTTTCCCTATCCCCAGCCAACAACTTTCCTTTGTATGCAAAAGACAGGGCAAAGGACAAGCCGTATGATGATTTTCCTGTTGGCACAGCCGAACCGTGCAGTAAGTCTAGCTCCGTGGAAGCAGATTGTACCTTGTTACTCCTGGTACAGTATGATCTGCGAACAGCATGTTGTTGCTTCCTGATGGAAGTGGTGAATTTGCAACAGAACCTAACAGCTGTGAAAAAGGATCTGTAGGAGAGTGTGGAGATGAGACAGCTATTTCCCCAGGCACCATGGGCTCAGGGAGTGTCTCCGAAGCACTCTCAGTACTGCTCAATGCTGAGTGATCATTGGGAGCAGAGCAGGTAAGTTTCTCTGTATCTTCTTTATAATGTGGCAAAGGGAAGGGTATCCTCTTGACATGCGATGCATGTATCCAGTGTCTCTTGCCCTCTACCTGAATCGCCGTCTGTGTGGCCAGAAGGACCTGGTGTGGCCCTCTCCACCGTGGTGCTAGACAAAATGCTCATTCGAACGCCTTAATGAGCACCCATTGCCCAGGTCGGATGCTATGACCTGGCCCCTCGTATCTTGCTGGGAGGGCTTCTCGCACCTGTTGGTAAATCAAATACAGATTTTTAGTTAACCGGTCACAGTAATCAAAAAGAAGTACATGCTCAATGTCCCTCAGAGCCCGGGGTCTTGGGAAGTTCCAAATGTTAGCTGGCCTACCCATGACCACCTCATATGGGGAGAGGCCAGTCTTAGTCTGTGGGGTGGTGCGCATTAACAGTAACACTATCGGTAAGGCGTCCGGCCATTTCAATTTGGTGCCAGCACACGTCTTAGCGAGCTTGTTCTTTAAAATTCCATTGTGTCTCTCTACCAATCCAGCACTCTGTGCATGTCTAGCCGAATGGAACCGTTTATCGATCTGTAATCCCGCGCATATCTGCAGAATTACAGCAGCGATAAAATGTGGACCATGGTCTGACCAGATGACCCTTGGCAAACCAAACCTAGGAAAATATTCCTTAAGCATGGTTTTCGCCGGTGTCATTGCTGTGGCATCTTTTACAGGAAAGGCATCAACCCATTTAGTAAAGGTGCAAATAACAACCAAAACAAACTTAGAATTGTTACAACACTCCATTTCAATAAAGTCAAAGTGGATCAATTCAAAGGGGACAGAAGGCGGACCAAAACTACCCCTTGGTGTCGATGTGCCCTTCCCCATATTGTGCTGTAGACAGATCAATCAACTTTGGACAAAACGCTCAGCTGTTTACGAGATTTTATCGTTCACCCAGACATTTTCTAACATTTTGCAAACCTTCCTCGCACAGATGTGGGTGGGCCCATGAGCCATTGCGACCATCATAGAAATGTACGCATCTGGCAGCATCCATTTACTCTCTAACTTATCCACCCAACACCCATCATCATCCAACCTCGCCAAACCCTCAGCCCATTGCTTAGTTTCTTCTGAAGTGGCATCGGCTTGGATATTTTTTACAGATTCATTACCTTCATCTATGGTACAAACATTTGTGGCTTCCCTTGTAGTGTACATATCTGGATAGAGATCAGTAGCAGTTTGTTTGGCTATCTGGTAAGAAAAAGCCTTTTCCTACATCATTTATGATTTTCTGATGCGCTGCACATTTCACGATCGCTAACTGAGTGGGAAGTGCAAGCGCTGAAAGTAACCGCACTATCAAGGAGCCATATTGAATCTTCGTTCCATGTGAGGTCAAGAAACCTCGTTCTGCCCAAAGTCTACCGAAGTTGTGAACTACCCTAAAGGCATACTGACTATCAGTATATATGTTTACTCTAAGCCCTTCGGAAAGTTCACAAGCTCAAGTCAATGCAATAATCTCTGCAGCCTGCGCAGAGTTATGCAAAATTCTCTTGGTTTCCACAATCGTGCTTAGTTTGGTGATGGCATAAGCAGCCGTGGATGTACCATCCGGAAGTTTGAAGCAGGAGCCATCCTAAAACAGCTCCCCTTGTGGGTCATTCAAAGGTGTATCTTTCAGACCGATCCTGCCTTTGGTCTCTTGTTCTGTGGTGTAAAGGCAGTCATGTGACATTTCATCACTGCAAGCAGTACCTTGAGGGAAAGGTAATAGTTCAGCCAGATTCAATACACAACACCTCTTTATTTGTATGTGCGGTGCAAACAAGATCAATTCATATCTCGTTAATCATGCAGAGGTGAGGTGTTGTGTTTGTGTTCTATTTAATAGAACATCTACAGAGTGAGGTACCAACAAGGTTAAAGCATGGCCTAGGACCATACCTTCGCTCTGTTTTACAGATGCAGGAGCAGCAGCGACAGCTCTCAGACATCTCGGCAAAGCACATGCAACAGGATCAAGTGCGATAGAAAAGCAACCGCAAGGCCTATTCTTCCCTCCATGTTCCTGCGTTAATACAGCCAAAGCACATCCATCATGTTCATGCACATACAACTCGAAGGCCTTTTCATAATTTGGTGTGCCCAAATCTGGTGCTGAACACAGTGCAGTCTTGAGCAGATCAAAAGATTTCTGGTGTTCCAAGTTCCACGGCAATGTCAAAGAAATGCCCTTATTTGTCAAAGCCAACATTGGTTTAATCACTAGTGAGAAATTGGAGATCCACTGCCTGCAGTAAGAAGCCATTCCTATCAAGGCTCTGACTTCCTTCTGTGTATTTGGGACAGACATGCTAGAAATGATTTTAATCGGTTCAAGCGTCAACCTTCTTCCCTCCTTTGACAGGAGATAGCCTAAATAGGTGACCTCCTATCAACAATATTGAAACTTTTTGAGTGAAGCTTTATGTCCATGTTTTGCTAGGTGAATAAGCAACAACACAGTGCCCTCCTTAAGGCACTTTCTGAATCAGCAGCTAAAAGAAGATCATCTACATATTGAAGCAATGTACAAGTGGTAGGCAACTCGAGTGTATCAAGCTGCTCTTTCAAATCCCTACTATAAATGCTCGGATTTTCCGTGTACCCCTGAGGCGCACGGGTGAATGTAAACGAGCGTCCCCCTAGGGTGAACGCAAACAGATACCTGCTATTTCAAAAAAGGTAGCAGGCGCTCCTCTCCAGAAAGAGAGCATGGCATGATAACCTGTTCTGAGATGAGAGTTTGCAGCACACGCTTTTTGCTCACTGTACCTTTCACAGATGGGAAATATCCATTTGCATATCAGTCTTTGTCCCGCCCACATGGGTAGTCCAACACCGAAATGCTATGGCAATTCCTCTCTGAACAAGAGTACCAAAAGCAACCCCATACACGTGTTTCAGCCTTGTTGGGCCTCATCAGTGAAGTGAAGCTTTGTATCTCTGAGAACAGTGAGCAGGGAGTCCACGTCTGGTTGCCCCCAGGTAACTCAGGGTGACCAACCCCAAGTTCTTTGAAAATATTTCAAAAAAGGTAGCAGGCGCTCCTCTCCAGAAACAACATGGCATGATAACCTGTTCTGAGATGAGAGTTTGCAGCACACGCTTTTTGCTCACTGTACCTTTCACAGATGGGGAATTTCCATTTGCATATCAGTCTTTGTCCTGCCCACATGGGCAGTGCAGCACAAAAATGCTATGGAAATTCCTCTCTGAACAAGAGTACCAAAAGCAACCTCATACACGTGTTTCAGCCTTGTTGGGCCTCATCAGTGAGGTGAAGCTTTGTCTCTCTGAGCCCAGTGAGCAGGGAGTCCACGTCTGGTTGCTCCCAGGTAACTCAGGGTAACCAACCCCAAGTTCCTTGCAAATATTTAAAAAAAGGTAGCAGGCGCTCCTCTCCAGAAAGAACATGGCATGATAACCTGTTCTGAGATGAGAGTTTGCAGCACACGCTTTTTGCTCACTGTACCTTTCACAGATGGGGAATATCCATTTGCATATCAGTCTTTGTCCTGCCCACATGGGCAGTGCAGCACAAAAATGCTATGGAAATTCCTCTCTGAACAAGAGTACCAAAAGCAACCCCATACACGTGTTTCAGCCTTGTTGGGCCTCATCAGTGAAGTGAAGCTTTGTATCTCTGAGCACAGTGAGCAGGGAGTCCACGTCTGGTTGCCCCCAGGTAACTCAGGGTGACCAACCCCAAGTTCTTTGAAAATATTTCAAAAAAGGTAGCAGGCGCTCCTCTCCAGAAAGAACATGGCATGATAACCTGTTCTGAGATGAGAGTTTGCAGCACACGCTTTTTGCTCACTGTACCTTTCACAGATGGGGAATATCCATTTGCATATCAGTCTTTGTCCTGCCCACATGGGCAGTGCAGCACAAAAATGCTATGGAAATTCCTCTCTGAACAAGAGTACCAAAAGCAACCTCATACACGTGTTTCAGCCTTGTTGGGCCTCATCAGTGAGGTGAAGCTTTGTCTCTCTGAGCCCAGTGAGCAGGGAGTCCACGTCTGGTTGCTCCCAGGTAACTCAGGGTAACCAACCCCAAGTTCCTTGCAAATATTTAAAAAAAGGTAGCAGGCGCTCCTCTCCAGAAAGAACATGGCATGATAACCTGTTCTGAGATGAGAGTTTGCAGCACACGCTTTTTGCTCACTGTGGGCCTCATTACGACCCTGGCGGAACAGGTTAAACGGCGCCGTAAAAGGCTGCGGTGCCGTTCAACCCGTTCCGCCACATTACGAGGTCCCCTCGCGGGACACGTTAAGCACGCCTGGGAAAACCAGGCGTGCATACCGGGTCCCGCAAGGGGAAGAGGGAGCAAACAACGGGCTATCTCGTAATGGCCCGTTGTTTACTCCCTCTCCCATTCCCATTCAGCCCTATGGGGGCTGAAATGGGAATGGGGATGAACCGTGTCCGTGGCCTCAAGTGAGGAATCACCGGGCCATCTGAACTCGGAATGGTCCGGTAAGTCCTCATTCCGAGGACACAGACACGGATGCGGTTGTGCCGGCAGCCATGCCGCCAATAGCGGCCTGGCTACCGGCATACCTCGTAATGAGGCCCTGTACCTTTCACAGATGGGAAATAACCATTTGCATATCACTCTTTGTCCCGCCCACATGGGCAGTTCAGCACCGAAATGCTATGGCAATTCCTCTCTGAACAAGTGTACCAAAAGCAACCCCATACACGTGTTTCAGCCTTGTTGGGCCTCATCAGTGAGGTGAAGCTTTGTCTCACTGAGCACAGTGAGCAGGGAGTCCACATCTGGTTGCCCTCAGGTAACTCAAGGTGACCAACCCCAAGTTTCTTGCAAATATTTCAAAAAAGGTGGCAGGCGCTCCTCTCCAGAAAGAACATGGCATGATAACCTGTTCTGAGATGAGAGTTTGCAGCACACGCTTTTTGCACACTGTACCTTTCACAGATGGGAAATATCCATTTGCATATCAATCTTTGTCCCGCTCACATGGGTAGTCCAGCACCGAAATGCTATGTCAATTCCTTTCTGAACAAGAGTACCAAAAGCAACCCCATACACGTGTTTCAGCCTTGTTGGGCCTCATCAGTGAGGTGAACCTTTGCCTCTCTAAGCACAGTGAGCAGGGAGTCCACATCTGGTTGCCCCCAGGTAATTCAGGGTGACCAACCCCAAGTTCCTTGCAAATATTTCAAAAAAGGTAGCAGGCGCTCCTCTCCAGAAAGGACATGGCATGATAACCTTTTCTGAGATGAGAGTTTGCAGCACACGCTTTTTGCTCACTGTACCTTTCACAGATGGGAAATATCCATTTGCATATCAGTCTTTGTCCCGCCCACATGGGCAGTCCAGAACCGAAATGCTATCGCAATTCCTCTCTGAACAAGAGTACCAAAAGCAACCCCATACACGTGTTTCAGCCTTGTTGGGCCTCATCAGTGAGGTGAAGCTTTGTCTCTCTGAGCACAGTGAGCAGGGAGCCCATGTCTGGTTGCCCCCAGGTAAATCAGGGTGACCAACCCCAAGTTCCTTGCAAATATACCTGCTATCCTTGTGTATAGGAATGCTAAAAAAAGCATTTTTAAGATCTATGACACTAAAATGAGTAGCAGAAGCTGGGATCATAGTTAATATCGTCATTACATCAGGCACAATAGGAAATTGTGGAGCAACAATCTTATTGATAGCGCGTAAATCAATGATAAAACGAAAAGGAATTGCATTTTCTCCTTTCTTATACACAGGCAAAATCGGACTATTGCACAAACTACCTGCAATTTCTTCAATTACCCCACGGTGTACAAAATTGGAAACTATGCACTTCAAAGCTTGCTCACCATCAACCGAAATTTTATACTGAGGAATACGTGGCAACTTTACTCCTTGTTTCAAAATGATTTTAACAGGCTCAATCTGTAGAACACTGACATCGTTGTCATTAATCGCCCACAAACACTCCAGAACATCACTAAATTCCGGCGGCAAAGGTCTAGTCAGGAATTGTGAAACAGAAAGTTGCTGTTGTGAAATCATCACACGCACTCCATCCGAAGAACAAGGAATTACCGCATTTAATTCCTTCAACAGATTCAACCCCAACAAATTCTCTCCACAGTTTGTTGTCAAAAGAAACGGACAGTGATCCGTGAATGGAGCCAGTGTAATAGGTACCGGCGAAGAAACCGGACTAACCACTGGTGTACCAGAAAACCCTACAGAAAAATTGGTTTGCCCTGACAGTGGAATTTTTGGAACCTGTGAATGGTCAATGGAACACTTCTGCGCTCCTGTATCTATCAAGAATAGATGTTTCCTATTTCCCACTATTATTTCAACGTAGGGTCCTTTCTGATTAACGGGAATAGGTGTTGCTTCCAAACCCTGTATCGGAAACAATATATCATCAAAGGAAAGGTCTTCAGAGAGATATGCAGTAGAAGGATGATCAAAAATGTTTCTGTTATCCACACTCAGTGACTGACTGTCTTGTGAAAAAGGCTGTGAATTCTGAGAAAACTGGCCTCTATCAGGACCCCCTAACGCATGGCGGCCTCTGGATCGTCTACCCATGGTACCAAATGTGTTATTCAACCTCTACTGGAGGATCAGGCATTGTGCTCGCCAATGACCCTCTTGTCTGCAATAACTACATTGGTTTGCGTGTACAGGACCCAACGGCACATTACCTTGTGGAACATACTGTCCCCTAAACTGTGTACTACCCCCTCTAGGGCCTCTAACAATCTCTTGCAACAAAAGCTTAGTTTTCAGGTCTCCCTTTCTGTTTTCGATCCTCTCTTTTTCATTATTGACTCGGTTTTCATAATACTAAGCCATATGCAATACTTCAGACTGAGACTTAGCTTGCCAAGCGCTCTCGGAAGTCATAATTTGCGACTGGATGTCAGGTAACAATCCACGCACAAATTTGTCTACAAATAATCGTTTTCCAGACTCTGTGCTCAAATCTTGCCGACTAAAATCTGAAAACACTTGTTCAAACCGATTAAAGAATTCGGTAGCACCCTCAGACTTTCCATGGACACAAGTAGTAAGTTTGTCCCAGACAATCCTTCTCTCAGGAATTAAGGCTATCAATTTCATCACTATCCTATTGGCAAAGTCAGTATTACCTGTGGCGGCCTCTCCCCAGCTGGTCTATCTCTATCTTGTCTAGCCATATTATCCAATGTGTCCCCTAACCCTGCTGCATCGTCTACAGTCCTAATCTGTTTCCACAAAGCAATGGGTAGGAGCACAGGAAATAACAAATCTATATCACTCAGAGTAAATACTGACAACTGCAAGACAGATTCTATTCCTTTATAGAACCCTGTCAGATTCTTTCTAATATTTGGGATGGATTGTCTAATGGTGTTCACTTCCTGTCTTGAGAACGGTACCTGAACAAACTGTGATACATAATGTGCAGGAACGTCATAAGCAGCAGTACCTGCTGCGGCATTAGCTGGAACCTCAACTTTTGGGACAAATGTCGGAGGAACCTCTCTCATAGGCAACTGAGAGATAGGCAACTCTGAACGCTTACTGAGCAACAGAGCTAAATCGGCGCTAAAGCATCTGAAGGAGTGTCAGACGAAAAAGCTCTATTATAGATATTCAATAATTCTGCAGGACAACAAATTTTTCTTTTTATACATTCTTCCTGCAGGTATTCTACCATAACCTGTATCACTTTCCTCTGCATTTCTGGAGTATACTGACTATACGTGTCATATACTTCTTTTGTGCAAATTCGTGTTTCCTCACTCATCGACTTACAAAGAGGAAGGAACAGTTTCTGTACAAAAATAGCGCTCAAACTATCACCATCAATTTCTTCATTCCGTAACCTTTCCAACTCCCTCCTATACTCAAAAACCCTATCGACATGCTCATATACTTTCTCCGCAGTATCTCTTGAATATGCTAAAACATTCAGATCCCTCAACCTTTGTGGGAGATTTACATCATTCAGTCTATTCCACATTACAGATAAATTAATTCCCAGTCCTTCGATAAAAACATTTTTCTCAGGAAAACTTTCTAGATTAGAGTGTGGCAAAAACATCAGATTGTTCACCCTTCTCCATGCACTATCTAGCCCATGCAGTCAAATCATGCTTTCTCTCTTTAGACACTGTATTGCGAGTTACAATCTTTGATTCGCTCCCTTATCAACTACAAGCGGAACAGAACCACTTGGAAGAGAAAGAGTAGAAGAATCTTGTACAATCGGTAACAAAGCTGCTATCACTGATGAAGAAGGCAAATCTACCAGACCCGTAACAGAAGGCAAAGGAAGAGGTGTAAGTTATGGAGCAACAATAGGAGGAGGAACAATAACCGGAGGAAGAAGAGCAACAGGAGGAACGATAGGAGGAGCAGGAACTACCACGGGAGGAGGAACAACAGCAGGAAGAGGTAAAACAACAGGAATAGGAACATACAGAGGTGGCGCAATGGCACCAGGCTATCGTTCATTTAGAAGCTTGTCAATTAGTTCATCAGACACATGAAAATCTTTAGACGGATATATTTTCTGAATGCCAAGTTGAAAAGCCCTACCCATATTTCTAACTGACAGGCGTGCATGTTTCTCTCTACTTTTAAGTTGCTGCATAGCTTCTTTCTTCCAATTTTGTAATACATCGAATGCTGCAGGTCTAGCTTTTTTCTTTAACAATATAGACTCTAAATATTCTATACGAGGAATCTCAAAGCTACCATTGGTTGGCCACTGAAGTTCGGAAGCATGTCTAGTTTGTCAGTGCCAAATATCATTAAACACTACACTACCAATGCCATGCTTACAGAACATAGTAGATAGTACACGCCGGCGACCCCTCCTTTGGCGCCGGATGGCTAAGTTCCAAAGATTGTCTGTCTCTGAGGAATAATGCCCTGAAACAGGCAGACAATTTCTCAGGCATCATATTCCTGCTGTTACCTGATCAATAATTGTGCTCGCGAGTATAATACGCCAAAATCAAATTATCAGGATACTTAAGAATCGGGTCACGACTCACCTGATCTAAGAACTAAAGGAGGTCCGATCGGATTACAAAGGACAACTAAGGACCCTCGTGGTTGGTGATTTTGGCAAAACTGCCCGCCTCGATATATGGACCCTCATCAAGATGCCGTCTCGGACCGCGGGCTCATCGTCCAGGGATTGGGTCATGCAGTACTGTTGAGGTATCGCGTCTCATCCAAGAAGGGGCCCCCTTTCTCACCGTCTGATGCCGGTCCGATAGCGGCATCAACACTTCAACGTGATGGCATCAATCTTGAGGGTCCCTATTCGGGCGCCATCTGTAAAATCAAGGAAAAATTGAGGTTGAGTACCACAGAAGGAAATACACCAAACACAGGCTATAAAGATTCACAGATCTTTAATAGTGCGCAGTTACAAAGAAACACAGATCTGATACAGATAGCTATCTGGCTCATGACACCCCGCAATGAGTACCAGCCCATCAGAGTGAGGAGGGAGAGTGCTGGACAACTAAACATTCACAGTTTTATACATCTCCTACAATATTGTCCAGCCCCTCTACAGGTTAATAATCTGCGGTCTAGAGTTTGTGCCAAGTTCACATATAGCTCATAAAATAATATGCACATGGATTACATAGGTTTGTGTTTCCAACAAGTTACAATGGCAAAGTGTATTCTGGATTTAGCAGTGAGCCTTATGTGGGATGTTTTCACCCACGCATCCAAGCCCTACAACAGTACTGTGAATTACTGGTAGCAGAAACATCAGAATGGCCACCGGAAAGCATGCTGCTTGCCAGAAATCATCCAAAAATGCACAGTAAAAATCTGAAAGATAGGCTGCCATCTAATTTTGCCATGTCAGTGAGCACAGGAGATCACTGCCTAAAACCACCATTGGGATACCCACACAGTAGCCTGAAACCACTTGGAAAGAGCAATGCTCATTGCAAAGGAATACAGATCTGTTCAAAAATCTTTTTTATTTGGTGTCAAAAATTGCTAAAATCATGGCTCACAAAAGCATCGGGGAGTGTTCCACATTACTCTACTGCAAGAATCCACATCAGTACAATATTAGCAAGAATCCCAAGAATCCTATGCTATCAAAGTGAAATCCCCTTTTAAAAAATAGACAGCTGTCAAAATGGGTGCAGTACCGTTGCTCGACTCGACAGGTGCTGGCGATCTAAATTCTGACAGAAGAGCTGTATAGAAGCTAAATATGCCAAGCAAGAGAATTCCATCAAAATGCCATATAGAGTGCCACCCAGTGATTTCATGTTGAAAAAGACTTGGTTTAAGGAGATATTGCTTATTTTAAAGTTTATAATGTTATATATTTTTCTATAAGGAACTACGTTGCAAGTGACTAGAATGCAGCCTGATGCAGTTCAGATTTCAAAAGGTTTGCTTTCCCATTAGAAACCTTCACACCTCAGGCCTATACACCAGAAGGCAGGATATCGCTTGGTCATGTTAATCAAAAAGGAGGAGATCCCTCTGCTGATTGGAGGAAACAAGACAATGGATTCTTTCAACTTAATATAATATGCTGATTTGGGTGTAACTGGTCAAACAACTGCTCTGGGAGAAACAAGACATGTGACCTCTGAGTCAGAGCCAAGCTTCTGGGGGCAGAGATAAACCAATGGGTGAATTCAATTGAGAGCAAAAATATGTTTTATAAAATTGCAATTTACAAAATGTTACAAGCTGACAGAAATGTACAACTTTGTGAGGCTTAAAATGAAAAATGCACTCACAGTTCAAGACTAAGTTGGACTTCGTGGGATGTTCTGAGGCCAAGCCCCGTAATTATTAATATTATGGATGCAGTGTTTATGTTAGAAACCTAAGAACTTCCAGTAACATGCTCAGAGAGGGGGTGTAGGTCTGTGTAAAATTGGGGGCCGGACCAATATTGCGAAACCCACCGAAATCGTGAATCAGTTGTCATTTCTGAACTTAAGCTCTTAGGAAAATCAGAGTTGGACCAGAATGTACCTTAATTAATCTATGATGTGTACATGTATTCTCAACAACTTTTGTATCTGGGAAACATGTTTTGTTGTGAAAAATTGATTTCTAAGTAAAAGCAAAGGGGCGTTTCTTCACTAGATTGTAAAATGGCAGCATCACTCTGACTCATTCTGACTCACTACTCCTTTCTCCATCCAGGCCCCAGAGAATCCTCTAACCTATCAAATCCTTAATGGGTTGGGCATAGAAAATCAGCCTCCACACCCACTTTGAAAACACATAAAAAGAGACTGCTCAGGGCAGATGGGACACACTCATTTTTCCACTCCAACTGATTCCTGCAAAGCGCTCTGCCAGACCAGATCCAGACAAAGACTCCAGAATCCAGAGACTCCAGATTACAGATAGATTCAGAGACCAGACTCTAGAACCCAGCTCTAGAACCTTAAGCAGGGGCCTAACCCAAAAGCTGAACTCTTCCCAGTAGGCCTCAGAATCCAGCAACCTAACCAAACTATTCAACAGCCTTGCCATGCTGTTCGCTTCTAGCCCAGAACCCTGTACCAGAACCGAGACCCAGAGAAAGCAGAGCTGTATCCAGAACCCATCAGATCCAGTCCAAGAGACCAGACCAGAATGCCGTGCAGTGCCGATAGCAGACCAGAGGCAGTGCTGTGAGCAAAACCCAGAGGGCCTGAGACCTGTCCGGTGGCGAGAGAACCACAGCCCAAACCTGACCAAACAATCTGTTAGTCTAAAGTAATCTTATCCCATCCATTTCAACCTGTCCAGAACAGCCTTCAGAATTGTGTGTCCATCCTGTGATTTCAAATCTGCAAAAGTGTCATCTGTCATTCTGAAATCTTGACTTTATTTTTGAAAATCTACCTCCTCAAAAACGTCTTTATCTTTTGAACCGCACGTCCTAGAAGCAAAATTTAACTGTCATTTTAAAGCTAAGATCCAACAAACCCAAAACAACATTCCTTATAGTTTTTCTGTAATCGTGATTTACATATGCGGAAAAAGTGCCGCGAATTGCAATTTAGCTCCATTTCATTTTCTGTCAAAATACCTGTCTTTTGCTTGCAACTGCTGACTTTCGTTTTCAATCTGATAATCATTCATGAATCATTGCTAGTGTCGACCTGTACCAATCCAAAGTAACTATCACCTACCCTGAATCTCCTTTAGTGAATTAAAATCATTTTTAGCATATTTTCACTTCATTGCAATCGCATCTAAAAGGACTTTGCCTGCTTTAAATCATACCTGTTCTCTCTAAGCGTGCTGGGGGGAACCGGAATTGAACTGCATCCGTGATTGTATTCTGAAACCTGTGTGTCCTCATTTCCATCTCTTCATATTGCATAAGGGGGGAGTGAGTTGTTACAAGGGAAAAAGTGATCATATTATCTCTTGTTGAAATCATATCAAGTTTATTTCTGTGTTGCATTCTTTCCCATCTTGCATTTCCTTGAAACCATACAAAGTATTCTCTGCTACCTTATCCTTTTTATACCAACTCCTAAGTGATTAAAGAGAGTGTGCTATTGTAATATTACCCATTGTTGACTACTATTGTATTCATAAGTATGCTATCAGATATTATTGTGTTCATAAAAGTATGATATATATCTATTGTTTAATTATTCGAATAAACCTTTTAATTTGCAAAACAATCCTACTTCTTGGCTCAGTGAGGTCAGGGGGATTCAAAGAGAGGGGCGTTATATAAAGGTTCATCATCCAGATTTAAGAACTTTTACATAAAAATATATATAAATAAGGGCTTCCATTGGGCATCCCAGACTAGTCATTGACTTAGTTGGAGTGCTGGATTGAAGTCACTTCCACTTAGTACATATCCCTTCACAATGTAGTTCTGCCAGTGTCCACGCTCAACATTTACATAGTATTGTCCTCCACGTGTATTCGTGGATGAGGCTTGTTAGGGCAGACAATCCTAGGACAACAAGTCATGCTTGGTGCAAGGTCTCATTACCTAGTCTAAACAGTCGGCCCTCGGACAGTCTAACCATTAACAGAACTCAAAGGTCGGGAAGGCTTGTTTGCAAGTTAGAAACACAATACACCATTTTAGAAACAGAGAATCACATACGAACAGAAATGAATATGGCGGATGATTCTAAAATGGCGGCGAAGTCGATCTAAAATCGGAACTTTGCAACGCGGTTTTCTTCGCAGAGCGACTAGGCTTAGGCCAATGTAGATCAAAAGGAGGCACAATATGATTTCCCGTTTAACACCCTTAGGTTTCTGGGGTGTGTTCTGGTTCTGGGAATTTTAAGGCCTAGTTGAGAATGGTTCAGCTATGCCATGGGCCTTTCTGCTTGTCCAAGTTTCTGGAGTCTGGAGCAAGGAAGATGGGTGGTTCTGCTTCAGGGTGCTCCACCACCACTCGGTTAGTTGGTGAATCTGTGTGTCCTTGTGAGTGCTGAGCTGTCCCTATTTATGCTTATGATAAAGGGGTGTATGTGCTGGATAATCCTAAACGCGCCCCCTTGCTAGGGATTGGTCAGGGTCTCCTCTCTCCCTTGATAGGAGGAGAAAAACAGTGTGTCATCATGATGATGTGGGTTTACAAGGCCTAGAGTCCACCCCTCGCCTCTTGATCACAAAATCTACTTTTGGTGCAATCCATATTTACATGTGTGCAACCTCTATAACAATCATATATACAGTTTACATATTGTGTGTAGCAAATACTCTTCCAAACCCCGTCGCTGTAAATTCTTGTGTCTGCTTTTTACAGACTTTTGCCCTTTTTGTCTGGAACACAATGTCCAATTTCAGAACACATTTCTACAAATGTGTATATTAAATATGGGCATAAGTGTATGAAGTTTCATGCTTCTATCAAAAATACATTTTGTGTAATATCACTTTTTCTGCTATTTCTTCCTAGAACATGTCACAGAGTTCTGGCTCCTTTTAAAATATGCAGTCAATATTAGCATTAACAATGCTGTTATTTTTGTGTTTTTAACAATTTTACACAGTAAGTTATCCGTCTTTTTAAAATGTATCTTTGGTCCTTGTTAAGCACCAAATGGTTGTTTGTCTCCGTCTTCTTCTTCCTGTAGCTCAGAAGCAGTCTCCTCCCAGTTCCTCCTGAGCCCAGGCCGGGTCACTTAGATTTCAGACATTAGATTTCATTTGTATAGGTTTACAGTTTTAATGCAGGCTTCTGACAGCTGTCATGCAGGCAGCCGAGGGTATTGCGCCCAGATTTTGACAGATTTCACAGGCAGGCAACTTTTGCCGTGGATATTTCTTTAACAAATTCGGCCTTCCAGGATATTTCAATTTCACAATGATTTCTTGAACTCAGTGAATTGTGACACCCAGCAAGAATATTGGATGTTTGACGGTGTTTTGTACCGTATTCTGTAGTTTCAGCAACCAAGAAAAAGATTTAAAAGCAAGATTTTGGATTTCTTTCAGCAAAGCACTGCTTCTCCCTCTGTGCTCTATTTTCCTTTGTTGGGCAGCCCAATGACATGTTTCAGGAGTGAGATCTCTGTTCCACCACTTACAACATGCATGGTAGATTTGGCAGCCATCTTTTTGTGTTGCAAAGCGCGATTTCCATAGGTTTTGGCGCGCACAAGGGTTTTGCCTCCATTTTGATATTTCTGGCACCCTCAGAACACAGGGATGCCGCATGGTAGAGCAAAAGTGGGTCAATACATCCCACAGTACCATACACTTCACAGCCACTCCGTAGACTTAAAATTCCTAACCACACTTGCCACACAACCACACACACTCACAGAGCCAAACCACTTTCATTCTCTAGCCAATACTGCACCTTCTCCAATAATCACCTGCACAGTCTGCCGCTCCTTTCTCCCTCCTGCTGGTCTCTTAGTCATGCTCCACCTCTGACCTCACTTAAATAACCCACACTTCCCGCTTCCTGTTGTTTCCTTATATTTCCCTCTACTTCCTGGGATCAGTCCTCTTTACCCGACCAATCTGGCCCTGCTTTTCCCACCCGGTGTGGTGCCATGTCATGTAAAGTTAGATATAGAGGGCTGAGCCCTGTCCACTTTTTTTGCGCCGGCCCACTGCAGAATTGCTGTCAAAGCCTCGGAAGTCCAACGTCTTTGTTAATGTAAGCGACCCCCAGTCGCGGTGCCCTGCCAGTAAGTCCCAAGTAGGTGAGGGGTTTTACTTTCCCCACAGGTCTCTGGTGTTGTAGGGTAGCCAGTGGCGGCTGTGTCTGTTTGCTGCAATCGCCTAGTTGGACTTGTGGCTGTTCACATCACTGCGCATAAGCATTATGGGTTTCTCTCTCCCCTTCTGCCTTACAGAAGCAGGGTGATCTGCTGGTTGATGGTCGGGTTCAGAGTTCTCTGCTGCTAGTGTGGGGCGCCCACAGAAGCTCTCTTCATGATGAATCTTCTTGGTTTCTTGTGTTGAATCTCTAGGAAAAATTGAAAGAGACCGACAGGCACTTTTCATGTTGATATGGCTTGAGAAAACAGTAGCCTGAACAGAAACATACTGGCAACCAAAGGGTGAGAAAGGACTGGACCAGTGTTAGGACTGGACCAGGATCTCTCCCTGGTAGGCCTCCCACCCCAGGCTGAGAGGGTTCCCTTGCCCCGCTTTAAAAAAGCCATTAAGACTTTTCTCTTTATTTCAAAAGACTACATTGCCCATTTTGGATCCCTTACACTTCCCAGATTGCTTGGCGTTCATATCTCACTGATTCTGACTTTCCCCCTTTTATGGGTGTGTGTATGGTCTTCTGTTGTATGTGCGCACTGGGGCCTCCGGGCATGTTGCGCATTTTAAGAATTTCTTAATAATAATAAGGCCAACACAGTGGCCTTGTCATACAGTACAGTAATGGTTTTGCACTGTTCTGTACCCAAACAAAACAAAAAATCATCAACAACATAAACTGTAAACAAGAAAAAAGTGAGAAACAAATAAATAATAAAAAAACACTATAAATATTGAATACATCTGTCAGTACCCTGACTTATTTATCACACCCATCAAAAAAACTAGAATAGATCAAAACACATACACTCAAACGAAGGGGGTAAATTAAAGTAATAGATAACAAATGAATGAACGGTTTAAAATTTACTTATTTAATGAAGCGACTCTAAGCAACATTAGTGGGGCAGTTCAAAACAGGGGCACGAGCTGATTGAGGGGTCACCCAGCTGATGAGGCATTCGCCCATTTGTCGAGACTATAAACCAGGCTCGAACTCTTGTCTATTATGGGTCAACCAGGCAGGTGCTCAACAATGGAGCCACTACTGTTACAGCGAGGCACCTGAAAGCCTTATGTGCTTGCAGGGATGCCTGCCTACGCCACACTCTCCTCCTCGTCACAGTGCATTTAAAACCCGTTGAATAAAGAGGAGCCACCAAAGGTGAATTTATGAACAGCGTCTCAGAAGGCTGTATCTGGCATGTCTCGGAAATTCATTGGGCCAATAAAGTAGTGACATGTGTCAGCGAGACATGAATTTGGCAGATAGAAAAGAGCAATTCATACAAATGTCTCTCACAATTACAGTATGTCATGGCATTTTCAATCATTATTTTTTAGCAGCAATTATTCGAGGGGGATTTGACATATTTCATATAGTGTTAAATAGAAAAGTTGTTTTTAGGAAGAGGCTATGTGATTGAAAAGAAAGCTACGTCCAACTAACTGTATGGCCTTCCAGTGCAGGTAGTTAGCCAAATTAATTTCGCTTCCTCACTTTTCACAATGAACCAACTTCTTTTGCTTTTTTTATTTGGGAATTTTCCGATTTGTCAATGGAGATCTATGTTACAGAAAGACATGAGGGTTCTGTTTTAGACAGCTCCTCATAGTGTCTGCAGTGTATGATTTGGGAAGGCACTGTCCTTGAAAACACAAGGCATTGTAGTGTGCATAATATTTACCTGTTCACGAGAAGCTTTCCAATCAGTCCTGCTTCTTCACACCTGCTGTTCTGCACAATCATTCCATGTCCTGTTCCTATCACCAGTGTGTCATTACTCAAAAATCTGGCTACATACATTATGTTCTCAATGCCTTCCTACCATGGTATCAAGAGGGGGTTGTTCTGGTATCTGCCTTTTGGAGACACTCTTTTGAGGGAACTATGCATGCAGATGACACACATCATATACAAAATGACAGACGATGGAATATCCAGCACCAGCTTCAGCAATTGCATTATGCCAATAGGCGAATGGATGAGAGCCAAATACCTAAAACTCAACTGATACAAAATGGAAATAATTATAGTCTAACGCCACACCTGAAAAACCTTTATCATGGATTTTGAAATCAACAACTGCACTAAAACTTCTAAAATGATCTGGAACCTAGGCTTATTAATGGACTACAGACTCGCACAAGAACCCCATGTCAACGCAATAGTCAAAAAGTGCTTCAGCAATCTCGGTTCTCTTTGACGGATACCTCTCCTTCACACACAGAGTGGTGGCCATCATCTCCTTGATTCTTTCAAGAGGTGACCATGCAAAGAGAATTTTTCTAGGTATGCCGGACTACCTCACAAAAAAACTTCAACAGATCTAAAACACAGCAGATAGACTACTACTTATTCTCAACAGGAGGAAACACATGAAAATGCCCATCAGGACACTCCAGTGGCTACCAATCCAAAAAAGGATCCGGTTCAAGGCCCTCTGCATCACCCAAAGAGAACTTGAAGGTGAGGAAACAGAATTCCTCCACAGCAGAAGATCACTCTACCAACCAACCGGAGACCCAAGATCGAGAAACGACACCAGAAGATTTTGCAGACAATGGCACAGAAGCTCTGCCTTTTCCACTATGCTGACCAAACACAGGAACATGCTACTAAGGAAATCTGAATCCTATGGGACCACCTCACATTCAGGGAAAGTCTAAACAGCTGACGCTTCGATCTGCACACATTAAGCAGCGTAAAGTACACTTCTAAATAGTTCAACTTTCATGCACAGACACAACCTAAGGAATAGCAACACTGGATCCCGGCCATCTGCCTAGAACACAAAGCACAACACACAGAGCACAGCACAACACATCCTTCATCACTTGAAGTCATCACATCAAGCCACCACCCAAACCATAAGAGAACGCCTTCACTATCTCCCAAAATATCTAAAGCTCAAAACAGGACATCTTCATGCATCAACCACAAAAGCTAAACACCTCTCCCCATAAAACAACTGACAGCAATACCAATAAATTGAAAGCACTACAGACACCGCAAGAATGCTACCTACCTTTTGACTAACCCTTAATTTCTCAACACCTTACTCACCACACAAAATGCAAACCACCACTAGCATGTGCTTTAAAAAGAAAAAGACAATTAAAAAAAACTCTACCCAAACTTTGAACATACTCAGTCCCTAGCCAACAGATGCCCCCACGCTCAAAGCACAAGGCCACTCCTCTGGACATAAAGCCTTCAATGTCTCATGCACTTCAATCTTTGCCTTTCCTCCCAACTAACCAAACTCAGCTGCTCTCTGCAGGATCTGCCAGAGCACCTGCTGTCCATGCAATTTTCAGGATCCATGGTACGAATCCTAACAACATAATATAACTGAACATTTTTCATTCATGCTAGACTGACATATTTTGGAGGTTGCCTCCAACTAGGGTGTGAGTTGTAGACTGTGGGTGCATACTATTTCTGATTTCACATGGCAGAAAAGTGCCATCATACCTCTCATGTTCCTCAGTCCTGTCATTTTCATTTATTGAAGATCCACAAGCCTCATACCTTTCTTACTTTCCACACATCTAAAGGTTTAATTTCAACCCTGAGTATTTCTTGTCATTGTTATTGCTCCACGCTTCTTCTTGGTCTTCCTGCTTGTAATCTGGCTCCTCTTCATTAATATACAGTTATTCTATTCACCATGCTCTTTTGTCTTTCTTCTTGTGACTCTGTCCATTCTGCATTACCTTCTCTTTATTGGCTTAACTTTGAATCTCATATGTTCTTCAATTTAGCTTTGAATCTCGTATGTCCTTCAATTTTCTTTTCATTGTTTTTAAGTTTTAAGTGTATCTCCCTCTCCTCTTTGATTTTTTACCCCTCCTCCACCCATCTTGTTATCTGTTGGCTGTCCCTTGTCCTCCTTGTGCTCAATCACATTTTCGTTCATTCTCCTTATTTGCACCCAAACACTGGTATAATCTATTACTGGCCATTCTTTCTCAGTCTTCTTTGCCCATTGTCCACTACCGTCTAAAGAACTATCATATTTCTCTGTCCCCCTCTTAATCTCATTTATTTGATGATGCAATTTTGGATTTCTTCATTTAATTGAACAACTATGTATGTACAGCACTTTGGGAAAAAACGCCATATAATTAATAAAAAAAAATACAAATACAAATCTCTTTATTAAAACTTGTTCTCCAAGCGTTGGAAGGTTCCCCAATTTCCACTTGGTACTTCCTCAAATCACCTCATCTTCTCCCTTCTTCTCCCTTCTTCTCCTTATACACTCCAACCCCCTGATACTTTCCACGGCCCTCACCACTTTCTCCACCAAGCTTCTCTGAATGGTCACCATCCACCTGCTGAAATTCTCCATCAATCACCTCTTCAAATTGTCCAAACACCTCTTTCAATTCTTCTCCAATCATCTGCTGTTTTACCAACCTCTCCTCACTATCACTATTCTCCTCCAGAATTTCCAGAATTTCTCTGTCCGCCCCACCTTTTTAATTACTCCAACCTTTCCCATGCTGTCACC